>NC_137074.1:93453854-94653854 GCF_951640355.1 Cnephaeus nilssonii | reverse complement strand
CTAAAATTCAGGCATTTTGAATGATGGCTGTGCTATAATTTCATTGTAATTTAGTTGTTGTTGTGGGAGGTTCTGAGTACCATGGTTACCTGTGCCACCAACTTGACCAAAACCTCTCTCCCAATCTAAAGGGATTTTGTGGACTGTTAGAGGTTTATATCTAACTAGAATGCACTGTTGAAAATAAAGATAACTGGAGGCACAAATTTTAGATAATTCTTTCACTAGTTTTGTCTTAAATGGGATATAGAAATGTTTGTGTTCCAGTTATCTATTGACTTGTAGAAAAAACATCGCCAAATTCAGTAACTAAAACCAAATAATCATTACATTCTACCTCCAGAATCACAGCTGAGAGATGGACTGGTCTGATGGGTTCAGTATAGCTTCATTCACATCTCTGCAATTCAGCAGGAACTTTGGGAACAATGAGCTCAGCTGTGGTCCTCTTCCTCTCCATGTAGTCTCACAACTTGTCCACTTCAGGAGGATGGTCAGACTTTTTATCTGATAGCTCTGGGCACCAAGAGTATGCATCCCAAGAAACAAGAACAGGGACCTGCCAGTCTCTTAAAGCCCGAGCCCGGAAACTTGTACAATGTCATTTCTATGATATCGGTTGGTCAAGGCATGTGCAAAGACTATCCAGATTAAAGAGAAGAACCATAGACCCCAATTTTCCATAGAAGAGTAGCTTAATCACTTGTAGGTTGCATTTGGAGAGTGTAAGGGAGGTTTTTTCAAGATGGCAAATAGTATATGTGAACATCAATGGTCCCAGCTTAATGTACACTTGGATTTATTTTTAAATCTTTCTCCCAGGTATCGGTAATGCTGATGTCTTCTAACATAGCCTTGACTACATCTCCAGTCTTGCAGTTCCACATCCTGCTCTTTATATTCCAACACTCCTGAGCTATTTTAAATTTATCAGTCCTCTGCTAAATGCCATATGCATTTCCTTCCATTTTTCTTATCCCTACATGTTGTCTTGCAAATCTCACTCATTGGTCATTTTATAGCCTTAAATTTACTCTCTTTGAAAATATTTCTGATGATTCTTGGTAGACTTGAGCAACTACTACTATTTGATACACCAATACTTGCTCATAATTATACTGCTTTGCACTTTATACCACATTATAAATGTATCTCTTTCATTGTAGTAACATTCTTGGGGGCAGGGAATATATATTTTTTCTTTCTTTATTATTTTTTAAAAATTTCTCTTTATTATTGAAAGTATTACAGATGTCTTTTTTTTTTCCCAATTGACCCCCTTCACCCAGCAGACCCCACCCAGAGAATATATTTTGTGAATCTATATAGTGCCTAAAATGATAGAAATGTTTGAGGAATTAATGAATTTCCATGCTAGATCCCTTTCTACATATTTATCTGGACTAAATTCTAAAAGAACAAAGATGTCAAAATCAATTATAGAGAAATGACATTCACATTTACTCTAGATTAATGGTATATGCTAATATCCTTGTTGAGTTATAATCACAATAATTGAGATTGATTTTCATTTTCTATCTTTTATTCATTATTATTAGATCAGTTTCTTCATAGGTTTCACAGAGTAGGGCTTTTTTGTTGCTTAATGATAATCCAATATTTTCAATGCTGAATCCTTTAGATACATGATATTTGTTACAAGGGTGATAATAAGAAATAATAAGATAGCTGTAAAAATTCATTTCAAATGTAAGAAAAATTGGTGAAAATAATGGTTGAATGTTACCATACTCATAACAATGTTAATAAAAATTGTTCATCACTCAAGTGAAAGAACTTATTTCACATATGTGTATATATAGATAAAATTGATTCTAGTTTTCTTTAATTGCAATTTATTTTCTTAGGCTAGACAGTTTTCAAAAGGGCACTACAGGAGATTTGGTAATTTTTCAGCTATATATCTAAGCACCATTAGAAATATGCCAGATATTTTACATTTTCTGTCACTTATATAAAAGCAGTCAGAGTCCAGAAAAGAACTACAGACACTTATTCAAATTAAAAATGTCTGATAGCACAAAATGTTTATTTATTCATTTTATCATCATACTTAAAAATTTTAGCAAGAGGTAAATGGAAAATGAAGGAAGATGCTTTTCCAAGATTTAATTTATGATGCTATTTAAAAAAATGGACAGGTTTCAAGTCATTATAAATCCATTTTGGTTTAATTGGAAATTGGCAGTATCAATAACACAGTGCATTAGACTTCAATTATTAAAGAAACAAAATGTAAATTATAAACAAATTCAAAAATTTTACTGCATAAAGAATAAACATTATATTTTATTATATATCACTTTGCTGTCACAAAATTAAAATCAATCATTTTCTTTGCTGTTTTGTAAATAACTGTTGCCTTGTGGTTAATAGCTTATACAATTGCAAATGTTTATATTTTTCTAATAATTTCATTTTTCCTATTGAAATGTTCAACTTTGAAAAAGTATTTTAATACCACTAATCGTGTTGTTTTTGCTAATAGCATATGCTCAATATATGTTTACTAAATAACATATTTTAATACAACAAAATATAAATATTTTATAAATTATATAACAACACATATATTATTTAGAAAAAGACCATAAATATTTTTATTATGGATTGACTAGTATTAGAAATAGTTCTTCATATGTAGTCCATAAATATGTGAGGCCTGACTGAAACTCTGGCACACAAGGTATCGTTACATAAATCAAAACTTTAATGGAGAAACTGAATAATATTCCACTTATTCAGAGTTTATGAAAAGGCCAAGTTTTATGAAACTTACAAGAGTATTCACTAACGTTTTAGGGCTTTTCTATAGAAAGGCAAAGGCAGACTGTCAAATGAAGTTCTACCTATTAATGTTTTCCTGTTGTAATTGTAAAGAATATATATATAGGCAAGGATAAATCATTGCTAAAATATCAAAATTACTTTAATCTAAGGCACTAGTATATGATTTTTGAAATTATTTCTATCATTTGAGAAGGATAAAAAACACTTTATTATCCATTGCATAATAATATTATCTCCTATCACCAAGAGGGAGGCACATTTCTTAACCCTCTTCAGGTAACATATATCATGTGAGAATACAGCTTAAACCTGTTGAAATTAAATACATAATGGAGACCAGCCTTGAGAATTCCCTAAGCAGCCATAGCATTAAACCACATGAGCAAAACTAAATCTTGCTTATTTTATGAACATAAGTGAACCTTAATATAGGTGTTTCTTGTAAATGCCTCTGATAATCATAAAAGTGACTGTTATCTTCCTAAAAATGGTGTGAGATAATCACTTTTACCCAATCCCCCACCACATGGAAACCCCAATTGTAATAAACAGTCATTGTGAAAGTTAAAAAAACTTCATTTTCACTTTATAAGCCATCCTGGAACATCATGCCCCTGAGCTTCATAGCAGCTTTAAGTTTGAAAACTCCAAGTTTGTGGATAATAGACTCTTTCTAAAAACCATTTATTGATTTGTTGGATGTAATTTTGCTATTTCTGGATTTTCACCAAACTGTTAGTGTTGAGTAGGGCACAAAGCAAGGAACACTCTGCAATATGGCTAACTGTGGCATAAACTACCACCTAGGCAGTGTGACCTGACAGAGCCCATAGTTTATCAGAGTTATCTGTAGTAAGGCACCATATGAAGCCTCTGGCAAGTCCTAAATGGTGCCTAGGCATTGTAGGCTCCATAATTTTGGTGCAAAGCTGTCCCCTTTTCAGCAGAAATCTGCACTCCATTTGAAACGCAGCTCCTAGAATGCTATTGAGCTTTGATAGAGACGAGGTGTTTGACCATGTTGCATTAAGTAACCATTTGACTAGAACTCCCCTTTCAGAGCTGAGAACTGTAACCCACCAAATCATAAGATTGAGCTGCCCAGCAGTAATTCATTATGTAATAGGAATGTTGTATCCAGGAATAGCACCAAAAAAGCCCAGAGATTGCATATAAACAGCAGAAACAAATGTCTCAGACTCCCATTTCACCCATCAGAAGTCCACTGACATTTCTCCCTCAGCGGACACTCATGGTATCATAGGAAGTTCTCCAAGACAGCTGATGGAGGAGGAGGAACAAACAGCAAACAGGTCCTGGTTCATGGTTGGATGAGAGGGTATGTTATTGTGAGCCAAAAATAGACAACCACTGCAGTATAATCCCATTGAAATATAGTTGTAATAGAAATTCTCACAGGGAAAGATTAAGTTGGTGTACCTGGGCGTCTCCTTTGAATGGAGAGAGATGTGGTTCGGTAATAGATTATATGTAAACTCATGGGTGAATGGCTTGACTGGCTATGTACCTTGGAAAAAAACAAGATTGAGGTTTAGAATAAAGAGGTCTTGGAAAAACAAACAAAAAACAGCAAACATATGGATAGATCTGTGGGATGGGGTATGAAATTTGAAAATCTTTATATTATACCATGATTGACAATAAAAGAGAGACTATAAACAGCCAGATGAAAAGTACAGCCATCAGGTACAGATCTGCTGCCGGCGTCCTCAGCCAGCACAGTGCTTGTGCAATGGGATCATGCGTGGAGAGGCCATGGCGGGAGGAAAGTGGAGGGTACTGCATGGTTCCTGACTCTTGGGCTTCCACTCACCAAGGGTGATTTATTACTGCCTCTGTGTACATCTGACCTGCTAATAACAGAAACTAACATTGAATCCCCACTATTTAAAAAACAAACAAACAAACCAGGCATTTGGTGACAATTATCTTGGATCATAGTTACTTAATTATATGATAGCCCTTTATTCTGGGAAGGGCATAGAGACTAAGATTGAAATATATTCCCAGTATGGTTTTGCCTTTCTTTCCTTAGTGTTCTGTCTCACATTACCATCCAAGTGCTCAGAATGTGTCTGATTTACTGACATGGGATGTCACATAATATTACTCAAGGTACTCACTTTATGCCGTGGTTAGCACATAACCATGAAATTTACTGATTCTATAGCATACTGTATCAGCCAATGCTGATGGCCTGAAAGAATGCTGGAATAATCTCTTTTTAAAAATATATTTTTATTTATTTCAGAGAGAAAGGGAGAGGGAGAGAGAGATAGAAACATCAATGATGAGAGAGAATTGTTGATTGGCTGCCTCCTGCAACCCCCTACTGGGGATTGAGCCCGCCATCTGGCCATGTGCCCTTGACCAGAATTGAACCTGGGACTCTTCAGTCCACAGGCTGATGCTCTATCCACTGAGCCAAACCAGCTAGGACTGGAATAATCTCTTAAAATGGCAGATGTAATGCCGATATGGACATAATGCTAGTTTGGGTTGCTGTTCTTCAGGATTTTGCGTACTCTTTCAATCACTCTCCATTATATGGTGCTATGTCCCCCATAGGTAGATCATGTGGGTGTGGAAGCCAACAGGTAGAAGCAGGAGTGGCCTGTTTGCCATCACTCCTAATTAATGCCTTGGAGACTTCTCTTTCCCAGTTTTATAACTTTTGACTCTGTGGGTGCAGATATCCTGGTTCACAGTGGGGTGATTCTCATACTAATGGACAAAGTTAGAGTCCTGCTAGATTTGAGCATTTGGATACCACCCAGCCCTTTTAACCTTCTCATAATAATAGACTAGTAAATAAAGTTTTAATACTGGCAGAGTAATTGAATAGATTATCAAGAGGAGATAGAATTGCTAGATCATAATGGGGGAAAGGAAAATATATGATTGTCATTAATATGTTTCACTTTGGCATCAAGTGGTACTCCCACACCCAGTTTTAACTAAATGAGCAATTGTATAAACCTGGGCCTACAATGACATGGTGCCTAAAGCTTCAGACTCCTTAGAGATGAAATTCTGATTTATCCCACTGAGCAAATCATTTAGACCAGCACACATAATAGCCAGAAATGAGATCTCTAGTATGGGTATAGAGGAAGAAGGTATTGAGTATAAATTTTGTATTGATTCTAGGAACAACTGCAGCAACAGAGGCTAGGGTGCCATTCAAATAATACACCTCTCTTATTTCTCCCCCCAGAAATTGTAACCAACTTGAAGAAACTGTTGCAGGGTTGAGTAAACTTTATGTGAAAAGCAAGAGGGTCTGAAAGAGTGTTGAAAACTGTATGGGACACTGTAGGCGCTCCATCCACATCCCCTCAGATTATTTTTATCATGTTTGCATATCCACCCTGTACTACATTCTACTTGTTTTGCTATTAACAATTTATGGCTATGACATTGAGTTGCTCATGGTTCCTGGAACCACCTGGATCACATGAAGTGACTTAAAGATTTAGATACTCCCCAATCCAGTCCTGGGGTGGTATGTAGCCAATGACTGCCTGGCATGAAAGTGCAAAAAGCCAGCTCTTTTGACTTGAGGCACTACAAACTCTGAGGGATATTTTACCTTTGAGAGCTTCCTGGAGCAGCTGGCATCAGAAGCGTCTGGGACATGCTTGGTTTCGTTCTCCTTCCTCTACTGCCATCCAACACTCTGATTGGCTTCTCCTGGAGCAGTTTCTAAATATATCTCTTGACTCTAGACTTTGGTACAGGCTATTCTCCTTGAAAAGCCAAACACATATTCCAATGTTTTATTTCACTGATATTTAATATATTAGAATAAAAATTCAGTGTATAGAAATAAATAAATCCCATAATACAATACTATGATTTTTTCACAAAATGTAATAAAAAAAGTATTTCCTATAGGAATTATCCATCCTGACCATGTTCTAATTATAATTAACACTACTTCTTCTATGCATTAAAAATATAGATCTGTTATAATATATAGCAAGAAAGTGAAGAAAATACTTACTTTACATACCAGTGAATTAATGAAAACTTGATTATTTTTACTAGCTTTTCCCACATCCAACCCAAAAGACCTTATACCCAAGAAATATTACGGAAAATAATACAATAGCAAAACCATTGATCTACATAATATTAACTAGTAATATATTTTCTCTCCTCCAATATTTGCCAAGTGGTACTGATTGAAAAACTGATAAGACTTTCTCACACAAAAATATGACAAGGGTTCTAAGGAGAAGAAGAAAAACAAGGCATTATTAAAAAATGAATATAGTTAATAACTTTTACAATGTCTTAAAATTTTAAATTTTACTACTGCAAAGATTGAGTTTTGATTTACCTGCATTGACAGCTATTAAAATTGAAATTTCATAATATTGTAGTGATAATTTCTCAGAATGATAAGTCAGCAGAAGAATTTATTGACTGAAAAAAATTTTTGCAATTTTTTCCCAAAACTATTTGATGTAGTTTCTTTATTCTGAAATTCCTAATTTGTAATACCAATTTATATACACCCTTAAACTTGGCTTATATCTTTCTTCTTATTAAAAATAAAACAAAACAAAAAACCTTCCTGTATTCTATGTATTTTCTTTCCCATATTCATGTCCCCAAAATCATCCTCTATCTGAAAGTTTTCTTAATGAGAACAAATATTTGTTCATGGCATATATAGAGTCTTGGAGGAGGAATGAGAAAACTGTCTTTATATGTAATATGTGAATCAGTTCCCAGAGACAGGAAGTGATTGATGTCACAATCAGATTGCACCTGGACTGAATCACATTTTATATATTGTCCACCTGAATAATACAAGAGAGATAGTATAATATATTTAAAAATACCATGCTGCCTGAAGTAACCACTGAAGTTGTTTTTTGAAAATTTCTTTTCATTTTAAAATAAAATAGCAAACTGCCTATAATGTTAAGAATAGGGCTAAGATTTAATATATATTTGTTCAATGAACAAATGAATAGATCAATCACATTTCTGTAAACAAAACAAATTTCTTATTCTTTGCCAAATGGGGTAAAAAATTATTTCTGGGCAGTAAGCTCTCAGATTTTTAAATTAGTCTTTTATGATGAAGGGGGAACACTGATAATTGAGGCCAGATGAGGGCCAACTAATAAAATCAGTTCATGGTAATGATTAAACAGGTGAAAATTGAATCATTGTAAGGTGACTGCTGCGGGAAAATGTACTTTAACTAGTGTGAAATACATCCATATATATAAAAATATGGTGATTGGGTCAATTACAAGAGTGTATCCTAGAATCTGATTCATTTAAAATGTGAGAATTATGTTGGATTCATAATGATTTTTACAGTGTGTCTGCTAAATACTGTTGGCATCTGTGGAAAAAATATGCATGAAACCAATGCCAAGTTTCTTAGAAAAATTCTTATACCATGTTAATCTTGTTGTTTAATTAAGAAGAAAAAAAAAAGTATGAAAGAACTGTTCTCTGTACCATATATCAAAGACAAAACATACCATAACTTACATATGATTGTGAGAATATTTCATTTTATTTTTTGCTTGTTGATTGTGTATTTTATCAATGTGGAGGAAGGGCTGGCTCCCTGTGAGAACCTGAGTGGTTTAAGGATTATTTTCAGTAAACCTCAAGATGTAACAGGAGTGATAATGGAAAAATAATATTCTGTTGGAAATCTGTAGAGGTTCTGATACAGGACATATAATTGGAAAGACCTAGCAACCCAGTATACCAATCTCCAAATCAAGATTATTATAATCATAAAAAACATAGATACTTCAAATCCATCATGGGAGTCTAATCAATAACAGCAGGAGATAAGAATACAAAATTTTTTCCTTAATTATTAAAGTTCCACTAGTAATAAATACTTCTGAGGGAGAAAGAAAGCCCCATAACATTTATTATTTAACTACTTTGATTTGTAGATTTTACTTTTTAAGAACAAAGGGGATTCTGCTGACTTGAAGTATTTTCTTGAATTTCTCCTATTGAAAGTTCTTTAACTTTCAGATGTAAACTTTTAGAGGCATTCTGAAACTAATTATGAAAAGATGCAGTTCAAGGATTTATGAAATAGAGATGTTCTCTGAAAATATATATTTAAATATTGTAAGTAAATATGGTGCATAATTTTATTCTAAATACTAAAATCTTATTTCAGCCAAAAGGACATTAAAATTAAATTTTAATTTCTATTTACTCAAATTAATATTTTATTTTATCTTTATTGATTTTTAGAGTGAGGGAGGGTGAAAGAGAGGAGAGAGAAACATCTATTTGTTATTCTACGTATTTATGCATTCATTTGTTGATTCTTGTATGTGCCCTGACTAGGGAATCAAACTCACAACCTTACCTTATGGGGATGGTGCTCTTACCAACTGAGCTACTCAGCCAGGGATCAAATTAATATTTTAAAGTTTTCTTGAAAATATTTTTTCATAAGCTATACAAAAGATTTCTTTTACCAATTATACATGGGTTAGCAAAGAGGTTTACAGTTGCATTGTGACATTATTTTTAGTTAATAAAGCTATTATAATACTCATAACCTGCATGTATTTTTCCCTATGAACAACTGTAAGCCTACTTTTGCCCACCCCTGTATAATTTCATAAATATATAATTAACATAATTTACATATACCCATGAATTATTTAGTTCATGATCTGAAAATACAGTGGATTTTTAAACATGTGAACCATTAGCTCATATGAAATAAGTAAAAATATATGTATGTATAAACAAAATCAGAATTTCTATAAAATGATGAAACTATTAACAAGAATGGGCATTTGCTATTTTGAGAATGGGAGCCCAGAATCTAATGTTCTTAACTTAAAACACGTCTTTATACCCAGTGAATTTCTCTCTATATAAGCTCTGATCTTTTCTCTACATTGTGCCTCCCCCCTGCTAGAGTAGTGTCAAGTGGTTAGAAATGAAATAACAACACCAATTCACAACTCTGGAACTCAGCTGGGATCAGCTGCTAAAGATATTTCTGATCAGAAATAAAAAATTAACCTGTATCTGTGGGGCCTTTTAAGCTTTAACAGCAGGAAATCTTTTCGATTCTGAAATGTGAGATATCCACCAAAATGATTATCCTGCAATACTCTGACTCAAATTGTGACTTTAGCAATAAATAAATAAATAATTGCATCATTATGATTTTATCTTTTTACTAGAGGCCTGGTGCACAAATTCGCGTATGGGTGTGGTCTGGCCAGCTCGCCCTGATGGGGGCCGATTGGGCCAGGCCAGTGGAGGGGAGGGGGTGCGGGAGGTTGGCCAGCTGGCCCCCCCCAGATTGGGCTGGTTGGCCAGCCACAGTGTGCATCATAGCGACTGGTCGTTCCAGTCATTCCAGTCGTTCTGGAGTTCCGTTCTCATGGCTTTTATATATGTGGCTTTTATATATAGAGAGAGATAATACAGTCAGCCTATATATTTATTTCCATGTATGCTATTGAGTTCAAGAAATAAAAAAATGAAAAACATGGTGGTGTCTCTTACTTAGCAGTATTCATACTCATTAGATATTTAGTTGTGCATATTATCTAACGTAGATTATTGTTTTTTTCTCATTATCAAATCTATGACTTTTTCTTATTTTCTGCAACATTTATATTTTTATGGTTTTGTTTTTGAAAAGCAAAGAGGAGGATGCATTTATGTAAATCTTTAAATTTCCATAACTATGCATTGTTTCTTGGCTAGAAAGTAGTCTGGTGATTCTAAGAAATTATTTGGCAACACAAAACCAATTGAATTAGAGCAGTGGTCGGCAAACTCATTAGTCAACAGAGCCAAATATCAACAGTACAATGATTGAAATTTCTTTTGAGAGCCAAATTTTTTAAACTTAAACTTCTTCTAATGCCACTTCTTCAAAATAGACTCGCCCAGGCCAAAATATTTTGTGGAAGAGCCACACTCAAGGGGCCAAAAAGCTGCATGTGGCTCTCGAGCCACAGTTTGCTGACCACAGGATTAGAGTATTAGAGCAAATATTGTTATAATTGTACCCAAACTTTCTTTCATCTATCTGAATTATCACAGGGAATCCTTTCTAAAGAAGTTAGCGGACACCAGACTTCAGACTTACTTTTATTACCTGTCCTTGAGTAATGTTTGCAACTAGGAAAAAAATATATAATTCTCACTCTTTTTTTTTTTTCTTTTATCTTCATTTTCACTTCCACAACAAATGGAACAAGAAAAAAAAAATTTAGGGTTTGGCCCTTTTCATTATCTTCCTCTAAACTGAACCAGATTGGACCCAACAAACAGTATTTATACTCAGAATCCAGACTTTTCCTACCATACTTGGAGTGATAAATAAGTTGACCCAAGTTGTGCTTATCAAATTCTCTCTCCTGGAAAGAGCAGCCTGTTGGAAGCAGGAGATCTATCATCTGAGCTGTGGTGAGCTGACAATCTTCTACTTTATGGACAGAGAAGCTGAATAAGCTGAACTTCACAGAGGAAAAAATGAAGCAGATGTCATATATATAAAAAAAAAAAAGCAGTGAGAAGCAGCAACAACAACAAAACAAGCAAAAAGAAAAGTAGAGAATATTGCCTGGTTCTTTCTCTGCATTCCATTCCAAAGTTCTTGCTTATTCTCCAGGCTTGACTGTCTCCCTGACCTCAGCTTCAAGAGCTATACTCTAGCATGATAAACGTTTCTCTTATTTGCAGCTTGAGTTGTCTTCTATAAACACCCCTGACTCAAACCTTTACCACTGCCGTGTCTATTCCTGGAAATGAGGACAAAGAGAAGACCTGGATTGATTCTTGACTCCAAAAATTATTAGATTGACCATAAAAGAATGATCAACTTCCTGAGGGTCAGTTTTCTCTATGTAACAGGAGCCCCATAATACAGGTAGCACAGGATTGCTGTGGGAATCAGTTCTATAGTTTAGATAAGCACCTTATATAGCAGCACCTAACATGGTTAACAAATGACCCTCTCCCTGCCTCGCCATTTTACCTCACTCATTAAACTCATAGCCCAGAGTAAAACAGAAATTGTCTCCATGTTGTCTACTGTTCTTTTACTGAGTTTTGGTTCTAGGACTTAATTAAGAACAACTGATCCCATGTTATTTTTTCTCTTTTTCTTTTTAAAAAAAATATTTATTGTTGAGAGTATTACAGATGTCCCCTCATTTCCTCCATTACCCTCCTCTACCCGGTTCCCACCCCACCCCAGGCCTTCACCACCCTACTGTCTGTGTCAATAGGTAAGATCTTTAGTTAATATCTTCCCATCCCCTTTCCCCCTTCCTTCTGAGATTAGTCAGTCTGTTTCATGTTTCCATGCCTCTGATTCTATTTTATTCACCAGTTTACTTTATTCATTAGATTCCTTGTTTATTTATTTTGATTTTTAGACTCAATTGTTGATAGATATGTGTTTATTGCCATTTTATTATTCATATTTTTTATATGTTTCCCTCTTCTTCTTAAAAAATACCCTTCAACATTTTATGTAATACTGGTTTGGTGGTAATGAACTCCTTTAACTTTTTCTTGTCTATGAAGCTCTTTATCTGACCTTTAATTCTAAATATAGCTTTTCTTGGTAGAGTGATATTCATCACTTTGAATATTTCTTGCCACTCCCTTTCTGGCCTACAAAGTTTCTCTTGAGAAATCAGCTGACTGTCATATGGGCACTCCCTTGTAGGTAACTAACTGCTTTTCTATTGCTGCTTTTAAGATTCTCTCTTTGTCCTTGGCACTTGACATTTTAATTATGATGTGTCTTGATGTAGGACTCTTTGGGATCCTCTTGTTTGGGACTCTTTGTGCTAACTGGACTTGTACCGTATTTTCTGGTGTATAAGATGACTGGGCGTATAAGATTTTCCTGGGTTAAAAAGTCATCTTATACACCGGAAAATACGGTAGTCCAATATATCTAATCCATTATATCTAATCCCATCAACATAGTCCAATATACCGTATTTTCCGGCGTATAAAATGACTTTTTAACCCAGGAAAATCTTATACGCCCAGTCGTCTTATACGCCGGAAAGTACGGTAAGTCTTTTTCTTTCACCAGGTAGGAGAAGTTTTTTGTTATTATTTCTTCAAATACGTTTTCAATATCTTGCTCTCTCTCTTCTTCTGGCACCCCCATAATTCGAATGTTGGTATGCTTGAAGTTGTCCCACAGGCTCCTTACACTATCTTAATACTTTTTAATTCTTTTTTCTTTTTGTTCTTTTGATAGGGTGTTTTATGCTTCCTCATATTCTAAATCATTGATGTGATTCTTGAAATCCTCTACTCTGCTATTGAATCCCTGTAAATTATCCTTTTTTTTTTTTTTTCAGTTAGTGTATGCTTAATTTCTGACTGGTCCTTTTAATATCTTTGAAATTCTAACTAAGATCCTTGAAAGTCTCACTAAATCCCTTGAAGCTCTCATTAAGATCCTTGAGCAACCTTATAATCATTGTTTAACCAGTAGTTTGATTGCTTTCATTTCATTTATTTCTTTTTCTGGAGATTTCTTCTGTTCTTTCATTTGTGACATGTTTCTTTGTCTCCACATTTTGGTTGCTTCCTAGTGTTTCTTTCTATGCCTTATGTAGAGCTGCTATGTCGCCTGAATTGGTAGAGTGGCCTTGTGCAGTAGATGTTCTGTAGGGCCCAGTGGCTCAGCCACCCCAGTCACCTGACCTGAGCACTCTAGGTGCTTCCCTATGTGGGCTGTATGCACAGTCTTGTTATAGTTGAGCCTTGATTGCTGTTGGCATCACTTGGAGGAGTTGACCTCTAGGCCAAATTGGCTTGTGAGGACCAGCTTTGACTACAGTGGAAGAGCTGCTGTGCAGGAGACAACCCTATAAAGCAGGACGTGCTTCAGTGGGGCTTTGGTGCCCACTGAGTCTGTCCCTTGGGTGTGTCACTTATGGATGTGTAGAGTTGTAATCTGGTATGGTTTAAAGCTGTCCACCAAGTAGACTGGCTCTGGTATAAGGTGGGTGATACCTCATTTTCATTTTCATGTGCATGTCTCTCATGATCAGTGACTTTGAGCCTTCTTTCATGTGTCTCTTGGCCATCTGTAGGTGCACTTTGGAGAAGTGTCTGTTTAGATCCTTAGCCGATTTTTAAATTGTATTGTCTTTCTTTTGTTAAGTTGTATGAGTTCCTTGTATATATTGGATATTAAACCTTTATCAGGTGTATCATTACCAAATATGTTGTCCTATATAGTGGGCTCCCTTTTCATTTTGTTGATGATTTCTTTTTCTGTGCAGATGTTTTATTTTGATGTAGTCCCATTTGTTTATTTTCTCTTTAATTTTCTTTGCCCTAGAACAGTGGTTGGCAAACTCATTAGTCAACAGAGCCAAATATCAACATTACAACGATTGAAATTTCTTTTGAGAGCCAAATTTTTTAAACTTAAACTTCTTCTAACGCCACTTCTTCAAAATAGACTCACCCAGGACTTGGTATTTTCTGGAAGAGCCACATTTAAGGGACCAAAGAGCCACATGTGGCTCGTGAGCCGCAGTTTGCTGACCATGGCCCTAGAAGATGTATTGGGAAACATATTTCTAGGAGGGATGTCTGAGATTTTGCTGCCTATGGTTTCTTCTAGTATTTTTATGGTTTCATGATTTACATTTAAACCTTTTATTCATTTTGAGTTAATTCTTGTGTATGGTATGAGTGGGTGGTCTAGTTTCATTTATTTGCATGTATCTTTCTAGTTTTCCCAACACTATTTATTGAAGAGACTGTCTTGACTCTATTGTATGCTCTTGCCTCCTTTGTCAAATATTAATTGAGTGTAATGGCTTGGGTCAGTTTCTGGGTTCTTTGTTCAGTTCCAATGATCTATGTGCCTATTTTTGTGCCAGTTCCAAGTTGTTTTGATTACCGTGGCTTTGTGGTATACCTTGATTTCTGGTATTGTGATCCCTCCAAGTTTGTTCTTCTTTCTCAAGATTGCTGCAGTTATTCGGGCATTTTTGGGTTCCATATAAAATATTGGAGTACTTATTCTAGATTTATGAAATATGCTATTGGCATATTAATAGGGATTTCACTGAATCTATAGATTGTTTTGGGATGTATGGCCATTTTAATTATGTTAATTTTACCAGTCCATGAACACGGTATATTCTTCCACTTGTTTATATCTTCCTCTATCTCTTTTTTCAACATCTGGTAGTTTTCTGCGTACAAATCTTTTACAACCTTGGTAAAATTTATTCCTAAGTATATTAATATTTTGTTGCAATGGTAAATGGGATTGTTTATTTAGTTTCTTTATCTAATAATTCATTATTAGTGTATAAAAATGCCATTTATTTCTGGGTGTTAATTTTGTATTCTGCTACATTGCCAAATTTCTTTTTTAAATCTGGTAGTTTTTTTGGTGAAGTCTTGAGAGTTTTCTATGTGTTATATCATGTCATCTGTGAATAATGAGAGTTTTATTAGTACTTCCTTCTTTCCAATTTGGATGCCTTTTAGTTCATCTTGTATGATTACTGTGGCTAGGACTTCCAGTACTATGTTGAATAAGAGTGGTGAAAGCAGACATTCCTGTCTTGTTCCTGTTCTTAGGGGAAATGGTTTTAGTTTTTGTCCATTGAGTATGATGTTGGCTGTACGTTTGTCATACATGGCCTTTAATATGTTGAGATATGATCCCTCTATTCCCACTTTGCTGAGAGTTTTTATCAAAAATGGGTGTTGGATTTTGTCGAATGCTTTTTCTGTGCTTATTGATATGATCATGTGATTTTTATCTTTCAATTTGTTTATGTGATGTATCCCGTTTAATGATTTGCAAATATTGTACAAGCCTTGGATCCCTGGAATAAATCCCACTTGGTCATGGTGTATGATCTTTTTTTATATATTGCTGGATCCAATTTGCTAATATTTTGTTGATTATTTTTGCAACTATGTTCATCAGGGATATTGGCTTATAATTAATTTTCTTTGTAGTGTCTTTATTTGGTTTTAGAATTAAGATAATGCTTACCTCATAAAAAGAGCTTGGAAATGTTTCTTCCTCTTGAAAATTTTGGGATAGTTTGAGGAGGATAGTTATTAGTTGTTCTTTAAAGGTTTGGTAAAACTCCCCTGTGAAGCCATCTGGACCAGGGCTTTTGTTTGCTGGGAGTTGTGTTTTTTGTTGTTGTTTGTTTGTTTGTTTGTTTTATTACTGCTTCTATTTCATCCATTGTTATTGGCCTATTCAGGTTTTCTGATTCTTCCTGGTTTAGTTTTGGAAGATTTTTTTTAGCAATGTGTCCATTTTATCCACATTGTTTTGCTGTTGGCATATAGTTGCTCATAGTATTTTCTTATAATCCTTTGTATTTCTGAGGTGTCAGTGGTTACTTCTCCACTTTTATTTCTGATTTTTATTTATTTGGGTCTTCTCTCTTTGTTTCTTGATGAGTCTGGCTAATGATTCATCAATCTTGTTTATCTCTTCAAAGAACCAGCTCTTGGTTTCATTGATTTTTTTGTATTGTTATTTTAGTCTCTATATCATTTATTTCTGCTCTAATCATCATTATTTCCTTCCTTCTACTTACTCTGGGCTTTTCTTGTTCTTCTCCTACTCATTCTTTAAGTTGTAGGGTTAAATAGTTTATTATTAATTTTTCTTTCTTCTTGAGGTAAGTCTGTAGTGCCACAAACTTCCTTCTCAGGACTGCTTTCAGTGTTTCCTATAGATTTTGTGTTGTTGTGTGTTCATTTTCATTTGTTTCCAGGAATTTTTTTTGTATTTCTTTCTTCATCTTAATGTTATCCATTCATTGTTTAATAACATGCTATTTAGCCTCATGTGTTTGAATGTTTTGGGGTGTTTTTACTGTAGTTGAATTCTAATTTCATTCTATTGTGATCTGAGAAGATGCTTGATTTGATTTCAATCTTCTTGAATTTGTAGGAACCTGTTTTGTGTCATAACATGCAGTCTGTCTTTGGGAATGACCAATGTGCACTTGAGAATAATGTCTATTCTGCAGCTTTGGGGTGAAATGTCCTGTAAATGTCAATTAAATCCATCTGATCCAGTGTGCCTTGTAGAGTCTTTGTTTCTTTATTATTATTATTTATTATTATTATTATTATTATTATTATTATTATTATTATTTTGGCCTGGAAGACCTATTCAGTGATTCAGCAGGATATTAAAGTCCCCTACTATGACTGTATTGCTATCAATCTCTCCTTAAATTCCTCTAGAAGTTTTTTATATATGTAGGTGCTCTTATCTTAGATACATATATGGTTAGCAGGGTTGTATCCTCTTGTTGGATCAATCCCTTTAGTATTATGTGAACTTTATTGTCCCTTGGGATGGCCTTCATTTTGAAGTCTATTTTGTCAGATGTGAGTATTGCTACTCCAGCATTTTTTCGTTTCCATTTGCATGGAAATTTGTTTTCATCCCTTCACTCTCATTCTATGTGAGTCTTTTGTTCTGAGGTGGGTCTCTTGTAGACAGCATATAATTGGGTCATATTTTTGTATCCATTCAGCTACCCTATGTCTTATGAATGGAACATTTAATCCATTTACATTTAAGTTATTATTGATAGGTACTTATTTATCACCATTTTAATTCTTTATGACTATGTTTCTCTCTATATATATTTCTTTTCATTACATCAGTCTCTTTAGCATTTCTTGCAGTGCTAGTTTGGTGGTGATAAGCTCCTTTAGTCTGTTTTTGTCTGGGGAGCTCTTTATTTATTTCACCCTCTATTTTGAATGATAGCCTTGCTGGATATAGAAATCTTGCTTTTCATTGCTTTGAAAACTTCATGTCATTCCCTTTTGGCCTGTAAAGTTTCTCATGAGAAATCAGTTGACAGCCTTATGGGAGCTCCTTTATAGGCAAAACATTGCTTTTGTCTTGTTGCCTTTAAGATTTTCTCTTTGTCTTTCATTTTTGGCATTTTAATTATGATTTATCTGTTTGGGTTCTTCTTGTTTGGGACTCTCTGTGCCTCCTGAACTTGTATGACTTTTTCCTTCACCAGGTTAGGGAAGTTTTCTGCCATTATTTCTTCAAACACATTCTCTATCCCTTGCTCACTTTCTTTCCCTTCTGGAACACACCTATCATGCAGTTATTGTTACGTTTCATGTTGTCCCACAGGTTACTTAAGCTGTCCTCCTGTTTTTAAATTTATTTTTCTTTTTTGTTTTCTAATTGAGTGATTTTTCCACCCTATCTTCTAATTCACTGATCTGATCCTTAGCTACTCCTGACCTTCCACTGTGTTCTTTATTAATGCTATGTCATTCTTCATAGTGACTATATCTTTTCTCATGCTGCTGAGCATCTTTGCCATCATTACTCCAACCTCTACGTCTGATAAATTTCTTATCTCCATTTCATTTACCTCTTCTTATGGAGAATTATCTTATTCTTTCATTTGAGACTTTTTTTTTCTCTCCCCATTTTGGCTGCTTGTTTCTGTCTGTGTATTAGGTATATCTTCTATGCTTCCCAATCTCTAGAGCAGGACACTGTCTGACACTGTTTATGACTGGCCATGAGTACCCTGTTTGGAGCTATCAGCTTTTGGTTCCCTTTGCTGGGGCTGGGTGCCTTTGGAAAGGACCAAGATGTGCATTAGGGTCTGTCTTTCCTAACTCCAGGCCTGGTATTAAATCAGGCAAAGACTCAAAGCATCCAGAGATCAGCCTTTGCCTGCAGTCCCATTGACCCTCAGACTGATTAGCTCAGGCTATCAACCACAGGGTGGGGTGAGAAGCCTTCCCCCCAGGCAAAAACTACCTGGATAGCAGAGTACTGCAGGTGAAACATTTCTTCTGCAGTATGAGGGAATGACTGCACCAGAAATTGGCATGGCTGCCCTCCAAGTTCCAACCCCAGAGTGCCCAATCCAGGTTTCTGCTCATCAAGCTCAAGTCCACTCTGTCCTCCCTCTGCCCAGAAAATTTTGTATGTTTTGGTCCTTTAAGAGGGTGCCTGCATTTCAAGCAGTATCTTCCTGGCAGACAGCAACTCTGTTGCTTTTCACATCCAAATGTTATGTGGGCATTTCTCAATTCTGGTGCCATGGGCTTGGGAGCTCAGCTTTTGGTTTAGACCCTAGAGTCCTCAGTAGGAACCCCCCACAGCTGAGATATCCCAGTTTGGTCCTATGAGAGTGCCAGCGTAGATTCCACTTACTCTGCTGCCATTTTTGCTCCCATCTTTACATCTATCTTTGATGACAGTGGAGGGAACTTTTGAAAATATAGCCCATGTAATCCTTTCAAGATATTTTGTTACTTTTCACAAAGTTGTATTGAAGCCAGATATTTTTATTCCACTTATCTGACTCAACACTTTTTTCTATTCTATTCCTTTATTTATAACCTCCTAATCAGCCTTCATTTTTCTAGTTTCTTCCCACAATTGGCAGCAGAATTTTTTTTTTTTAAATATCTGGCCATTCCACTGATTAAACTTCTTTGTAAGCTGTATATATGCCAAGTCTAAAATGATGAAAATGCTCTCAACACTTGCCTTCGATTCTAGTCTAGTACAATGCATAATTTTTGGCATAACATGTATCAATAGCTGTTGCATTTATTAATATTTTGGTTTGGGTTTTTTGTTTGTTTGTTTGTTTGTTTACTGCCTATCTCTACTTTCCCCTCTTCCCTTACCACAAACACAGAGATGTGTGAGCAACAACCAGGACACCATCTAGACAACCAAATTGGTAAGTAATATAATAAGCTAGAAAAGAATGATAACATGCAGAAGTGAGGTGATGACAACATAAATGTAAATTTTCTCTTATTTTTATTATTTTATTTAACCTGGAGAACATTTTTACTATTTTATATAATTACCCTTTAATCAGATTATAAGTTCAGAATTTCTTAGCAACAGTTTGTAATTTATTAACCATTTATGTGTTCATTTATTTATATTTTACTGATTTAAAAAAACAATATTTGAGGTGGTTTATATTGAAAATAATACATACTATGAGGATAGTATCCATAACACAGAAATACATTTTTAAAATTAATAAAAATCATACCTACATAGCCAACATAAAAAAAATGCACTTTGAAGTATATACTATACTTTTGTATATAAACATTATTATATTTAATTTTAAAGCAGTGCCTAAGTAAGGTACCTACCATCATGCCATTTTACAGATAAGGATATTTTCAAACTTTTGGGCTTTTAATCTTGGAGCAGACTATTAGAATGAGTTCCTAAGAAAAGGTCCATCCTTTAAAAAAAGCTGACTACTAATGTCAGAACAGCAACAACTGTAAATCAGCTCTAGGTTTCTTAAAACCCAGATTAAAGAAAGAATATTATGAAACATCTACCACTTTTTCCTCTTTTCTTATATAGGAGATCAGAACATATTTTTCTCTTGTTCAAAATAAGTATAGCATTGCTTTCATATGGAGGAAAATTTATCCTATATAATACAGAGTTAATATGCAAATGGTCATCACACTCTCGCACCCTCATGCCCTTGTGCCCTTGCACTGGGGCGGGAGACCTGAGGCTGTGCCACCTGCCAGGCAGGATTTGATGGGGGACCTGAGGCTGTGCCCTCTGCCCTGCAGGGCTTGATGGAGGTGGGGCCAGTTGGGTCTGGGTGTTGTGTGATTTCAAGGTACACACATATGAGGGGGGTGGGGGGACTTGACTCTGGTTTCCACAGCACATCCCAGACTCTGACAGTAGGGAGATTTTCATGTGCAATTTAATAATTTTTTTCATCTCTGACACTTCTATTATAGAGAAAGGGCAAATAGCAATATTAAAATATTTCCTCTAATTAATTCCCTTTTAATGTGCATGAATTTTGTGCACCGGACCACTAGTGTATTTGATAAAGGTTGAGGATCTGTTCGATATAAGGTCATGTCTCATATGAGCCTTTGGCAAATTTTAATTAATTTTGTTAAACCATTGACCAATTAATTTATTTAAGTATTAGTCTTTGAGAATCTTTACTCAGAATTGAGAAAAAGATAATGAACAAAGAGTCACTGTCCTCAGAAAAGTGAAATGCGGAACAATTTTCTATTAAAATAAAATCTGATATGTGCTAAAAGCAATGGAAGCAGAGGGGACTTTGAGTACAAAGAGCGGAATCTAGCTATGGCTTTCCATTAGTGGCAATACTTAGGTTATAATTTTTTTCTTTTTGCAGAAGAAGATTGATGTAAGAGAAAGGAAAAGTGAATTAATTGGTAGGAAAAAAAAACCAAAACCGATTTCTGCAAATGCATAAAAAGACAGGAAAACCCATGCCCTTGGGAGACTTGTAAGTGATTGATATCATTAGATCTCAATGGGCATGGATTTAGGGGCTTAACAGGGTTTACTGTGACCACAGTTAGAGAGTAGACCAACTGTGCAAATATCCTTGTATGCTGCATTAGGAGTTGGGATCTAATTTAGAAGGTATGAGCTTTTGTTCAAAAATGAAATGATAATTTTGGATTTTAGAAAGATTATTTTGGTAACAATGGAATCTGGCATCATCCAATTGAAACAAAGCAGAAAGAGACAAATTTTGGTAATGCAGGAGGAAAATAATGAGCTAATAAAATGGTAATAGAGTGAAAAGGACAGAACCTGAACTGGAGGCGAGGGAAAGAAAAGCAAGTAGGACAGTGCACTGACACAGAGTTCTTCTTTAGGAGATGTTGAAAAACATAGGTTTCGATATAGAAAGATCAGAATGAGACAGAAGGATATTAGGAAAGATATTAGAGTGGAAATACATGTCTTTGACACCTAAGAAAGTAGTTAAGGGATTAAATGTTATTCAGCTAATTTCATGAACACTCTCTTGGGTTCCTGCTACAACTTGTACCTTTTTTTTATCCCTATGGTCACTTTGATAATGTTAGAATCTGGCTATGATTTCAGGAGATACAGAACAATTCAGATGTGTTCTGTTACCCCCCAAAATGGTGCCTTCTTTTACAAAAAAAACAATAAGAATAATCTTAATTAATCAGAAAAATATATAAATAGGAGCAAACCTATGTATTTAACCTTTTGTGCATCTTTGATTCACCAATCCAAAACATACTCTATTGAGTGATTTTTGTGTTACAAATTGATTTATTCTAAAAGGGAAAGAATGAATTGCAGCCCCAGGTATGCCTAGAAATTGCTATGATTTTAATTTATTAGGCTACACATTACTTTACAGATCAAATCTTAACATCACAAAATTACCTTAGAATAATTAGAAATATATTAATATCAAAACCAACAGAGTGCTGGTTATAAGAGTTATATTTCTAGAATATCAATGAACACTTATGAAAGATGTAGAACTATTTTCAAAGATACCACTGGTCTTATAATTATGTAGTAATTATACTTATGTTGGTTTTGAAATTTAAATGTCTCTTTACTGTGATGAAAATATCTGTATCACCCTCAACACCATGAATCACAGAAAACACATTGTTGGTAATGAACATTCGTTCTATGGGATTTTTAAAACAGAACCAAACAATTATTGAAACAGAAAAACAACAACAAAAAAACCAACAGTTTCTAATAAGGAAGAAAAGTAAGTGCAAACCTGTCATCTTGTAGCAATCTTTTCTTAATGAATGCCTCTAGATTTTTAGTATTTCTGCACGGTATCAGCCTCTTGACCTTTGTTTGGTGCATGTTATGTTATACCTGGGATATTTTGTAGTATTTACTCTTATGCCATTTAATGAATATCAGATTGTGACCACAGCAACGAAACTAGAGAAACAGAAACTGTTACTGATTTATTGTTGTCTATCTGCTCCCATAAAATATTACATGAGTGCTTTTAAAAAAATATTTGTGAGGGAAAAAAGGACAAAAGGGCATGCAAAGCAAAGTAATAATTCTCTCATCTCCACTAGCATTGGGAAACAATTTGCATTCAACATCTCTGTGACATTTGATTCTGTTTTCCCCTATCCTCACATCACTTATTGTTTTTCTTTGCTGCCATAACAAATCACTATAAACTTATTGGCTAAAAATAATAGTCTGTTACAGTTCTGTATGTCGGAAGTCCTGTATTGTTCTAAGCAGGCTAAAATCAAGGTGTCAACCAACCACAGTCACTTCTGGTGTAGGCAAAATTCAGTTCCTTGCGGTTGTAGGATTAAAACCCCCATTTTCTTGCTGGTTGTGAGCTGAGGGATGTATTCAGCTTCTAGAAGCCACAAGCATTCTTGAGATCATGGCCCCTTTCCTCCATCTTCAAAGCCAGTATGGGGAGGTTAAGGCCTTACATTGCACCTCTCTGAAAAACCTTCCTGCCTTCCTCTTCCTGTTCCTTGGCATATAAGGTAATCTCAGTCATAATGTGGGTGAGCAAAGATTGCAGGGGCCAAAACCCTGCCCAGCACACATCAAAAATCTCAACTCTAGCTAGTTACACTTCACTACTTCCGCTTCTATGAATACTTCTTACATTTAAGGACATCCATTTATACTATTAAATTCCCCTATAATTATATTATGTTTCCCCCCAATAAATCCATAAAAGTACTTTTTACATAGATATTCTTCAAGGCCCAACTCAAAGTAAATTTTGTTTCTTTGTTTTTGTAAATTTTACCAAACTCCACCTACTCTGCCACCATTTTTCAAAGTAAATACTTTTCACAAAACATTTTTGACTTCTTATTGTGTAATCAGGCCTGTCTCTTAGTGTTCTTATTGGAGATTAGGATGGATAGGACAACTAGGAAAGGGAACTAAGATGTATTCTGTGCCTATTATATGCCAAGTGCTTTAAACACATTTGTTGTATGGATCTATCCAATGACATACTAACATGTCCCAGAGCGGGCCATTCTTCGCTGATACCACATGGTTTATAGATGGAGGAGGTTGAATATAACTGTTGCTCTAGTTGTCCGTAAAACATCTGTGTACTTGGTACCTCTGTTATAGCCCTTATCAGAGAACATATATTTTAACATCCCAGATATTACTAATTCCTCATATTAAAATAATTTAGCTTATCATGTCATATATCAGGCGTCCTCAAACTACGGCCTGCGGGCCACATGCAGGTGTTTTTGCCGTTTTGTTATTTTACTTCAAAATAAGATATGTGCAGTATGCATAGGAATTTGTTCATAGTTTTTTTTAAACTATAGTCCAGCCCTCCAACGGTCTGAGGGACAGTGAACTGGCCCCCTGTTTAAAAAGTTTGAGGACCCCTGTCATATATTGTAGGAAGCCCTATTTCTTCTCTGGGATTTTTGGAATTGTGCTTAGCTAACTTCTCTCCTTTAGGTGTTTCCCCTAGCATTCCTCTTCCAAATATAAGCTCCTGTCAGTGCTTTTAGAGAGTATCTCTTATCTGTTTCCAGTCTGTATGTGGAGGAGCTTTCTTCTCTGCTACCTGGGTCTTATCCACTGTCCTCAGACCCCACAGCTGCTGTTCTCTCTTCACTACTTCACAACACACCAGGTGCTTTTCCCCAAACTGTGCAAAAAATGCAGATGCATGACTGTTGCATTTAACATATTTCCCCTAAAGTTTGGGAGAAATATAGTAGTATTGCAGAAAACTACAGGCAATAATTGAAAAATAAATATAGAATATCATTCTAAAAGTTATTGAATTATGTCTGCCATAAGACATTTCTTTCTCACTTGATGTGTATTGACTTGAGCATAATATGATGTCAGTAATTTATTTTTCAAGTTAATTTATTATTCAAGCAGTGCAATTTGGAGGTGTCTGGAACACACTCCCATTCTATTCCCAGTAGAGAGATGGGCAAGAGGGAGCATACTTGACTCATTAAAACAAACTATTAATATATTTTCCAAAATAAAAGAGCCAGCCACTTCTAATATGAGTTGTATACACATCCCCTGAAATTACAATAATGTTTTTAAATATAATATATTCATGTTCTCTTCATGTATATGGTGTGTAATGGGGGGCATACATGCATTTCAACACAAGAATGTAAGCTCTTAATTTGGGGGATAATATTTTACTCTTATAGGTCTTTGTTTACCCTCATTATCTAGCCAGTGTTCTGTACATATTAATTTTGTATTAATCAATACATGAAGCATTCCCTTAATAGTTTGCTCCCTAAAAAGCACCTGGGGCAGAGTTGAGTGCTTTGTGTGTGTGTTTTGTTTTTCTAAATGACTCTAGGATTTATAACTTATAAAACCAGGCCTCATTTATCCGATTACTTACTTTAACTTCAATGATTCTTATTTTATTTGTTACACTTTATTAATACTTAATTAAGATGCCATTGTATTACAAAATTAAATGCTGTCTAGAAAAATAAATTAGTCAAGTAGTCATTTTTCTTTAAAATGGAGTTTACATATTGCATATAGGTTTTATTTTTTTCTCTATATAAAGGTAGTATGTGATCAAATATATATATTCTTGGAAAGAAATGCCAGCTTTCATTAAGAATCACTGGTTATATTTAGCCCCAGCTCTTGACGTGAAAAAACAGGTTAATTATTTAGATTGCTATTTGTTCACTCATTTTCTAGTGTGTTCCTAAATGTACTGCGGGTCTAACAAAATAATAGAATTAAAACCCTACATAAAACTTATTCTTACTATGTTTCCATACTTTGTGGTTCCCAGAATTAAAGAACACAAAAAAGTAAGTCATCTAATTAATTTGTTTTGTACATGTTCCATTGATATGTGGTGTTTCTTAAAATCATATGTAATCCCATTTAAAATCCTTGGATTAATAAATTTTAGTTACCATTAGTTAGCATGGCAAAAAACCTATGCAATTTGCCATGGTTATACTGTCTCTTTAATGCTTCTAGAGACGGTAACAACTGAATTTGGAAAGCATTGCACATAGAAATTATAAAGTGCAATGTATTTATTTGTCTTTGGAAAATTGCCAAAGCAGTGGGCAAGCAAACTGCCAAATATGTGCATGGGGCATCCGTAAATGACAGACTAAAGTGCATGTGAGTATGTGAAAACAGGTGGTCTGGGACGCTTGGTATCAGCAAAGCATCTGGGCCCTGAAGTGTGACTGCATTATATTTTCTACTCCCGATGGAAAACAATGCCAATGAAGAATGCAGAGTCTGGCGTTGTTTAGGAGTCCTTTTGTTTTGTAACCTTTACAAGGTATTAGAATGGGAATGGAACCATGGTTTTAATATTTGAAAACTCTAAATCTCATCTATATTTGCTTTGGATGATATGCATCCTCATAGTGCTGGTAATAATACTAGGGGCCCATATGTTAAATAGATGCTCAATTTGGCTCTTTTTCACTTTTGAGGATGCACATATGCTCAATGGATAGCATAGCTTCTGTCTTCATTGTTCAGTTACAGATTTGACCCTAATATGTGTTACAAAATAAATGCTAATTATAGGCCTAATTCTTCTTTCTTGATTTATCTGTTTTTTGTACTATCCACTTTAAGGAGGTAGAGCTCCAAAGCATTTTCCTAAACTGTATTTTCTAGATTCTTGTAAACTGAATTGCTATACTCTTTCTAGGAACCATAAAACATTCTTTCAATATAGGTTTGGGGAACATTTAAATGTAAGTTTGGACCAAACTAGAACAAAGTGTAATTATGCTCTAAATAAAGAATAAGCAAAAATAAAAGCAGCTGGAATGAACATCTTCATTTGCTTAACACATAGGGGAAATCACTTTTCATTATACTTCAGTGATTCTCAGCACCGAGAAACTTCATAAGCATGTGGGAAGGCTTCCAAACATAGATGCTTAATGTCTACATGCCCATGAAGAATTTGATTTAATTTGAGGGCGGAGGGAAGTCAATGCTTCAGTATTTTTAAAGCTCCCCCAGGTAACTCTAATGCCCATACAGTGTTAAAAAGTATTGCTATATCTGAAGTTCTAATGGAAACTACTTTGATACTCATCCCCTCACAACATGTTATGTGTATGTAATATACTTCTTTTGTTATATCTCTGGACTTTGTGAAAATGTCTGTTGTTTACCTCCTCCCTTTTCAATGCTCTACTGAGTAGAAAGGACATTTTATTTTTAAAAGGAGTAGTAATTTTGAAACACCATGATTAGTATTTGCGTGTTTTGAGGCTCTTATTGGTAAAAAGTTGGAGGATTATCTCTTACCCTAACTTTCATTCCCACTGTTTTGTTAATTGGTAAACTAAATAGAAATGCATAGTTATCATTCCTTTTAGTTCTAATTGTAAGTTTATAAGAAATTTGTCACTTTTCAGTGCAGCAGAAAATTGGTTAGAAATTATATAAGAATCCTCTAAGTCCCTTCTGTAAATAAACAACATGAGTAATTAATAAAAATATACTTCTTGGTCATAAGATTTATGACTCCACAAAATGTTTTCAACAGTTAGGCAGAATATGGAAGACACTGAGTACAAGTTCAGTAACTATATGTAGCCCTTACATAGCAGGATGTCAGACTCAGTTTATAGGCCCCCAAATTGGTATTATTAGTTTATCCAGAGATTAACAAATTCACTAAAGTGACTCAGAATTACAATTTAAAAGAGATTGGTGTATAAATAGGATATTTAATTAAGTTTTATATATAAATATATATGATCTATATTATATGTGGATAATAAAATTTTTATTGTATAGTATCCCTCATTAGAGTTTAAGTCACATAGCAGGACCTATCTGTTTTATTGACCATTGGATTCTTAGTACCTAGACCAATGCCTGATACATATATTAGATGTCCAATGAATATCTGGTATAATAATAAATTTACAAAATAAAAATTTCATACTACAGTGTAACAGTCTCCTTACTTACCTGTGTCATTCACTATAGTTTAAATTCCACGATGGTAAGGACCATATGATTACACTACAGGCCCGGTGCACAAAATTCATGCACGTGGCGGGGGCTCCCTCAGCCCGGCCTGCGCCCTCTTGCATTCTGGAAACCCTTGGGGGTTGTCCAACTGACGGCCGGGAGCAGATCTAAGCTGTCAGTCGGACATCCTTAGTGCTGCCATGGAGGCGGGAGAGGCTCCCGCCACAGCAGCTGCACTCGCCGGCTGTAAGCCCGGCTTCTGGCTGAGTGGCGCTCCCCCTGTGGGAGCACACTGACCACCAAGGGGCAGCTCCTGCATTGAGTGTCTGTCCCCTGGTGGTCAGTGTGCATCATAGCGACTGGTCGTTCCACCGTTTGGTCAATTTGCATATTACCCTTTTATTATATAGATGAATCAAATGTTTATGAAAAAAAAATTAGAAAATATATTCTGGGACAGCTATATATATATATATATATATATATATATATATATATATATATATTAGTATAAATATTCTTAATTTTTTGATAACCAGAGCTAAATAAAGTAAAGCATTATCAGAGACAATAATAAAAGAGCATAACTAAAATATATTTTAGCTAAAAATGAAACTTTTCTAATGTTAAATTTCAATGTCATAGTAAAAAAACGTTACCATCATTATGTGAAATTAAAAACTTAAATTTACTAATGGTGTAATTTTCTTTCTAATTCATTCTTTACTTAATAGCACATAATTATTTGAATAAAATTTGTTATCTATTCAAAAGTGAAAAGACATTCTGAAGGAGTACACTCAACTTCAACTAAAACTTTTAGTTAAATTATAAAGATATTTGAGAATAACATTAATTTTATGGTTTTGAAACCATAAAAACGTATATTATAGGTAGTTAGTTAGAAGACTACCAACACTTAGTAATTATGAAATAAATTATTATAGAGTGACTAATTTGACAAATACATACTTGTACAAAGAAACAAAAATGAAAATATTTATGAAAATAGTTGATTAGCTATGATAATTAAAAATATTGTCATGTGATTTAATCATTTTATAAACACAGAGTAGAAAACATATGAACATAGTGAATTCTCAACATTTTAATGCCACTAAACTCCTCCCAAGAAAACACTTTTTAACAACCACAATTCTGGGAAGAGAATGTCCATAGTCAAATGCACCAGTGTTACTCTGTTAAATGCTATTTAAACTTCTACACTCTTTCTTTTTTATTTCATTTATGTAGGTAATTATTGAGCACATACCATGCATATATGATTACAAATTATAATAAGCACAGAAAAAAAAAACAAAATAGAAATGAGAGATAATTAGAGGGAAAGTTCATATAATTTTGACTCTCAGAGATGAGTTACTTGGAAAAGTGATATTTACATTAAGATCTGAAAGATCCTATCTAATAAAAGAGTAATATGCAAATTGACCATCACTCCAACACACAAGATGTCTGCCCCCATGTGGTCAAAGATGGCTGCCACAAGATGGCCAGCAGGGGAGGGCAGTTGGGAGGGACCAGGCCTGCAAGGGAGGGCAGTTGTGGGTGATCAGGCCAGCAGGGGAGGGCAGTTAAGGATGACCAGGCCAGCAGAGGAGGAAAGTTGGGAGCGACCAGGCCTGCAGGGAAGGGCAGTTGGGGGGGACCCAGGCCAGCATGAGAGGGTATTTGGGGGGACCAGGCCAGCAGGGGAGAGCAGTTGGGGGTCCCAGATTGGAGAGGAGGTTGGGCTGAGGGACACACCTCCCCCCCCGTGCACAAATTTCGTGCACTAGGCCTCTAGTATGTAATAATTACCCAGAATATAATGTGGGAAAAGTACATTCTGTGTATAGAGAGAATGCGCAAAATATGATAATATGTTGATCTGTAGGCCCAAGCTCTAAAGAGTGTCTGATTTTCATTAAATTGAAATTTTAAAATATGAACTAAATTTTCTAATGTAAAAAATGCTAACCAATGGCTTATTAATTCAAGAAAAAGATCCCTGGCCTGTATAGCTCAGTTGGTTGGCAATAATCTCAGTCACCAAAAGGTCATGGTTTGATTCCCAGTCAGGGCACATGATTGGGTTGTAGGCTTGATCCCCAGAAGGCAGTTAGGGGTGACTGGGCCAGCAGGGGAAGGCAGTTGGGAGTGACTGGGACAGCAGGGGAGGACAGCTAAGGGTGACCAGGCTGGCAGGGGAGGGCAGTTAAGAGTAACCAGGCCATCAGGGGAGGGCAGTTAGGGGCAATCAAGCCAGTAGGGGAGCAGTTAGGCGTCGATCAGGCTGGCAGGGGAGTGGTTAGAGAAGTGATGGCGAACCTATGACACGCATGTCAGCACTGACACACGTAGCCATTTCTGATGACACGCGGCCGCTGAGGCGGCCGCATGCCGAGGATGAAACATTTGCTGCTCCTGAGGATGAAACATTTGTGAAATAATGTTTTTTCCTCAAAGTGACACACTACCCAAGTTATGCTCAGTTTTTTTGGCAAAGTTTGACACACCAAGCTCAAAAGGTTGCCCATCACTGGGTTAGGGGGTGATCAGGCTGGCAGGCAGAAGCAGTTAGGGGCAATCATGCAGGCAGGCAGGCGAGTGGTTGGGAGCCAGCAGTCCTGGATTGTGAGAGGGATGCCCGACTGCCCGTGTAGGCCCAATCCCTGTGGGTTTGGGCCTACACGGGCAATCAGACATCCCTTGAGGGGTTCCAGATTGGACATGGTGCAGGCTGGGCTGAGGGACACCCTCCCATGCACGGATTTTATGCACCAGGCCTCTAGTCCTATCTAATACTATCTAATAATAGACAAATATGCAAATTGACCATACCTCTGACACACCCACAAGCCACGCCCACAAGCCACGTCCACCATCCAATCAGAGCAAGCATGCAAATTAACCCAAACCAAGATGGCTACAGCCACAGAGAGCAAGGTTTCCTAGGTAACAGAGGAAGCCAAGCTTGCCGCCTGCCCTGGCCAGGCCTAAGCCTCCACTCAAGCTACAAAGTTTCAATTATAGAAGGTAAACAAATTCAAACAAATGGCGGCAGAATGGAGCTTGAGAGAGCAGGCCAGAGTTGCTGCTGGCAACAGGGGAAGCAAAGTTTTCCGCACACCCTGGCTGGGCCCACCCTCTTAAGGCAACAAAGTTTCAATTATAACCCCAACACAAATGGCTGCTGGCCGCGGAGGGAGCCCCAGGCTTGGCTCCGCTCCAGGCTACAAAGTTTCAATTATAGAAGGAAAATAAATTCCAGATACCAGGGCCTCTGCTTGGGTTGCCAGGGGGTGTGGCCGGCCTGCAAACCACCACAGGCCCCTCGCTCAGGCTGCCCCACACCCCAAGGGAACCCGCACCTGATCCGGGACGCCCTTCAGGGGAAACTAGCTGGCCCCCACCCGTGTACCAGGCCTCTATCCTATCTAATAAAAGAGTAATCTGCAGATTGATCATTACTGCAACACACAATATAGCTGCCCCCATGTGGTCAAAGATCCTGCCCCCATGTGGACACAAGATGGCCACCACAAGATGGCCAGCAGGAGAGGGCAGTTGGGAGGCACCCTGCCTGCAAGGGAGGGCAGTTGAGAGGGACCAAGCCTGCAAGGGAGGGCAGTTGGAGGTGATCAACCCTGCAGGAGAGGGCAGTTAGGGGTGACCAGGCTGGCAGAGGAGGGAAGTTGGGGGCAAACAGGCTGGCAACAGAGTGGTTAAGGGGTGATCAGGCTGGCAGGCAGAAGTGGTTAGGGGCAATCAGGAAGGCAGGCAGGCAAGCAGTTGGGAGCCAGCAGTCCTGGATTGTGAGAGGGATGTCCGACTGCCCATTTAGGCCCGATCCTACCGGGATCAGGCCTAAGCGGGCAGTTGGACATCCCTTGAGGGGTCCCATATTGGAGAGGGTACAGGCTGGGCTGAGGGACAACCCCCCTCCGTGCACGAATTTCGTGCACCGGGCCTCTAGTAATAGAATAATATGCTAATTAACTATCACTCCACGACAAAAATGGTGGCCCACATAGCCACAAGGTGGTGGCTCTGAGTCCTCTCAGCCCTGATGCTGGAGTGTCTGGTCTGTCCAACCAACAAACAGAGCCCGGAGAGAAGGGCATGGCAGCTTCCTTAGTGCAGCAGCGGTGAAGCCCCAGGCCCTGTAGACAGAGCCTGGAGAGCAGGGCATGGCGGCTTCCTTAGCGCGGGAGCAGGGAAGCCCCAGGCCCTGCAAACAGGGCCCGGACAGCAGGGCATGGCAGCTTCCTTAGTGTGGCAGTGGCGGCGAAGTCCCCAGACATGGCAGACAGAGCCCAGACAGCAGGGCATGGGGGCTTCCTTAGCAAGGTGGCAGCGGGAACACCCCCAGGCCCCGCAGACAGAGCCCAGACAACAGGGCATGGGGGCTTCCTTAGTGTGTCCGTGTCAGCAAAGCCCCCAGGCCTGGCAGACAGAGCACACTGTAGGGCATTGGGGCTTCCTTTGCATGGCTCATGGCAGCAGCAGGCAGAGAGCGGACAGCAGGGCATGGGAGCTTCATCTCCATGGCTGCAGGGAAACCTCCAGGCCCCGCAGAGAGCAGAGAACCAGGGGGAGTGGGCCTAAGCCATCAGTAGGATATCCTCTGAGAGCTCCTGGATTGTAGAGGGTGCAGGTTGGGCTGAGGGACCCCCGTGCACGAATTTCGTGCACCGGGCCTCTAGTATATATATAAGAAAGGAAGGGAGAGGGAGAGAGAGATAGAAACTTCAATGATGAGAGAGAATCATTGAGTGGCTGCCTCCTGCACATCCCCCAACAGGAATCTGGCCTGCCGTCCAAGCATGTGCCCTGAATTGAACTGTGACCTTCTGGTTCATAGGTTGACACTCAACCACTCAGCCACACAGCCTGTGCTCACCTGCATTTTCTTACTGTATATACAGTATACATATACATATAGGCATATGTTGCATATTAACAGTTCTGTAATGAGTTCTCAACTAATATATACTCTGGCTTAATGCTTTCTCTATATCGCTCTGCTTTTATTAGAATTTAATTTTTGGTTTGCTTGTGTAACTAAGTGCTAACAGAGAATAGGAACTTGGTTTTTCATTTTTTTTTTAAATCCATTATTCCAATACTAATGGACCACCCACAATCTAATCTTATTCATTATTGTGTTTTCCCTTGATTTCTCAGGGGGATAAACATTCCTTTTATTCATTTTTTTCTTCCACTCTTCCAGTCATGTCTGGCATGGTCCTGTGAGGTCCTATTTTATTTACACTTTGTCATTAGTGCAAAGAAGTGGTGATTTTCTAAATGGTCTTTAGCAACCTGAAAGCACTAACTCAACTTCTCCAAGTACCTAACTTTAACTGTCGAAAAATCCATGTAAAACGGATTCCTTATATTTGGTTGTTATCATTTAACTAAGAAATCTCTGATCCTAAATGTTTGGAGTCTAAAGTATCACCCTCATTTAAAAATTAAATTTTAATATAAACTTATTATATTTGTTATATACAATATTAAACATTTACATTCTTATTTCTACATGAAAGTAGTTAAATATAAATCAATTTTTATTTCACATCAAATTAGTATTATCCTAAATTTTATTTATATAAAGTTAATTTAGTAGTCATATATAACTTTTTCAAGCCAAAGAACAGAATGTCCACCCAGATGAAATGGTACAATACAAATAGAATATTAATAAATTAGCAATTTAGGTGCTAAAGTTATTTTTGTTCAGTTATATGTCCCAGGACAAAATATCTAGATATTACTTAATTTCTCTGCTTTTTCTTTTTTGTTGTTGTTGTTTAAATTATATTATGATGTTTTAGTCTCAAAATATAAGCTCTAAAGCTTCTAAGATGATGTAACTCAGTAAACCATTCTAATACTCTGAGAGCTAAAGGCATATTCTCTTCTCATTTATGGAAAGAACACCTTCAACAGAATAGAGTGACGAAGATTTGTTATTATTGTAGCAACAAAAAACCCTTACCTCCTTAATTTTTGACATACTACATATCTTCATATTAGCAAGTTTTATATCATTGAATGCCTTTTACTAATAGTCAATAAAATGAATTATCAATGCATGTTATTTTTATGAGAAAATCATTGTAGCAAGTCTAGTTTTGGTTTTGGAAAAACACAAAATAAATTATTAATCTTATCATAATAGGATGTACATCAACAATAAATTTGAGAGTTGAAAGTTTTATTTCATATTCTCCATATTTAACTCTGATACTAAACCTGGTTTGACTCTCTGTCTCTGATAATATGAAATAATAAAGTGTAGACAATTCTTTTGGGAATTTGGCTCTAAAGATGAGAAGATAGATGCTGAACAATAGGATAATAGCTGGAAATGAAATTCAATGCTAATGAAACACTGCAGTCAAAAGAATGAAAATACACAGCACAGAAAGAATATCTGATAAATATATTGATGCAAAAAAGTTTCATTGGGTTCAAGGATGAAGGGATAATTAAATTTAGCACAGCAGGAGTTACTGTCTTTAAGTGGTGATTGTTAAAACTTAGATCTGAGTATTTTGGTGTTGAGATATAGTAACTAGAATCTGTGTGTATTCAGTCTTGTGGTTTCAATTTCCTTTATAAAGTAGTCTTTGGAAGTGTCTATTGAGACTGAGCCCATGTAACATGTGAAAGAGGCAGTTACATGTCTGAGAAGAATAGGAAAAATATTTAAAAAAGAAATTTAGGTGAGATTTCAAGCATGGACATGACTATGTAAGTCAGATTTTTCCCTTTTCCTCATGAAAATTCTTTAAAATAAAAGCTACAACAATCTCCATAAGGAGAGAAAAAAACTTATAAACTCAATTTTTTATGAAACTAGGAAGCAGATGTAATTCACGGACTCCAAATTATGTGAAATGCTACGGAAATATCTAAAATTGGATATAAGCTATGTGAAAGAATAGAGGAATTGGACACTGACAATAGAGTGGTGAAGGTCTGGGAGGGGCGGGTGGAGGTGGAGGTGGTCATGGGAAAAAACAAACAAACAAAGGGGACACCTTTAACAATAAAGAAAAATAAACAAAATGCTGGTAAGAACCAGGGAACTTTTTCCCCAGATAACTCTAGAAAAATAGATTTTGTAAATATTTATCTCCTGATTCCAACAAGAAATGTGAGAAAGCTTTAAAAATAAAAATGATAAATATGATACTTGAAGAAATATTTCTAAGCTCACTAACTAATTCCTTCTTAAGAAGCTTCTATGAAGTTGACTTTGAAAAATGCTTCAATCAAATTGTAACATGTGACAATCCTAGCAAATTATTAAAAACAAGCAACTAAACAAAAACAAAAATCATCACCAACAACCAAACCGAGCCACTACCATTAGTCATTATTTAGGATTTAAATTGTTTAAGGACCTTTGGAAGTGATTGACATTTTATGTGGTAATGTTGCTCCATCTCTGTCACTGTTGCAATATTGGTGACATCTTAGATGTCTAATGTCATGTAAAAACTACTATCTATTTTACAGTAGGATTGTTGGAGATTTACAAAATCATACAAAGCTCCCCTTTGGGAAAAAAAAAAAAGTTCCTTATGTTAGCCACATATGAAAATCACTGTAGAATACATTCAAAAGACTCTACAGGAGGAACCAATATTGGGCCATGATTTTTCAGATACAAATAGTGGCCCTCACTCCTAAAATAATATATATTTTAATTAGCAAAATGGTAATATTTTGTTAATCTATTTTTGTATTACTTAAGAGAGTATAGATATATCAAATTGCTTCTTCAGTCATTTTTTATAGACAGAGAAATATTATATTTTCTTTGGTTTATTGACAAGGAATTATAACTAAAATACTATCTCTGGACAATTCTAAAAGTGAAATTTTTAATGATTCTGTTTCCATCCATCCAATCTAGGCAGAATTAAAGTATTTAACCTTTGGGCAATACAATATCATATACCTCTTGGATCCTGGTTTTTACTTCCAAATAGAAAATAAAGTGTAAGAAAAATCTAATGAAAAATCAAATTTATATTACTAACTGGGATACATAATCATTAAATATCTTAAAATAAGAATAATCATGCCTACCTAATAATACCTCTTATTAATTTTAATAAACTACAGTATTTGTTCATAAATAGGCTATTCCAAATCCATTTTGTGTGTTTTTAATTAATTAATTTATGTATGTATGTATTTTTTTATTTTTATTATTTTAGAATCACTTTTGCCATTCATCTGCTATATAGTTAACTAGTATTTGAAAATATTTTTGAAAGACTTCTGCAAAGTAAAATCATGAGTTTTTGCTTTTTCTGGTTTTTGTCTTAATTCTAGTCTTTTCATTATTATCTTCAGTGATTCTACATTCACTATTAAAATATATGATAATTATCTGAGCTGAAAATAATGTGCAATGTAAGTTGTCAGAACCTCAAATTGCAATACATGGTATAAAGCAAAGTAAATCATCCTTTCCAAATTAATGATCCTTCAGTTCACAATGATAATAGCATAAAAACGAAAGCAGTCATTTAGACCAAAGAAAACTGCAAAGCATTTTATTGAAGATGAGATTTTAAATGAAGAAAAGATAGATGAATGGATTTGCAATTTTTTTATGTGACTACCAATGCTTCTGCTTTTAAATTAACACTCTAATTGTCCATTTTTAAATTAACACTCTAATTGTCCTATTTATAAATCTGTTTATATGATCAATGTTTTTTGGTACATTCAATACCTAATTATAGTGCTTGTTAATAGGAGTATATTTTATATATTGAAATATATCTCTTTTAAATTTCTAATTGTAGAAGCTTTATCAAGCAGTGCCTATCCTATTAGAAATGATGAATCATAATATTCTCCTAAAAGAGAAAAAAGGTAGAATATATTAGAACATAGGCACACATATATGGATCAATAAAATAACTTGCTTATATAATTATAATGTGGACATTTTAACTGTTATATCAAATACTTTTTTCTCTCATTTATACCACCTGAGAATCTCTTCACTGTGTTTATTACAGGTGATGTTGGCAATGAAACAGCACCAACTGTTACTGGTGAAGTTGGACCTCAGTTCTTGAGTTTGGCAAAGAAAGAATTCAGAGCCAAGAACTCAAATTATAGCAGAAAGTTTATTTATAAAGTTACTGTGGGAACCATGCCATAGTCCCCGATAGTCAAGGCTAGTTAGAGTGTGGAGGCCTTGTTGACAGTATGCTGATGGCCATGGTCGCTCTGAACATGGGAATCTTAATCAAATGTTGAAGGCTGAGATACTATAAGCAGGTGCAAGGCCACAGCCATCTCACTGTACGCTGTGCCCTTCAATAGCCAAATGATTGATGTCATTGTTGGCTAGAGGCCCTTTTTGGTCTAGGGAATATTATCCATGTTGATAACCAGCCAGTGGGCTAAAGGTAAGAAAAGGCTAGAGAGCTCAGACAGAGCTGAGAGCTGGCACTGCTACAATGTAAGGCCAAGAATTCACAGAGAGCTCAGATATAGCTACCATGTCAACCAGCCAGTGTGCTGAGAGAGAAACTCAGAGGTGGTTACTATGTGAGGCTACGGAGACCAGCCAGTGTTCTGGGCAGGGGAGACAGGAGAAGCCGCTGAGCCAGAGAGGCTGGAGAGGCAGCTGAGGCTGTATCTCTAAGAGAAACCTCAGGTGCTGCTACTATGTGAGGCGATGAGTCGAGGGGGCAGCATGCGGCTGCTCAGATAATAGCTCTTGGATCAGAGACTGCTACTACTGTGTAGAAAAGATATGTATTTACCAGCTGGTGTGTGGTTGCCTGTATGGACTTTGTTGTGAAGGACTTTGTTTTTCTGATGACTTATGGCCACTGGCCTCTGCATTAAAGACTCATTCTTATATACCCACAACTTCTCATGGCTTCTCCGTCTACCACCTGGCATCCAAGAAGGTCCAGCCCTGGCAGAGGATCTCAGACCCAACAGTTAGTGTAATGAGTAGGTGTGGGAGCCCCTTCCACGTCCCACGTGGTTCAGGGTTCCTGTTCAGGGTTCCGTGTTCTGGAGAAGGCTGCACACAAATGAAAAGAGACTAGAAAAGAGTTAATTTGGGAAATTGGGGGGCCAGGTGGGAGTCCACCTCTAGGGGGAGGACTACCACTGCTCTGGCCTTTGCTATCCCTTTTATTGAGGTTATGAGATACACCCATATCCTTTAGGCAGGAAATTCCAATAATAGACAATCAGCAAGAATTTACATATGATTAACAGGTGGAGATTGCTTTAACTACCAATGTCTCAACTAAACAATGAGTGAATAGCTCTGACCATTCAGAGCAATTAAGGTTGACCAGCCTTCTGGATTCCCTTTTCACATTTCTCTATTAGTGACAATGTTCAGTTTCTGGCATCTCCCGCCCAATTATTTCCTTTAAAAAATCTTGCATCTGCAGACCAGATATAAACATATAAAAAAAAATGTTTGAGTCCCAATTTCAATGTCCAAAAGTTCTGAGTCCAAGTTTCAATGTCCAAAAGTTCTGAGTCCAAGTTTCAGTGCAAACAGTTCTGAGTCCAAGTTTCAATGTCCAACAGTTCCTTATGTGTACATGTCAGCAATGATGTCTGGATGGTGGACAAATGGTGGCAATGCAGGTCCGACCTCTGGTTTGGTCCTGGGCAACCTGCAGCAATGCACAGATGCTGACTGCTAGCATGGCAAGGCATTGTCAGCATCTTCCATCTCTGGACTGTTTCTCCTCTTGTCTTCATGGCTGGAGCATTCTTGTTAATTCCTCTCTGTTGCAGGAATCCACATGGTCTTGGAGTGGTTTTCTGAAAATATACAAACATATTCTCAACCAAAAGTTAATAAAGGAATCTTTTCTATAAATTTTACTTGGGATCCTTTTTATTTTTTGCCCAAACGATTTTCCTTTGGCTTATTTTGACACCATGTGTGTTTTTCATTGCTGTCTTACTGTTAGCATTACAAATGAAAATTAATTTTCAAAGCAAAAAATTTTGTCTAGATGTAATTTACTTACAGGATATTTTTTCCTTATATGGTATTTTTCCACTATCCCCCCTTTTTTTAAATTTAATTATTAGGAGTCTTTTGGAAAATTTTTATAATGCAGTTTTGATAACTTTAAATTTTATTTTTTTGCACAAAAATATGACTGCTTTAGGTTCATTGCATGTTAAACAATTTTACCATGAAATGAACTAACAATAGAAATTTTGGTTAATACTTTAGGAACAGCTTTTTGTACAATTAAATTTTCTTGAATATTCACGTATTTCATTTAGCCAATTTAAATTAATCTGAAAATTTGACTATTTTATTGTCAAATTTAATACTCTAACAACAATCTTAGTTTACCTTGTAAATATTAATGGAAAGGATTATTTGCATCCTTGAGAAAGCCCTGAGCATTCCCGGATTTAGGCTGGATTTAGATATAGGGCAGCTGCCATCAGCCACATCTCTGTTGCTTGGGTCCCAATCTGAGTTGGGCCAAGTCTCTTTCTGTTATCTGGGTCCCGATCTGAGCTGGGCCAAGTCTGTTTGTTTCCTGGGTCCTAATATGAGCTGGGCATGGGAAGCGAAGCAGCCATGGGGGCAGGAGACCTCCCTCAGAAGGGGCGAAGGTTCAAGCCCCTGCAATGTTGAGGGGGTGAGGATCTGTGCCCCACCTCTGTTGATCCCCAAATTCTCTCCTGATGGCCCCTCTGCAACTGTGCCTGTCTTAGGTTGCTCCTTCCCTGAGGAATCTTACCCATCTCTGGCTAACCAGCCATCCTCCGGGGCCAAGCAGGGTGATGTGAGGTTCAGTTCTGTCTCCTTGGTAGCCTATGCCCCTGTGGCCTCCACGCCCAGCACCTGCCTTGGGATCCCCTCGCCTGCTGGCAGGGCCCTGGCATTGATCACATATCTTGGGGAACCCAGGTTTCTTCTCCAGGGAGGGCCCAGCTCACTCCATTGGGTGAGAGTCAGATCCATGCTACCAGCCACCATGAGGCTTCAACTTCAGAATGAACAGAAAACTCAGGCAACAGATGTGGGCAATTGGATTGTGAGAAGAGGGTCCCTCTTGGTAAAAAGGGCAAGAAGGGCCAATATAGAATGCTCAAGTGCCTTCCCAGGGGGCCTTCCACACAGTGGAAGGGATTAAATCCTTTCATGTGCTTTTTAAATTGCTGCCAAACATTCAAAGAATTAGTTTGTAAGTTTGTTTAGGACAATTGTACAATATGCTGTTGTAAAATATCAAAAATTATAATGACATTGTAGAATAATATCATGTAAGGATATTCTTTGTTCTAGGCCATGGCAATTCAATTTTAGACTGGCTGTCAATTTCTTTTTGTATAGACAAGGTCTTAACCAGTTAATGTCCCCTAATAATTTCTGAAAATCATTTAAAGTTTTAAGACAATCTTTTCTTATCCCACTTTCTGAGGCCTAATGCATTGGTTTTCAATTATGGTTCCCAGATATTGGAAAGGCGTTTTTTTCTGTACCTTTTCTGGAGCAATTCTTAAGCCCCATTTAGGGAGCTCCTCTTCTAATTGGGAAAACATGACCAAAGTCTGCTCTTCCAGTGGGCTTGTTAAGAGCAAGTCATCCATGTAATGAATAATGTAATATTGGGAGTATTTGTCCCTTAAAGGCTGAACAGCTTGAGCCACATATTTTTTACACAAAGTAGGGTTATTGGCCATTCCTTGAGGTAAAACCTTCCATTGATATCTTTTCATAGGCTCTATATTATTAATAGATGGCACTGAAAATGCAAATCTCTGTTTATCTTGAGGTGCCAAGGGAATGGTGAAAAAACAATCCTTAAGATCTACTACTATGAGAGACCAATTTAAAGGGATTTGTGAAGTCACTGGGAGTCCAGGTTGTAAAGCTCCCATGGTATGCATTAACTGCTCTAAGATCATGTAACAATTGCCATTTTCCTGTCACCTTTTTAGGGATTGTAAATATAAGCATATTCCAAGGACTATTGGAAGGCTCTATGTGACCAGCTTCTATTTGTTCTTGTATTAATTTATGAACATGATTTAATTTCTCCTTGGTTAATGGCCACTGATCCACCCATGCAGGTCTATCATCTTTCCATTGTATAGAATCAGCATGAGGGTGAGGAGACTGAGCAGTGATGCTCCTAAAAAGGTTGATATCCTATCTCCGTTATTAACTGCTTTCCTTTGCCTGTAACAATACATGCCTGTAAACCTTCTAAAACATTTAAAGTATATTTATTAATTTTTATTTGATAAGGCTTTCCATGTAATTTCAAGTATATTAGATCTGTTTTAAAAGATTTCCTTTAAGAAGAGAGAATAAATTTCTTGTATTACTCCGGGCCCTTGGAGCTTTCCAAGAATCATCTCTGTTAAGACCTTGAATTTTTAACATGGAAAAAAAAACATCAAATATATATATATATATATATATATATATATATATATATATATATATCCATATATGATTTAAAGATTATAATATTTTTATAATCATCTTAAGATATCAATTAATTTTTAAACTACTTTTGCATAGAAAAATTTTGGTTGAGATCACAGAATTAATCCTCTTTTTTTTAGACCAATAATAAGCAACTTACTTTGAATTCCTAATTATTAGAGAAAACACATTTTATTTTCTCAAAAATAAGTTCTTATACTTTTGACATTTAATTACCACAACTATATAATTTCTCCCAATTTAATTTGCATTTTGAACTTTTAAAGCTGGCAAGTCAAATATTTAGCATTTTGTCATTTCAAAATATCTAAACCTTTAACTTTATTATTTATATAATTAAGCAAACTTACAAAAAAGAACTGTTTTGCTGCCAAATGAGTTTGGAGGAAGTTTGTAGCCATTCGAATGTAAATTACCACATTCCTTAGCATACTGGGAGAGTGGGCTTCCATATAGGATCTCCACTTGTCTCCCTTCCCCCACATCCTGCTTACTTCAGGGGAAGTTTCAACAACAGATCTGGCCACACATTTTTTCATGCTTAAAAGATAAAGACAGATCTCAAATTTTTTATTTCTTTTTTGCTTTCCAAAGTAATAACTAACATCCAATTTGGCCAAGATTTGAATTTCTCTGCGAGTTCTCTTATAATTTTTAAACAAAGCATTGAGTAATCTCATTGCAGGCGAGCAGATAGCCTTGCCCTCTTCTGCCATCTTTGAATTTCTCTGCACCAGACGCTGTTTCAGCAGTGGAGTTTCACTTCTTATTACATATTTTAAATTCCAAACACCAATCAAGATTTTAATTTGAACAAGAAACCACATTTTTTAAGCATGCAAACCAAAAGTCTATAATAAAGTTTCCTTTATGTTTATAACCTAATTCTTCCCCATTAGCCTGACTGAAAAAGACGTTCCCACCCTACTTACAGATCCGGTTTCTGCAGCTGGTCCGTGGGCTCTTGAGTGCAGTGAACCTCCCTCACCTTTTTTCGGTGAATTTTCCACACCTTTTCTAGGTGTATTTTTCCTCCTTCGCTCTAGATGAAAAATGTCATCTCCTCCAGAAGTCCCGCATTGAAGGCGCCAGATGTGGGAGCCCCTTCCACGTCCCGCGTGGTTCAGGGTTCCTGTTCAGGGTTCTGTGTTCTGGAGAAGGCTGCACACAAATGAAAAGAGACTAGAAAAGAGTTAATTTGGGAAATTGGGGGGCCAGGTGGGAGTCCACCTCTAGGGGGAGGACTACCACTGCTCTGGCCTTTGCTATCCCTTTTATTGAGGTTATGAGATACACCCATATCCTTTAGGCAGGAAATTCCAATAATAGACAATCAGCAAGAATTTACATATGATTAACAGGTGGAGATTGCTTTAACTACCAATGTCTCAACTAAACAATGAGTGAATAGCTCTGACCATTCAGAGCAATTAAGGTTGACCAGCCTTCTGGATTCCTTTTTCACATTTCTCTATTAGTGACAATGTTCAGTTTCCAGCAAGTAGGGTTCGAGAAGAAACCTACCCTGGTGTAGTCGGGAATAAATTAGAAGATTCAGAGCAAGTCAGAGCAGCAGAGCTGTACAGTGCTCGTGCAGAGCTCTAGCTGTCTCTGGCAGTTACAGAGGTAGTAGAAGTGAGCCATAGAAGAAATGGGCTAAGAAAACAAGTTACAGAGGCAGACGAAGGGCCGTTGGAGCTTAGGAGAGAGAAAGGCAAAGGTAACGCTCCTGGAGGGAAGAAGAGAAGGAAGGGAATGAGAAGGGCATGCTCCTAAGAGGGAGAGCGCACCCTGGGTCTTACTCCTGAGGGTTTTAAAGGCTGGGAGTTTTGTGGAGGATCTTAATAGAAATGTCATCCAGCTTTATGCTGACTCACCAAAATGATATTTAGTCCCCTGACTTCATCTGTCCTTAGGTGTGGTTGGCACAAATGACACTAATTGGATTTCTGTTATCTATCTCCCTGAGCAAGTTGATTTAAGCTATTTACCCTATGATTGGGGAGAAGTGTAAACCATCATACCTAATAAAATGGTAATATGCAAATTACCATAACTCCGCTACGCCCACGATTGGGCCAGTGGGTGACACAGGGGGCGGGACTCGGGGTGGCTGGGGTGGTGATTGGGCCAGCAGGACGCTGAGCTTGCATTGCCAGCGGCGATGCGAGCTCAGCGTCTGCGCCATGGCTGTGCTGCAGCACAGACGGGCCTCTGGGGCAGCGAGCCAGCGTTTTGGAGGTTTGGAGGCGGCGTGGGTGGGCGGGCAGCATGGCTCCCGGGGGAGGAGTCTGGCGGCAGTTGGGCCACAGGAGCGCGCGGTGGTGTCCTGGTGTCCTGGTGTCCGCAGAGGACGCGGGTTTCTACAAAGGCAGAGGAGGCGGCGGCGGCCCCAGCATTCCTGGGTGGGAGGCGAAGGCAAGACCCCGGCCTGGGCTCCGGCCGCAGGAAGACCATGCCCCCGCCCCGCCTTGCCCTAGGGGCCCAGGGACTTCGGAGCTGCTGGCCACACCAGGTCCCGACCAGCGGACAGACAGCCTACACGTGCATGATTAAATCATGCACTGGGCCTCTAGTTTATTCATAAGTGTCCTTGGTTAGGTAAGAGAGGATTTTGCAATTCACTAGATGGCTCTAAACTGCTTGGCCATTTAACTATGTTTCAGTTTCCCTATTCCACTTTTCCTGACTTACTAGCCTGTCTCATGTTCACCAGGAAATAGAAAAGGAATAAATAAAATGCCTCTTTGGAAGGGTAGGAGTTTTTAATCAATATATTTTATAAATGGTTATTACTTTCTTTCCTCCTTTAAAAAATGGTTTAAGTTTTTGCTGCTACTCAAAGAGAACACAAGTAAAACCATCCAAACAGTGAATGACAAAATATTCAATAACTGCTTCTAATAGAAAATCACATTAAATACCAAAAAAAAGCCTATTACTCCAAAAGCTCTCCGTCAAATGGTGAAAAGGACATGTGAAACAGGTGGTAGCCCAGCCACCTGTTTGAGCCTTGACCTATGAACCAGGAATCACGGTTCCATTCCCAGTCAGGGCACATGCCCGGGTTGCGGGCTTGATCTGATCCCCAGTGTGGGGAGTGCAGAATGCAGACAATCAATGATTCTTATCATTGATCTGCCTATCTCTTTCTCCCTCTCTGAAATCAATAATAAATATATTAAAACAGGTGGTAATCACTTCCTTTTGTTTTGTGTTTTATAAATTTGGGAACCTATGGTCATGATTGACAAAAGAAGTAAAAAAAAAAAAAAAAAAAAGATCTTAGCTCTCTATCTCTAGGACAATTAATTTATAGGGTAAAAATTGTCCAAAATGATCCTCTAGAAAGTTTTCAAGGAAAAGTGATTTTTCCCCCACAGGGAACATTTGGCCATATCTGGAAATGTTTTTTATTGTTACTGCTTGTGTTGCAGAAGACCAAAGAAAACCAAGTGACACCTTAAAGAAAAGGAGGGACACTGATTAATACACCAGCGGACTTAGGGAACAGCCTTCCAAATCTGAGTGAAGGAACATGCATTGGGCTTTCCTTTATATCTTCCCTGGGGTCTTTGTCCTGCAAATATGGATTATGCTTCCGGTCCTTTTCGCAGGCCTTGCAAGAAGGCCCCCAGGCGTTGGGGGTCTCCAGGCCATATCTGATGGTCCGGCCTGGCACCAGCGTTAATAACCCTCCCTCTGGGGCAGTGCACTGCCCACAACCCCATGGCCTCTGTAACTGGTTCTGCAAGACCAGTATCTGGGAAGGAGGTAGTGACTTAATTATAGGTTATCAGGAATGTATACTGAGCTTGCTGGCATGGATTCAGACCACTAGCCTCCAAATATCAGGGTTACATTGGCATTAGCCCTTTTTAGCCTCCTCACTTGAAGTGGAGCAGATTAACAGGACTCTGTCCTTGGTCACACTTGTTTGGCTTCTCTGATCCCTCTTTTCAACAAGGCCTCCAACTTGGCCTTCCTTATCCTTGACTTGCTGAGTCCAATTTTAACAAAGAATCTGGTCATTTGGTTTAGAGAAAACCGCAGGCACCCACTCTCCCCGCAACACTTGATTTCTGATCAAATTCCTCATCCCCATTTTTTATATGTAAATCTCTGATCTGTCTTTATCAAGAATCCTGTTAAGCCAGTTTAACAAGAATCCCCTACCCTTGTTATCTAATGTGCTCCTCTCAGGATTTTTTTTTTTTCCAAAATATAAGAGAAAACTTATTTAATAAGTTATAGAGGTAGAAGAAGTGAGTGGTAGAAGAAATGGGCTCAGGCGACAATGAGCCTGGGGGTGGGGAGGAGGGGAAGAGGAAGGTGCAGGCATGCTCCTGGGAGGAAACTCCCGCCCAAGAGCTTTTAAGGGTGGAGGTTTTAGGGGCGGTCCTAGGGGAGCATCTTAATAGAACAATTACCAGCTTTCTAGGAGGATCCTTTCAGGAATTTTTATTCATTGGTCCTTTCACACTGCCCCCTGGCTATAAATCCCAGCTATCTTTTCTGTACTGGGGACCTAGTTCAATATACCCTCCCTCTGGCAATAGCCTTGACCTCTGCTGTAATCTTGAACAAAGTCTTCCTTGCTGTTTTGTGGTGTGTTTTTGTTTTGTTTTGTTTGGTTTTGTTTTGTTTTTAACAAGTGGCCAGAGCAAATCTCTCTCTTTTTTTAAACAAGTGTTAAAATAATTTTTCTGTAACTGAATTCTATTGTTATCTAATGCATAGAGATCAGGAATACGGCTAAGCATCTTACAATGCACAAGGCAGCTCCCAAACAAATACTTATCCAGCCCAAAATGTCAGTAGAGAACTATCAGAATGGATAAAGCATTTTTCTACCCCTATCTGCACTAAACAAATTAAGCTGATTTGAATGTGGATAGCACTTTCATTTTTTATGGCTTGCTTGTAATATTGGTAACTCACACTTAGTGCTAAAATTTGGGAAATGTGTGGGAAGAAAATCTGCTGAACCTAGTAACCCTAATATAGTGGTTGTGCTTTGGGGATCAATGAATATGCAACTCAATATAAATCAAGAGAAATCTGAATTATGCCTATTGGGATCTTCTGTTGGCTGCCACTAAGAACATCCCTGCAGCTCTAGGCAGGGGCTCTCCGTGATCAGACTTGAAAGAATGATGATATTTGACAGCCGAAGCAGTGAGAGTGGACTGATCAGAGTTCTTCCTAAATCAAAGACTAGAATAACCATCTTAGTACTGAAAAAGAAAACCCTAGAATGTTAATGTATCTCAAGGAAGAAGTTCAAGAGAGAGCTAACTATTGAACTTCCTTCTCACAAGTATAAATACATGCAAATGAAACCAAAGTGCTGTGATCGGATCTGGGTTTGTTGTCTCACAAAATTGAAGAATGAGTACTTGGACAAAGGCGGTTAGCAGAAGTAAAGTTTACTGAGAGGTGAACGGTCTCCCCCTAGCAGGGAGGTGACCTAAAGTGGGTTTTCTGTGAAGCTTCTTTGTCTAGATGTATATGCTTTTCTAGCTCATGGTCCTTTCAAAGAATTCTGCCTGCTAGCTCCTGATTAGTACTTTCAAAGAATTCTGCCTTAACAACATCCATACATTTTAAAGCTTACATTTTCTTCACCAGCCTTTCTGCCCAGCTGGATTACCTTAGCAACTCCCGCCTAGCTGGGTTCAGCTCTAGGTTATTTGTTTCTCTCTCAGAACAGGTCACAGTCAGCAAGTTGCATCCTGCCACCCACTGCAAGGTCCTGGTATTCTAGGACTTCCCCATTCTTTTCCCTCTCCCAAGTCCCTCCCTGTCCCTGACTGCCTAGCCATTTCTAACTCCTCATAAATAACTAGAAAATTAATCTAAGAGAATTAACAGAATGGCCAGCTAAATATAATTTTACATTGTGTGTCAATTATTAAATTGCATGATATATGCAATAATGCTACAATAATGTAGACATAGACAGATTAATATAATAGTCACAGTAGGCTTAACTGAAAAGGGTAGGTGCAAAATTACTATATGTAAAGTCTGACTTAGCTGAATTCTAGAATAATGAAAGTCCTTTAAAAGATCAACTACCACAGTTATTCCATTTTTCTTTGAAAGATATTCAAATGTAAGTAGGCAAGAAGATATGGGAAAGACTGAGTTATAAAGACTGAGTTAAGGAAAATAAAATAGAGACAGGATATAGGTCAAGGTCAATATAATACATATATAGATGGGATCTAAATTTAGCTTGGGTATTCTTGGAAATATCAGGCTGTTTGTCAGACTTGGGAAGATTATGAACATCACTGAGTACCAAGTGCCTCAATTTTCACCATTTTAATATTCCACTCTGTGCTTTAGTCAAGTTGAAACATTAAGAGTTTCTTTATACATAGTGGTCCTTAGTCCTCTTCCCTCTCTCTTTTTAAGACTTTATGTTTTTAGAACCATTTAATTATCCAAGCAAAATAAAGGAAAAAGTATAGTGATTTCTCATATTTCCTTTCTCCCAAACATGCATAGCTTCCTTCATTATCAACATCCCCCACCAAAGTGGTACATTTGTTACAACTGATGAACCCACATTGAAACATAGTTACCCTAGGTCCATAGTTTACATATGGTTCATTCTTGATATTGTACATTCTATGGGTGTGGACATTCATTCATTATTATAGCCTAAAATTCTTTGTCTCTGCCCACCCTCCACACTTTGGCAACCGCTGATCTTGTTGTCTCTATAGTTTTGCCTTTTCTAGAATGTCATATAGTTGGACTCATATAATATGTGACCTTTTCAGGTTGATTTTGTTGTTTTTTACTTAGTAATATACATTTAAGTTTTCTCCATGTCTTTTTATGGAATGACAGTTTTTTTTATTTTTGTCTTTTAAGCAGGGAATAATATTCCAGAGTCTGGATACACAGCAGTGTGTTTATCGATTCCCCTCTCTTTTAACACCGTGCTCTTCCTTTCTAGAACACCTCTTTCTAGCCCCTTTTCTTTACCAATTTCTCCTGGTTTAGTCATTAAGATCCTTAACTCTATGGACACCATATTCTGCAAATCTACCCTGACTACCTACCCCATGCTTTCATGTAAGCAAAATATTTCTTTTCTTTCTTTCTCTAACTCTCTGAGCTCAACATGCTTATCACTCTGCTTTGTAATTGTTCACATATCTGTGAGGACTTTCCTTTCTTCATTATCTCATTCTCTGGTACAGCGTTTTACAGGCAGGGGAAGTCAATAAGCATTCCTGATGACTCTCTCTGGTCAGAGCTTTAGGTAAAATAATTACCTTCAGTAATTACTAACACACACACACACACACACACACACACACACACACACACACACACATGGCATATGCTAAAAGACAAGAAAGAAACCTTAAATTGTCAAGATAAGAAATGAAGGCTAAAAAATATTTTCTCTAATATTTATTACTAGAGGCCCGGTGCATGACATTTGTGCACTCGGGGGGGGGGGGGGGGGCTGGGGGTGTCCTTCAGCCAGGCCTGTGCCCTTTTGAAGTCCAGGAGTCCTCGGGGGATGTCCAACTGATGGCCAGGCATTCTTAGTGCTGCCACAGAGGAGGGCCGCTGCATTCACCAGCTGTCAGCCCGGCTTGTGGCTGAGCAGTGCTCCCCCTGTGAGAGCACACTGACCACCAGGGGGCAGCTCCTACATTGGGCATCTGTCCCCTCATGGTCAGTGTGCATCATAAGGACTGGTCATGCCGCTGTTCGGTCAATTTGCATATTACCCTTTTATTATATAGGATAGGTCTTTGGAAAAGATTGTTCATTTTCTTTATATTGTGAAACATGGAATACGTTTTACCAATCAGCATATATCATTATTTGTTTAACATAGGGCATAAAAGCAGGATTTTGGCATAAATCACAGCCTTGCAGCATTCAAGCACTCTGGAATGGGACTCCTTGAGTTAAAATCCTGACGTTACTGCTTATTAACATATTACTTTACTATCTTTACCTGAGTTTCCTCTTCTAAAACAAAACAACAACAAACAAAGCAGAGTGGTGAATAAAAGACAGTCACTCCCTCAAAAGTTTGTGTTAAATATTAAATTAATTTTATTAATTATAAAGCACTTTTAAATATGTGTAGCAAGTATAAGTGTCCAGTGTTAGATATTATTTTATTTTAATACATTTTTATATTAATGTATTTGCTTACCAGTTTTAAGATAAAAAAAATCATTTGTATATTTAAGTAATGATGACAACAAATAGTCATCTGCTCTGTTTTATGAGACCACATTGAAAATAATAGGTGTCAGGTATTTTCCACTTATGCTTCTACTAGTGGCCCAGTGCACGAAATTTGTGCATGGGTGGTCCGTAGGCCTGGCCTGTGATCAGGGCCATTCAGGTCCCCCACTTCCCTGCCTCCCCACCTCCCTCCCTTCTCCTTCCCTCACCACCTGCTTCTGCTGCCACCCACCCCTGGTTCCCTGTCCCAGCCTGGTGCAGGGATGGTCCCGGCCCCGATCAGGTGATCAGGGCCTGCTGGCCAGTGGGAGGGTCCAACCGCCATCACAGCAGCGGGCAGTGGGCCAATTGGGGCCTGCCAGCTGGGGGGAGGCACACGGGGAGGGACCAGGAGGTTGGCCGCCAGCCCCGAGGAGAAAGCTAGCCCTTGGCCCCCCTGGGAAAGGGGCCACGTCCACAGCCACCCACCCCTGATTCCCTGTCACAGCCCAAGGGCCTGGCCCCAATCAGGTGATCAGGGCCTGCCGGCTAGGGGGAGGGACCAGGAGGTTGGCCGGCAAGACCCATCAACGATCCGGGCCTGGGGGCTGGGGGCAGCTCCTCTGCATTGTCTACCCCCTGGTGGTCAGTGTGCGTCATAGTGACCTGTCGTTCAGGTCATTCCAGTTGTTCTGTCGCAACGGTCAGTTAGGCTTTTATATATATATAGATATCTATACCCACTTTTCTTTACACTGTTTATGAAACACATCTTTGCCCTTTGATTTTCACTATTTTCTTGCCAGTTTAAGGGACTTAAAAAGTTAGAAAGGAAAAAGGTGAGGTTGGGCATTATTTCCTTAACCTGTGTATGCCAGGTTCAATGACGTCTACAGCTCCTGCTGCGAGTTTTCTGCTGGAGACACAGATACTCTCCCTAGGTTCTGGCAACTTCTTTTCTCTTTTGCCCACTCAGTCCCTGTGTTAGTTTTCTTTTGCTTCTGTAACAAATTACCAAAAAATTAGTGTCTTCAAATGCCAGAAATGTGTTACCTTACAGTTCTGCAGATAGATCAGAAGCCAGACTGGGTTGAAATCAAGGTTTGAGCAGAGCTGTATTTCTTTTGGAGGCTCTTCTGGCGCATCCATATTCCTGCCTTTTCCAGCTTCTAGAGCAGTGATTTTCATCTCATGGCACAGCACATGTACTAATAAAATAATTACTAAATTTCTGTGGCACACTGAAAGATATATATATTTTGCCAATCTGACAGAAAAATAGTTTTAATTTTGATTTGTTCACACAGGATGGCTATTGTTGGCTTGGCTGTTGTCATTTTTTCTTTTTTTTAATTTGACAATCTAAGAGGAAAAAGGTCAGTGCCCTGACTAAATAGTCAGGTATTGTGTGTCTTAAAAATAATTTTGCCACATAGGTTGAAAATCACTGTTCTAGGGACTCATAGCCCTTTCTACCTCCAAAATGGAAATGTTTCATTACTATGAATATTCTTCCATAGACACTCTCCCTCTGACCATAGCCAGCAAAGTCCCTCTACTGTTAAAGACCTGTTAGCTTAGATTGGGCCCACCTGAGTAATGCATGCTACTCTCCCCATTTGAAGGTTCTTTAATTAATCACACGTGCAAAGTCCCCTTCACCATGTAAGGGGCTTTTGATGTTGTTCTTTCCGTTTAGGGATTAAATGCTCATTCTTTCAAAAACTACCCTATTCTAATTATCATTTCCTTATGTCTCACCTGCTGAGATAACCTGCCTCCCCTTTTCCAGTGGTAATGTGAGTTGTTTTCCCTAGAAATTCTTTGTATAAATAATAAACTCTGTGTTCTGGGTAGGCAAAAAGCAGGTGAAAAAATGCTTCAAGTGTTTATATTTAAGTAATGTCTCTCAATTTCCTTCCCAACACACACACACACACACACACACACACACACACACACACACACACACTTTCAGCATTTCTTGGACATCCATTCTCATTGTTATTTAATGAATACTTTTTGTTTAACATTGAGCACTAATTTAGACTGTCATACATACATTTTAAAAAGGTCTATGGACATATAAAATCCTAGTTTTCTAATATTCATACTTATAGCTAAAGAAAAATTTTTCTTCTACTTACATGAATGTAATATTTGTAGAATCTTCTTTATGAGCTAAAGCATGTATTATTGTTATTATTATTATTATTATTATTACTAAAGCCTATTTTAGAATGTATTAATTATGGGGAAAATAAATGGAAAAATAAAATATGTGTGTTATTCATATTATTCTAGAAATGCCATATTTTGTCAAGTCCTAAGCAAAAGCTGCATAGCGATTTTGTTCTCTGTTATTAGAACAAACATCTGAGCTATGTGTAGCATTTTATGAAGGCATATTATAATCAATCTAATCCTATTACACTGGGTAAACAAATTAGCCCTAAAATTGCTGAAATTTTTCATAGATTCCAATAATGTCCATGGGTTATTTGCTCTGCTGTCCTTACACATGTGTTGCTAAGCCCATTTTAGGCTTCCACATAAGGATTAGCCTTTCCAATCATATTGAAGAACAGATTGCTTAACTACAGCACACAGTGTCATGCTACAGATAATCCATGCCCTTGATTAATGCTCTTATAATCAATTGCTGTCTGGAAGTGAGTCCTTCCCATCACACTCTTCACAAAAAGAGCAGATGGTATTTAAAAGGTTATGGCAGGAGGGCATTACAGAGGTCAAATGGAACATCGATCAAGTAGGCAGAAAAATTGCCTTTTTTCTTCTTCTTTTTTCTTATCCTAAGAATCCATAAGGGAATGTGGTCTATGAATTATAGTTTGATCTATAGTTCATGCACTAAGATATTTTCTTGTTTCAAATTTCTGTGTTGTTTTGGGTAATGAACCTGGAAATTGGATTCCTTGTGTGCCAATAAAAACTGCACCAATATGAACATCTCAAACAAATAATTCTTAGATTCAAGAAGCTTTTTTTCAAAATTTTAATGCAGCCAGAGGAGCCAACTTAATAAAAACTTTAATATATAGCATCTCTTGGATATATTTTTATAGAGCTAAAATCACACCCAATTCTCATTATTTTGTGCATATATATATATATATATATATATATATATATATCTGTATGTATAGATTTTTTTCTCTTTTCCCATCCTTTATCACACTAGTGACAGTCTATTATATATTTCAAAGTAATCAATTCTCTTTTTAACTGGTATATTTAGTTCTAACGAGGTGGAGACATGGTAGGGAGGATGCATTCAAGAATTGAAATTAAGTAAGAAAATGTCAGTAGAAGGTATTTTAAAAATTGAAATGTGTTATTTTCAAAAATTAGTGCCTTCAAATAGATAGATTCAAATAACCTGATTATGAATAGGTGAATTCTACACAATATACTGATAATAAAAATGCTCATTTTATGAATAAAGAGAACATATGCCCTTGAATTTACGGAGAAAAAGAACAGGCTTTGGGAGAATGTTTAAGATACAAGACACTCATGTAAATTTCTGTTGTTCAAGGTGCTATTGCACATGTTACCTAGATAGTCAATGCCTACTCTGTACATAGGTGTTAACCATTTAGAGACACAAAGACATTACCTTTGTTGTCAAGTAGTTTAAATATATTTGGGGAGGACTGCATACAAAGTGTAAAGTTATATTGCTTTCAGTTTTGTCTTTAATACAATGATAATTAGTTAAATGTCAAATGAGGCTCCTCACAATAATGTTATCATGATGTCTCTAGAGAAAGAGATGCCCATGGTCTGGGCTCGCCAGGAAAGGCGTCAGACTGCTGAAGAAAGGGCTTCAATAATGAATAGCATTTGGAAAGCTGTGGGATCCAGGAAGGCATTGCAGAAAAGGTATAGAATCCAACACACAGAAGTGGATTGTTTTCTACAGCAGCACTATAGAAAGGAACATCCCCACAAACATGTAGTCCTTATGGAATTATTTTGTCTAATTGTATACAGATGAGTATGCTGATGCATTACTGGACAAAAGTATGAATCCCTATGTCAATAGGAAATATGAGCTCTGAAAAAGGAAGCCAAGGCCTTGTACATTCCAGATAACTGTATTTAATTCTTTCACTTTGTTAAATAGGCATGATTAATTGTTATTGTTCATGGGGGAAATGATCTCTGATCAAATTCTTGCAAGATAGTTTACCTGCCGTCACCAGTCTATTATTTTAAAATGTTGTGTTAACACAAATTAGGAGTCTATCCTGAGGCTAAGAAAGTAAGACAGGCCTTTTGGTTATTTTACCCTTGCAGCCATAATAAGGGTGAAACATTTATCAATAAGCACGAATGGTCACAATTTGAACATGACAGTTTTCATGGATGAAAATAATACACCAAAGCATGTCTGTTATAAATAACATTAAAATGTAAAATTTGTAATTTTCTCTATTCATTCCAGATTTGATATAGAATTAAGCACATGCAATTTGGGCTACTGGATGGTGCTTTTATTTTAAATACTTAAAAACATTCTTACAGACCCCGGAAACCTAATGAGCTAGAGAGCTAGAGAATACAAACTCCTACATGGTCAGGATAATCCCAGTTACAGAAGGTTGCCAACTCCTGTAACCCTCCTAGTGTGAGCTGTGATGTCCCTGCACACCTCTCCATTAATTAGAATAAATAACATAGGCATGAACTGCTTGTGATGTGCACTGCAGGACATCAGTGTGCTCCATAAAAGAATTAGGGCAATGATGCTTAAGGGCGAGTCTGGTATCAAACCGATCACAGATTTTATTCAGGGATGTGTTTAAAGACAAATTAATTATTAAAAAACAAAGCATCTTCATGTGTATTTTACCTCAATGCTAACTTCTTAATGTTTTTTGCATATTTTTACTTTTTACGGAATCAGAAATCTACAAAGGGTAAATAAAGTAATCACTTTGCTGGATGACTTGCAGTCTTTTTTTTCCTCTACTAATATTTGTGCAAAATCTGTGGATGGAAAAACAAACAAACAAACAAACAAAAAACTAAGCTCAGAAATTGGTGCTCATCTTTCATAGCTCTCAGTAGAGGAAAACTTAGTTTATTTCTCAGGAAAAATAAGTGTTCAATATAGAATTATCAATATTTGATTTTATAAATGTACATATATATATAGTTGCTAATCAAATAGTATGAAACCACAATTCTACTTTCTCTTTCTCACCTCCTAGTTTTTATTTTTATTTTATTTTTGTTAATATATTGTTATTGATTCCAGAGAGGAAGGGAGAGGGAGAGATAGAAATATCAATGATGAGAGAGAATCATTGATCGCCTGCCTTCTGCACACCCCACACTGGGGATTGAGCCTGCAACCAGGGCCTGTGCCCTTACCTGGAATTGAATCATGACCTCCTGGTTTGTAGGTCAATGATCAACCACTGAGCCATGCCAGCCGGGCATACTAGTTTTATTTTTGTTACTGTTTATATTATTATTATTATTATTATTATTATTATTATTATTATTATTATATTAAATATCCTTACACTTCTATTTCTAATTCATTTTCTGCAAACTATATACTTATGAAAAATGAGAATGTCACTTATTTATGCAAACTTTCCTTCCTCCGAATTTCTCCAGATCTTAGATACTTATGTTACTAATTAAGTAATTTTGTGATAGCTCATGTAACTTTAAATAATACACTTAGAACTCCATTTTTTATTCCATCAACTACAAAGAGTAAATACTTATTGTCTATTTTTTGAGTAAAATTGCTACATTTATTTCTACCTTTTTCCATATATTTCTGCATGATGCCTATGTTTTTAATATTTACATTACAGTTTGTGACCAGTTATATCTTCTATTTTTTGTTGTTTGTTTGTTTTTTGTTGTTGTTGCTATCATTAATCCTTACCCCAGGACATTTTGCCATTGATTTTTTAGATAGTGGAAGAAGAGGAGGAGAAACAGAGAGAGAAAAACATCAATGTTAGAGAGACATATTGATTGGTTCCCTCCCACATATGCCCGACCAGGAATGGAACTGAGGTACCTGACCTTGACCAGAATCGGACCGGGACCCTTCAGTCTGTGGGCTGGTGCTCCAACCACTGAGTAAAGCTGACTAGTGCTATTTTTGTTTATAGGTCTATTTGATAATAAATGTACTTCTCTTTTCTGGCATGGTCATCTAGCCTATTGAAATGCAGCACCCACCAATAGGATAAGACGTCATCTGTGAGCAGCTGTTATAACCATACCAGAGTGTTACAGCTGAATTTCATCCATATTTTTGTTCATTTTAAAAGTTGAGACCAATAGAGTATTCAAATTATTATGATTACTGAAACATTTTCAATGGAAGACCATACAGTATTTAATAGCATAACCAATCAAACTGACTCTTATTTATTTCTAGAGTGTTTGGTGTTTTGGTTTTAATATGTGTCATTGTGCTCTCAGATTTAGCCCATTAAACAGTTGTTAATGATGATGAGGTGATGTACTTCGCTTACAAAAAATATTGGCATAAGTGATTGTCATGTAAACTCTTTTTAGTGAATAAGTACTAATGAATGAAAAGCAATATAGAAAAAAAAATTCACCAGATTAAGGAGAATGAAAAATAAAAGAAGAAGAAGAAGAAGAAGAAGAGGAATCAAAGTACTTCCAGAAAAATATTTGTGTGTATTTATAAAATATGCAGATATATCAGCCACATGTGGGCCGAGTGACACTCCTCCAACAACCTTCCAGGTGAAGGATCACAGCAGGAGGAGGCACACATTATAGCTCCATCGCTGAAATTGGTGTTTGCTGTTGTTCCTAATGGTATCATTTTTCAGATGTCATTATTTTTCTTTAAAAGAGCTGTGAACAAATGACATTCGATGTGGGTCCCTTTTTATAGAAAGAAAATGTTCTGTTACAAAAATTACTAGGAAATGTTATGCTATATATAAGGAAACATTAGAATGTTGTAGAGAACGATATGGCGTATATGGCCATGGACATTGGGATGGTTTCTAGTGTTTGGCTTCTATGAATAAATACTGCTGTGATTATTTGTGTACAAATCTTTGTTTCAACATATGTTTGCAATTCTTTGGGGTAGATGCCTAGTAGTGGAATTACCGAGTCAGATAATCAGTATATGTTTAATTTTTTAAAGAAATTGACAAACTATCCCAAAATGGTTTTAATATTTTATGTTCCTACCAGTATTGAATGGAGGTTCCAGTTTCTTCACATATTTGCCAGTGTTTTGTATTGTCAGTCTTTTGGATTTTAAACATTTATTGTGTATATGGCGGTATCTTATTGGAATTTTTATTTGCATTTCCCAATAGCTAATAATGTTTTCCTATAGTTAATAATTATTTGTAAATCTTCCTTGGTTAAATATCAATTAAAATATTTTATTCATTTTCATTCTATTATAAAAGATCTTTGTATATTGTGGATACAAGTTTTTATTAGATCTATAATTTGGAAATAATTTCTTCCACTTAACAATTTTTTAGTTTTGAAAAATAAAGGTATATTTTGAAGAGTCAAATTATTTAATTTTGTTTAAATACAATTTGTTATTTTTTTTTTATTTAGGTATTGTGTATATACCTTTATGCATACTGTTTTAGAATGTTAAATGGTGCCTATTAATAAACTAATACAAAAAAAATGACATTATGAGGTTACTTAGGGAGGAGATTCTGGAGCTAAATTTCACTTCCTAAATGTAAGGTCTTGAACTCATGTAAATAACTACTTTTTGCCTCAGTTTATTAATAGAAAGTATAGTTTATACTTTATAAGACTTTTTATGACAAATAAAATGACACACTTAAAACACTTTAGAGTAATGTCTGGCATTTAGTCAATGTACACTACATGTTAGTATATTATTTTCTTAGGGCTGCTGTTAATAAAGTACCACAAACTGGGTGGCTTAAAACAACAGAATTTTTTCCCCTCACTGTTCTGGAGGCTAGATGTTTGAAATCTAGTTGTGGGCAAAGCCATGCTCTCTGAAGGCTGTAGGAAAGAATCTGTTCCACACCCTTCCCTTATCCTCTGGTGTTGCCAGTAAGTCTTGATGTGACTTGGCTTATAGAAGCATCACAGCAATATTTACCTCTGCTGTCACATGGCATTATCTCTGTCAATATCTGTGTCTCTTCCCATAAGAACCCACCTTAATGACCTTATCTTAACTTGATTACATCTGTAAAGATCTTATTTCCACATAAAGTCACATTCACAAGTACTGAGAATTAGCACATAACTTAAAAAAATTATTGATTTGAGAGAGAGAAAAAGGGAGAGAAAGACAGAAACACTGATTTTGTTGTTCCACCTATTCATGCATTCATTGGTTGATTCTTGTAGGTGGCCTGACTGGGGATTAAATCCACAACCTTGGTGTATCGGGTGATGGTCTAATGAGCTACTCAGCCGAGCAGCACATGACTTTTTTTTTTGCCCGGGGCAGAGGGGCACAATTCAACCCACAATAGCTATTATTATTATTATTGATAGTCATGATAGCAAATTAATAATCTTTGCTCTAAAGATGAAATAATTTTCTTCTTAGGACAATTAAGACTGTCTGAAATAAGCACAATGGAATCCTGTTGCCCAGGATTCCCATAATAAAATCTATACTGAAGTATCTTTAGATGTGGGACCATTGACTTCTGCTAAAATCACAGTGGTTAGTGATTGAATCTCTAATGGTAATATTATTAAGGTGTGTGTACACATCACAGATACATCTTTTTTTATTATCACAGAAAGAAATCTTCTTACCTTTGAATATTATTAGTGCTATCTTAATCTTAAAATCTGATGTTTGAATTTTAGACCCCATTAATAAAATAACTTTTATTATTTTTTACATTTTTCTTTGACCACTGAGATATTTAAATTTCTTCTAAGGGAAAAGTGGGGTTATGGCATGATTATTTGTTTTGGCATCTGTCTATGGTTTGCTTTCCCTTAAACCCTCAAATATTGTTGTCTTTTTGTATTGTATACATTTTCTGTAACTACTTCTAAAATTTTGCAAAATCAAGTAAAATGCATCAGCAAATTAATTAAAATTAAATCACTTTGAACCTGTAACAAATTTTCTATAGACTCAATCCATTCAACCTCATAATGAGAGGGTTGGTCTTTGAAATTTGGTGTCTTCCTAGGATGGATTAATTGTACTGGAGAATTGCCTATAGGTGAAGTTGCAAAAGATCAAAGAATTAGTTCAGATCATGGGCAAATGTTAAATGATATTATAAGGATTTTTTATTTTAATTTTTAGGTTACTTGTAGGCATTATTTTTTTCTTAGCTAGTGGAAAAGCAAGGAATTTTAATAGTGTGTGTCCAGTGCTATCTTTGAAGTTGACATTAAACAGGAAGGTGCTAGAGGCAGATATATCAGTTAAGAAATTATGGCAACAATTTAGTCTAAAGGTGAAAACCTTAATTAGTTACCTGACAGGCAGAATAGTGAGGATTTATGAGAAACAGGTGGCTAGACCCTTACTTGGACTTAACAATAAGTTGAGTGTAAGGTTTTAAAAGTGAAAGTCAGTAAAAACAAAAATGTATCTAGGATTACTCTGAAGTGTCCATCTTGAACTTTGACTTTAAATTAGAGATAATATAATTGAATATGCATGGGTGAGAATGAATAAAAATTTCTGGATTTTCTTGGCCCTTAGGCAAGTTCCCTTAACTCATACAAAGCCTTTCTCTCAAGATTTACAGAGGATACTGGGACATGGAAGCTTGAACTCTTCTCCCTCTTGCAATATATTCTGAATTCTAATCCCATTTACTCCTCCAAAATCTAGAAGCTGCTGAGGCTTTAGGCTGGAGAGAAGGGTATGATTAAGAACTCAGGCTTTGTGAAAAAAACTGACCTTGAGTTTGGGTGGAGAATTCTCTATCTTTTGGGCTAAACAGGAGTTCAGGAATCATTACTGGAGAGACTTGGGGCAAGGATCAGAACATGGAAGACTTCAGGGGAAATCTGGGATGGGGGGGATTCTTTCCGTCTAGAAAGAGGCAATGCCATTTTGTTTGAACTTATTGGGTCCCCCTTGTCCCCAGGAAGTAGCAGAAAAGACGAATGGATGGATACAAACCTCTCTGTTGTTGATGTTGCTTCTTCCTAGTGTCCCAATAAGGAACTGACATCTTTCATTAAGACACTTTGAACACCCACAAAACAGATTGCTGCAGGTGATGGACCTCTTACCTACCAAGCAGACAAAAAGAATAAAACGTATGAACAGCGACCACTAGACAGAAAGAAAAGGTACAAGTGAAATATTTGGAATAGTTTCTAATGCAACTGAGCTGCTAGAGGAGATAGAAGAGAACTTGTGACAAAAAAGAAATAGTAAGATTGTCCGGCCAGTGTTGCTCAGTGGTTGAGCATTGACCCATGAGCCAAAAGTTCACAGTTAGATTCTTGGTCAGGGCACATGCCCGGGTTTTGGGCTCCATCCCCTGTAGGGAACATGCAGGAGCCAGCCAATCCATGTTTCTCTCTCATCACTATTTCTATATCTCTATCCTGCTCTCTTCTTCTCCCTCTAAAATTCAATAAAAATATTTTTTTAAAAATAGTAAGATTATTTGAGAAGATTAAAAAAATCACCAAAAGTTAGACTTTTGATGAGACAAATGAAAATAAACTTGGCTGTAGGGAAAAAAAGGAGGTAGTGAAAAATACACAAGATTGGGAATAAGAAAGAAAACGTACCTGTAGATACAGAAGAGAATCAAAGAATTACGAGAAAACAATTTCTATTAATTTATGCTTATAGAGTTAGGTTAGGAAGGAGTTTCCTCAATCAATGACATTCCCAATGGCAGTAAAATCTTCAAAACTTGCCATAGTTACTTTGTGGATATCAATCAAAGTCAGTAATTACTCTATGGCAGCAATGTTCAACCTTTTTCATCTCAGGGCACATGTAAATTAATTGTTAAATTCTGCAGCATACCAATAAACATATTTTTTCCAATCTGACAAAAATAATAGATACAATTTTGATACATTCATACTGGCCAGTCAGCTATTTTATTGGCTGTTGTCATTTTTTAATTTGACAATCTAAGGAAAAAGAGGTCAATGCCCCTGACTAAAGTCAGGTATTGCATGTTTTAAAAATTCTTGTGACACACCTGGGAAAATCACTGCTCAATGAGGAACACACCAATGCAGAGAGGAGCAAAAAATAAATAAATAAAATAATAAACTGTTTTAAATAAGTAACTGTTTTTCACAGATAAAATGTTTCCCAAATACATATTAGCAATTATAGTAAGCCAATCCAAATATTTTTTTTTCCTAAAACTGACTCATCATATTTGACCTAACAGCCCTAAATAAATATTGGTTGTATCATGCACACAGACTCACCCACCTCCACTGCTAGTTATAAAGTAGTCCTAATCTAGCATACGCCCACCCACACACACACTACATTAAAAATTAAATAAAAAATTAAAACCGAGTTTAAATTTGAGCTATAAATACGTAAGTTTTTGTTTTGTTTTGTTTTGTTTTGTTTATTGATTAAGGTATTACATATGTGTTCTTATCCCCCTCTGTCCCCCCACCCTCCCCACTCATGCCCTCACCCCCCTGGTGTCTGTGTCCATTAGATAGGCTTAATAGTAAGTCCTTACATGCATACAAGTAAGACCTTTGGTTGATCTCTTCCCCATACTCCCACCCTTCCCTACCTTCCTGAGGTTTGACGGTCTGATTGATGCTTCTCTGTCTCTGAATCTGTTTTTGTTCACCAGTTTATGTTGTTCATTATATTCCACAAATGAGTAAGATCATGTGATATTTATCTTTCTCTGACTGGCTTATTTCGCTTAGCATAATGCTCTCCAGTTCCATCCATGCTGTTGCAAATGGTAAGAACTTCTTTTTTACCACAGCATAATATGTCAGTTTTTATAGCAGGGTAGCTTGATGAGTCTTTAATGCAGGCTGGTTAAAAATTTATATCACTGCTTGTTATTTCTTCATGGAGGATATCTTCGAATCCAATGGTCTGGATTATATTACCTCTTCTCCAGTTCTATTTTGCAGGTAGTGAATTAGAAGTGCATAGAATGCCTCCAGAAGAGATTTCAGGGAATAATTGGGGTCTGGAAATATAATGTTGGTATTAGAAATATTTAGGCAATACTAAAAACTAAGGAAGTAGAGAAATTCTCCCAGGTATAACATAAAGAATAGAGGTAATATTACAAATGAAAGAGAAATTATTATTGGTGGCAGAAACAGTAAAATATTTGGTTCTATTTCTGGTCTCATGGTTGTGTTGATGTTTTCTCACCTTCCAAGACTCCATAGAAACTAGAATCACAGAAGTAATGGTAGGAGATTGACCTTTTTTGCTCATAGAACCTGAAAAATCCTTCCTTAGTCCCTGGTTTTCATGTCAGCTTCAACTCCATGACTCTTTTGGAATGATTCTACTAACTCATTATTCTGCCAGAGATGGGGCACCTGCCACTTCAGCAGGCTTTCGGACTACCATCAAGCAAGCCAAAGTTCCAGCATGCTCACCCACTTTAGATTTTATTGTTGTTTTGTTATGTTTGTGGTCCCAAAATTATTTATATTGTTTTTATACTGACTTTATTTTTTTATTTTTGTATACTATTCATTGATATATTTTAGGAGTAGCAGAATATTTTAAACATACAAATATAAAATAAGCCATCTGAATCATAGCATTTTTTTTAGAACATTAGGGCGTCTTAACTGTTAAATGTGTTGTTACAACAGATGGAAGCTTAGCAAAATTCGTGCAATTTAAGTACATTATACATGGTAATTTGACATCAGAGAGTACTAAAACATAGATTGGTTAACATACCCCAAATTTAAAAAAAGATATATTACTCATATACGTGAGATTCAAAAGCAGATATTTTTATTCCTATTTTTATTTATTTTTCCCCACCATACTGACTTCCACATATAGTTGAAAAACAAACAAAAAGGTGTAAATTGAACAATAGGGTAAGTGAAATTTTTTCTTCTGAATTCAAGACCCCTGAAGAAAATTATTTACTTTTTAGCCAAATAAAAGTTCACCATTCTAATTAGCAACTGTACTGCATCAGAGCTTCTCTATGCCTGTGTGGTGTGATTCATGGAATCGCCCGGTGGGAGAGGAACAAGAAGAGAAGTTTTCTCTCGTTATTTACTAACAAAATTTCTTTTTTTGCTTTGCACAATTGTGTGAGTGATGACCATGTGTAACACTGAGAAAAAACAAACAACTCTCTCATTCTAAGATCACAGACCAGGAGTAAGAGCTCCTGGGGCCACTTATTACTGATTTGGTGTATGACCCTGGGCAAAGCACTTAAATCCTCCTCTTGAGTGTTTCCACAGGCTATTATCTTCATAAGGATGTTTACTCAATTTAGTACCTCTATTCTCTTTACTTATTCATTTTGTATTCTTTTCATCCTTGCTTTTCTTTGTGGAGAAGAACAGGTTAAATGCTTCCAACCATTTCATTCTTCATGCTCTGCTTGAAGCACTTCATGGTGCAATTGATAGCCTTGAAGAACAAACTTTTCCTAGGGAAATGAATAACTTTTCGTGCTCACTGGGATTAACATTTGGAAAGTAGAAAGAAACCAGGCAAAAGGGAAAACAACCTGGGTTCTTAGCCTGTCTACATAATAATGAGTTCCTTGCTATACACCAAATTACTTAATTGTATCCATAGGAACAATTTAATTTAATTTAATTGGAATGTGAACAGAGAGATGTCTGAAGGCATCAAATTGCACCTGGAAAGTGAAAAGTTGTAATCTGTCTCATTAAGTTAAATGAGAAAAAGGCCCATTTTAAAAATGACTTGGTGATGCCATCAGCAATTTAACCCAAAATTTTTTTTAAATAGCCTGCAGTGTAAAATCACTTATTCATTTTCAATATTGTGTATAAAGTTGAAAGTCTAGATTATCTTCACTATGCAAATTAATATAATTTTTTTAAAATGTAAGTTAATCTATTTTTGGCATTTGCTATATAAAATAAGTCAAGTAAAAATATACATTATCTAGTATCATTTTAAAGTGCTGCATACAAAGTTCTTTCATATTTATGTCATATTTTTACCCCAGATGAACTAAATGTTATTGTATCATTTTTACCAATAATAAAACATGAAGCAGAGAGAACTTAAGTGGTTTTCCTTAAATCAATTAATAATAAATGTTTTCATGATTATAATTTAGATTTCATAAGTTCTGTTTCTGATTTTTTAAAATTATATCAGCCAATTAGAAAACATGTTTAATAACCATTTCTATTATTTATTATTATTATTTACTCATTCACAATCAACTGTATTATAAATATTTATATTTGTTCTTTAGCTACCTGGGTTTTTTTTATTTTTCTTTGAGATGCTATATCGCTGATCTGTACATAATGTACAGTTCTAAATTTATGGAAAGGGAAACAATTGAGTTGCTCTCAAATAGCTATCAATTAATCTTCAATTCAAGTTATGATTTTTGTTTAAGGTAGTGTTTTTCATTAGGAGGCTATGACTGGATAATCTGCCTCTTCCAGGTCTAATTTGTCTCTGGAGTAGGCAAAGTGAATATTACATGTAAGTTCATCATAACATCTCCAAACTCTATTGAGAACAATACATTTGTTTGACTTCATCCAGAGGACCTAAAATTTTCTAACATTCTAATTTAGCATTTATTTTATGTATTACATTCTGTTAACTTAATTTGATTCTTTGCACATCTAGCCACTTATATTAATGTTATTGTATCCTCCACAGTGCAGTAGATATTCACAGGTTAAACATTAGCTGAATGTATACCATAGCTAAACCTAGAGCTGGATATTTCAATGCTATTGTTCTCCAGAATTTCTCAAACCTAATTTAAGACCATCACATGTCTAATCATTTTTAAGAGCTAAAATGGACACTCGGATTATGTAAAGCAACTTGTCTGACATTTTAGAAGGTAGCATGCATAGAACTTAAAAGTGTGTACTCTAAAACCCAAGTGGTTAGTTTAGAATCCCAGTGCCACCACTTCCTGCTGTGAAATTTCAGGCAAGTCATATAATACCTGGTGTCCTTAGTATCCTTATAATAAAATGTGGATTGACTTCATAGGACGTGTTATGAACAGACTCTGAGTTGATCCTCTATTATTACTGACTCCTGAGGTTCATATCTTTATATAATTCCCTCTTCAGAAGTGTGGGAAGAACCTATGACTTGGATATTACCAATAGAATCTGGCAAAAATGAATGGCATGTCACTTATGTGATCACATTCTATTATACAAAGACCATGACTTACTAGAAGACTCCAGAGACGTACACCCTTGCCATTGAAGAGGCATATAACCATATTAGGAGGTTTACAAGGCAAGGATGGCTTTTAGGAGATGAGTCCTCTAAAAGCTGAGAACAACCTCCACCTAAGAGCTAGCATGAAGCCAGCATCCTCAGTCTTACAACTGCATTGAGATGAATTCTGCCAACACCCTGATGCGGGCTTAAAAGCAGATTATCTACAGTCAAGCCTCCAGATGAGAACACAGCCTACTAGTACCTTGATTATAGTCTCATCTTTTAAAAAATATATTGATTTCAGGGAGAGAAAGAGAGAGGGAGAGAGAGACAGAAGCATCAATAATGAGAGAGAATCACTAATCAGCTGCCTCCTGCATGCCCATCACTGGGGACTTAGCCCACAGCCCTGGGCATGTGCCATGACCCAGAATTGAATTGCGACCTCCTGGTTCATAGGCCAATGCTCAACCACTGAGCAATACCAGTTGAGCTTGATTGCAGTCTTGTGATATCCTAAACAGAGGATTCAAATAATCCATACACATTAAGCTGACAACTATTACTGTGAGATTATAAACGCATATGGTATTAAGGCACAGAGTTTGTGGTTATGTGGTACAAAGGAAGAGAAAATCAATAAAGTGTTGTGAATATATATAGTCCCTAAAACTGTATACACACACTTTAAATAATTATGAAGGCAGTGTTTATTAAAATACATTTCATTTTCAAAATTAAGCTATTGCTGTTAAAGTGTGTATGAGTGTGTATGTGTATATACATTTTTGGGACTATATATATATATATATATACATATATATATATATATATATATATATATATATATATCTTGTACTTTTATTTTTTAAATTTTTCAAATCAACTTTTTATTTTTTTAATTCCAGGTGATGTACAATATTATATTAGTTTCAGGTGTACAACCCAGCGATTGGCTATTTATAAAACTTACAAAGTGATTGCCTCAATAAATCTAGTACCCATCTGACACTAACATAGAGTTATTACATTACAGTATTATTGATTATATTCCTTATGCTATATTGACTATATTCCTAAGTTTACATCCCCATGACTATTCTGTAACTACCAATTTGTACTTCTTAAACCTTTTATCTTTTTTCACTCATCCCCCCCTACCCTCGTACCTTCTGGCAACCAGCAAAATGTTCTGTTATATATTAGTCTGTTTCTGGTCTCCTTGTTTAATTATTATTATTATTATTATTATTTTATTTCACATATAAGTGAAATCATATGGCATTTGTGTTTTTGTTTTTTTCTGTCTGATTGATTTCACTCAACACAATAACTTCTGGGTCCATTCATGTTATTGCAAATGGGAAGATTTCATTATTTTATTATGTTGTAGTTATACTTCATTGTATATATGCAACACTTCTTTATCTATTCACCTGTTGATGGACAATTAGGTTGCTTTCATATCTTGGCTATTGTAAAATAATGCAGCAATGAACATATTGATGCATTTGTCTTTTCAATTTAGTTTTTGGGGTTTCTTCAGATAAATACCCACAAGTGGAATTGCTGGGGCATTCATTGTCTCATGATATAGCCTTTGTTTTAAAGTCTACTTTGTCTGGTATAAGTATTGCTACCCCAGCTTTTCTTTTCATTTCAGCTTTCATGAAATATCTTTTTTCCCCCTTTACTTTTAGTCTGCATGTATCTTTCAATCTAAAGTGAATGTCTTGTGGACAGAATTGTGTAAGGAGCTTGTTTTGTTATGCATTAAGTCACTGTCTTTTGACTGGAACATTTAATCCATTTACCTTTAAAGTGATTGTTGGCAGATATATATTTATTGACACTTTATTATACATATTTTTATTATTTTTTCTTCTTTTTAAAAAAGACCTTTAACATTTCTTATAATACTAGTTTGTTGCTGATGAACTCATTTAGCTTTTTTTTGTCTGGGAGGCTCTTTACATGACCTTCTATCTCAAATGATAGCTTCTCTGAGTAGAATATTCTTGGTTGTAGGTCCTTGCTTTTCATCACTTTGACTATTTCTTGCCAATCCCTTTTTGACTGCAAAGTTTCTGTTGAAAAATCAGTTGGCAGATTTATGGGAGCTCCCTTGTAGATAACTAACTTCTTTTCTCTTGCTGTTTTTAAGATTCTCTTTGTCTTTAATTGTTGGCAATAATGTGTCTTGGTGTGGGCCTCGTGGGTTCATCTTATTTGAGACTTTACGCACTTCATAGGCTTGTATGTCTATTTCCTTCACTAGGTTAGGGAAGTTTTCCATCATTACTTCTTTGAATAAGTTTTTTATTCCTTGCTGTCTTCCCTTTCCAGCACTCCCATGATGTGAATGTTGGGGACCCTTACACTGTCTTTTTATTTTTTTTTCCCTTTGGATTATTATTATTATTTTTTTTTTGCTGTTCTGTTTCATTATCTTTCAAATTTCAATTTGATCATCTGCTGCATCTACTTCACTGTTTATTCCCTGTAATAACTTTATTATAGTTAGTGTATTCTTATTTCTGACTAGATCTTTTTTATGTTTTAATATCTCCATTATTATGTTTCCTATCTCTTTGTTGAAGTTCTCACTATGTTCATTTACTCTTTTCCTAAGTTCATTGAGCATTCTTATAATCAGTGTTTTGAACTCTGCACCTGGTAGATTGCTTTTTTTCCATTTTATTTAGTTCTTTTTTCTGTAGCTTTTTGTTTGTTTGTTTTTCATTTGGGACATGTTTCCTGGTCTCCTCATTTTGGCTATCTTTTTGTGTTTGTTTCCATGTATTAGTTAGAGATATTACATCCCTTGATCCTGGTAGAGTGGCCTTATGTAGTAGGTGTCCTGTAGGGTCCAGTGGCACAACCTCCTTGGTCACCTGATCTGGGCATTCTAGGTATGCCCTGTGTGGGTTGTTTGCATCCTCCTGTTGTAGTGGATCCTTGATTGCGGTTGGCACATCAATGGGAGGGATTTACCTGCAGGCTATCAGCTGTGAGGACTGGCTACAACTACCACCCCACCACGATGGAGGAGCTTCTGTGCAGGAGTGGACCCCATGGAGCAGGACTAGCTTCAGCAGGGCTCTGGTGGTTGATGAGTCCACCTTTTGAGTGTGGAGGCTGCTCACTGAAGTGATTATATGGTGCTCTAGTGTGTTCTAATGTTTTCAACTGGGTGCACTGGCTCTGGGTTTCACCAGGTGGTGCAGGTCAAGATTAGCCCCAACTTGAACCCTGCCCAGGGCCACCCAGCATGAGCTATCAAACAATATGGAGATGGCGGCTATGTGTGCTGGGCTTAGAGGTGCCTGGGAGAGGTGACACTGCAAACCAAGGCCACTGCCACTAGTTCCTGGGACAGTTAGCAAGAGGTATGAGACATGCTGAGGCCAGATGCTGATTATTTGGAGCTTTTGGACCTTCAGAGATTTTAGGAAAGTCCCTAGCATGAGCCACTAAAGGCCATTTGTATGAAATAGCCAGTGAAAACATCTTTGGTGGGCCTGTAAATTAGATGAGGAGGTTTCTCAGAGAATCAATAGAGAGAGTGAATAGTGTCAGCCAGGGTGATGGAGACTCAGATATGGTGCCAACCTGCCAGCTCTGAGGGGAGAGGGCTCAACAATGAAACACGGCCTATGTCAGCACTTCCATATAGGAGAAAGCTGCCCCTCCAGCCCTTGCTGGACAATTCCGATTTACCCTGAATGTCCTTATCACCTTTCAGGCTCTTGTCCAGAACTGAGCTCAGAGCGAGTAAATCTGTGTAAGTCTGTGCATGGGACCTTTACGAGGAATGGCATGGGACTCCAGTATCCTCCATCTCACTCTGCCACAATCTCTGTTGATTTTTACAGCCAGAAGTAATGAGGACTTCTCTTACTGGTCCTGGAACCCTGGGCTGGAGAGCCTAGTGTAGGGCTGGGACCCCTCACTATTCAGGGGGACTACCGCATTTGAACTATCCCTCCCAATTTTTATCCGTCACATGTGAGTGTGTGACCAGCCCTTCCGCATCTCCATCACTCCTACTAGTCTTAATGTGGTTTCCTTTTTATATCCACAGTTATAGGACTTCTATTCACCTAAATTTCAGGTTGTTTTAAATCAGGGAACATCTGGCCCGCAGGTCATATAAGGCCTGCAAAATCATTTGGTCTGGCCCTGCCAAGGCATTAGGGTGAGTTAATTAAATGTTTGTCTAAATATAGCAGGCTAATTTTTAATTTGATAATTTTGTATGGCCCACAAATGATGTTATAAATATCCAAATGGTCCTTTGCAGAAAATGGTCCCCGCCCCTGTTCTAAATGATGGTAGCTCTGTAGTTTAGCTGTAATATTGATGTGGTTGTAGGAGGATGGGAGTTCTGCATTTACCTATGCTCCCATCTTAACCAGAAGCCCTTCTATATGTTTTTTTGTCTAATACAAAGCACATACTGTACACTCAATAAATACCTTCAAGTATAATAAATATATAGTAATTTTTTTCTTCATCAGATGGCATCATGTACAAGTAGGAAATTGATTTTTAAATATGATATAAATACTAGTATTTAATTGCATAGCTATTACAAAAAGAATGTTACTTCATTAAAAAAACTAGTTTGAATATTCTTAGAATGTTTTTTTACAAAATTAGATTTCAAATATTGAGAAGTCAATTTATACACAAAGGCCAAGCACATATATATGTATATTTTTTAATATAATTATAATATATAATAGTATATATGCATTTATATCATAACATTAATCCACATGTATGTGTAGATAAAAATACATATGTATGATGTTCTTCTTACAATTTATATATTGGACATGTTAAATATATTATATATATTTGTATTAAATTTTGTTTCTGTTTTATTTATTTTTTGCTTCTAGATCTATGTTACCTGAGGGAGTGGCTCTAACTGGTGATTTTAACAGCAGCACCTAGCACAGTGTGTAGTAGGAAGTAGATACATAATACTTTCTAAATGATTGACTTTATCAAAGGTGCATTTATGCAGTTTAGTTAGAAGATGATTATTGAACAGCAATTATGATCCAGGATTTATGATATAAACTGAAACTATAAATAGTTTCAATAGGACTCTAATTTCTAGAAGTTCATTGTCTAGGAATAGAGTCAGGTCTACATAAACAAGCCTTGGTAACATGCTAAGTGCAATATAAAAGGTTAAGAATGCAGAATTAAGTGAGGCCATTTTCTGGCACAGAGTACAGGAAAAGCTTTGTAATGATAATGAATTACATGAATATGAGGAGTTCATGGGTTGAAAAGTTTGGGAGTGAAGATCATTCATCTCTTCTTAAGTAGATAAAGGTCAAAGCCCTGACTGGCCACAGTTATGACAAAACCACTGTACCAACCATCAGTTTTGGTTCTGGTGGCTCCTGGTACTTTTCTCATAAATGAGAGGAAGGAATGTTTGAGGAATTCCAGCAACAACCTTATGCCTCCAGTTGTACAATGTTTTGACCTAGGAATATATGACTGTCCCGTTTGCCTTAAACCTATTTTAATGTTTTTAGAAAATAAAAATGAATGTCTTCTCCTGTTTCTTTAATCTTTTCTGCCTTCTATTCATTGTGTTATTATGTACAAAATTAACTACAAAATTGTCTTAAGGTAGGAAATGGGTGTCTTCAGAAGCCGTCACCTCTGTTTTCTAACACATTTCCTTTTGAGGACAACTAGCCTGTAACTTAAGTTATCTTCGTCCTTTCTCTCTGTTACCCGCACCAAACGCTTGCTGAACATTATAAAATTATGCAACATGTGACTTTTAGTAGATATGATAATTAACATCTCTGTGGTTTACCCAGATTATGGAACATGCACTCTTTAAATGTCTAAACTGAGTGAAGACCTTGGATGCATCCCCAAAAGATATGTGAGCTGTAGGGGGATGTGCTATTCAGTGGTCAGAGTTAAGTGCTTCCAACAAGACCTGGCTTTTATTAATTCATTTTTGCCTTGTTTGTTTTATATTTTTAAATGATAATATGATTAAATCATATTTATGTATATAGTTTATATTTATCCAAGGTGTGCATATCCTCTCTCTTCCTCTCTCTCTGTGAGACACACACACACACACACACACACACACACACACACACACTCTACAAGCTTTCACAGCATTACATTGCTCAATGTCCTTGAAAAGATGGATGGATAACTTATAACTGTAATCACTGGTATAATGAAGAGGATTAGAAAATGTGTATACAATAGCAGTGCAGGAGAGAGGAATCAGAATTGGCAACTATTAATCTAATAGAGAGAAAAAGAGTCGGCTGGAATAATTAATGCATGCCACATAGAGTGATCGTTTATGATGAGGATGACTGAAGAGACAGCAACATTACTTAGCTTTCCCCACTGGCAAAGAAAGCCAGAGAGAAAACAAAATGAATCTTGGCCCAGACTGCAGCCGTCATGTTTTCTGAGCTGTTGTGAGAGTAGCCTGTTTAGGATTCCATGTGGTAATTCTCCTTTAACCCTTGCCATTAAAGTAAAAAATCATATAATCTTGTGTGTGTTTTTTTCACAAAATTTTGTCAGCAGAACACTTAAAACACTCAAATTGCATTTAAAACAATCTTTAATTATGAAAGTAAAGAAATGAAACAGTCATGCATCTGAGGAAAAAGCTCATCTGCATGCGCTCTCTCTTTGGGGTTTGGTCTACTTTTAAAATATATATCCATCCAAAATGTCACTGCAAGTTCTTTCAAGTGATCCATACACAGTCATGCAGCCCTTATCATTAATGAAGAGCTTAAATCTATTCACTTAGCATATATACAGGGGCATAGAACAGACATTGCTAGCAGAGCCCTCAGATGGCTGAAATAATGATCATTTGCTTATTCTTTTGACATTCTCTTCACATATAAGTTAATAATTATATTCAGTGTCACTATTAATCAGAGAAATGCAAATTAAAACCATAATGAGATATCACCTCACACCAGTCAGAATGGCTATCATCAATACATCAATAAACAACAAATGTTGGTGCAGATGTGGGGAAAAGGGAACCCTCATACATTGTTGGTGGAGATACAGACTGGTGCAGCCACTGTAGAAAGCAGTATGGAGTTACCTCCAAGAAATTAAAAATGGACCTGACTTATGACCCAGCAATTCCACTTCTGGGAATATATCTGAAGAAATCTGAAACATTAATTCAAAAATATATATGCACCCCTATGTTCATTGCAGCATTATTTACAACAGGGGAAAAATGCATTTCAAAAGTGGCATGAATTAGGATATAATTAATATCCTAATTATAAACCAGAAAAAAGTAACTCCAAACTTACAGAAACAGACAACAGTATGGTTATTACCAGCGGGAAAGGGTGGGGAGGTATAAGAGGGTAAAGGGGGGATGAATGGTGATGGAGGAGACTTGGCTTGCGGTGGTGAAGACACAATACAATATATACATGATGTGTTATAGAATTGTACACCTGTAACCTATATAATTTTATAAACCAGTGTCACACCAATAAAGTCAATTCAAAATTACTATTATGAATAATAATTGAATATATAATGAAAAATATGGGACAAGCTTGAACTAAGCATTATAAGAATGCCTTTAAACTAAGCTCACAACAATAATAGTCAAATATATATTCAAAAATATGTTGTCTTTTAAATTTTTCTTGAGTTATTATTGAAATGCCTATCATAGATATTTCCCATTAAGTGCTTATACTGTTCCTAGTATTTTGTTTCTAAGAATCAATTTTATATGTTGAAACCTAAGAATTTACCTAATAAAAGAGCAACATGCTAATTGACCGTACCTTCGCGATGCCCACCAGCCAATCAGGAGTGAGTACGCAAATTAACCCAACAAAGATGGCAGGTTAATTTGCATACATAGGTGCCAAGTGGCCAGGGACGGGGTGGGATGCTTGCAGCATGGGAAGGCGGAAAGGCAGCTCCAGGCAGAGCAAAGGTGGTGCCGGCAGCCAGGGAAAGGAAGGCCCATTCTTGCACGAATCTTCATGCATCAGGATTCTAGTACTATATAACAAAATAAATGTTTAATTTTGTTACCTGAAAACAACTTTTAAACCTTGTATTCTTAAGAAATACACATGATTATTCATTATATTTGTAAATATTTATTTATATAATATTATAAAATTCGAATAGAGCTTGTGCTGTTTGCTTTGAAATTTCTACCCATCCTTGGCTCTACAACTAAGTATGTACTACTAGAGGCCCAGTGCACAAAATTCATGCAAGGGGCTTGGCCCTGGCAACCCTGGCTGCCTCGACCGATCCTTGCAGCCTCAGCGAGAACTTGTAGCCCTGGCTTCATCCGGAAGGTCTTCCAGAAGGACGTCCTGAAGGTCGTTTGGCTGTTCAGTCTAATTAGCATATTAGCTCTTTATTATATAGGATTTTACAAGAGAAATCAAAATAAGGCTCCCAAAAGCAGGATACCCTTCCTCTTTTGGCTTGAAATATACCTACTTTGCTGAAGTTTACACTGGTTCTTATAACTCCTCACCAATTTATTTACTTATTTGTCTTATCTCAGATATAATTGTTTTACTTTTGTTCTACAGGTTCCAGTAACCTTCTCTTCAGGTTATTATTTTATAAGTCCTTTTCCAGATTATTCGTACTTTTATTACCAACAATTAAAAATTCAATTTAAATCTGTTAAAGAGAAATAAATAGACATTTTAAAATCTGCTCAGACATTTTATGATATTGTTCTCCAGCTTTAAGGAAAAAAAGATGATGGACTACTGAATTAAGTTCAAACATTATCTCTCCCAGAAAGCCTAGCTTCTCATTTATATCCTCCATATTCATCAATATGAATGCTGTCCTCCAGATACAGTGCATTATTTGCTGTTTTCCTGAATAAAATTCATTGATTATAGCTTCCTTTATGTAGCTGTCCTGTGAAAATTCCATGATTTCATTGTCTATCTCAATACCATTGATTCACAGAGACTTTCTTTACTTCACCACAATATAATGGGATACATTTGTACTCATCTCTCCCTAAAGCCATTTTCTGGGTAATCATTTTGAAAGTTTTAATACTTTGTGTTTTGCTTTTCAGTTCACTTGTTGTTCTGTATTTGTTTGATTTTATTCCCCAAGAGTAAAACATATATCCTTTTTCTTTCTTTTTTTAATTTATTTTAGAAATATGGGCAAACCCTTGACCACATTGAGCCTCAGTTTCTTATCTATAAAGCAGAATTGCTCATCCTATATAATAAAGAGGAAATATGCAAATTGACCATTACTCCAACACACAAGATGGCCACCCCATGTGGTCATAGATGGCCACCCCCTTGTGGACACTAGATGGCCGCCACAAGATGGCCAGCAGGGGAGTGCAGTTGTGGGCATTCAGGCCAGCAGGGAAGGGCATTGGGAGGGACCAGGCCTGAGAGGGAGGGCAGGTGGGGGCGACCAGGCCTGCAGGAGACAGCAATTAGGGGTGACCAGGCCAGCAGGGGAGGGCAGTTAGGGGCAACCAGGCCTGCAGGGGAGGACAGTTGGGGGGGATCCAGGCCTGCAGGGGAGGGCAGTTGGGAGGGACAAGGCCTGCAGGGGAGGGCAGTTGGGAGGGACAAGGCCTGAGAGGGAGGGCAGGTGGGAGGGACAAGGCCTGCAGGGGAGGGCAGTTGGAAGGGACAAGGCCTGCAGGGGAGGGCAGTTGGGAGGGACAAGGTCTGCAGGGGAGGGCAGGTGGGAGGGACAAGGCCTGCAGGGGAGGGCAGTTGGGAGGGACAAGGCCTGCAGGGGAGGGCAGTTGGGAGGGACAAGGCCTGCAGGGGAAGGCAGTTGGGAGGGACTAGGCCTGTAGGGGAGGGCAGTTGGGGGGGACCAGGCCTGCAGGGGAAGGCAGTTAGGGATGACCAGGCTGGCAAGGGAGGCAGTTAGGGGTGACTGTGCCAGCAGGGAAGGGTGGTTGGGGGAACCAGGCCTGCAGGGGAGGAGAGTTAGAGGCAACCAGGCCAGCATGGGAGGACAGTTAGGGGTGACCAGGCCAGCAGGGGAGGGCATTTAGGGGCAATCGGACCAGCAGGGCAGCAGTTAGTCATCATTCAGGCTGGCAGGGGAGTGGTTCAGTGGTGCTCAGGCTTTCAGGTAGAAGCAGTTAGGGGCAATCAGGCAGGCAGGCAGGCGAGCGGTTGGGAACCAGCAGTCCTGGATTGTGAGAGGGATATCCGACTGCCTGTTTAGGCCTGATCCCAGTGATTGGGCCTAAACCAGCAGTTGGATATCCCTCAGGGGGTCCCAAATTGGAGAGAGTGCAGGCTGGGCTGAGGCACACACCCCTCCCATGCACAAATTTCATGCACTGGGCCTCTAGTATAATTATAATTAATTGAACATTTATTATAAGCTATATACTGTGGTAAATATATACATTATCTCTTTTGTTCTTTAAAAAGATTCTATGATATAGTTATTATTGTTTCTGTTTTACAATAAAAAAATCATCCCAAAGTTTTGATTCAGAATTGAAACTCAGGTCTTTTTTACTCTTAATCTCCTGATATTAAATACTAGGTAACATTTTCTACCTATATCACATATTCTAAATTAAAATATAAATATAATAGATAATTATTTTTATAATGCTTAAATTCAATAAATTTACTTATACAAATTATTGAATTAACCTTATGTGTAATTAAATATAGGCAATAAGAACATTTTAAAAAGTTGCACTATAGTTATGAGCCCATCAGAGAAGGGGGTTCCTCAAGGCAAACTGCCAGATCAAGATCTGAAGAATCAAATATATCTTGAATGTTACAGCTGAGATTTGCTCATCTGAAGAAGAAAGCACTGGAGTCATACACAGGTGGGAATTCATTAGTGTAATTTTGATCAAATGCTGGAGTCTGAGTGTGGACTTGCTTGAAAGTGAGAAAACCCTAGGGGCCATAGTCTTATCATCATCCCAGCCCTACATACACACACCTTTGTGAGCTTTCCCTACAGGAACCTCATTGGGTTCTCTTAATGAAGATTAAGCAAAACCCCTGCCTGGTTCTAACAAGGGCCAGGAAGAGTGTCCGTTATGCAATATGCACAAATACTTTTTTATAACAAAGGTGTACTGTGTAGGGAATGGGACTTAATAAGAACCCAATGTTGAAACCTTATCCTAGATAGAATAAAGGAATTCTTTCCCATTTCAATCCTCTCTAGCTCTCCTGAATCACTTGAAGCATGGAACAGGGAATAACTAGCAAGAGACAGTGCTGAAAGAAAACAGATTGCATCCTGGGAAAGTAGTAAGGGACAGAGGAAACATATTTACACTAGAGGAAGGTCAGAAACACTAGTGAAGACCACAGTCCTGAGTACAGGCTCACTGAAGGACTGAGACTTAATTACAATGCTTCAGCTTCCCCATACTTTACCACCACCACACAGGGCTTCAGTGTATTAACAGATCACAACTGAAAGAGATGCAAGACACAATCTCTCAGCGGAGCAATACCTAGGGAGCTTGTAAGCCAAGAGGAGAGGAAAAACCAAGCAAGCAAACAAACAAGAAACTAAAACTCTAGAGGAATTAGTAGCATCTGGCACATATAAATACAACAAATGTTAAACATAGTCTGATTCCTAACTAGATTAACATAAAACTTTATTCTAAAGGCTTACTTACTTCAATTCCTATTATAAATTAATAAAGTATTTCATCCAATAATAATAAAATACTGTACACAATTTTATCATGCTCATGTGGAACATCCACCAAATTAGAGCACATTCTGAGCCACAAAACACATCTTAGCAAATTTAACATATAAAAATCATACAAAATTTGTGTTTGGCCACATGGGAATTATGTGAGAAATCAATAATATAAATAGCTGGGAAATCTCCAAATATCTGTAAATTAAATAACACATCTATTAATTACCCTTTTTTAAAAGTATGCTTTTATTAATTTTAGAGAGAGAGGAAGGAAGAGGGAAAGAGTGGGAGAAACATAGATGTGACATTGATTGGTTGCCTCCCACATCCACCCCAACTGGGGATTGAACCTGCAACCTGACCAGGACCGTACTGGTGACCTTTTGGTGCATGGGACAACAAGCAACCAGCTGAGCTACACCCGCCAGGGCAACAACACATTTTTAATAGGCCATTGATCAAAGAAGTCTCTAGATAAATTAAATATATTTTAAACTAGATGAAAAAAAAAAAAAAGCCTTACCAATATTTGTAGGATGTAGGATGCAGTGAAATGGTGGTTAGAAAAAAAGTTGTGTAATAGATAGATATATTAGAAAGAAAGACTATTTAAAATAAATAATCTAGATTTTCATCATAGTATTGAATTATAAAACCAAGAGTATAAAATAAATACCCTTGAGTCTATATCAATATAAATAGTTGAATATCTAAAAGAGACAAGTCTCCCTTGCAGAAAAATTCCAAATACTTTATATAAATTCTGAAAGAATAGGAACATAATTTCCCACCTCTTAAGTGTGGACTGTGTATTTGACATTCCTCAAATGAGTATAGTATGTAAGAGAGAAAAATTAAACTTACAGTGGATAAACCTTTTGACACATTACCTTAGCTGGGTGATCAATGCTAGCATCATAAGCCATGAGAGTCTATACCGTTGATATAATGCGATGAAAATGACACTTTATCTCTGTAATCTTCCTCTAAGAAACATAATTCTAGTCTAGTCAGGAAATAAATGCAACACTTACTATATTGGGAAACAATATATAATATGTTGAGGAACAATATAAAATACCTGACCAGTATGCTTCAAAACTCTCAAGGTCCTTGAAAATAAGGCAAGTCTGAGAAATTGTCACAGGCAGAGGACCTCATAGGCTCATGACAACTATATGTAATTTGAAATGATAGATGAGATTCTGGAACAATAAAAGGACAGCAGGTAAAACTGAGGAGATCTGAATAAAGAATGGGCTTTATTCAGTGATAATGTTGATTCAATAATATGACAAATATATCTTATTAATGTAACCTATTAACAATAAGATAACTGCATACAAGATCTTTTGGGCATTCTCTGTGCTATATTTGAACTTCTATGTAAATCTAAAATCATTTCTAAACTCAAAAGTAAATATCAAAAGATGGGCAAATAATTTTAATAGACACTTCAACAAGGAAGAAAGATGATAGCAAAGACATACATGCAAAGTAGCTCAACTCTGCCAAAACCGGTTTGGCTCAGTGGATAAAGTGTCGGTCTGCAGACCGAAAGGTCCCAGGTTTGATTCTGGTCAAGGGCATGTACATTGGTTGTGGGCACATCCCCAGTAGGGGGTGTGCAGGGGGCAGCTGGTCGATGTTTCTCTCTCATCGATGTTTCTAGCTCTCTATCCCTCTCCCTTCCTCTCTATAAAAAAATCAATAAACTATATTAAAAAAAAAAAGTTGCTCAACTCTAATTGGTCATTAACAAAATGTAATTAAAACCACAATGAGGAACTACTACACACCTATTGGAATGACTACAATGAAAAAGAATAAACATGTCATATGATGATGAGGGTGTAGAGGAGCCAGATCTGTTATACATTACTGGTGAGATTTATGATTGCACAACTTTGGGAAGTAGTTTAGATGTCTCTTAGAAGTTATTCACTCACTTACTAAATAATCCAACCATTCCACTCTTAGGTATTCACTTCATCTCCACTTTGTTACAACCAGTGCAAATTAAGCAGTGTTCTCTCTCTCTCTCTCTCCACTGTTACATAGAAAATTATTATTCAAATTATTATTAATTTGAATAAAATTATTATTCAATATAATGACTTTATGTTTGTTAAGAGGGATAGTACATTAATTCTTCTTTTAAAGTTAAGCCTATAATTCTTTCAGGAAATGTTAGATATTGAATATAAGGCTGAAAGAAATCTTAGAGATTACTCAGTAAATTGCTCTCACTTTACAAGGGGGGTACTTAGAGAAAAGAATATTTACGTAGCCTCTTGTACATAGTGGCAATCAAAAAAGAATTAACATGCAGGCCTGCCATTTTCTTCTCATACGTTATAGAATTACTATTATAATATTATAATATATATATATAAATATATATATATATACATATACATATTCTAAGCAATGTATTATTTTAATTTCCATGTTTTCTCAACATTTTTACATATGACAATACCCTATTTAGTTCATCTGCATCTTTATTTTTTTTCATCAATGTTGATATGTACTTTATTGGATTATTTTAACTATTTTAATATTGTTCCATGACATTTGTAACACAAATAACACTATAACCCAAATGGTATTTAATCTTATGTGGAGATACAGGTCATAAACAGAGTATATAAAACTCTTATATCACTAAAGTTAAGGAGGAGAAAGGTAGAAAATGAGAAGTTGGTACTTGGAAATGAGCTCATCTTACAAATTGATAGGGTTCTTTTGCTGAACACTTACAGTGTAAGCCTACACATAAATATGAAAATAATTTAAATATAGATATCAACAAAGATGAAGAACAAGATATTTATAGAAGAGGAAACTGTTAAATAAATTAATAAAATGTCATAAATGTATTTAATAGACAGGAATATGAATATATAATAAGATACTCTCATATTCTTATATGCAAAAATGCAAAATACTAAATATAAATTTAAATTTCAATGTTCAGTTTTTAAAATATTTGCTTTGTCATTTAGACAAATCAGCTGCTAACTATATAAAAAATATTATGGAATTTAAATGAAAAATGCCATCTAAATAAGTCCAAATCTTTTGATCTGGGGCAATTAATCTTTCTCTGTCTCAACTTCTACTACTAAAAATGGGGTATGTTGTATCTAGTTCACGTTTTTGTGAGAACTAAATAAAACAGATATGTAAAGAATTCTCTAACACAGTTAACAAAACGTAAATGTTGGCCAGTATTTTTATTACTGTCATCAGTACTAAGAAATACCAGTTCAATTAATAAATATATGAATAATGAACCTCTACTCTAGCAGCCATCCTGAAAATATATTTATTGTACTTAACAATTCAACCTTCTTCAGGTAAAATTGGCAATGGGCTGGAATACTTGGATAAACAAAGGGGGCTAAGAAAGAACAGGTGTTGGCATAAATTTTTATGATTACTCAAAATAAGCACAGTAGAATAAATCATATATAAATTATCTTTAAATTGGAGCTTGGTGGCCATCTTGGTGCTTATTATTTATTATAAAATTTCTATATATCACTAGAGTCCATTTTCTAGTTTTAAAATACTACCTCTGGGAGATTTATGAATATTTGAGAAAGTAATTATATTTCATCATAAATAAAGTACAGAATCATTAAAGATTAAACAAAGACATCTAATCTCTGTGTGCACATTTAAAGGCATAAGTGTATGCAAAGATGATTTCACAAATTGTTAGATGATAGATAACAGAAACATAAATACATTGATTAGAAGAGTCAAGCAGCTCCTTAGAAGTGAAAATTACCATTATAATCTCATGCATGTTAATAGCTAATATTTATAGACTTGTATAAAGTTATATATAGCACTAGAGGCCCGGTGCACAAATTTGTGCATGGGTGGGATCCCTCGGCCTGGTCAGTGATCGAGGTCTATCAGGGGGCCAGCCGGCCAGGGAGAGGGGCCATGGGAGGTTGGCAGGCCAGGGGGTAGGGGCCGTGGGAGGTTGGCTGTGGGAGCGCGCTGACCACCAGGGGGCAGCTCCTGCATTGAGTGTCTGCCCCTTGGTGATCAGTGTGCATCACAGTGACTGGTTGACCAGTCGTCTTGGTCATTCCAGTCATTCGATCTTAATGGTTGCTTAGACTTTTATATAGATAGATAGATAGTATGCTTAGGTTTCACATAAAATGTCTTAGTTAAATACCATAAAAGTTTTATGACAAAATACTATTGGTTTTCCTTACTTATAGATGAGTAAACTGAGGTATAAGGAAATTACTTACCCAAGACTGTAAGTAGGAGAGTAGAAACACAATCACAGTTATGTCCTTTCAGCCTCCAAAGCCCATGGTTCTAATCACATTGTATTTCCTAGCTGTACTAACAAGAATGACTAAGTGGTCTGAAACATTTTTTATGTAATATTAAAACCAAAATGTGTAAATTCTTAGACATTCAGGAATTGGTCACAATATTTAGATAACCTGGGGGGTTTGTCCTTATTTTTAACTAGTAGCCCTGTGCACGAATCTGTGCACCAGTAGCTCTCTGCAGGGCCTGGCTGCTCCACGCCCGCTGCCCAGAGGCCCATCTGTGGCCGAGTGCGGAATGCTTGCCTTGTTGCCGCGGCAACAAAGCAAGCATTCCACCAGGCCGCTCACGCAGCCCACTCTCAGCGGCTGCCCCTCGGGACTGGGGGACTCTGGCGGGGCTGAGAGGACTGGACGCTGCCATCTTGTGGCTATGGGCGCCGACATCTTTGTGATGGAGTGATGGTTAATTTGCATATTACCCTTTTATTAGATAGGATAACTCAAAGATCTTAAATTGAAGGTCAGGTAGTAGAATTCAATCTTTAACAATTTTGAATTTCTAAAAGGAAAGAAGGAAAAGAAAGAATTTAAATGTCTCAAGGCCTATCTAAACTACCTTTACATATTCTGAATTTTGTTCTTTGTCAAATTATCTAGGATCAAAGAGAAAATAAATCAAAGATAATTTGTGAATATTATCAACCTTAAAATGAAATCAGGATGCATTTCAGTTAGAATTCTGTTGATGTCTTAAATGTGTGACAGTGCAGAATATTTAATAATCAGCTTCTCTGGACATTGATATTCTACTATGCAAAACAAAGAGATTGACTTACATAATGTTTCCAGCTCTAAGATTCTATGATTTTTCCAACATATCATGTTGAAGATAGGGTGGAATGAAGTCAGAGATTGACACAAAAAATGTTAAGAAAATAAATAGATAGTGAATCCATAATTATTTTTATGACTACCGCAGGGCATAGTGAAGAATTACTGTGATTTTACTCTGCAGAAATTTCAATGCTCTCTGCTGGGATAAGCATTAGGGCGAAAAATTATCTGAGCACCGGTTTCTACATTTACAAATCTATACAGACTAATTAGCAATTAAATGGAAATTTTAATAAATGCTATGAATCAAGCCTAATTGTATATTCTGTCAGCTTGCAGGTGAGGTGAGAAATGCTAGCCCATACTTTTCCTCTATTACTCTGAATAATTGAGAATAAAGTGGGTGTGAATTGCCTAACACTTCCTCAGTACTTCAAAAACATCAAGGAAATTCACAACTCTTCTGTTTACATTAATCAATTTTACATTTTCTTAGATATGAATATGAAACAAGCAAATGATAAAAACATGGCTTATTTTGAATTATGTCACAGTAAAATACGTGTATTCTTCCAGAGAAGAGAAATTAGTCTTGAACTAGAACATGTTTATGTTCATGCTCCAGGCACTCTCGACTATAGTCCATGCAATAATAATAATAGTAATAGCATAAAAAAACATCAGAACATAATAGATTATCCATTTGTATTCCATTTTGTAATTCATAGTATTATAAATAATAAGGACATCATTTGATAGGCAAATAACCTAATGAAACTCTTTTATTTTTTAGTGGTTGAGAAACATTTGATAGAAAAAGAATACAAACCCATCTAAAATGTGTTTGAAAAAATTAATAAATCCTGAGGTGCTACCTTATTTTTGTTAAGTCAAGAAAATCCTATATATACACATCTACACTAATAAAAAAGAAACATGCAAATGAACCATCACTCCGCTATGCCCACCAGCCAATCAGGAGGGAATATGCAAATTAGAAGGCCAAAGATGGCAGCCGCCCAGCTGTTCCAGGCACAAAGTGGCCAGTTGGGGCAGGACTCCTGCTATGAGAGGGAGGGTGGGGGCAAAGGAATCTACAGGAGTGGCACTCCGGCCACAGCAAAGACAAAGACTGCAGACTCCGGAGTCTGCAATGCAGATGAAGAAGGCAGACTCTGGCCTGAGCGAATGCCCGGGTCCCGGGTGCCGGAGGAAAACCGGTGCTGGAAGCCAAGGGAAGGAAGGCCTATTGCAGGAATCTCTTCATGCAACAGGCCTCTAGTATAATATATTAATAGATAATCTTAGAAATAATATATTAATAATATATTAATAGGCAATCTGAGAAATAATATATTTCAATATGTGCAATTTTGATTTTTTATATAAAGATTACTTCATGATGTATGAACAATAAAAATTTAAAATACTGTTTTTTCTACTGTTATCTGTGTTGCATATCCAATTACCTCAAAATTTAATGGGTTAAAAGATAATTAACGTTTGTTATTTCACAGTTCCTGAGTCAAGAATTCGGAAGTGGCTGAGCAGGGTAGTTATGGCTTAAAGTCTCTTATGAGTTGCAGACAGATTTCAGCCATGGCTGCAGTCATTTTAATAGACAATAATTAGCTCTTTTCTTTATAATTTCAAGTTGTTGTTTTAATAAGAAATAAAATAATAAGATCTGGGACACAATATTTTATAGTACATGATTAATGTAAGAAGTAGTTTGGTTTAATACATAATTTTGTACTTGGTATCAAAAGACAAAATTTCAAATCCAAAATTCTTGGTTTATATCCACTGAGATATTAAGCAAGCTGGTAGACATTCAGGGTATTGATGTCCTTATTAATAAAATGAGAGTAACAATTTCTACCTCAAACTTAGTCACGAGGATTCATTGAAATATCTTCTAAACAAGTTTTAGATTTTAAATCACAAGACAAATGTGAGATATTATTATCTTACTGATTCTAGTGCTCAATTGTGTAAAATAAATTGAAATTAACTTACTCAATTAAATATAACTTAGTGAGTTAAACAGACAGGTAATACATAATATTAGAATTTTTTTTTTCATTTCTACTGTGTTTTCTATTTGAGATTATTATTGCTTGGCCTAATTTCTACTAGTAATATGTCTGTGTATAACAAATGTACTAATAAATATTTGGTATAGTTGTGAATTTCATTTTACCCAAGTGCAAATATACTTGTGCATTAACCACAATTTTGTAATGTTAAAATTCGCTTGAAACATTTAGCATCTCAATGTTGTTAATGTAACCATAACCAAGGTTTGGCTGCCTGCTGCTGGGAAAGCCAAACTCAGATGCTGTTGAAAAAGGAAAAAGGTTTATTCAAGTGTTAGTTACCTGATAAGATGGGGGACCTTGTTGCAAAGCCCATCTCAACATCTCAGTGCAGGCAGAGGTTTTTATAAAAACAGAGAGAGAAAGCAGAAAAAGAAATCAAGGGGAGGGGATTGAAAAGTTCTCTACATGAAGGCCGGCAGAGTCCATTTCGATAAGGATATCGAAACTGGCCAAATGATGATCTGGTGTACATCATCCTGGTCTTCGTCATCCTGATTCAACATCATCCTGGTTCTACGGTTGAAGATCATGAAATCTCCCAGAACCAGGGGACTGAAGGTCGGAGTTAGTTCCTAGGATTCTTATATAATGGGCTATTTATCTATAGGCTATATATTAGAGTGAGCATTTACAGAAAGAAACTAAAAAAGAATGATGGGGTGGGTTATAATTCCCCACTGTTACATGGATCCCTTTATATAAGTAAATGTAATAATGTAATTTATGTAAGTTGACCTCAGCAAATTTGTAAAATAGATGTGATTCAAACTCTCAGATATCCTTTATTTTTCTTAACTTCCATATCACATTTTTAAAGACAGAAACATTTTTATTATTTTGATTATTTTATAATTTGTTCCTTTATTACCAAAGATTTAGTCCATATCCTTAGCTCATGCTAGTATAAAAAGAACTGATAATAGTTTAGTTTATTATTCCACAGTAACATAAAATTTTAACATAAAGCTTCTTGAGTTATTGCAACTAGCCTAATCATATTACAGTAGAGAATTATTAAGTAACATATATTTTTAATGAGAGATGTTTTTAGTTTCTGTTTTGTTATTTTGTTTGGTTGGATTTTAATGTTAACACTAAAATGTAGTTAATAGGCACATGAAAAGAATGTACAGCTTTGAAAAGGAATGTAGAAGCGAATCTCCAAGATGGCTCCCCATGAACCTCACTTTCTGTTATTCAAATCTTTATGAAGATCCCTCCCACACTGTATCAGGAGTGACTGTGTGACCAGTATAACATGGCATAAGTGAAAAAGTGTGTGACTTCTGAAGATTGGCTTTAAAAGATGTTGCTGATTCTAGGATGCTTTCTGATGAATCACTAGCTCTGAACTGCCCCTTTGAAAGGACATGTAAATAGTCCCTTAGAGGAATCTATGCTTAAGGAAACTGCCAGCCCCTAACAACAGCCAGCACTAAGTTGGTAGCTAAGCTACCCGAGTGAGACAAGTTAAAACATATCACACAAGCTTGGTCCATTTTAAAATGACTGACACCAGGACTGAAATCTGTCTGCACCTCATTAGAGACCTTGAGACAGAACTATGTTGAGCTCAGTCACTTCTGAATTTTTGACTCAGGAGCTGCAAAATAATAAATGTTAATTGTTTTTAAACCCATTAAATTTGAAGTAATTGGAAATGCAACACAGATAACTAATATTAATATATTACATCTGAATATAAGATTTTTCTTAACAAACATGATGCAGCACCTTAGGATTTAATAACTTTTCAAACATTTTTGTAAACATTTTCAGTTGTGAAAACTAGGTTGTTTCAATCAAAGATCCAGGGCCAAGGAATTTTCATGGATACAATCATTGCATTTGCACATTTTAATACAGCATAGATTTCATTGATTGGCAATCTCATTACTCTATTTTTAAAAAGTTTTTATTGCTGAGAGTATTACACATATCCCTCTTTTCCCCTCCATTGCCCTCCTCAATCCAATTCCTGCCCTGCCACATGCTTTCACCACCCCACTATCTGTGACCAGAGGTAATGCATATATGCATATAAATTCCTTGGTTAATCTCTTCTGCATCCCCCCTCCCTCTGAGATTTGTCAGTCTGTTCAATGTTTCCATACTTCTGTTTTCTATTTTATTCATCAGTTTATTGTGTTCATTAGATTCCTTGTTCGTTTATTTTGATTTTTAGATTTAATTGTTGATAGATATGTATTTATTGTCATTTTATTGTTCATACTTTTTATTTCTTCTCCTTCTTCCTTCTTCCTTTCTTCTTCTTCTTCTTCTTCTTCTTCTTCTTCTTCTTCTTCTTCTTCTTCTTCTTCTTCTTCTTCTTCTTCTTCTTCTTCTTCTTGCCTTTGAACATTTCATGTAATACTGGTTTGGGGGTGGTGAACTCATTTAGCTTGTCTGTGAAGCTCTTTGTGGTCTTCAACTCTAAATGAGAGCTTTGCTGGATAGAGTAATCTTGGTTATAGGTCCTTGCTATTATTCATCACTTTCAATATGTCTTGCCACTCCCTTCTGGCTTGCACAGTTTCTGTTGAGAAATCAGCTGAAAGTCATATGGGAGCTCCCTTATAGATAGCTTTTCTCTTGCTGCTTTTAAGATTCTCTCTTTGTCTTTAACCTTTGGCATTTTAATTATAATGTGTCTTGGTGTGAGCCTCTTTGGCTCTTGTTGAGGACTCTTTGCACTTCCTGGACTTGTAAGTGTATTTATTTTAGCAAGTAGGGAAAGTTTTCTGTCATTGTTTCTTCAAATATGTTTTCAATATGTTTCCTGCAGGCGAAATATCCCTCCCAATTTAAAAAAATGTCACACATTTTTATTGGACCAGCCTGTTCCATGCCTCTGCCCATCCTACCAGTCTCAATGTGCTTTCTTCTCTATTTATCTAGTTTTAGGACTTCTATTCAGCCAGATTTCAGGTGGTTCTGAATGATGGTTGTTCTGTATTTTAGTTATAATTTTGATGTGGTTGTGGGAGGCGGTGAGTACTGGCATTTACCTACACAACCATCTTGGTTCTCCCAATCTCATTACTCGGGACATTACAAAATTTTACTTACTAAACTATAAATAGGATTCAATGAAATTTCTATTAATGCTTTTGTTTTAGAGGAATGACCTGTTAGATATGTATTATGATAAATGAAAGAAAATTAAAAAGTAACCCTTATTATAATCCACAAATGAGTGAGATCATGTGATATTTATCTTTCTCTGACTGACTTATTTTGCTTACCATAATGCTCTCCAGCTTCATCCATGCTTTTGCAAATGGTAGGAGTTCCTTCCTTTTTACAGCAGCATAGTATTCTATTGTGTAGATGTACCACAGTTTTTTAATCCACTCATCTGCTGATGGGCATTTAGGTTATTTCCAAATCTTAACTATTGTAAATGAGGGGATAAGGACACATATGTAATACCTTAATCAATAATATATATATATATATGATTTAGTTTTAGTGAATGAAAAAAAAAGTAACCCCTAGCTTCTTGGCTGATATGGCTTGGTAGTTGAGCGTTGTCCCTTGAAGCAGGAAGTTTGATTCCTGGTCAAGGAACATGCCCAGGTTTCAAGCTCAATCCCTTGAACTTGCAGGAAGCAACCGATAGATGATTCTCTCTCTTCATTGATATTTCTATCTCTCTGTCCCTCTCCCTTCCTGTCTTTAAAATCATTACTGTATGTATGTGTGTGTGTGTGTGTGTGTGTGTATATACACAATATAAATTCTATATAATAATAGAGGAATATGCAAATTATCTGGAATGCCCTCACCCGCAGGAGCAGGTGGGCATGGCTGCGAGCGCAGGAGGCCGGGGGAAGTGAAGCTGCGTCAAATAAAGTACAATGTGTTCACATGCCCTAAAGCACAAACATCCCAGCAGATAACTCAATGCAGGTTATTGTGTAATCACAATGATTACACAATATTGATTACACAATAAACTTATTTTCACCAAAAAATAAAAATAAATAAATAACATCTTCATTTAAAGATGCCCCAGTAAGGCTGCTGAGGCTTTCATCTGTCCCTTTCTACACTGAAGACGACAGGGTTCAAGAAGGAAGGGCTCCAGTTTCGTTTTCTCAGCACCCAGCTAGGAGGCCTCCCTGGGTCCTGTGCAGGACGGGCGCTCCGCTCTGGCCTGGGAGCCCCGAGGGGAGGCGGAGGAAGTGCTTTCCCTCCGGGGCCCGCTCTCCCTGGGAGTCCTGCCTGGAGGGCGCTCTCCCTGGGAACCCAGAAATCCGCCTCCCGGGGCGACTGCGCAGCAGCCAGGCCTGGCGAGAGGCGGAGAGGGCGACCCTCCCATGCGGATGTGTAGCTGGTGGAGGCCCCGCAGCTGCCATAGTTGAAGTCGTCCTGGATGGAGGAGCGGGGTAGTGGGGATTGGAGGCGGCCATGTGAGCAGTGGAACCCCAGCTCCCTACCAAATGACTAGAGCACACGGACCTCAATTTTCCTCGGTCACTTCCTGAGCAGCAACCAAAGAGAGCATAACAAGTGGAACAACACACCTGTGTTTCTCTCGCTCCCTTCCTCTCTCTAAAATAATCAATCAATAAAAATTAAAATAAAAAATAAACCCTCTGGCTTGCAGAGTTGTTAAAACAGTTAGAAAGCGAAGTCCTATCCCTTCCCGTTAATTCAACAAATACTTCATATGCTCCTTCAATAATCACACTGGGGATGGGTGTTTGTTTGTTTGTTTGTTTGTTTTGGTTAATCCTCACCTGAGGACATTTTTGCTCTGATTGTTTTTTACAGAGAGTGGAAGGGAGGGAGAAATACAGAAACTAATGTGAGAGACATCACTTGGTTGCCTCTCGCTGAATCCCCGACCAGGGCCATGATTGAGCCTGCAACCCAGGTACATGCCCGTGATCAGAATCCAACCCGGTACCCTTCAGTCCGCCTGCAGAAGCACTATCCACTGAACCAAACCAGCATGTTTTTCTTTTTAAGTCCTCCTCTAAGGATATATATATTTTTTTTTCATTGATTCTGGAGAGACAGGAAGGGAGAGGGAAAGAGAAAGAGAAAGATCAATCAGTTGCCCAATCAATCCTACAGGGATGGAATCCATAACCTGTGTATGTGCCCTCACCTAGAATCAAACCCATGACCCTTTGGTGCATGGGAGGACACTCTAACTACTGATCCACACTGACCAGGGCCTGGAGGTACATTAAAAACTTTTTTCAGATATGCTCTGGCCAGGTGGTTTAATTGGTTGGAGTCTCAACGTGTACACCAAAGGATTTCCTGTTGGATTCTAGGTTAGGGCACATACTTAGGTTCAGGTTAGATCCCAGTGAGTCAGCAGGTGCAGAGGCAGCCTACTGGTATTTTTCTGTCACAAGAATGTTTTTTCTCTCTAAAAATCAATTTTAAAAACATCCTCAGGTGAGAATTAAATATATATATATATATATATTAAAACATTTTCAGATCTAAAATTTTATTTGGTTCTTTTTTAAATGTTATTTTTCATTTACAGTTCACATTCAATATCCTATCCTATATAATAAAACCCTAATATGCAAATCAACTGAACGGTGGAATGACTGTTCGCTATGAACTGACCACCAGGGGCAGACGCTCAACGTAGGAGCTGCCCCCTGGTGGTCAGTGTGCTCCCACAGGGGGAGCACCGCTCAGCCAGAAGCTGAGCTCATGGCTGGTGAGTGCAGCGGCCGTGGTGGGAGCCTCCATGGCAGCACTAAGGAGCAGCGAGCCGAGCAGTAGGGAGCAGCAAGCAGGTGGGCAGTAAGGAACGAAGAATCCTGGACTGCGAGAGGACACAGGCTAGGCTGAGGGACCCCCACCCTCATCCCCAGTGCATGAATTTTGTGCACTGGGCCTCTAGTATCTATCTATCTATCTATCTATATATATATATATATATATATATGAGGTAATATGCAAATTATGCCAGGATGCCGTAAAGGTCACGACCAGCTCAGGAGGAGGGGCCTGGCATGGGCCTAGAGCCTGAGAGAACAGCAAACAGGGCGGCCCGTGCCCAGCCCCAGAATTGGAGAGAACAAGACGCAGGGGGGCCGGCCCCCAGCCCCAGCCCTGCAGCCACGGTGCTGGGCTGCTGGGGCCGGAGCAGCAGAGACACAAACCCACAGAGGGGCTGGCCCCCAGTCCCAGCCCTGTGGCCGCGGCTGGACGCCAGGTTCGATTCTGATGAAGGGCATGTGCTTAGGTTACAGGCTCCTCCCTGACCGGGGCCCAGGTCAGGGCTCATGCAGGAGGCAACCAATCAAAGTGTGCCTCTCACATTGATGTTTCTCTCTGTCTTTCCCTCTCTCTTCCATGCTCTCTAAAAATCAATGGGAAAATATCCTCATGTGAGGATAAAAAAGAAAGAAATGTCATATCCTATGAAAGAGACATCTTGAAAATGCCTAAAGAAAGTTGTCATTTTTTTCATGGTGAAGGGACAGGAGTCTGTGTTGATGAAAACACCTTGGCGACTGCAGTGGCCGGCAGTGGCAGCAGCAGTGGGGTGATGGAGGTGGCGCCTTCCCCTGATCAGCCTGGTTGCCTCCCACAGAGGGAGGCCAGACTGCGGCTTAGGCCCGCTCCCCATGGGGATCGGGCCTAAGCTTTCAGTAGGACATATCCTGAGGGCTCCCAGTATGTGAGAGGGGACAGGCTGGGCTGAGGGACCCCCCCAGTGCATGAATTTCATGCACCAGGCCTTTAGTGTGCATATATATATATATATATATATATTTATATGTGTGTGTGTGTGTATATATATATATATATATATATATATATATATATGTAACCCCCAACGACTTTTCAAGTCTTTTTAATAAAAAATCATGTTAACTTGACTGTTCCTATAATGTTATTTATTAATTACTAATAAACTTTTCCAGTAAATTCATAAATATAGTGCTTTTTCTAGATTCAGCTTTACTTGAAGCATTAAAATAATAACTTAACTGGGTGTTCAAAATTAATTAATTTAAAATTAGTGGGTTTCTTCCCCTCTGCTTTTTAAAACATAATAAAAATTTCAATTAAAATTTAACTATCATTCAGGTAGTCAAATAATATTTTTCAAGGAAGATAGAAAATTTACTTTTTCTTTAACAGTAATGAACCAGTGATAATATTCTTTTTTGTTTACTTTTGAATCATGGGCAATTTTGTTTCTCAAATGTGATGTTTTACTATTATCCTATCTAATAAAAGAGTAATATGCAAATTGACCATCACTCCAACATGCACGATGGCCGCCCCCATGTGGTCAAAGATGGCCACCCCCATGTGGACACAAGATGACCTCCACAAGATGGCCGTCAGAAGAGGACAGTTGTGGGCAATCAAGCCAGCAGGGGAGGGCAGTTGGGAGGGACCAGGCCTGCAAGGGAGGGCAGTTGGGGGCAATCATGCCTTCATAGAGGCCAGTTAGGGGCAACAAGGCCTGCAGGAGAGGGCAGTTGGGGGGAACCAGGCCTGTAGGGGGGAGCAGATGGGGGAGATCAGGCCTGCAAGGGAGGGCAGTTGTTGGTGACCAGGCCAGCAGGAGAGGGCATTTAGGGGCAATTGGGATGGCAGGGGAGCTGTTAGGCGTTGATCAGGCTGGCAGGGGAGTGGTTAGGGGGTGATCAGCTGGCAGGCAGAAGCAGTTAGGGGCAATCAGGCAGACAGGCAGGAGAGCATTTGGGAGCCAGCAGTCCTGGATAGTGAGAAGGATGTCCGACTACCCGTTTAGGCCTGATCCCACTGGGCAGTCGGACATCCCTCAAGGGGTCCCAGATTGGAGAGGGTGCAGGCTGGGCTGAGGGACACCCCACCCATGCACAAATTTCGTGCACTGGGCCTCTAGTTAGACAAATAATATCAGCAATACTTAAATAGTTACTTTTAAAATTAATTTAAAATAAAATTAATTTTGTTCAACTTTACTTTTAAGAGAAAAATAGAAATTAAATCTAAGAGAAATATTAATTTAAATTTATTAAAAGTGTATGAAGCAGTTATAGGGTTAAGCCTCGGACTGACCTGCTGGCAAAGTCACAAACAAGTCCCAAGCTTGGAAGGGCACAGTCCTCTAAGCATAATTAATCTTGATCCTGTAACTGATCCCTAGATCTTTCCTGGGTAGCTAGTGGGCTGTGAGAGGGGCAGCAAGTGCTGCCAAAACAAGTGAAACTTACAAGAACATTGTCAATTGCCTTGTTTGTCCCTGATTATAAATAAAGCCTCAGCTTTGCAGTCTGGATTGGTTCTGTGGCCTCAGCCAGGCACAGAAAGATCCACCCAGGCTCCCAGCTTCATGAATCTATTTCTGCGTCTTGTTTTCTATATTTCTATTATTTTCTCACTCCCTGGCCGCCTCCATTTAGAACCGGTTCGTTCATCTCTCCTTCTGCGCGGGATGTGGAAAAGGGAGATCCCCGCCATGTCTGGCCCCCGCCGCATCAGGCCCCCGCAAAAAGAATGAAAATTAAATTGTTTCACATGCTAGGCACAAGTGATGTTAATGACATTGAAGCGGTCATTTCATTCACTGTCCTGAGATATATTTTTGTCTAAATGTATATGGAGACATCACTCAAAATGCCCACTGTAACATTTATAATACACAAACACTAGAGTAACTCAAATGTCTATCAAAAAATAAGTTAAAATGGCCACATGGCTCAGTGGTTAGGGCATCCACTTGTGAACTAAAGGGGTGTGGGTTCAACTCCAGTCAGGGGCACGTACCTTGGTTGTAGGTTCCCTGGCTCAGTTTGGGTGATTGGGGGAGGCAATCAATTGATGTATCTCTCTTGCATCGATGTTGCTCTCTCTTTCTCTCCCCTCTCCCTTGCTCCCTCTCTTCCATTCTTTCTAAAATCAATGGAAAAATATCCTCTAGTGAGGATTAACCAATAAAAAAATTAAAAATGAACGATACTCACACAGTATTATATTAAATTGCAATGAACTCTAAGTAAACTGGAGCTATGTAAATCAATGTGCCTGATTTTCAGGAGCATAATGTTGAGATAAAGAGCAAGTTTCAAATTTCACATAGAGTTTAATTTCATGCCTTAAAATTTTGAAAACACCAAACTAAACAATGTATATTAGTTATAGGTACTAAGCAGAGGAATAATAAACAAAAATTTACTTATTTAAAATATGTTTTTATTGGCTTCAGAGAGAGAAAAGGAAAGGGAAGAGAGAGATAGAAACATCAAAGGTGAGAAAATGATCCATTGGCTTCCTGCATGCCCTCTACTGGGGATCAAGCCCATAACCCAGGCATGTGCCCTGACCAGGAATGGAACCATGACCTCCTGGTTCATGGATCAACACTCAACCACTGAGCCACACCAGAAAGGCTAAACACAAATTTAAAGGTCATTTTCTTTTTTTTTCTTTTCTTTTATTTTTTTATTGATTAAGGTATTATAAATGTATGGTTATCCTCCCATTACCCCCCTACACCCCCAATCCTGCCCTCACTCTCTCACCCTCTGTTATTTGCATCCATTGGTTATGTTTATATGCATGCATACAAGTCTCTTGGTTGATCTCTCCCCCTTACCCCCACCCTCCCCTACCTTCCCTCTGAGGTTTGAGCTTCTTTGGGTGCAATGAATGAGTCTGTATAAGGAGACATAAAGAATTTACTCCAATTCTGGAGGTAATGTTACATTTCTTTTGCTATGTAATATATGTATGTATACATAATATTTCTACATTTTTATCATATATGCTCACATATTCATTTGAATACATATCTCTTTATGAAAATGTATATATGCATATATATATATATATTAATTCTTCATATTTTTTGAGGAAAAATATACAGATAGTAGGACTATACCAATGCCATTCTAGATTGGTATATCATATACTATTGACTATAACAGAATAATTGATGTATATTAAAAAGTAATCTATTTCCAGTTCTCTGAGGAAACTCCATACTGTTCTCCACAGTGGCTGCACCAGTCTGCATTCCCACCAGCAGTGCATGAGGATTTCTTTTTCTCAGCATCCTCGCCAGCACTTGTCATTTGTTGATTTGTTGATGATATTTATTCTGACAGGTGTGAGATGGTACCTCATTGTCATTTTGCCTTGCATCTCTTGGATGATTAGTGATCTTGAGCATGTTTTCATATGTCTTTTGGCCTTCCTATGTCCTCTTTCAAAAAATATCCCTTTGCACTTGCTTGCTTTTTTCTCGATTACTTTATTCTAATGCTAACTGTGTCGAGTCACACTCGACATCCAAGTGCAAAAGGATATCTATTTAGGTCCGTTGCCCATTTTTTGATTGGGTTGTTTATCTTTCTTTTGTTAAGTTGTATGAGTTCCCTGTAAATGTTGGAGATTAAACCCTTATCGGAGATAACATTGCCAAATATGTTCTCTCATGCAGTGGGCTTTCTTGTTGTTTTGTTGATGGTTTCTTTTGCTGTGCAGAAGCTTTTTATTTTGATGTAGCTAAGATTTGGAAACAGCTTAAGTGCCCATGAACAGATGAGTAGATTAAGAAATTATGGTACATCTACACAATGGAATACTACACTGCTGTAAAAGGGAAGGAATTCCTACCATTTGCAATAGCATGGATGTAGCTGGAGAGCATTATGGTAAGTGAAATAAGTCAGTCAGAGAAAGATAAATATCACATGATCTCACTCATTTGTGGCATATAACAAACAACATAAACTGATGAAAAGAAAAGATCCAGAGACAGAGAAGCATCGATCAGATCCTCAGACCTCTGAGGGAAGGCAGGGGAGGGTGGAGGTAAGGACGAGAGATCAACCAAAGGACTTGTATGCATGCATATAAGCATGACCAATGGACACAGACACCAGGGGGGTGAGGGTTTGAGCGGGGGTGGGGGTGACAAGAAGGGGAAAAGGACACATATGTAATACCTTAATCAATAAAGGAAAAAAGTAATCTATTATAAAGTACCATTATAGCATGTACAGATGAAAATAAATAGGAATCCCTTAAATATAAATATAGAGTGAATATAACTTAAGAGGAAGCAGATGTTGAAAAGTAATTAAGATGAAAAAGCTTACTTTAAATTACTTCAGTAAAACACAGATGGGCATCTACACACAAAGTAAAACACAGGAAGCGGACATCAGAGAAATTAATACAGTGTTATGTTCCATTTAATAAGGACTAGTGTAGCCGAAACCGGTTTGGCTCAGTGGATAGAGCGTCGGCCTTCGGACTCAAGGGTCCCAGGTTCGATTCCGGTCAAGGGCATGTACCTTGGTTGCGGGCACATCCCCAGTAGGGGGTGTGCAAGAGGCAGCTGATCGATGTTTCTCTCTCATCGATGTTTCTAACTCTCTATCCCTCTCTCTTCCTCTCTGTAAAAAATCAATAAAATATATTTAAAAAAATAAAATAAAATAATAAGGACTAGTGTGAATTGATCTATATGGCTTCATATGATAGCAGCCTAGTTGCTAGGGGCAAAGGAAGAAGAGGTAAAGGAGGTGGGAGAGGGAAGAGGAAGAAAGGAAAATCATAACTACAAAAAAGTCAAAAAGATAGTAGAAATTCAGTATTTAAAGAGATAAAATGAAATGTATTCATTATAATATTTTATGTATATATTTTTAAATTTAATGTATAACCATGCTACAGTAATGAGAATTTGCTTAGAAAATAGAGAAGAAAAACAAATACCCAAGTTGCAGATGAGTATTTATCTCAAGAAAACAGTTACATTATGACAGTTGAATCTAAACTCAAAATATTGCCAGACTTACCAAAGTAGATGCTGACCTTCTATATCAGTAGAGCATGAAACAATTTATCTTGTACACTTTTTTAGACAAGATCACATATGAGCATTTCTGTAATAAAATGTTCAAGAAGGAAATTTATCTTTGCTTTAGGAGCATAAATCAAGAGTAGAAAAAGAAGCTCTCTTAGCAGCCATCTACATTAAACAAGGAACCACTATTTTATGGTTAATATGCTATCATAGTCATAGATCATAAAACACAACTATGCTTATAAGCAGAGTTATGGTTATCATTCCAAAACCTTGAAATACAAAGTAAACATGCAAGACCAAACCTAAGCCAGGTTATTTCAAATAGGTCATCTTTTAAAATAGTTTAAAAAAATCCAAAATTTTATGGCATTTTCTAAATTCACTGAATCAGAGAGCATATTCACTGATATATCTGATAAGGACTTATCCAAAATTTGTAAAAAACTTATAAAACTTAACACCAAGAAAATGAACAATCCAATTAAGAAATGGGCAAAAAACCTGAATAGACTTCTCCAAAGAGGACATACAGATGTCAAATGATATATGAAAGAATGCTCAATATCACTAATCATCAGAGAAATGCAAATTAAAACCACAATATGATATCAACTCATACCTGTCAGAATCGAGTTTCCTCAAAAACTATCATCAATAAATTAACAAACAAGTGTTGATGTGGATGTAGAGAAACAGAACCCTCATGCACTGTTGGTGGAAACATGTATGGAATTACCTCAAAAATAAAAAAAGGGATCCTTACACCCAGCAACTCCATTTCCAGGATTCTATTCAAATAAACCCAAAACATTAATTCAAAAGAATATATGCACTGCTATGTTCATTGCAGCATTATTTACAATAGCCAAGATTTGCAAGTAGCTCAAGTGTCCATCAGTAGAGTAGATACAAAAGCTGTGGTAATTTACATAATAAAACACTACTTGGCCATAAAAAGAAAAAAAGAAAGAAAAGAAATCTTACTCTTGGAACAGCCAGCAAGGATGGACTTGGAGAGCATTATACTAAGTGAAATAAGCCAGTCAGAGAAAGACAAGTACCATATGTTTCACATACTACATATGTGAAATCTATTGAACAAAATAAACTAACAAAAAAAAAAAAAGGAGACAAACTCATGGATATGGAGAACAGACTGACAGCTGTCATGAGGGGAGGGGTTGGGAGCTCGCTGAAAAGGGTGAAGGGATTAAGCACAGAAAAAAAAAAGACTCGTGGACACAGACAACAGTATGGTGATTGCCAGAGGGAAGAGGGTGAGGGGCAGTAGAAGAAGTAAATAGGGCATAAATGGTGATGGAAGGAGCCTTGACTTGTGGTAGTAAAGAGACAATACAATATACAGATGAGGTATTGTAGAATTGTATACCTGAAATGTATATAATTTTTAAGAATATATTTCTTTATTGATTTCAGAGAGAAAGGGAGAAGGAGAGAGAGATAGAAACATCAATGATGAGAATCATTGATCGGCTGCCTCCTGCACGGCCCCTACTGGGGATCGAGCCTGCAATCCAGGCATGTGCCTTGGCCGGAATCTAACCTGGGACCCTTCAGTCCGCAGGCTGACACTCTATCCACTCAGCAAAACCAGCTAGGGCTGAGGGGAAAAACATTAAAAAAGTAATGGCACTCACACATTGATGCAGAGGTGGGGAAAAATACATGAAAATAATTTAATATTTTATTTTTTATTATTTTTTGTGTGTTTGATTCTTTTTATTCTACTATTTTATTTTTAAATTTATTTTTATTGAATTTATTGGGGTGACATTGGTTAATAAAATTATATACATTGCCCTAGCTGGCTTGGCTCAGTAGATAGAGCATCAGCCTGTGGACTGAAGGGTCCCGGGTTCAATTCCAGTCAAGGGCACATGGCTGAGTTGTGGGCTTGATCCCTAGTAGGGGGCGTGCAGGAGGCAGCAGATCAATGATTCTCTCTCATCATTGATATTTCTATCTCTCTCTCTCCCTCTCCCTTTCTCTTTGCTGAGTGGTCTAATGCTCAGGGGAAATAATTAACAAGGTGATCCTTATTCAAATATTTGGAGTTCTTTCTGTATCTCCCTCTTTATTGATGTCTGTCCCACAACTTCCAGTTGTATCAGTTCCTCCTACTTTCCCTAACCACAATTACTGTTCTCTCAACTCACTGAGGTCTCCAAGTTCTTGAAGGTTTTCCCTTCCTCCTGCTTACTCCAAATATTTAATCCAGGTAAGAAGTTAGAGTGGCTATTGGCTCACATTGTTTGTTTCTTTTTTTCTCAGACCACAGCTATGCTCTGCCTGTTTTCCAAAGTCAGCAAAAAATCATTAGATACATATTGTTCAGTTTGGTCTGTTACCCCATCCTGATCAAAAAAGAAAGTCTTCTGAGTCTGCTCTAGATTGGAACAGAAATAAATGTAGGTATATGTATCTGTTAATACATAGAATTAGACAAAGGCTCATCAGTCACCAAAATATAACAGCAAATGCTTAATTTAAGGAAGGCAAACTGTATTTTTTTAAAGCAACAAATAAAAATGAGTCTAGTTAGATGAGTATCCAATGTAATATAGGTACAAGGTGAATACTTTTAATTTACTAGTTCCCTGAAAAGTGTCCTTGTTGTGAGTGTTAGGTTTCACAGTAATCAGAAAATGAATCCTAAACTAGACTATTATATAAACCTTTTTAATAAAAAACTGAAAACAAATCACAAATAATTCTAAAATCATATTTTAATATATTTGCATGCATATCATAATTTTAGTGGTACTGCTTATGGGATTAAAAGTGAAAATCCTCTATCAAGAAATATGTCTAACTATTCCTCATACAGACATGCGATATTAGATGTGATGATAAATTATAGATATAACCGAATGAGAAAACTTGGACCAAAGAGTAAGCAGTCAATAAAATACTGCTTTATTGATTTATAGGCAAGTTTGTAATCTTAAATGCATCTAAAAGTTAAGGGAAAAAAGCACACAATACAAGTAAAATAGATAAATGGTAATAACATCCTACTAATAAAAGAGTAATATGCAAATTGACCATACCTCTGCTATACCCACAAGCCACGCCCACCCACCAATCAGGAGCGAGTATGCAAATTAACCCAACCAAGATGGCTGCAGCCATGGAGCTGCAGCAAGCAAGAGGCTTGGGTTTCCCCGGTAATGGAGGAAGCCAAGCTTTCCGCACACCCTGGCTGGCCTAGGCCTCCACTCAAGGCTACAAAGTTTCAATTATAGAATAAAAATAAATCCCAGATACCAGGGCCTCAGCTTGGGTCGCTGGGGGGCATGGCCGGCCTGCAAACCACCTCAGGACCCTCACCCAGACTGCTCCATGCCCCAAGGGAACCCCCACCCTGATCCGGGACACCCTTCAGGGCAAACCAGCTGACCCCCACCCGTGCACCAGGCCTCTATCCTATCTAATGAAAGAGTAATATGCGTATTGACCATCACTCCAACACACAAGATGGCTGCACCCATGTGGTCAAAGATGGCTGCCACCATGTAGACACAAGATGGCCGCCACAAGATGGCCAGCAGGGGAGGGCAGTTAGTGGGGACCAGGCCAGCAGGGGAGGGCAGTTAGGGGTGACAAGGCCTGCAGGGGAGGGCAGTTAGAGGTGACCAGGCCTGCAGGGGAGGGCAGTTAGGGGCAAACAGGCTGGCAGGGGAGCAGTTAGGCATCAATCAGGCTGGCAGGGGAGTAGTTAGGGCAGTGATGGTGAATCTATGACACGCGTGTCAGCACTGACACGTGTAGCCATTTCTGAGGACACACGGCCGCTGAGGAGGCCGCATGCCGAGGATGAAACATTTGCTGCTCCTGAGGATGAAACATTTGCGAAATAATGTTTTTTCCTCAAAGTGACACACTACCCAAGTTATGCTCAGTTTTTTGGCAAAGTTTGACACACCAAGCTCAAAAGGTTGCCCATCACTGGGTTAGGGGGTGATCAGACTGGCAGGCAGAAGCAGTTAGGGGCAATCAGGAAGGCAGGCAGGCGAGGAGTTGGTAGCCAGCAGTCCTGGATTGTGAAAGGGATGTCCCACTTGAGGGGTCCCAGATTGGAGAGGGTGCAGGCTGGGCTGAGGGACACACACCCCTGTGCACAAATTTCGTGCACTGGGCCTCTAGTGTTATTATAAAACTCATTATTTTGTTTTTTAAATATGTTTTTATTGATTTTTAAAGAGAGAGGCATAGAGAGATAGAAACATCAATGAGAAACATCATCAATTGGCTGCCTTCTGCACTCCCCCTACTGGGGATCAAGCCCACAATCCATTCATGTGTCCTAACCAGGAATTGAACCAGTTGTTGGGAAGCACAGGTGACTTGGTTGGAAAGTTTGTAAGGAGGACATTCTCAAAAAAAGGGAAGTGTGTGGAAGGCCACCTGCCCTGTTTATCAGAATTCTGACTTAGGGGAGACTTAGGGGAGTGTCCAAGATGGCACCCCTAATTATTCCTTGACCTTTCCAAACGATTCTGTGCATGAGCAGACCCCCTGGTGTTTACTGGAATATTTATGCTTAATCTTTTGGGTGTCCTTGCTTAAAGGACACTACAAACACATGTGTCCTCTCAATATTACTTACCCTGCTGATTGTATCTTATTTGAGATAAACTTTATCTCAAACTACTATGACAATAAAAGCCTAACAAGGCAGGCAATTGAGGCTGCCTCGTCCCTTTGGCCAGGCCATCCCTTAACCTCTCTTTCACAGCAAACGTTCCATTATCTGTCACTCAGGTCTGCTGGTCATCCCTGGCACCAGTGACCTCTTAGTTCATGGGTCAATGAACCACACAATGGACATAAAACTTTTAACCCTTTATTTCTAAGAACAGGTAAATCAAAATATTGGATCGCTTATCTCTGAGATCAATAAATTGATTTTTAATAGACCACTTATGAAATATTGAAGAAATATCTGAAAATTTGTCCATTTTTTATAGTTTTGTGATGATAAACCCTAAGTAAACTATTGAAGTGTTTAACTTAGCATATGCACCATAAAATGTAGATATTTGCAAGTTCCAAATATTTTAACTTCAGAGTTATCCTTAAGAGAATAAAAGATGTTATGAACATTGTTTGCTAGCTTTTATTTAATTCCATTTTATCTTCATCTCTCTGGCACTAAAATATATATGTCTCAGTGTTTTCCTTTTGTAACCAAATATAATAATGTTTCCTTCTTTTCCTCAAAAAAAAATGTGACTGCTGTTTCCAAATATGTTAAGTCCTTATTTTAAGGCAAAAGCGAATTTATGGGATAAATTAGTTCAGATGACTACAATAAAATCAAAGACCTATTAATCCTAACTCTCCAATCCTCTTCCACAATGGAAAACATCCTATCTAATAAAAGAGAAATATGTAAATTGACCATCACTCCAAGACACAAGATGGCAGCCCCCATGTGGACACAAGATGGCCACCACAAGATGGCTGGCAGGGGAGGGCACTTGTGGGCAGTTGGGGGTGACCAGACCAGCAGATGAGGGCAGTTAGGGGAGACCAGGCCAGCAAGGGAGGGCAGTTGGGGGGGGAACCAGGCCTGCAGGGGAGGACAATTGGGGGGGACCAGGCCTGCAGGGGAGGGCAGTTTTGGGGGACCATGCCTGCAGGGGAGAGCAGTTGGGGGAGGGGGGACCAGGCCTGCAGGGGAGGTCAGTTGGGGGGGAACCAGGCCTGCAGTGGAGGGCAGTTGGGGAGGGACCCAGGCCTGCAGGGGATAGCAGTTGGGGGGGACCAGGCCTGCAGGGGAAGGCAGTTGGGGGGGGAGCAGGACAGCAGGGGAGGGCTGTTGGGGGGAACCAGGCATGCAGGGGAGGACAGTTTGGAGGGACCCAGGCCTGCAGGTGAGGGCATTTGGGGGGGGACCAGGCCTGCAGAGGAGGGCAGTTGTGGGGGACCAGGCCTGCAGGGGAGGGCAGTTGTGGGCAATCAGGCCAGCAGGGAGGGCAGTTAGGGGTGACTGGGCCAGCAGAGGAGGGCAGTTTGGGGGAATCAGGCCTGCAAGGGAGGGCTGTTGAGGGGGACCAGGATAGCAGGGGAGGGCAGTTGTGGGCAATCAGGCCAGCAGGGAGGGCAGTTAGGGGTGACTGGGCCAGCAGAGGAGGGCAGTTGGGGAGAATCAGGCCTGCAAGGGAGGGTTGTTGAGGGGGACCAGGATAGCAGGGGATGGCAGTTGGGGAGACCCAGGCCTGCATGGGAGGGCAGTTGGGGGGGACCAGGCCTACAGGGGAGGGCAGTTAAGGGTGACCAGGCCAGCAGGGGAGGGCATTTAGAGGTGACTGGGCCACTAGGGGAGGGCAGTTAGGGGCAATCAGGCCGTCAGGGGAGCAGTGAGGTGTCAATCAGGCTGGAAGTGGAGTGGTTAGGGGGTGATCAGGCTGGTAGGCAGAAGCGGTTAGGGGCAATCAGGCAGAGGCAGGCGAGCGGTTGGGAGCCAGCAGTCCTGGATTGTGAGAGGGATGTCCGACCACCCATCCACTGGGATCAGGCCTATACGGGCAGTCGGACATCCCTCAAGGGGTCCCAGATTGGAGAGGGTGCAGGCTGGGCTGAGGGACACCTGCCCCCCATGCACGAATTTTGTGCACTGGGCCTCTAGTCCTAATATATAAAAACCCAGGGACTGTAACATCCAAAACAACTGAAGGCATGACTGACTACTGCTGCTGTGGGTACCCTGACCCAGCATTGACTGCCGAGGGGGCTGTGGATCAGGCCCAAAGAGAGGCTTGGAGAGAGAAGCAGGGTCTGATCCGTAGCCTCTGTGGCAGCTGTTGATCAGCATTTGCTTCTCTTTCGCTCTGGGCCTGGCCAGCAGCCGTGCCTCTCTTTCTCTCTGGCCTCCACTGGGGCTGCTAATCAGCCCTGCCTCTCTGATCAGGCTCATTGATAGGCCCGGAGATGCTGACTGGCATAGAAACCGACCAATCAGAACCAAATCTGGGTGAAGTTTTTGCAAAGGCAGAACCGAAGGTGGGGGCTGAGGAGGGGTTTTAAGGACAACAGCTATTTGGTTTAAGGTGTAAGAAAGCAGTTCCATTTTTTAATGACCAGTTTGGCAGTATAGTGCATATGGCTGGCTATCAGTCCAGATATAGGGATTATATATTTTTGTCTGCCAAGAGCATCTCCTCCTGATGAAAAAGGCTTCCCCCTGCCCCCATTTAAGCAATCCTATCCTATATAATCTATCTATACTACTAAAAGGGTAATGTACTAATTAGTCTGGGTCGACCAGCCATCTTCCAGATGTCCGACTTCCTTCTGGACAAAGCCATGGTGTGGGCCAAGGCAGAGGCAGTTAGGGGCAATCAGGCTGGCAGGGGAGGGCAGTTGGAGGCGAGATCAGGCAAGTAAGGGAGGGCAGTTAGGGGTGATTAGGCAGACAGGCAGAGGCAGTTAGGAGCGATCAGGCAGTCAGGCAGGTGAGCGGTTAGGAGCCAGCGGTCCCAGATTGCGAGAGGGATGTCTGACCACTGGTTTAGGGATTGGGCCTAAACCAGCGATCAGACATCTCCCAAGGGGTCCCCAATTGGAGAGGGTGCAGGCTGGGCTGAGGGACCCTCCCCACTCCCGTGCACTAATTTTGTGCACTGGGCCACAAAATTCCTATATAATAGTGGCCTTAATTGCAATAGCCTCATTTCATTTTAACTTGCAGAAGTTAAGATCTAACCCAGAGTTAAATTTATGCTACTCAGCAGGGCATATTATGTCATGACAATTTAGCAGAGAATGTATCTGGATAAACAAAATCTAGATTCTAGTGGAATCCTAAAATATCTGCACTGGCCTTATTCCAGAATGTGAATTTTTTATGCTGTTCTCATCTTGTAATGTTAAACTAAGTAAAATAACTCATTCCCTGCCATGTAAAGAGTCTAGTTTAGAGAATTTAACTTTCTTCTGCTGTCAACAGATTTAAACAGGGGCCTCTAACCTATGACATCAATTCTCACTTATTACATAACTAATAGTATATTCAACTTATGCTCATTTAGAAGTTTGCATAATGTCTATGAAAGATTTCAAGCTGTTGTAACCAAACATTTTACCCCTACTTTGTTGCAAAAATTATTTTTACTAGTTAGAGCTATGTATTTTGACAGTGAAAATGCAAATGATTTAAAAAGACCAGAAACTAAACTTACTTTCAGAAACTACTCCACTCATCTGAAATGTGGAATTTTTCAAAGAAGAAAATTGCAAATAAGCTATTTAAAGCTTTTATAACTTTAGGGAACCTTAACTTTTACTCAAAGGTATAGTAAGTTTCATTGTCTTGACTGATGAAAGACAGATACGTCTTTAATTTTTAAACAGAACTTGTATTACAATAAGAAAGATGAATGACTTGACCTAGTGGTTGTTCCCAATGTCCCAGAGAATTAAATGCCCAGCTGAGAACAATACTAATCAATGGCAATCTCTTAGGTGCAGTCAGATCTCATGACCTTGAGCCACAGACTTTCTGACTGTCAATCAAGCACAGGACAAGAGCTAAAAATTTTAATCAAGACCTGCAAAAATCTCAAAGCCTGGGCAGTTCTGTTTTATTTTTTTTTAAATATTCATTGATCTCACAATTATAATATATTCAAAATTGTGTAAAAAAGAGGAGAGGTGTTTTATATAAACCTCTTAAATAAATCCCAATGTTAGAAAGTCAAACAATATATGTTTTCATATTTACATTAATGTATATTTTTCCTCAAACAAATTAACTGAGATCCCCCTAAGGACTCTTCAACCACACTTGAAATTATAATACATAAGATAGGTCAAAACAGAAAACAAAAGCATGTATAGTACTCTTCATTTTGATATAGCTCTAGAGGCCCAATGCAGGAAATTTGTGCATGGGTAGGGTCCCTAGGCCTGGCTGGTGATCTGGGCTGATCTGCGGGGTGACCAGCAGGGTGATTGGGGGGCCCCCCCGCTGACACCCGCCTTGGCTGGCCTGGGGCCTGCAGGCTGGGGGCAGCTCCTGCATTGAGCGTCTGCCCCCTGGTGGTCAGTGTGTGTCATAGCAACTGGTCATTCCCCATTTGGTCAATTTGCATATTAGGCTTTTATTATATAGGACTAGGGGCCCAGTGCCCCTAGTTCTATGTAATTTATATGAATTTATGCACCTTGAAAGGCAGTGTGGGCCGCGAGGCTGTGGTGGACATAGGGGCTGGTTTCTGCCCATCCTCCATGATCCTGCCTGGCCCCTCCCACCCTAGCCCCTGGTCCCCTGTCTGCCAGCAGTCCCACTCAAGCCGCTGCCACTCCCATGCTCTGACAGCACCGGCCCTACTCACACCTGCTGACATTGAAGAGCGATTGGGCCCAGCGCCAGCAGTGGGTGCAAGCGGGACCAGCACTGTCAGCAGGTGCAAGTGGCGGCTGCTGCCCTGATCGCCCCTCAGGAGCAGGGGGAGGTGGAGAAGCCCTGAGGGGCAATTGGGGCCAGCAGCTTAAAGGACCCACTGATGGCACCAAGTGATCAGGGCCAGCGCTGGGCACTCGCAACGGGTGTGAGCAGGGCCAGCGCCAGCAGCAGGTGTAAGCACCCGGGGAGACCTCATTGTGCGGGAGCAAAGAATTTTCAGTAACCACCAGAGGCTCGCTCCGATGACAGCAACCAGTGCCTCGCCATGGATGACAGCAACCGGCACCCCACCATGATCTGGCGCCCCCACTCACCTGCTCTACCATCTCACCATAGCCAATGCCTGCCATGTTCTGCGTGTGCCCCTGGTGATCAACGCACCTCATAGCGACCAGTTGTTTGTTCGGTTATTCTGCAATTCGATCTATTTGCATATTAGGGTTTTATCTATATAGATGCTTTAACAGGTAAAGGTTTTTTTGTTCCATATCATTAACCTTTTGCACTCGGATGTCGAGCGTGACTCGACACGGTTAGCATTGGTAGCAGCTCTTTTTATACTCTTTGAATGTATCAATAATTTGAAATATAAAAAAAATCCAAATAAATAAGTTTGTATGAAAAGAAACTCCAGTTTTTTATTCTACTGCCACGCTTTGTAAAATCTGGGGTATTTAAAAAATTAAATCCCGAGTAGAATAAAGGAATCAAGAAAAAAAGCAAGCGAGTGCAAAGGGTTAATATCAGGTTAGGATCCTTTTTTATTTTTGTGTATCAGTGGGTATAATGGGATAAAATTATACCAGTGTGCTGCTGAGAGGCACTGTTAAGGAGGTAATATTGACACTAAGGAAGATCTTCACTTAGATGACTATATCTATCTTTGACTGTCATATAGATAACTATCTGGGCACAGGTACTTAGAAATTTCTATGGCAAATCATCTATTACTAAACTTATAAAGAACACCATTTGAAGATTTTTCTTTATATTAAACTAGAGGCCCGGTGCACGAAATTCATGCACTGGGGAGGGTGTCCCTTAGCCCAGCTTGCACCCTCTCTAATATGGGACCCCTCGGGGGATGTCCAACTGCAGGTTTAGGCCCAATCCCTGTGGAATCGGGCCTAAACCTGCAGTTGGACATCCCTCTCACCATCCTGGACCGCTGGCTCCTAACCGCTCACCTACCTGCCTGATTGCCCCCTAACTGCTCCCTTGCTGGCCTGATTGCCCCCTAACTGCTCCTCTGCGGGCCTGATTGCCCCCAAATACCCTCCCCTGATGGCCTGATCACCCCCAAGGCTTTTATTAGTATAGATATGACCCTGCACAGAAAATTTTACTAACCCTGCTTTACAATAAGGGCTTGACGATTGAATCATTAGGACCAGACACCAAGATTTCCTTTCTTTGAATGTGGAGGGAATAATTATCTTGTCTTTAAGTTGCCCCAAAATTAAAATGAGATAATGACTTAGAAAAGTATAAAAGCACCATATAAAGACAACTGTCTTTTTAATGAAGTGGTAAAATGAAAAACACTATTTTTATTCTCCCCTTCCTTCCTTTACAGCTTTTATTTAAACTTTGAAATTTATAAAAATTTCACTCCAATTTTCATTTCTTTACATTCAACATACTTTTGTATTGGTTTCAGGTTTTATATTAGTTACAGAATAGTGGTTAGACAATCATATACTTTACAAAGTGTTCCCCGATATTTCTAGTACCCACCTGGCATCATACCATCATTACAACACTATTGACTATATTCCCTATTTAAGTGACAATGGGTTTACAGGTTCCTTTCAGTCTTTCTTTTGTGTTGCTCGTCCTTCCTTTTCTTTCTCACTTCTTCCCTCATTTTCTTTATATAGTATCTCAATTGGCCATCAAAGCTCAGTGAAGGCACTGGGACACGCTTCATCCATTTTACAGACCAGGAAACTGAGGCCAATTCCAGTTGGCTGTGGAACTTGACTCAGCACACAGGAAGCCCTCAGAGCCATGCTCTTTGCGCTTCCTAAGGGGCAGTCGCCCAGCAAACAGAACAAACCTTCCAGTCAGGCTTCCGAGCCTCTTTCTCGAGCACCTCTTCATTGCAGATGCTCCACATTCTTTCCTCTCCCCGTCCCCTGCTCCCCATTCTTTACTGATCCCGCTTCTCCGGAGCAGGTGGAAGGATTCACACTCACTGCCTAGGCATGCTCTGCCATGGGGCAGGGCACCCCGGGCTTGCTTTTGGGTCAAGGCAGGAGCAGGAGTCACTGCCTCTGAAGTGTGAAGGCCGCCTGAGCGAGGCCCATTAGCACTGGGAGCTTCCCTGAATCACATCAGTCAGTCCAGTACCCTGCAGTGCGGCACCCCTCCACTGAGGTGGCACCACTCCTCAACCCCCGTCTCAGGGGTGAGCGTCCTTGCCCCTCTGCCAGGAGTCCTTCCATGCCCCTTGACCCCTGGCTGGGCCCACCCATGTCTTAGGGGCACTGCAGAACCTCTGTCTCTCTGCAGATGAGGCAGATCCCTGCCCTAGGTCTCCAGGAAGCTATGCATCTGTGGCCAGAGGCCTGGTCTGGGTCTCAGCAACCCCATGCCTGAAATGTTCCTAGGGACCCCCGGGAGCGGCTGGGCGGGCCAGCCACGCCCGCCCCCCCCCCCTTGCCGATCTCCCCAAGGAACCCCAGGAGCGGCTGGATGTGCCCAGCCACGCCCCCCCGGGTAGCCCATCTCCCCGGCCACGCCCCCCAGGTTGCCGATCTTCCCAGGGACCCCCGGGAGACACTGGGTGGGCCTGGCCACGCCCACCCGGGGTGCCGATCTCCCCAGGGAACCGTGGGAGCTGCTGGGCCGGCCTGGCCATGCCCCCCCGGCCGCGATTTCCCCAGGGACCCCCAGGAGGGACTGGGCAGGTCCGGCCATGCCCCCCCAGGTTGCGGATCTCCCCAGGGACCCCTGGGAGCGGCTGGGCAGCCCAGCCTCGCCTCCCCGGGGTGGCGATCTTCCCAGGGATCCCGGAACTAAGAGGACTGGGCGCCGCCATCTTGATCTTCTCAACGGCCGGATAGGCCACCCCGAGTCCCACCCCTCCAGCCTCCCACTGGCCCAATCGTGGGCCTAGCAGAGTGATGGTTATTTGTATATTACCATTTTATTAGGTAGGATAATAATTTATTTCATAATCTTCTGAGTATGGTTGTACCAGAATAACATGCAGTAGATTTTTAATTTTTTTTTTTTATTACTCTAACTTTTAGACTAACAGACTATTTGACTGTGGGCTAGTCACTAATTTTCCTTGGATCTTGGTTTTCTTTTAGGTAATAATGGAATATTAAGCTATAGGATTCCCTAAGGATATTTTTGTTTTTTAAGTCCATGAGACAAGCTTTCTGTCCAGAAATACCTTAAATTTTGCTGAATTAAATATGGATACCATGATTTTCAGTCCCTATATTTTCAAAACTGTGTGAACTAAAACGGGCCACATACTAACCTGACTAACTCAGGGAAGGCCAATGTGGCAGCCTGGCAAACTCAGAGACTTAAAATAACAGCAAAGGATGGTCTGAAATTAGGACTTTTTAAATTAAAAAGCAGCTTATAGTAGGTAGTCATGTTCTAGGCTGGTATCTTCCCTGACAAAGATCAACTTTGATCTTAACTGAGCCCATTGTCTTTTTGCATCTATGTTAACATACCTTTGGAAAGTCAGGGTAACTTGTAACTTCCCCTTTTCTGAACTCCTCATTGTTATCATTATTGTGTTAATTGTTGACTGTTTATGTAAAAGAAGCATATGTCTATCATTTTACTTTTTATCCAATGCCAGAGGTGCCCTCCCCCACTTCCGGCTTTGCTTTCTCCCACTTCCCTAATCTATCTATCACCAATGGATTTCATGTAACCCACTTTACATCTGTTTTATAAAAATAGGTGAAAAAACACCATTCTCCGGAGCATTATCTCAATATATAGAGATTCTGCTTCTCAGCAATTGTCAACAGTTTGGCTCAAATAAACTCACAAAAATTGTTTACATGTTTGAATGTTTCTTATGTTAACAACTGTCATTGCTGCAAGACAATTTTACACATGAGAATCTATTCAAACTGTTTGTAAATGAATAACGTAATCAGGAAACATCCTTTTGGATGTCTTTAAGAAGACCTTAGCAACTCCTTCCTTTCAACCTATAAGTACATGGGATATATTGCAGATGCATCTCCTGGAATACATTATAGTAGATTTAAGACCAAATTGATTCCAAGCAACAAAATTAGTTTACAGCCAATACCTTCCTGAAAGCAATTCCTGGAACTTCTTCTTGGAGTGTTGCCAAGACAGTATAGCTATTTTTCCTTGTACATTGTAAGAAGTTCACAGAATTAAAAATCACAAAGACACAAAAGAACAATCCCATTTCACTTTATTCTCCAACCTCATGCTTATCAAATGAGAACAGGAAGTAGATAGATCTCCCCGTACATGAAATAGAAGAATGGCTGCCTGGTTTTCAAGTTGCTGTAGACTGAAAACCTATGATTTAGAAGTTAGATAATGGAAAGGATGAATCATCTTTTTTATTTTTTCATGTACTGTAGAAGTATATTTAAACTAATTACTGCTTCACTCAGTTTAGTTCCATCATCACAATTGTCAGTAACGTTTCTCTAGAATTCAGATAATGGTTTATACTTCAGTACTCTTACAAGCCTTTATCCTTCTGAAAATTAGGGAGCAATGCTTCTGGACATCTGTTATTTTAGCCAGAACTCAACCATATTTGAATTTCATGTTGCAATCCACCAAATGTTAACAAATACCTTTTTTTAAAAATTTAGTCAAGGCACTAAGAGTTTAGTTTTACCCTATCCTGAATAAAACTTGTGAAAACCTGGTACAATAAATAGAGGTAAAAATTATTGTCACTTTGATGGCATTAAGGATGTCTCTGACAATCAAATGTTACTGCACTGTCATCTGGACATCTGTCTTTCTCTGTCTGTCTGTTCTCTCTCTCTCTCTCTCTCTCTCTCTCTCTCTCTCTCTCTCTCTTTCTCTCTCTCTCTCTGTCTCTCCCCTCCCCCCATGCTATCTATCTACATCTATCTGTCTGTCTGTCTATCTATCTATCATCTATCTATCTATCTATCTATCTATCTATCTATCTATCTATCTATCTATCATCTATCTATCATCTATTATCTATCTATATCTATCATCTATCTATTATCTAATTATTTATATCTTCCAAATCAAGTTAGTTACTCATCTGATAGCAGATGCTTAGGTGAAAATAACTTATTGTGAATCTGAAAAATAAACTTTTTACTTATAAGTAAAACTAATTATGATGCCTTTGATAACCAGCTCTCACTGCTCCATTCAGTAAAATATCCCACTGCCATTAGTATTTGGATTGTAATTGTACAATCTCATAGTTAATTCAGAAGAGAGCAAATATTCTCTACTTTTTTGAGGTTGAAACTAGCTATCCACTCTTCCCACAGTCTTATATTTGTAAATTCTATAAGCTTCTTCTGGATTGAAATTCAGATTCTTTACCTTGTTTGTTGAGTGCTGATGAAGGTAGGAATAAGAGGAGATGAATCTACCCTCTTCCCAAATGTTAACACACTTAATAGAGACAATGCTTGCTGGCTCTAAAATTGCACAAATTCTATAGATGTCATTTTGTAAAAATATTACATAAGGGCTGAATCCTCCATGTACCTTCTTTCCTAGTAAACGTGCTTTACCATATTGATGCAAATTAGTAGAAAGTCATAACACATTTTGGAATGTTTTCTTATATTTATTACTAGGGGCCCGGTGCACGAAATTCGTGCACTGGGGGTTGGGGGTCCCACAGCCCAACCTGCCCCCTCTCACATACTGGGAGCCCTCAGGGAATGTCCTACTGACGGCTTAGGCCTGCGCCCCACAGGGAGCGTACCTAAGCTGCAGTCTGGCCTCCCTTGGGGGGAGGCAACCGGGCTGGTCAGGGAAAGGCACCAGCCCCATCACCCCACTGCTGCAGCCACTGCCAGTCACCGCAGCCACCAAGGTGTTTTCATCAACACGGACTCCAGTCCCTTCACCAAGAAAAAATGACAACTTTCTTTAGGCATTTTCAAGATGTGTCTTTCATAGGATATGGATTTCTTTATTTATTTTTTATCCTCACCTGAGGGTATGTTTCCAATGTCTTTTAGAGAATGTGGAAGAGAAAGGGAAAGACAGAGAGAAACACTTTGATTGGTTGCCTCCTGCATGAGCCCTGATCTGGGCCCTGGCCAGGGAAGAGCCTGCAACCTAGGTACATGCCTTTGATCAGAATCAAACCCAGACCCTGCTGTCTGCAGGCTGAGGCTCTATCCACTGAGTCAAACGGGCTAGGGCAGGATATGATATTTCTTAGCCCCTCCAGCAGCGGACCTTCGTTTTTTTCTCGAGAAGTGTGGTGGAAAAACCCTAGATCACCTTTTTGGATTCTTATTACCCAAGTTACTAAGAATATTACCAATGGCATACAGGAAGCTTAGCCAATGTGCAGTTAGAAAAGGTGTTTCCTCTATAGTTCACACCAATGGAGGGTTGGGCCCTGTCCAGGTCTAAAGCCTCTGGCTGAAGCTTTAGGCCTGGGAAGGGGACCTCCAGCTCCCTCTGATCACCGGCTCAGCCCCTGCCCAGGCCTGACCAGACCGAAAGCCTCTTGGGCAGGAGCAGACCCCCAGCTCCCTACAATCAATTGCAGGGGGTCCGCTCCTGCCCAGGCCAAAAGCAGAACCCCAGCTCCCTGCCTAGGTGATCAATCGCAGGGGGTCTGCTGGTGTACCAGGCCGAAGCAACGCCCAGCTCCCTGGGATCGATTGCAGGGGGTCCGCTCGTGCACCAGGCTGAAGAAACCCCCACCTGTCCGCATCCGATGGCAGGGGGTTCGCCCGTGCACCAGGCCAAAGGCCACTGGCTGCAGCTTTTGGCCTGGAGCCTGAGTGGACACCCAGCTCCCGCCTCCGATGGCAGGGGTCACCTCTGGGCGCCTATGTATGCAAATTACCTGCCATCTTAATCGGGTTTATTTGCATACTCGCTCTGATTGGATGGTGGACATGGCTTGGCTGGTGGGTGTGGCTGGTGGGCGGGGCTTAGGCATAGCGAAGGTGCGGTCAATTTGCATATTACTGTTTTATTAGGTAGGATTTTAAATGTTTACCAAGCATGTATTTTTCTTGTAACTTTCTATGTTAATTTTCTTGCAAGTATACATATGCCTCTATGAAGATTTTAAGGCAAATTAGGAGATGGTTTATAACTAGCAAGCCATTTACATTGTCCATTTTCTTGGAACATTTTCAATATCTACTTAATGTGTGGGTTGAACTTTGCTAAACATAATCACTGAACATAAAAATAACAGGAAATATAGTTATAAAGTATTCAGTCTGGCAATTCAGAATAAATGAAATATTGTGAAGCTCTTGGTATAAATTTTTTGAAAGGATTGTTTTTGAAACTACTTTGTGCAGGAAACCCTAATAGATTAAGGATAGAGGGGGAAAATGTGCAATTTGTGCAATTGAGAGCCAGCAAGCATTGCATCTATTAAATGTGTTCAAATTTGGCAAGAGGCTAGATTCATTTCCTTTTATACCCTATTTTCTAATAAACATTTAGAAATAGCATTACCACTAAAAAAATCATGTCGTATTGTGTACAGACAATGATGTAATATATCTACATAGTACTTTCATTTAGGGGATGCCAAAGCAATTTAAGGTTTTAGTGTATAAGTTTGAAACATGGAGGAGGGTAGCTACCCACATTCTTTCTATTGGCATTTATATTGAGAATCCAACAGAGTTTGGTTAACATAAGGGTTGAACACCAATTACAAGCTTGTTAATTTCCACAGAGTTGTATGAGTGCATATCATGTTGTCTTGGAAACTAGATATTTGGAAAGTATATATAAACACAATTATCCCCCATTTAGACTATGTGAGTAGCTATGGACACTTTCTTGGATTTCAAGCTATGCAAACTGTATGTTCATATTCATATCACCATGGTAACAAGGACAGGTGGTCTATTAAATAAAATAAAAAACAAAGAATTTTATTCTTTGAAAGTAGACTCATATCTAACTACATGTTTTCTTTTTTTCTATTTGTTTTTTTTTTCAAAAACCATTATGTAAATATAAATAACGTCTATGTCCATAGAGTACATACATATATATATATATATGTATATATATATATATATGCATATATATATGCATATATATATATGCATATATATCATATGCAAATTAGGCCAGGATGCCATAATGGTCATGACCAGCTCAGGAGGAGGGGCCAGATGCGGCCCTGAGCCTGAAAGAACTAAATGCCTGGGGGCAGCCCAGCCCCCAGCAGCCCCGTGGCCATGGTGCTGGGATGCTGGGGGCCATAGTGGAGACAGACACAAACCCGCAGGTGGTCCTAGCCCCCAGCAGCCCCAGAGCGAAGGCAGGGTGTTGTGCCCAAGCTGCCGCTGCTGCCGGGCCCTAGTAGGCCCAGAGTGGAGGCCAGGGGTTGGGCCCAAGCTGCCACAGCCGCCCAACCCCAGCAGCCCCTGAGCAAAGGCAGGGGGTTGTGTCCAAGACACCACCATTGCCCAGTCCCATCAGCCCCAGAGAAGAGGCAGGAGGTTGTGACCAAGCCACTGCTGCCGGGTCCCAGCAGCCCCAGATCAGCCCGCAGAGGTAGGCCAGACTGTGAGAGGGGGCAGGCTGGGCTGAGGAACCCTCCCCCCAGTGCACGAATTTTGTGCACCGGGCCTCTAGTATTCTATATATTTCACTTATTTTCACAGAACTTTTTACAACTCTTAAATGTTTAATGATTCAGTAAGTTACTTGTAAATTCATTGCTTAATACTTGGTCATGTTTCTGACTTAATTATCTCTGCAATATTAAGATTCATTGTGAAAGCCGCAATCAGCACACCTAGGGTTCAGGATCTGGAAAAGGTCTGTGTACAAATGAAGACACTAGACAAGAAATATGAATTTGGAAATAATGAGGGGCCAGGCGGAGAACTCTTCTCTAGTGGAAAGGCTTCACTGGGGCCCAGGCCCTGTTAGCTTTTATTCAATTTTAGAATACACATCTTGCCCTTAGTCAGGCAGGCAATCCAGTAGCAGACAGACTATCTTAAAGGTCAGTAAATATTAGTAAAGATTTACTTTGAGATTATCAGGTCAGGAAATTGCTTGAGCCACAATTGTCTCGACAGAACAATCAGTGCATAGCTTTTAGCCCTTGCCAAAGCTCAAGGTCCATCAGCCTTCCGAGTTCCCTGTTGCACTTTCATGATAGTACAGAAAATGGATAGCTTCAAAAATTCATTAAACTAAACTAGCAACAAAAGAAAGGCAAAATATAAGAACTAGTTAATGATACTCCTCTTAGAATAATAATTGATATAAACTTAGTGACATTTTACCTATACATTGCTCTCACTTCCCTCCCTAAATATTATAAAAAAATACAAATTATTAGAGTTTTGTTAAGATAAATGAGTGTTCTTGTTACAGAAATGAGGGTTATCATAATGGTTATATTAAAATTTTTGATATGTAGGTCTTTTGGATATATTTAACTGTTTGAAAAATTCTTCCATTGCAACTGAATTTAATTTTTTAAAATTTTTATTACTAATTATTTTGTTATGAACAAAATTTATTTTCATTAAACTATAAATAATAGGAAGCCCTTAAGAGACTAGGAGTCAGAATGAGAGTTTTTGCTTGCTGTGTTTATAGGACAGGTAGGTATTTTATTAAAGTTTTTCTCTCTGACACAATCTAATTATGAGTTAATTGAAATTAAAATGATTTACAGTCATAAAAGGGTTTTGAATATAAGCATTTGCTGGAAAAATACATTTCACTGAAAATAATGAGTTCTTTGTTTTTTGACATACAATATTATATTAGTTTCATGGGTACACCCAGTGATAAGATATCATAAAATTTCCTAAGTGATCATCTCAATAAGTTTCCTACCCATCTGACAGCATACAAAATTATAGAATAGTATTGATTATATTCTCAATGTTGTACTTTACATTCCCATGTCAATTCTGTTATTACCAATTTGTACTTCTTTTTTTTAAACTTTATTGTTGAAAGTATTGCATATGTCCCCTTTTTCCTCCATTGACCTCTTCTAGCCCTATTTTGTTTATTACTTTATTTAATCATTAAAATCCACATATGAGTGAGATCATGTGATACCTATCTTTATCTAACCAGCTTACATCACTTAGCATAATACTCCCCAGGTCCATCCATGCTGTCCCAAAGGGTACAAGTTCTTTCTTTTTACAAATGCATAGTATTCCATTGTGTAAATGTACCACAGCTTTTTAATCCACTCATCTACTTATGGGCACTTGGGCTGTTTCCCAGTCATAGCTACTGTAAATTGTGTTGCTATGAACATAGGGGAACATATATTCTTTCTGATTGGTGTTTCTGATTTCTTAGGATATATTCCTAGAAGTAGGATTACTGGGTCAATGGGAGTTCAATTTTGAATTTTTTTGACTAGGGTTTTCCACAGTGGCTGCACCAGTCTGAATTCCCACCAGCAGTGTACTAGGGTTCCATGTTCTCAAAATACTTGCCAACACTTGTTTGTTGATTTGTTGATTATAGCCATTCTGAGAGGTGTGAGGTGATATCTCATTGTCATTTTTACTTGCAACTCTCAGATGATTAGGGACTGAGCATTTTTTCATATGCCTCTTGGCCTTCTGTATGTCCACTTTCAAGAAGTATCTATTTAGGTCCTTTGAATATGTTTAAATTGGATTGTTTGTTTTCCTTTTGTTAAGTTGCATGAGTTCCCTATATATTTTGGAAATTAAACCCCTACCATTGGGAAAAATGTTCTCCCATGGGCTCTCTTTTCACATAGTTAATGGTTTCTTTTGTTGTGCAAAAGCTTTTTATTTTAATATAGTCCCATTTGTTTATTTTCTCCTTAGTTTCCTTTACCCTATTAAACATATTGCTAGGAGAGATATCTGAGGTTTTGCTGCCTATGATTTCTTCTAGGATTTTTATGGTTTCACGACTTAACATTTAAATCTTTTATCCATTTTGAGTTTATTCTTGTGTATAGTGTAAGTTGGTGGTCTAGTTTCATTTTTTTGTATGTATCTGTACAATTTTCTCAACACCATTTATTGAGTAGACTGTCTTGACTCCATGTAAGCTCTTGCATCCTTTGTCAAATATTAATTCAGCGTAATGGCTTGGGTCAATTTCTGTGTTCTCTGTTGTGTTCAATTAATCTCTATGCCATTTTGTGCCAGTACCAGGCTATTTTTGAGTACAGTGGTTTTGTAATATAATTGATACATGGTATTGTGATCCCTCCAATTTTGTTCTTATTTCTCAAGATTGCTGCAGCTATTCAGGGTCTTTTGGCTTCCTATACATGTTTGAAGTGTTTGTTCTAGATCTGTGAAATATGCCATCGGTATTTTAATAGGGATTGCATTAAATCCATAGGTTGCTTTGGGTAGTATGAACATTTTCATTATCTTGATCCTACCAATCCATGAACAGGGTATATTCTTCCACTTGTTATATCTTCCTCTATCTCTTTTTTCAATGTGCTGCAGTTTTCCGAGTACAGATCTTTTACCTCCTTGGTTAACTTTCTTCCTAAATATCCTATTTTTTTCTTGCAATAGTAAATAGGATAGTTTGTTTAGTTTAGCTTTCAGAGAGTTCATTATCTATACTAATAAAAGCCTAGGTGGTCCTCGCGCCCTCGCGCACAATGTTGTTACAAGATGGCCACTATAAGATAGCTGCCACAAAGATGGCTGCCACAAGATGGCTGTGCGCACAGCAGAGGTGGGGCCTGGTGGCTGCTCTGTGTGGTGAGGCCTGGAGGTCCCATGGCTCCACACCGTGAAGAGAAGGCCGGTCCCAACATCTCTTCTGCCTCGTGCTGAGGAGGCAGGTCTCAGCGGAGGAGATGGGTTGCGGCAGGTGAGGGTGACCAGGCTGGCAGGGCAGGGCAGTTGGGGGTGATCAGGCTGGCAGGGGAATGATCAGGCTGGCAGGCAGAAGTGGTTAGGGGCAATCTGGCAGGCAGGCAGGTGATCAGTTAGGAACCAGCAGTCCTAAATTGTGAGAGGGATGTCCGACTGCCAGCAGTTGGACATCCCTCGAAGGGTCCCAGATTGGAGACGGTGCAGGCCAGTCTGAGGGACAACCCCCCCATGCATCAATTTCATGCACTGGGCCTCTAGTTGGTATATAAAAATGCCCAAGATTTCAGGGTCTTAATTTAGTACCCTTCCATGTTGCCGAACTTATTTATTAAATATAGTTTTTTTGTTTGCTTGTTTTATGGAGTCTTTAGGGTTTTCTATATACAATATCTTGTCATCTGTGAATAATGACAGTTTTACTTCTTTCCAATTCAGATGCGTTTAATTTTTTCTTCTTGTCGGATTGCTATCACTAGGATTTCCAGAACTAACTTGAACAAGAGTGGTGAAAGTGGCCATCCCTCTCTTGTTCCTATTCTTAGGGAAATGTTTTTACTTTTTGCCTATTGAGTGTAATGTTTGCTGTAGTTTTGTAGTTTGTCAGATATAACTTTTATTATGTTGAGACTACAGGCCCAGTGCACAAAATTCATGCATGGGGGGGGGGCATTGTCCCTCAGCCCAGCTTGCACCCTCTCCAATCTGGGACCCCTTGAGGGATATCCAACTGCCCATTTAGGCCCAATCCCAGTAGGATCGGGCCTAAATGGGTGGTCAGACATCCCTCTCACAATCCAGGACTGCTGGCTCCCAACTGCTCGCCTGCCTGCCTTCCTGATTGCCCCTAACTGCTCCTGCCTGCCAGTCTGATCACCCCCTATCCACTCCCCTGCCAGCCTGATTGATGCCTAACTCTCCCCTGCCATCCTGATTGCCCTTAACTGCCCTCCCCTGCAGGCCTGGTCACCCCTAACTGCCCTCCCCTGAAGGCCTGGTCACCCCTAACTGCCCTCTCTTGCAGGCCTGGTCCACCCCAACTGCTCTCCCCTGCAGGCCTAGGTCCCCCTAAACTGCCCTTCCCATCAGGCCCAGTCACCCATAACTTCCCTCTTCTGCCGTCCTGGTCACCCCTAACTGCCCTCCCCTGCAGGCTTGATTGCCCCCAACTGCCCTCCCTTGCAGGCCTGATCCCTCCCAACTGCCCTCCCCTGTTGGCCATTTTGTAGCAGCCATCTTGTGTTCACATGGGGGCAGCCATATTTGACCACATGGGGGCAGCCATCTCGTGTGTTGGAGTGATGGTCAATTTGCATATTACTCTTTTATTAGATAGGATAGAGGCCTGGTGCACAGGAGGGGGCCAGCTGGTTTGCCCTGAAGGGTGTCCTGGATCCCTTGGAGCCTGGGGTAGCCTGGGCAAGGGGCCTGTGGTGGTTTTCAGGCCAGCCACGCCCCCTGGCGACCCAAGCGGAGGCCTTCGTATCTGGGATTTATTTATCTTCTATAATTGCAACTTTGTAGCCTTGAGCAGAGGCCAGGGCAGGCCAGGAACTTGGCTTCCTCCATTGCTGGGGAAACCCAAGCTTCCTGTTTGCTCCGTGGCTGCAGCCATTTTTGTTGGGATTTATTTATCTTCTATAATTGCAACTTTGTAACCTTAAGTGGAGTCCAGGGATGGCCAGGGTGTGCAGGAAGCTTGACTTCCTCCATTGCCAGGGAAACCCAAGCCTCCTGTTCGATCTGTGGCTGTAGCCATCTTGGTTGGATTAATTTGCTTACTTGCTCCTGATCGGCTGGTGAGCGTGGCTTGTGGGTGTAGCAGAGGTAAATTCAATTTGCATATTACTCTTTTATTATATAGGATATGTTCCCTCTATTCCCACTTTGCTGAGAATTTTTATCAAAAATGGGTGTTGGATTTTGTCAAATTCTTTTTCTGTGTTGGATTTTGTCAAATGCTTTTTCTGCATCAATTGATAAGATCGTGTGATTTTTGTCTTGCAATCTGTTTATGTGCTGTATCACATTTATTGATTTTGTGACTATTCTACCAGCCTTGCATCCCCAGAATAAAATACCACCTACTTATGATGTATGATCTTTTTAAGGTATTGAAAAATCTGATATGCTAATATTCTGTTGAGGATTTTAGCATCTATGTTCATCAGGAATATTGGTCTATAATTCTCTTCCTTTAAAGTGTCTTTATCTGATTTTAGAATTAGGTAATGCTGGCCTCATAGAAAGAGCTTTGAAGTGTTCCATCCTCTTGGATTTTTTTGAATAGTTTGAGGAGGATAGGTGTTAGTTCTTCTTTGAATGTTTGTTAAAAGTGCCCTGTGAAGCCATCCAGACCAGGGCTTTTGTTTGCTGGAAGGTTTTTGTTTTTTTTTGTTTTTAATGCTTCAATTTTATCTGTGGTTATTGAGCTATTCAGGTTTTCTGATTCTTCCTCATTGAGTTTTGGAAGAATGTATTTTTCGAGTTATATGTCCATTTTGTCTAGGTTGTTCAGTTTGTTGGAATTTGGTTGTCCAGTGTATTTTTTCATGATCTTTTGGATTTCTGAGGGATCAGTCATTACTTTACCTCTTTCGTTTCTGATTTTGTTTATTTGGGTCCTCTCTCTTTGTTTCGTGATGAGTCTGGCTAGAGTTTCATCAATCTTGTTTATCTTTTCAAAGAAAAAGCTTTTGGTTTTATTGATATATTCTATTTATTTATTTATTTATTTATTTATTTATTTATTTATTATTAGAGGCCCAATGCACAAAATTCATGCAAGAGTAGGCCTTCCTTCCTCTGGCTGCCGGCACCGGCTTCCCTCTGGCACCTGGGACCCAGGCTGGCTTTCTTCTGGGCACCTGCAGGCACCCAGGACCCGGGCTTCCCTCACAGCCCTAGCTTATTCCAGAAGGATGTCCAGTCTAATTAGCTTATTATGCTTTTATAATTATATATATATTTATTTATAATCTCTGTGTCATTTATTTCCACTCTCATCTTTATTATTTCTTTTCATCTACTTACTCTGGGCTTTTCTTGTTGTTCTCTTTCCAGTTCTTTAAGTTGTAGGGTTGGATAACTCATGATAAGTTTTTCTTGTTTCTTATGTCAGCCTTTAGTGCTATGTACTTCCCTCTCAAGACTGCTTTCACTGTGTCCCAAAGGTGTTGTGTTGGTGTGTGTTCACTTTTATTTGTTTCCAGGATCATTTTCATTTTTTCTTTCATCTCTTTGGTAACCCACTCATCCGATATAATAAAGAGGTAATATGCAAATTAAACCTCACGTCCTCACAAAATGGCTGCCTATGACCAGGCTGGCAGGGGGGTTAGTGAGGGATGACCAAACAACTGAACAAGCAGGCTGTGTGGGGTGACCTGGCCGGCAGGGGTTAGTGAGGGATGACCAAATAACTGAACAAGCAGGCTGTGTGGGCGACCTGGCCAGCAGGGGCGTTAGTGAGCGATGATTGAACAAGCAGGCTGCATGGCAGGCCGGCAGCAGGGTTAGCAACCAAACAACTGAACAAGCAGGCTGAGTGGGGTGACCAGGCTGGCAGCAGGGTTAGTGAGGAATGACTAAATGACTAAACAGCAGGCTGTGTGGGGCAACCAGGCCGGTGGGGGCACCATGAGGGGCGACCAGGTCAGCAGCGGGGAGCAGTTAGGGGTGACCAGGCTGGCATGGGGGGTGCAGTTGGGGGCAATTAGGCTGTCAGGGGGGCAGTAAGTGGTGACAAGGCCAGTCAGGGGGTAGTTAGGAGCAACCAGGCTGGCAGGGAAGGGGCAGTTGGGGGCGACCAGGCCAGCAGGCAGGTGAACGATTAGGAGCCAGAGTTCCAGGATTGTGAGGGGGATGTCCGACTGCCGGTTTAGGCCCGATCGGTGGATCAGGCCTAAACCGGCAGTCGGACATCCCCCAAGGGGTCCCAGATTGAAGAAGGTGCAGGCTGGGCTGAGGGAAACCCCATGCACAAATTTCATGCACCGGGCCTCAATTTATTTTATAGCATGCTATTTAGCCTCCATGTTTTCTAATTTCACACCATTGTGATTGAGCAGTTGCTTGATATGATTTCAATCTTCTTGAACTTATAGTGACTTAGCTTGTGTCCTAACATATGGCCTATCTTTGAAAATAATCCAGGTGCACTTGAGAAGAATGTATATATTCTATAGCTTTGGAGTGAAATGTTTTGAAAATCTTAATTAATTCCATCTGATCTAGTGTTGTTTAGGATCACTGTTTCCTTGTTGATTTTTTCTTTAGAAGATTGATCCAGTGGTGTCAAAGCAGTGTTAAGGTCTCCTACTATTATTGTATTGTGGTAAATTTCTCCTTTAAAGTCCTCCAGAAGTTTATATATATATATATATATATATATATATATATATATATATATATATATATATATACATATAATTTGTATGCTTCTGTATTGGGTTTATATATGTTTACAGAGTTATATCCTCTTGCTGTATTAATCTTTTTAGAATTAATAAGTGACCTTCATTATCTATTGTTATTGCCTTCACTTTGAAGCCTATTTTATCATATATGTGTGTTGCTACACCAGCTATTTTTCATCTCCATTTGCCTGGACAATTTTTTTCATCTCTTCACTTTCATTCTCAAAAAGAATTTGTTCTGAGGTGGGTCGCTTATAGACAGCATATATATGGGTCATGTTTACTTAGCTACTCTATGTCTTTTAATTGGAGCATTTAAGCCATTTACATTTAATATTGTTATTGATAGATATTTATTGCCATTCTTATTCTTTATGACTGAGTTCTTTTATTTCTATTTCTTCTTCTTAACACAGTCCCTTTAACATTCATTGTAGTGCTGGTTTGGTGGTAATAGTCCTTTAGCCTTTTTTTGTGTGTGTGTCTGTAAAGCTCTATATTTCATCTTTGATTTTGAATGATAGCCTTGCTGGATAGAATAGTCTTGGGTTCAGTCCTGTGGTTTTCATTACCTTGTATACTTCATGCTATGCTCTTCTGGCCTGAAGTGTTTCTATTGAAAAGTCAACTGACAGTCTAGTGGGAGCTCCCTTATAGTTAAATTTCTGTCTCTCTCTTACAGCTTTTAAGATTGTTTCTTTGTCTTTAATGTTTTCCATTTTAATTAATATATGCCTTGGTGTGAGTATTTTGGGGTTCATCTTGATTGGGACTCTTTCCTTCACTAGGTGACTTTTTCCTTCACTAGGTTAGGGAAATTTTCTGCCAATATTTCTTCAAACAGGTTCTCTATTCCTTTCCCAGATTGTGCTTCTTCTGGAACCTCTATAGTGCCAACATTGTTATGTTCCATGTTGTTCCCAAACTCCCTTAGACTCTCCCCCTACTTTAATTTTTTTTCTATTTGAATGGATATCTCTACCTTGCCCCTAATTCTCTGATTCAGTCCTCAGCTTTTCGTAGTCTACTGTTGAAACCTTCCAGGTTATTCGTTATTTCAGCTATGTCATTCCTCATTTCCAATTGATTCTTATTTATTGTTTCAAGCTCTCTTTTCATGTTGGTGTAGATGTCATTAATATTCTTATTATTTTTATTAAGATGCTTGTAGTTCTTACTGAATTGTTTGAGCACCCTTATAACCATTACTCTGAATGCTTTATCTGACAATTTTTTTAACATACATTTCATTTAGTTCATATTCTGGCAATTCATTCTTTTCTTTCCTTTGGGGGTTGTTTCTTTTTCTCCCCATTTTTGTTATCTATTTTTTTTGTTTCTATATATTTTGTCAACCTGGTAGGCCTTCAGGATTTTGTGAGGTGGTCTTATGTAGGAGGTGTTATGTGGAACCTAGTGGTGCAGTATATTATATTTCCTGAACTGGGTGTTCTAGGAAAGTCCCTTACTAAATTATTTGGGTTCTCCTATTGTAGTTGGGTTTGAATGTTATTGTCCCATTTTTGTATGGTGTCTCCTTTAAGCCTGGCTGACTATGTGGTTCACCCCCAATAAAGTCATGATAGTTTTTGTGGAGGTGCTAACCAAACAGAAAAAAATGCAGCACCACAAGACACAAAATTAAAGAAACAAAACGAAAACATACACAACCCAACAAAGGCAACAGCCAGAGGAAAGAGACTTAGGAAAGGGAAAAGAGAGCAAGAATAATAAGAGAACAATATGACAGGAAAAAAAAAACAAAACACAAACTAATAAACACACACACAAAAAAAACAATCAGATAATGGGGAAGTGGAATATGTAGATGCAGAGGTGAAATAAAGAATGTAGAATAATAATTAGAGGAATAGTGCAGGAGAATGGTTTAAAATAAAGTATATGGGAAAAGAAATGAAAAAAAGGAAAAAAATTGAAAAGGAAAATAGAGAAAGCAGATAGACCTCAAATAACAAAAATGAAAAACGAGAAAGTAGGAGAAAAAGAAAAGAGAAAAAACATTGACTAGTGAAAAAAAGAAGAAAAAATAAGTAGGAAAAGGGAAGAGAAAAAGTAGATATATGAACAATACAAAAAAAACTAGATTAATAACAACCCAATAACAGAGATTAATAAAAAAGATACCATATTTTTCCATGTAACAATTTTTTTCTAAAATTGTTAGACTGAAAATTGAGGGGTGTCTTATACACGGAAGTCAGCCAAGGAGGGAGCCGCACAGGTATGTAGCTGCTCATACCTTGTAAAACAGGCTTCCTCCAATCATGAGCCTTATTGTTACTGATGTCAGCTGGTGCTGTAATTGGAGGTGGAGGTGGACAGTGCACAGATGCAACAGGGACCAGAGCATTCTGAGCTCATAAAGATGTCAAAAAAGAAAAAGATAAATTCTGGTAAGTGATTGTCTTACTCTGAAAAATTCAAACTAAATGTAATCAGCTATGCAAAAGAGCATGGAAATAGAGCTGCACAGAGACAATTTGGACCTCCTTCCACTGAGTGTATGATCAGACAGTGGAGAAAACAGAAAAAAACAATTCCTTAAGATGCCCAAAAAGAAGAAAGCCTGAAGAGGAAAACCAGCAAAATGGGCAAACTTGGAGCAGAGGCTTAAGACTTGGATTATGGAGCAGCGCCAGAGTGGATTATGTCTGTCAACCAAGCTTATTCAATGTCAGGCAAGAATGTTTGCAAGCAAAAGAAACATTGTTGATTTTACAGGAAAGTCAAAATGGCACTTCAATTTCATGAGGAGAGAAGGGTTGGTTATGAGAAAATGAACAAAGTTAGCTCAAAAAATGCTACCAGTTTATGAAGATGACCTCACATATATAGACCCTTACTCAGAAGACAACAGTGATACAATAGAAATTGAAGAAATTGATATGTCTGGAACTAGCAGTGATGAAGAAGAGAGCAGTGATGCAACAGAGGCTAAATAAAGTGATATGCTGCATAATATCATAGTACTGGTATGTAAACATTACCTGCAGTAATCTATATATACAAAACCCTAATATGCAAGTAATTGAATGGTGGAAAACCAAACAACTGTTCGCTGTGACATGTGCTGACCACCAGGGGGCACGTGCGGAACATGGCAGGCTTTGGCCTCAGTGGGATGGTGGAGCAGGTGAGCATGGGCACCAGACCAAGACGGGGTGCCGGTCGCTGTCATTAGGGCGAGCCTCTGGTGGTTACTGAAAATTCTTTGCTCCTGCACACCATGGTCCCACCAAGTACTCACACCCACTGCCAGTGCCAGAGCCACTGCTCACACTCACTCTCAGCGCCCAGCACCGGCCCCGATCACTCGGCACTGTCAGTGGGTGCCAGCGGCAGCTGCCGTCCCCTATCACCCCTCAGGGCTTCTCTCCCTCACCATGCTCCTGAGGGGTGACCGGGGCTGGCAGCCGCCTCTCACACCCGCTGCTGGTGCTGGAGCTGCTGCTCGCACCCACTGCTGGCACTGGCTCTGCTTGCACCTGCACTCGCTGCCGGTGCCCGGCACCAGTCCTGATTGCTCTGTGCTGTCAGCGGGTGTGAGCGGCGGTTGTCAATCGCTATCACCCCTGAGGCCTTTTCCACCTCCCCCTGCTCCTGAGGGGTGACTGGCACCACCAGTAGGTGGCAGCTGCCTCTCCCACCCACTGGTGGTGCCAGTCCCAATCTCTCTGCACCATCAGTGGGTGTGAGCGGGGCCAGCGCCATCAGCATATGGGAGCAGTGGCGGCGAGAGCAGTGCTGCTGGCAGAGGGGATCGGGTATCATGGGAGGAGGGGCTGGGTGGGGGCACGGAGGATGGGCCGAGACCTGCCCCTGTGCCCACCACAGCCTCGCGGCCCAGAGTTCCTTTCAAGGTGCACAAATTCATGCACTGGGCCCCTAGTTACTAAATAAAAATGTGTCCTGTTTTATGTTTAAAATATTGATTTCTTCATTTTGGGTTGGAAAATTGGGCGGGGGGGGGTGGTCTTATACATGGGAGCATCTTATACATGGAAAATATGGTACATTTAAAAGGGAAAAAAAAAGAAAGGGAAGAGAAAAACCTATAAAAAAGAAAAGAAGAAAAAAGGGAGGAAAAAAGAATAAAAAAGGGAGAAAAAAATTTAAAAAAATGAAGTGGAGTTCATTTCAGCTGAATGCACTGCCCCAGGGGAACTCGAGTTGAATCCCACTCTTTGTTCTGTTTGCTAATTCTGGGCTTCCTGTTAGGTACTTTGGTGCTAACCACTGTCAGACACTGTCTTTTGGCTTTCAGTCACCTGCTTAAAGCGCCGTGTGATCCGCTATTGCACTGTTTGTGTCTGTTTCAAAGTCCTTGACTACTAGCCAGAGAGTCAATCTTCCCTGTAAAGCAGCTTGGTCGGCAGCGTGGAGCCCAGGGCTGGGTCAGCAAACTTGCCCTGGTTCTCCTGGCTGCTCCTCTTCCCACCTTTGCCTGCTAGCCAGCTGTCAATCCTCATCACTCAAAAGTCTGTTTCTCAACATGTTTTAGGCAGGGCTGATGCTACTTAGCTTCAGGGTATATGGTGTGTGTGTTTCCCTGTTAAGAGCTCTTCCCCCATGAGTGGCCCAAAATATTACTCTAATCTTGGCTGGACAGACATCCTTGTGTGGAGGCAATGAAGTTGGCTGGGAACCTGGGGTTTTTATCAGTTCTCCTGTGGAGGGAAAGTACTGGTTTGGTACCCAGGATATTGGAGTCGACGACCCCTCCCCCAATCCAGTCATGGAGGGTTTCTTGAGACTGTTAAAATGATAAGCTCAGCCCCTGCTTCTGTTCCTCTGAGAAGCTCAATCTGCGGGGTGTAGCATGCAGGGTTCCTGAGGGTGGGGCAGGCTGTATCACCTAGGGTGGGTGTGTTTTTTTCCCCCTGCCTTGTAGCTGCAGGGAGGGTCTTTGCTCCCCTCAGGAAAAATGTCCATTTCTGTTTGGGGTCCTACGACCCAATGTCCCTGACTACTGTTTTTCCACATATTCCCATAATGCTTCTCACCCAGCCTCTTTTTAGTCACCTTGAGTCCGTATCTCCCTCCCTGCACCTTGGGTGAGTAGCTGCAAATGAAAACTCCTGTGCTCTGGGTTAAAAAAACAAACAAAAAACAAAACTGCAACTTTCTCTCCAACCAGCACTGGTGTACAGGCTCCTGGCTCTGCTGCATCCAGCAGCCCTGCTACATTTCACGGCTGAATGTTATGTGGTCCGCAGGTCTCAGCTTTGGTGCTCTGGGCTGTGGAGCCCAGCTTAGGTTCCAGGCCTCTATCTTCCGGGGACACAGAACTGTCTGTAGCTCATTGCTCCCTCCTCACTCTCAGCCTACCAGCATTCAGCCCCTGGGAGCTGAGTGAGCTCCTCTGGTGACCTCACAGCTTCCTACAGGTCTCCATGTGTTTTCTGTCCTTCCTCAGCTGGACCTCAGTTGGTAGTTCCAGGTGAATGTTCTCCAACTTAGTTGTATTCCAGGCTGGCCCTGGGACGAGGTGCACAACAGGTCTGCCAATCAGCCATTTTTTGCTGCCATTTTTTTCTCATTGTGATTTTTTTTTTCTAATTCCAATTTGTACTTCTTAATTCCTTCACCTTTTTTTAACCATCCCTCAACACTCTCCCATCTGGCAACCATAAAAATGTTCTCTGTATCTGAGTCTGTTTTCGTCTGCTTGTTCCTTTACTTACTTACTTACTTATTTATTTGTTTATTTTTAAATATATTTTATTGATTTTTTGCAGAGAGGGAGAGGAATAGAGAGTTAGAAATATCAATGAGAGAGAAACATTGATCAGCTGCCTCCTGCACACCTCCTACTGGGGATGTGCCCAAAACCAAGGTACATGCCCTTGACCAGAATCGAACCTGGGACCTTTCAGTCCATAGGCCGACACTCTATCCATGGAGCCAAACTGGTTAGGGCTATTTATTTATTTTTTATTATTATTTCAATTGCTAAACCTATATAATAAAAGGCTAATATGCAAATCGACTGAACGGCAGAATGACCGGTCACTATGATGCGCACTGACCACCAGGGGGCAGATGCTCAATGCAGGAGCTGCCCCCTGGTGGTCAGTGCACTCTCACAGGGAGTTGGGCTCATGGCTGGCGAGCGCAGCTACGGTGGTGGGAGCCTCTCCTGCCTCCGCTATGGTGGTGGGATCCTCTCCTGCCTCCGCGACAGTGCTAAGGATGTCCGACTGATGCCTTTAGTCGGACATTCTCCAAGGGCTCCTGGATTGCGAGAGGGCACAGGCTGGGTTGAGGGACCCCCCCCCCCCCGAGTGCATGAATTTCATGCACTAAGCCTCTAGTCCTATATAATAAAAGGCTTATATGCAAATCGACTGAACGGCAGAACAACTGGTTCCTATGATGCACACTGACCACCAGGGGGCAGACACTCAACGCAGAAGCTGTCCCGTGGTGGTCAGTGCACTCCTATAGGGGGAGCGCTGCTCAGCCAGAAATCCTGAGCTGGGCTCACAGATGGCAAGCACAGCAGTGGTGGAGGGAGCCTCTCCTGCCTCCATGTCAGTCAGACATCCCCCGAGGGCTCCCAGACTGGGAAAGAGTGCAGGCTGAGCTGAGAAACCCCTCCCAAGTGCACAAATTTTGTGCACTGGGCCTCTAGTAAATACATATTTGCTGCCATTTTATTGTTAATTTATTATTATTATTATTATTATTAAAGACCTTTTAATATTTCATGTAATACTGATTGGATGGTGATTAACTCCTTTAGCATTTTCTTGTCAGGGAAGGTCTTTATATATCCTTACATTCTAAATAATAGTATTGCTGGGCACAATAATCTTGTTGTAGGCCCTTGTTTTTTATCACTTTGACTAATTCTTGCCAATTTCTTCTGGCCTGAAAAAGTTTCTTTTTGAGAAATCAGATGCAAGTCTTATGGGAATGTCCTTACAGGTAAATTATTGATTTTCTATTGCTTATTTTAAGATTCTCTCTTTGTCTCTAACCTTTTGCATTTTAATTATGATGTATCTTGGTGTGGGCCTCTTTGGGTTCATTATGTCCTTTCTGAACTTGTATATTTATTTCCTTCACCAGGTTAGAGAATTTTTCTGTAATTATTTTTTCAAATAGGTTTTTAATGTCTTGCTCTCTCTCTTTTTCTTCTGGCACCCCATCATGCAACTCTTGGTGTGCTTGAAGTTTTCCCAGAGGCTCCTTACGTTGTCCTCATTTTTTTTCCTTTTTGCTATTCTGATTTATTTTTCACTTCCTTATATTTCAAATTGCAGTTCTTATTCTCAGCATGATCTATTCAACTATCGATTGCCTGTAAACTATTCTTAATTTCAGTTGGTGTATCCTTCATTTCTAACTGGTTCTTTTTTATGGTTTCCATGTCATTTTTTATGCTGTTGAAGTTCTCTTTAAGTTCATCTTCTCTTTCCCTGTGTTCATTGAGCATCTTTATAATCGGTGTTTTGAACTCTGCTTCCAGTAGGTTGCTTGTCTCCATTTTGTTATCTTTCTGGAGTTTTGTTCTGTTCTTTCATTTGGGACATGTTTCTTTCTCTCCTTATTTTGGCAGTCTCCTAGTGTTTGTTTGTCCATGTAAGGTAGAGCTGCTATATCTTCCAGCCTTTGTAGTGTGGCTTAGTATAGTAGATGTCCTGTGGCCCAGTGGCATAGCCTCCCCATTCACCTGAGCTGGGCATTCCAGGTGCAGCCCACCCTGTGGACTGTGTATATCCTCCTGTGGTAATTGAACCTTGTTTCTATTTGGCACATTAATGGGAATGTTTACCCTGAATCCGATTGGCTGCAAGAACTCACCAAGGATAATCACCTGTGCAGGTGCCCATTCCACGGATCATGACTTTGGCATGCCTCTGGTGCCCTCTGAGTTTACTTCTGAGTGTGTCACTTGTGGTGGTGGTTGAGTGGTGTTTCAACATTGTCTGAAGCTGTCTACCAGGTACTCTGCCTCTGGGGTCTCCCAGGAGGTTTAGGCCAAGTTCACTGCCACGTGTGTTCTGCCTGGGGCTACCTGGCATAAGGTATAAATCAATCTACAAATGGCTGCTTCTTGTGCTGGGCTTGGGCATACCAGGGAGTCCAAGCTGTGAACTAAGGCTGGCTTCCGCTAGTACCAGGCCTGGGGTCACTTAGCAAGAAGTAAGGTAGATGCTAAGGCCAGATGCTATTTATTTGAGAGATTTTAAGCAAGTCTGAAACGTGAGCCAAGACAGGCCATTTGAATGGGGAAAAAAAAACCCCAAAAACAAACCCACTGGAAACAGCTTGAGTGGGCCAAAAAGTTTGATGGAGTCGGATCTCAGAGAATCACCAGGGTAGGGTGAGCAGTATGAATCAAGTTGATGGATACTCAGATATGACGCCCACCTAATAGTTCTGCAGGTGTAGTTCTGTAGGGATCAGAAATGGAACAGTGACCTTTGCCAACAGTTATGGGGACTTCTTTTCCTGGCACTGGAACCCTGGGCTAGAAGACCTGGTGTGGGACTAGGACACCGTGCTCCACAGGAGGGACCTCCACAGCCAAGATATCTCTCCTGATTTTTATCTGCCACACGTGGATATGGGACAAGCCCATTCTGTGTTCCCGTCCCTTTTCCAGTCTCTATGTGGCTTCTTCTTTATATCCTTAGTTGTAAGACTTATTCAGCTAGATTTTAGGCATTTTTCTAAATTATAATTGTTGTTTTGTTTGTTTTGCAAGTTAGTTGTATTTTTGATGTGGTTGTGGGAGGCTGTGAGTACCACATTTACCTATGCTGCCATCTTGATTGGGTCCTCTATAACAACTACATTTTAAAAATCATGCATGCAGCCTATAAAATTTTAAATGTAAAAAGTTAATTTGGAGAAAATTTGAAATCATGCATTTTTGGAAAAATAACTTATCTTATTGGGCTCCTTCTTTATTAATTCTTTTCTTTAAGAAGATGCACATAGGTTTTTAAAATACCTGTATATTTTAATATTTATATATATCATAATTCATGTAGCTAATTTCCCATTAATGGAAATTTAGTTTCTTTCCAATTATCTTGCTACTAATTATATGCAATGAGCACAGTTTTACATATATTTTTTACTTACATCTATATATTTTCTGTAGGATTCATTTCGAGAAAAAATTTATTTCTCAAATAAAACCTGATAGAAATAAAAATTTAAATGATCTTTTATACTATTCACTGATAATTATGTGAATGGTTATATTTCTCTTACTTTTGCAAAAATGCAATATGATCATGTAAGATTTTATCATGTATATACTAATGCATATGCAGGTAGGATACATTTTAAAAATTACTTATCTTACATACAGTATATTATATACATGAAGATGGTTTTGTTTAAATATATCTATGAGAAAATTTGCAGCCATTTTTTTAATTGTTCAATTTAAGGTGCTTAAACTTGGAATTAATGAACAATTCTAACAAGAAAATACTATGTAAATACTACTTCTTAAAAAATCAAATATGATGAAATCCATGTGTCCAATAGAAAAATATTAAGCAGAGACTCTGAGTGTTGGATTACCTCTATCATTGAATAGTGGGTTAAAATCCACTTCAGATTATAGAGTGCAGTGGAGAGGTGCTAGTGTTATCTATGAAACACAAATTACAGATTAGATAGCTTCTAACTTGTGATAGAAAGAAGGATAATTGCAGGAGATTATAAAGAAGTGTTTTTTTGTACTTCAAATATGGCTTAAATAAATAAATATCAGTAATCCTGCAATCCATATTATTAATCTTAAGTGTGCCAAGCTGTCATTCCATGATATTGCCATCAGATGATCATTCAGATTGCTCCATTGTTGGAGACCAGGTGTAAGCTAACATGGTCCTTGCACCTGAAGGGGCTAGCAAGGCTTGGCCCCCTACCCACACAGTTTTCCCAGGCCTGTTTGGATGGCGGTTATCAGTAGAATGAGATCAACCATTCATGGCTTGCCAAGAGGTCTGTAACTATTTACTGAAATTTACTATACTAAGAATCTGCCTGATTTACTGTACTGAGAATTTGTCCTTCTGCTCTGTCTCTCCCTTAGAGATTAAGAGGAACAAAGAATACATTCCTCTTCACAGACCTCCTATTCAGTATTTGTGTATAAAAGGCATTACACTGTTAATAAACTCACTGCAGTCTCTCGAGGGCTCGCAGACCTCCTGACCCCACTGTCCTGTCTTTCTTTCTTTTCTCAATTCCCACCTCCCTACCTCAGCCCGGTTCAACCTGTCAGGCTAGCCCTGACACTCCATGAAACTTTTTTCTTTCCTATATTGTGGTGCCTTTTCTCTTCTTTCAGTGGTCAGGTTCATTGAAAGCAATTTTCCCTGTGATTTATATTACCAAGTCTTAGGTGTGACAATTCACAAAATAGTGAAAAAACTGGTTCTTTCATCCTCCAACCCTTGTTCTTTGTCCAGCCCCAGGATTTCAGCAAGTGCTGCTCTATTGTGACCACCTCAAACATATACCCTCATGGCTGGATAAAGCTCTTCAGTACCTTGATATTGTCTAAGTCAGATAATGCCATCCAGCATAGTTGTCCTCAACTCTATTCTATAAGGGAAGTATCAAAATGTCTAAGTGAGTACTTGATTTTTAATTTATTATTATAATTATATATTTTTATTGATTTCTGAGGGGGAGAGAGGGAGAGATAGAAACAACAATGATGAGAGGTAATCATTGATCAAGTGCCTCCTTCATGCCCCCTACTGGGGATTAAGCCCACCTGTGCCCTGTCCAGGAATGAAACTGTGGCCACCTAGTTCATAGGTCAATGTTCAACTACCAAGCCACACAGACCAAGCTTTAATTTGTTATTATTATTATCATTGTTGTGGCTATTGCTATTGTTATTTGCTAGTGGATGATTTAACATAGTTTTTTGATGGGTTCCAGCCATGTACCATTCCCCACCCCCCAAGGAAAAACAGAAATAGAGTGCATATATCACAGTAATAATGTTACTTAACCACTGAGGATTTTTTTTAAATTATTTTAAAATTTTAGGGTCATGGCTGAGAAAAAAAATGTGACTAACTCCAACTCCTTGTTCCTCTCAATTTGTGTGATGATGTGAAAACACTTGTTGCCATTTATATCCTATCTAATAAAGAGGGAATATGCTAATTGACCCTCATGCCATCACAAAGATGGTGGCACTCACAGCCAATAAGGAGAGAATATGCTAATTGACTGCCACGCCCTCAAAGATGGCAGTGCCCACAGCCACAAGATGGCGGCCCCCAGTCCCTTCAGCCCTGCCAGGGCAGCAGGCACATGGCAAGGCCAGGCCCACCCCTAGGCGGGCCCAGCTGTTCCACACGCCTGCCTCTGGAGTCCCCTGTCCCCTCAGCCCCCCAGCTGACCAGGGTCGGCCCAACGCACAGGCAAGCCTCGGATGGCAGCTGTCCAGCCACTCAGGGCTGGCCTGAGGCACAAGCAAGTCTTGGATGGTGGAGGCCCAGCCACCCAGGGCTGCCCAAGGCTCAGGTAATCTGGGCTGGCCAAGGCTTGCACTGCTGGCAGTGGCAACAGCAGAGGTGTGATGGGGGCGTTGCCTTCCCCTGATTGCTGGGTTGCCTCCTACCCCTGAGGGCTCCCGGACTGTGAGAGGGGGCAGGCTGGGCTGAGGGACCCCCCATCCAGTGCATGAATTTTCATGCATCAGGCCTGTATTTTATATATAAATATATATGCCATCTATATATACACTGGAGAAATCCTACCAATACCAGGTCAGAATCACTCAACATAACAAACAAACATCAAAACCACCAGGATTCACTTGTCCTCCAAATATGATTTATGACCATTAAGGTTTTCTGCCCCAACTAACTCTCTATTCCATGCATGCTTTTTTTTTCTCAGAATAATTAGTCACCTAGAACCTCAATATAAAAGGTGTCATAAAGATTCGTGGATTTTCAGACTTCTAGGTTATCATTATCTCTTTTCTATTAGAACACATTAAAAAATGAAATGCCAAGACATGTTTGTCTACATGAGATGAACAAAGCAAAGAAGAAAAATGGACAAGAAATATTTGATGTGAAAGAAATACCTGAGTGTATAAGCTAAGTAGACAGTTAAAAAATAAACTTTTCTACTTAATCTAGCAAAGATTCAGACTATGTAGATTGACAACAAAAATAAATGGATCAATTCCTTTTGGGTTCATAATTGTGAAATAATTCTCCAAAGTCAAGATTCTTTATGACTTTGCTAATTCAAATAAGTCTTAAAAAAATTATATAAGAGCAAATTTAATTTTAAAAATTGGGAATTCTATGACATACTTATTTTACAGTAATTTCAAAACACTTTGATGAAAAAATGACCCATTATTACATAATACTAGAGGCCCAGTGCATGAAATTCATGCATGGGGGGTGTCTCCCTCAGCCCAGCCTGCACCCTCTATAATATGGGATCCCTGTCACAATCCAGGACTGCTGGCTCCCAACTGCTCGCCTGCCTGCTTTCCTGATTGCCCCTAACCACTTCTGCTTGCCAGCCTGATCACCCCCTAACTACTCCCCTGCCAGCCTGATTGATGCCTAACTGCTCCCCTGCCAGCCTGATTGCCCCTAACTGCCTTCCGCTACAGGCCTGGTCAGCACTAGCTGCCCTCCCCTGCAGGCCTGGTCACCCCTAACTGCCCTCCCCTGCAGTCCTGGTTCCCCCCAACTGCCCTCCCCTGCAGGCTTGATCGCTCTCAACTGCTCTCCCTTGCAGGCCTGGTCCCTCTCAACTACCCTCCCCTGCTGGCCATCTTGTGGCGGCCATCTTGTGTCCACATGGGGGCAGCCATCTTGTGTGTTGGAGTGATGGTCAATTTGCATATTACTCTTTTATTAGATACGATAGAGGCCTGGTACAGGGGTGGGGGCCAGCTGGTTTGCCCTGAAGGGTGTCCCAGATCAGGGTGGGGATTCCCTTGGGGGATGGAGCGGTTTGGGTGAGGGGCCTGTGGTGGTTTGCAGGCTGGCTATCCCCCCCGGCAACCCAAGTGGAGGCCCTCGTATCTAGGATTTACTTATCTTCTATAATTGAAACTTTGTAGCCTTGAGTGGAGTCCAGGGCCCATCAGGGCAGGAGGAAAGCTTGACTTCCTCCATTGCTGGGGAAACCCAAGCCTCCTGCTCTCTCTGAGGCCGCAGCCATCTTGGTTGGGTTAATTTGCATACTCTCTCTTGATTGGCTGGTGGGCGTGGCTTGTGGTTGTAGCGAAGTGATTGTTAATTTGCATATTACTCTTTTATTAGATAGGATTATAGAACAATTCAATATATAAAAACATGCACCTAACTTATGTCTACTCAGAAACAGGACACCCAATTAATTATTTGATGTTTTTAAAAAAATTAAAGAAATTTCTACTATAGAAAATAACTTTTAAATGTGAATAAAAACTGTTTCTTTCTCATTTGTTTTAGGAGTGTATATTCTGAGCACCTGTATATCCTTCTCTCTCTACAGGCTTAATTCTTGAACTGAATAAAATAAATTGTTTCTAAATCCATCTGTGTTAATTACCACACAGATAATTACTGTGTGTGTTTTTTTTTTTCTTTTTTCTTTAAGTTAACCTTTTTTAGTTTGTGTCTATTTGAAATGTGATGTTTGGTATGTATATCAATGCAACCAATATCATCACTGTCATTCTACCCACCCATTCCCCAACCATCCCTGAGTTCCAGGAACATGGTTTATGTTACTAAAATTTATTGCTTTTCCTAGAATTCTATGTAAGATAAATCACATAATATGTGATCTTTCATATATATATATATACTAGAGGTACTAGAGGACCGGTGCATGAAATTTGTGCACAGGGGCTGTGTCCCTCGTCCCAGCCTGCACCCTCTCCAATCTGGGACCCCTCGAGGGATGTCCGAATGCCCGTTTAGGCCCGATCCCAGTAGTATCGGGCCTAAGCGGGCAGTCGGACATCCCTCTCACAATCCAGGACTGCTGGCTCCCAACTGCTCGCCTGCCTGCCTTCCTGATTGCCTCTAACCACTTCTGCCTGCCAGCCTGATCAGTCCCTAACCACTCCCCTGCCAGCCTGATTGATGCCAAACTGCTCCCCTGCTAGCCTTTTTGCCCCTAACTGCCCTCCCTTGCAAGCCTGGTCCCTCCCAACTGCCCTCCCCTGCTGGCCATCTTGTGGTGGCCATCTTGTGTCCACATGGGGGCAGCCATCTTTGACCACATAGGGGCAGCCATCTTGTGTGTTGGAGTGATGGTCAATTTGCATATTACTTTTTTATTAGATAGGATAGAGGCCTGGTGCACTGGTGGGGGCCAGCTGGTTTGCCCTGAAGGGTGTCCCGGATCAGGATGGGGGTTCCCTTGGGGTGTGGGGTGGCCTGGGCCAGAGGCCTGTGGTGGTTTGCAGGCTGGCCGTGCCCCCTGGCGAACCAAGCAGAGGTTCTCATATCTGGGATTTATTTATCTTCTATAATTGAAACTTTGTAGCTTTGAGCGGTGGCCAGGGCAGGCCAGGAAGCTTGGCTTCCTCCATCGCCGGGGAAACACAAGCCTCCTGCTTGCTCCATGACCACAGCCATTTTTGTTGGGATTTATTTATCTTTTATAATTGAAACTTTGTAGCCCTGAGTGGAGGTCAGGGCCGGCCAGAGCAGGCGGGAAGCTTGACTTCCTCCATTGCTGGGGAAACCCAAGCCTCCTTCTCACTCAGTGGCCACAGCCATCTTGGTTGGATTAATTTGCATACGTGCTCCTGATTGGCTGGTGGGTGTGGCTTGTGGGCATAGTGGAGGTACGGTCAATTTGCATGTTTCTCTTTTATTTGTGTGTGTATGTGTGTGTGTGTGTGTGTATAACTTTTTTTTTAATTTAAGAAAAAACTTTTGAGATTATTCCTGATTTTTGGATATATGAGTAGTTTGAACCTTTTCATTGCTGAACAGTATTCCCGTGCAGGAATATAGTGAAAATTGTTTATTCACTCACCTGTTGAGGGACATATGGATTTTGTTGTTTGTTTTAGCTTGTGTCTCAGTTTTGGAGTGGCTTCCAGTTTCAAATACAGTACTGTAAAAATTCAAACACAAATTATTTGTGTGGGTATGTATGTTTATTTTCCTTCAATGAATACTTAGAGGTGGAATAGCTGAATCATATAATTAATTTGACAGTCTATAAAAAACTTTCAAATTATTTCCCTATATTATCAATTTGTTTTACAAAGTGGTTGTACCATTTTTTATACCCATAGAAATATGTGAGTTACAATTTTTCCATTTGATTAGCAGTCAATTTCTGTTTACAATTTAGCAATTTTAGTGATCATGTAGTAGTATCTCACTGTGGCTTTATTTGCATTTTACTGATAACTTTTGAGGTTGGTTATCAGTTGATATATTCATTGTCATATATTCATATAATTAAAAATATCTTGTTCATTATTTATCATTTATAATTTGTCTGTTTTATGGTATGTTTTGTGGGTATTTTATACCAGTATAGGCTTTGTTTTTTACTGTAATGATGTTTATTGAAAAGCAGAAGTTTATAGTTTGATAAAATCCAATTTATCATTTCTATACTGTATTTTTATTTTCCCCCTGAGAAACCAGTCTATTTCAAGGTTTGCAAAGGTCATCTCTATGTTTTTCTTTACAAGCTTTATACTTTATTTATTACATTTAGTATGTGACCCATTTGAAGTAAAATTTTGTTGGTGTGAGGTAAAGTCAGTTATCTTCCATATTTATATGTCATTTTCTAGCACCATTTATTTAAAAGAAATTTATTTCACCATTTACTTGTTTAAATACATTTATTTAATTGATAAATAACTTGTGAATATGTGAATTAATTTCTTGATTTTATTATATTCCATTTGGCTATATAATTATCTTTGTGATAATGCCACATTCTCTTTATTACTGTAGTTTTATTATAAGTCTTGATGTCACTCAATAAAACACTCCAAATGTTTACTTTTCAGTCAATATTACTTTTCTACTTCCTCTGTATTTTTACAGACCCAATTTTTAAAGGAAAAGCCTTATGAGATTTTGATTTTATAGAATCTATAAATCAAATTGAAAATAGGGATCTTAATTTTTCTTATCTATGAATGTGATATTTATTTTTACTTATATAGGTTTTCTATAATTTTTCTCAGGCAAGGGCTTTCACACATATCATTTAATATATTAATAATATTTCATTTTTTCATGCTATTTATATTGCATATTTAAGCTATATTTTACAATTGTTCATTGCTAGTTATATGGAAATTCAATTCCTTTTTGTATGTTAACCTTTGTCCTTTGCCATGTGTACTTATTAGTTCTGGTAGCTTTTGGGGGGAAAATTTTAAAGTATTTCTTATATATGTATTCATTTCATGTGTGATTAAAAACATTTTCATTTCTAAAATGTATGCCTTATATTTGTCTTTATTTCTTTATTGCATTGGAACTCAACTTCAGTTACCTGATAAAATCTCTTTCTGTCTCTTTCTCTCTCCCCGTTGGTTCTATGCTCTGTTCATTCTAACCACTTCTGTTCTTTTATTTACAATTTCTGACATGTATTTTTAACTTTTAATTTAAAGAAATTAAATTATAGTAACCATTACTTCTGTATTGCTAGAACAGCCCCCTAGTAAGACATGGTCTCAATGGGATTCCCCACTGAAGCACCTTAGGTTCAAAAAGACTCACCATTCAACTGATCAGTCCTCAAACATCTCCTAACCCTGTGTCAGTTCTAGGAACTTCCCCTTTTTTTGAACGAGGCTCATATTTTTCCCAGCCTCATGGAATTTCATGTTATACATATATGGATTATCAGTCACAAACTCATAGCAAGTTTTATCACATTCCTGGAGCTATATCTCAATGCAGCACTCCCTTCACTAATTTTCTACACAATTTCCAGACACCTCAGCCCTTTTGGTCTCTGGTAACTGTCTTCTTAAGTCAGTGTGAAAGCAGTGCATTGTTTGAGTTCCATCTCAATGTAACATAATCTGGAAAAGCATTTTCAGGAAGGGAGCCTGGGCAATTGTAGAGTTCACCTGCATTGTTTTTGTTTCCTCAGGGATCACAGTCCTATGATTCTATTTTCCACTGTTCAAATACAGTTGTCTCTTCCATTTTTTTCCAGGCTTCTAGTTGTTTTTGAAGGATGTTTAAACTCTCTGTCATTTAGTTTCCTTATTTTCAGAGTTTGGATACAATTATATAACTTTAAATATGTTTTCTTTATCTCAAGCTGCACTACAGATAGATAATCTCAACATTATTGTCTTATTTTCCCATAAAAATGCACTTTTCTTCAAACTACCAAACCCCTTGGGAGACATTTACAAAAGGACCATACCATGATACTAAGTGTATGAATTTATTTTAATCATATGCTCACAGTCCTTCATTAGTCCTTCTCATACTGGGGGTCCCCTCAGCCCAGCCTGCACCCTCTCCAATCTGGAACCCCTTGGGAGATGTTCGACTGCCTGTTTAGGCCCTATCCTGGAGATCGGGCCTAAACAGGCAATCAGACATCCCTTTCACAACCCTGGACTGCTGGCTCCTAATCACTCACCTGCCTTCCTGCCTGGTTTCCCCTAACTGCCTCCGCCCCGCCAGCCTGATCGCCCCTCACTGCCTCTGTATGCCAGCCTGATTGCCCCTAACTGACCCCCCTGCTGGCCTCATCGCCCTTAACTGACCCTCGCTGCCCACCAGGTCGCCCCCAACTGCCCCCTCCCTGCTGACCTGGTCGCTCCTAACTGCCCCACTGTGCCAGCCTGGTGACCCCTTACTGCCCCCCCTGCTGGAGTGGTCACCCCAACTGTCCCCCCCCCACCAGCCTAGTCACTCTTCACCACCCCCCGCCAACCTAATCGCCCCCAACTGCCTTCCTGCTGGCCTGGTTTCCCCTAATTGCCCCCCTCTGCTGGCCTGGTCACCCCCAACTGCCTCCCCACCGGCCTAGTCGCTCTTCACTGCCTCCCCTGCCATCCTAATCACCCCCAACTTTCCCCCCTGCTGGCCTGGTTGCCCCCAAGTGCACCCCCCTGCCGGCCTGGTCATCCCTCACGGCCCCCCCTGCCAGCCTGGTCACCCCAGGTAGCCTGCTGTTCAGTCATTTAGTTGTCCCTCACTAAGCCCCCTGCCAGCCTGGTTGTAGGCAGCCATCTTGTGAGGGTGTGATTTGCATATTACCTCTTTATTATATAACCTTGTGAGGTTAATTTGCATATTACCTCTTAATTATATAGGATTGGTTTGTATATTTCAGTCTCACTCAATCCTCCTTTTGCTTGTCTTCTTAAGTGCTTTCACTGGAACATAACTTGGATTTGTCAAATTTTCAGTTTTTCTCAGTCTCTTTGACGACTTCTTTCACCTCCTGGTATTAACTGACCTCTGGATATTTGCCTGAGATTATTTCTTAGCCGGTAGACTCCTCAGTTGGAAGCTGCTTCTTTTCAGCTTCTACTTGTGTTAGTTATGAAAACTGTAGTAAGTATTTTTCCTATTTGCCATCTCTGCTATCCAACTATTTCTTTCTTCTTCTTAACATATCTCACTCTCTTTCAAAATCATGCTATCTGTTTAGGCCACCCACAACAGTTCTTCTTGCTATCACCTACCTAACTCTTGGTTACTTCTAATAATTACATTAAAAAATCAGCTCAAGACTGCTCTAGCCCACTGACTATAAATTTGGATTATTAATATAACCCTCCTTCAATGCAAACAATTATCTCCACAGAGCTAACAACATCTTTATTCTTATTGAGTTGATTTGCCTTCCCCATTCTTGTTATTTCCTTCATAGTGAAAGGAGTTTTAGGGGAAAAAAATAGGCAGGTTTAGGGAGATTTAGGAATAAAGAGGGTCCATGGGACAAATGGGAGAAAGAGGAAAACAGATTTTCACAGGAGATAGAGAATTCCACAACTGAAAGGGGATAGAAAGAGGGGGGCACCACGTGGGGTTTGGGTTTTGAAGCTGATATTCTACCAATTAGAAGCTAGTATGAAGAAACAAAAAACTGCAGTTTTTATAAACCTTAGAAAAAAAGGAGCTTACTCATCTTTGGCCCTTGCCTGTTTGATCTTTTGGTACATTTCGTATCCTCCTGCTTAGAAGCCCTGAAACTACAAATGGTCCTCCAGATGGAGGCCACTGCAAACTTCTTCTGTGGACCCCTAGATCACCCACCTCCGATGGGACCCTAACTGCTGCCTCAATTGACTTCCCTGTCCAGCAGGAAGTAGTCAGAAAGATTGAAGCCCCCTATCCCGAACAGCAGTTGGGGTTTCCTAATCAGAGGGGAGACTAAAAGGAGTTTTAGGGATAAAATATGACCTGAAATTTAGGGTGATTTAGGAATAAAGAGGGTCCATGGGTGAGAAAGGCACAGGTGAGGGCTTGGAGCTGTCAAAAGGTGTGCATTCACAGAGAGAAAAAAATGGGAAAGAACTAAGTAATTCTAGAAGAAAAAATGTCAGTGTATCTATAGTCTCTATTGTATAACCAGAAAGACCTGAATTGCACTCTATGGTGAATTATCCTAATTCTAGTTCCAATTGACCTAAATTATTTTTATTTACTTTCATGAGCAGGAAAATATGAGTAATGTACCACCATCTACATTATATATCTAGTATCTACACTAGATTTTTTTTATTGTTCTAGTTTAAATTAAATCATTATTGTAGCAGAAATTTAGCAAATTAATTCTTTACTCAATTTAAAACTTATTTTTAAGAGAACATTAATAATTCTAAAACTTGCATTATCCAAAAAATATTTATTTATTTATTTATTTATTTATTTATTTATTTATTTATTTAACAGGCAGTTTTTCTCGTGCATTTTAGATTCCAAAAAAATAACAGCTGGTGCTGCCATGTGTTATGAGATTCTGGCTATAAGCCATAGACAAAACAGTTTTTTTCATAACTTTTTTGTTGCTGTTGTTATTAGTCACAACAAAGTGAACTTGTAACAGCTCACTAGCATAATGAGACATTAGAAAAAAAGGTGAAGTAGTGCTTGAAACAAACTCAACCAATTAAAATTAAGTAGAGCTTTAATTTTTTTAAAAAAATCTACTCAGGGGAAAACTATAGTGTTCTCTAAAAGCACATTCCTCTATCTCTCAAACTCACTTAACAATAATGCTATTATTGAGTTAGCTTGTCATAATACAAAGTTTATGTTTGTGTGAATGATTTAAAAATTAATTGCCTATTAAAAATTCATACTGACTCCATAGTCTGTATATCCAAAGCAAGTATCTGTAGGAACCCACAAATTAGCTATTGTTCCTTATGTAGATTATTCCTGTATTCTTTTTAAAATATATATATTTTTATTGATTTCAGAGACGAAGGAAGAGGGAAAGAGAGATAGAAACTTCAATGATGAGAGAGACTTATTGATCGACTGCCTCCTTCCTGCCCCTATTATGGATAGAGCCTGCAACCCTAGCATGTGCCCTGACCAGGAATCAAGCTGTGATTTCATGGATCATAGGTCGAGGCTCAACCATGGAGCCATGCTGGTAGAGTTATTCTTTTTTTATGACATATTGTAATACTTTATTATTTGATAATTTTAAGGCATTTGCCATTGCTTCTTTTGTCACCTATCAATGCAGGCAAATGGATAGCTGCTTATATAATTTCATTTTTCTAATTTTTTTGAATTTCTAGATACTTGAGGATTTTAAAGTGGAAATTTCTAGGAATTTTTTTCTGACTTTCATTTGAACTATTAGAGATATGATGTTCCAAATTGAATAATCATATTTTTATAAGTTTTGATACTACCTTCAACTGAAGTTTAACTGAAAGATAGGATATTATGATAAGGATTTGGCAAAATTGAATTTGATATAAATATTATGCAAATAAATTTATTTCTGGAAAAACAATTTTCCTTGGAAATGTCTATTTGAATTATTTATTAGTCATGCCATTCTATTTGTTAATTTTATGTTTTTAAGAAGCAATTGACAGATAATGATCAGGGCTGTTTTGATATGTAAAGGCAAAAAGATAAAACTTAAGTTCAATTTTTAATATAGAATGGTCTAAATTCTGATATAGAATGGTTTCTAGGATAAATTTTTAATTTGTCTAAATATTGTAACTTGTGTCCAGATCAATGACATTATTTCAATGTCTTAATTATCTTAATAACATGTGTATGTGTATATGCCATGAAATATACCAGTATTATACTACCCAGTTCTATCTTCATGGATTTATCCAAATTCTTATTTCTTCTATTACTTTCTGGATATCTTATATTATACTAGAGGCCCGGTGCATGAAATTCATGCACAGGAAGGGGGGGTGTCCTTCAGCCCGGCCTGCACCCTTTCCAATCCAGGACCCCTTGGGGGATGTCTGACTGCCAGTTTAGACCCAATCCCTAAACCGGCAGTCGGACATCCCTTTCACAATCCAGGACCGCTGGCTCCTAACCACTCACCTGCCTGCCTGATCACCCCTAACCGCCTCTGCCTGCTGGCCTGGTCGCCCTATAATTGCTCCCCTGCTGGCCTGATCACCCCCTAACTGCTCCCCTGCCAGCCTGATTGCCCCTAAATGCCCTCCCCTGCCAGCCTGATCACCCCTAACTGCCTCTGCCTCGGCCCCTGCCACTGTGGCTTTGTCCGGAAGGATGTCCAGAAGCACATCCGGTCTAATTAGCATATTACCCTTTTATTAGTATAGATAGCTCTAAATACCATAGTAAGTTTAGTCTATAATGAGTAACATATTCTTATCAAGTATATATGACATAACTAATGATAAACATTTTCTTATTTTGATTATGTCCTTTCTCACAAAAGACTTTAGATTATTTTGGGGGATTAATCTTTCTTAGTTGTTTATTTAATTTTAAATTAGTTACAATAATCTTTAGAGTGAAAGTAACAAGAATTCAAACTCAAACTATATTAAACACAGGAAATATTATAGCATATTTTACATGGAAACCTAAGTATTTTAGGAAAGGATGAATCTTTTATGTCAAAAGTTAATGATGAAGCTAAGGATGAACCCCTCTCTGAAGCAGAAGCTGAAGAGGAGGAGAAGGAGAAGGAAGAGGCTGAGGAAGAGGAAGGAGAGGAAGAGGAAGAAGGTGCCAAGGAAGAATTTGAGGATGCAAAGGAGGAAGAAGGAGGTGAAGGTAAAGGAGAAGATGCCCAAGAGGCTGAGGACGAGAAGAAAGATGAAGGTGCTGGGGAGGAGCAAGCAACCAAGAAGAAAGATTGAGCCCCCCTTTCCTTAATTATTTCAGGAATAATCCTCCTGAAACCAGGTCAACCCTGACACCAACCAAGCAGTTGAGTTCCCGATACTATATGAATTGAGAAGTCAACATACATAACATTCTGAGGTGACTCAGGTTGGACATTAAATGTTGTGTTATGACTTTTCTCCTTATGCAGAGTATCTCTTTGCTTGCAGAGTGGCTTCCTGGTTTGCTGCCAGCCTGTGCATGGTCCACGCTTATGAGTTCAGGATCTATGACAATGTGAATAATTCAGATGTTTACAATAAAAACACATGAATACATGAATTTACTAATGTTAATGTTAAACTTCATGGAAAAAAATAATCCTTTGAATCTTTGGTGGTTAGAAATTAAAGACCTCAAATCATGTGCAATAAACAGTAAATAAAGTTACACTGAATGACAAAAAAAACATACATTAGGGGCCAGGAAACGTTCATTTGTTGATTTGTTGGTGATAGCCACTCTGACAGGTGTGAGGTGGTACTTCATTGTCGTTTTGACCTGCATCTCTCAGATGATCGGTGACATTGAGCATGTTTACATATGCCGCTTGGCCTTCAGTATGTACACTTTCAAGAAGTATCTATTAAATCTGATAGGGGTTTAAACTCCAAAATGTATAGGGAACTCAAACAACTTAACAAAAGGAAGATAAATAATCCAATTTAAAAATTTGCAAAGGACCTAAAATAGATACTTCTTGAAACATAAAATTAACAAATAGAATGGCATGACTAATAAATAATTCAAATAGACATTTCCAAGCTCCCATGCAATGGGCTCTCTTGTTATTTTGTTGATGGGTTTTTTTTATTTATTGTTTGTTTTTTGCTGTGCATAATCTTTTTATTTTGTTATAGTCCCATTTGTTTATTTTCTTCTTAGTTTCCATTGTCCTAGGAGCTGTATCAGTAAACACATTGCTCGAGAGATGTCTGAGATTTTGCTGCTCATGGATTCTTCCAAGATTTTAATGGTTTCCCATTTTACATTTAAGTCTTTTATCCATTTTGACTGTATTCTTGTGTATGGTGTAAGTTGGTGGTCTAGTTTAATTTATTTGCATGTACCTGTCCAATTTTCCCCAGCACCATTAATTGAAGAGACTGTCCATACTCCATTCTATGCTTTTGCCTATTTTGTCAAATATCAATTGAGCATAATGGCTTGGTTCAATTTCTGGGGTCTCCGTTCTGTTCCATTGATCTATATGCTTGTTCTTGTGCCAGTACCAAGCTGTTTGGAATACAGTGGCTTTGTAGTATAACTTGATAGCTGGTGTTGTGATATCTCCAACTGTGTTCTTTGTTTCTCAAGATTGCTATACCTGTTCAGGATCTTTTTTGATTCCATATAAAACTTTAGAGTGTTTGTTCTAGGTCTATAAAATATCCCATTGATTAGGACACATATGTAATACCTTAATCAATAAAGAAAAAAAATATGCTATTCATATTTTAATAGGAATTACATTGAATCTATCGATTGCTTTGGGTAGTATGGACATTTTAATGATGTTGATTCTACTATTCCATGAAGATGGTATATTCTTCCAGTTGTTTATATCTTTCTCTATCTCTTTTTTTCAACATCCTGTACTTTTCCAAGTACAGGTCTTTTACCTCCTTGGTTTAAATTTATTCCTAGATATCCTAATTTTTTGTAGCAATGGTAAATGGGATTGTTGTTTTTTTTTTAGTTTCTCTTTGTCTGAGTTCATTATTGGTATATTAAAATTCCATAGATTTCTGCTGGTTTGCCAAATTCATTTATTAAATCTAGTAGTTTATTTTATTTTGTGTGTGTTTTTAATGAAGACTTTAGGGTTTTCTATGTACAATATCATGTCATCTGCGAATATTGACAGTTTTACTTCCTTCTTTACAATTTGGATGTCTTTTATTTCTTCTTCTTGTCTGATTGCTATGGTTAGCACTTCCAGTACTATGTCAAACAAGAGTAGTGAAAGTGGGCATCCCAGTCTTGTCCCTGTTCTTAGGGGAAATGGTTTTAGTTTTTGCCTATTGAGTTTTATATTGGCTGTAGGTTTGCCATATAAGGCTTTTATTATGTTGTGGTATAATCCTTCTATCCCCACTTTGCTGAGAATTTTTATCAAAAAAGGGTGTTGGATTTTGTCAAATGCTTTTTCTGCATCCATTGGTATGATCATGTGATTTTTGTCCTCCAATCTGTTAATATGCTGTATCACATTTATTGATTTGTAGTATTGTACCAGCCTTGCTTTCCTGGAATAAATCCCACTTGGTCATGGTGTCTGATCTTTCTAATGTAATGCTGGATCCGATTTGCTAGAATTTTGTTGAGGATTTTAGCACCTATGTTTCACAGGATATTGGCCTGTAATTCTCTTTCTTTGTATTGTCTTTATCTGGTTTTGTGATTACAGTAACGCTGGCCTCATAGAAAGACCTTGGAAGTATTCCTTTCTCTTGAATTTTTTGAAATAGTTTGAGAATGATAGGTGTTTGTTATTCTTGAATGTTTGGTAAAACTCCCCTGTGAAGCTGTTGGCCCAGGACTTTTGTTTTCTGGAAGTGTTTTTTAAAATTATTATTACTGCTATAATTTCATCAGTAGTTATCAGCCTATTCGGGTTTTCTGATTCTTCTTGATCAAGTTTTGGAAGATTGTATTTCTGTAGGAATATGTCTATTTCATCTAGGTTGTCCATTTGGTTGGACTAGAATTGTCCACAGTATTTTTTAATGATCCTATGTATTTTTGTGGAGTCAATTGTTACTTCATCTCTTTTGTTTCTGATTTTATTCATTTGGGTCCGCTCTCTTTGTTTCTTGGTGAGCCTAGCTAGCCGTTTATATATATACTTATATATATATATTTACCCTTTCCTAGAACCACCACTTGTTTTTCTTGATTTTTGTATTTTTTTTTAAGTCTCTATGACATTTATTTCCACTCTGACCTTTATTATTTCCTTCCTTTTACTTACTCTGGGCTTTTTTTGTTCTCTTTCTTATTCTGTAAATTGTAGGGTTGACTAACTTATCACAAGTTTTTCTTGTTTTTTTGAGGTAGGCCAGTAGTGCTATGAACTTCCCTCTCAGAACTGCTTTCACTGTGTCCCATAGTTTTTGGATTGTGTTTTCATTGTCATTTGTTTCCAGGATGTTTTTTATTTCTTATTTGATCTCTTTGGTAATGCATTCATTGTTTAATAGCATGCTATTTAGCCTCCATGTGTTTGATTATTTTTTAGTGTTTTTATTGTAGTTGATTTCTAATTTTATGCCATTGTGATCTGAGAACATACTTGATATAATTTCAATCTTCTTGAATTTGTAGAGACTTAGCTTGTGTCCTAACATGTGTTATATCTTTGAAAATGTGGCATGTGTACTTGAGAAGAATGTATATTCCATAGCTTTGGGGTGAAGTGTTCTGAAGATGTCAATTAGTTCCATGTGATCTAGTGAGTTGTTTAGTATTGCTGTTTCCTTGTTGAATTTTTGTCTAGAAGATTTATTCAGTGATGCCAATGCTGTATTAAAGTCCCCTACTATGATTGTATTACTGTTGATATCTCCCTTGATATCTTCCAGAAGTTTTTGTTTTTGGAAGCTCCTGTATTGGGTATATATATGTTTACCAGAGTTATATCCACTTGTTGTATTGATACCTTATTATTATGAAGTGGCCTTTCTTAATCTTGTTATGGCCTTCACTTTGAGGTCTTTTTGTCACATATAAGTGTTGCTACACTACCTTTTTTTAAATTTCCATTTGCCTGAATTTTTTTTCTATCCCTTCACTTTCAATCTGTGTGAGTCCTTTATCCTAAGGTGGGTCTCTTGTAGACAAAACATGTATGGGTCATGTTTTCTTATCCATTCAGCTACCCTATGTCTTTTGATTGGAACTTTTAATCTATTTATGCTTAAGGTTATTATTTATAGTTATTTATTTATTGCCATTTTTATTCTTTATGCCTGTGTTTCTCGCTCTCTTTTTATTATTTCTTCTTACAGCAGTCCCTTTAAGATTTCTTGCCTTGCTTATTTGTAGGTAATAAACTCCTTTAGACTGTTTTTGGCTGTGAAGCTCTTGATTTCATCTTCAATTTTGAATGATAGCCTAGCTGGATAGAGTAGTCTGGGATTCATCTCTTGCTTTTCAACTGTATACTTCCTGCCACTCCTTTCTGGCCTGATGTGTTTCTGTTGTGAAATCTACTGATAGTCTAATGCAGTGGTTCTCAACCTTTCTTTTTTTTTTTAAATTTCTTTATTGATTAAGGTGTCACATATTTGTCCTCATCCCCCCATTCCCATCCCACACCCCTCCCCATGGATGCCCCAACCCCCTGTTGAACTTAACCATTGGTTAGGCTCATATGCATGCACACAAGACCTTTGGTTGATCTCTCCCCCCTCCCCCCACCCTCCCCTATCCTCCCTCTGAGGCCCGATAGTCCGATCGATGCCTCCTTGTTTCTGGTTCTGTTCTTGTTCATCAGTCTATGTTGTTCATCATTTCCCCTAGATGAGCGAAATCATGTGTCACTAGAGATATACTTATAAGAATTGAATGTGAGACGAGCAATAATAGTTATGCTGACAGGCAAATGAATCAGTCTGTAGTGAGTTTCTTTCTGGACCAACAGTTCTTTTGAGACCAAATATCAATGTCCACCAGTTCCTTATGAGTACATGTCGGCACTGACCCCTCAGCTCTGGATGGTGGACAAATGGTGGTAATGCAGGTCCGACTCCCTCTGGTTTGGTCTCGGCCGGACCCAGGGGCACGGCTTCACCCATATCCAGGGGCCCACGGCCTCACCCGGACCTGGGACCCAGCCTCACCCGGATCCAGGGGCACACGGCCTCGCCCAGACCCAGGATTCAGCTTCACCCGGACCCAGGGGCGCATGGCCTCATCCGGACCCAGGGGCGCGTGGCCTCTCCCGGGCCCAGGACCCAGCCTCACCCGGATCCAGGGGCACACGGCCTCGCCCAGACCCAGGATCTAGCTTCCCCCGGACCCAGGGGCACGTGGCCTCACCCGGACCCAGGGGCGCATGGCCTCTCCCAGACCCAGGATCGCGTGGCCTCACCCGGATCCAGGGGCCCACGGCCTCGCCCGGACCCGGGAGGTTCTCAACCTTTCTAATGCCACGACCCTTTAATACAGTTCCTCATGTTGTGGTGACCCCAAACCATAAAATTATTTTCATTGCTACTTCATAACTGTAATTTTGCTACTGTTAATGATTCTTAATGTAAATATCTGTGTTTTCCGATGGTCTTAGGCTCTACAGCAGCAGTTTTCAACCTGGGGGTCGTGACCCCCCAGGTTGAGAACCACTAGCAGGGTCGCCTAAGACCATCGGAAAACACAGATATTTACATTAAGAATCATTAACAGTAGCAAAATTACAGTTATGAAGTAGCAATGAAAATAATTTTATGGTTTGGGGTCACCACAACATGAGGAACTGTATTAAAGGGTCGCGGCATTAGAAAGGTTGAGAACCACTGGTCTAATGGGAGATCCCTTGTAGGTAAGTTTCTGTCTCTCTCTTGCAACCTTTAAGATTCTTATGTTTTCTTTAACATTTGCCATTTTAATTATGATGTGTCTTGGTGTGGGTCTTTTGGGGTTTATCTTGTTTGGGTGTTTCTGTGTTTCCTGGACGTGTGTGACATTTTTCTTCCCAAGTCAGGGAAGTTTTCTGTCATTATTTCTTTAAACAGGTTTTCTATTCTTTGCTCAGCTTCTTCTACTTCTGTCAGCCCTATTATGAGGATGTTACTTTGTTTCATGTTGTCCCAAAGCTCCCTTAAACACTCCTCCTCCTTTTTAATTTTTATTTCCAATTGCTATTTTTCTACCCTGTCTTGTAACTTGCTGATTAAGTCTTCATCTTCTTCTATTCTGCTGTTGAAACCTTCCAGAGTATTCTTTATTGCAGCTATATTATTCTTAATTTACTCTTGATTCTTATTCATGTTGTTCAATTTCTCATTCAGCTCCTTATAATTCTCCTTGAGTTACTTGTAATCTTCAGTCAGATGTTTGAACATCTTTATAACCATTACTTTGAATTCTTTATCTGACAAATTACTTGCTTCTATTTCACTTAGCTCCTTTTCTGGTGATTCCTCCTTTTCTTTCCTTTTGGGGACTGTATCTTTGTCTCCCAAATATTTCTGTCCTTTTGTATTTGTTTCTATGTCTTAGATCAAACTTCTATTCCACCCAGTTTTTTTTTTTTTTTTTTTTGATGTGGTCCTATGTAGTTGATGTTTTGTAGGACCCAGTGGTGCAGTCTCTCAGATCTCTGGGCTGGGTGTTCTAAGAAAGCCCCCCTACTTGAGTTATTTGGGTTCCTCTGATGTAGTTGGGTCTTGAATGTTATTGTCCCCTTCATGTATGGAGTTTCCTCACAGGTTGCCTGCTTATGTGGATTACCCCTGATCTTGTCATGCAAGCTGTTGTTGATGTGCAGCTTCCTGCTACAGGCAATCTACTGATTGATCAACTGATCCATCACTTGTGTCTGTCTCCACAGGCCTTGGAGTGGTCAATCTGCCCTCTAAAGTAGGCTTGCTAGGAGCATGGTGCTCAGGGCTGGATCAGCATACTTCCCCTGGTACTTAGGTTCTGCCCTTTGCTTGTCGGCCAACTATCAATCTTAACTCAAAAGTCTGTTTCTGACAGGGCTTTAGGAGGGGGAGGTGCTGTTTAGCTTTCAGAGAATATGTTGGGTGTGTTTACCTGCTGCACTTGATTGTTGATGTCCTGTTCATGGGAAGAATCCCTCCCCCCACACACCCAATTTGCTTCCAGTGAGGTTGGGGCTCACTGAATTTTGCTCTGATGTTGTTGAATCTATTCCCTTCATGTATCTATCCTAGGTCTCCTGGAAGCTTCTCTAGCGCAGGTGAATGTGAGTCACTGTCCCTTTCTGGACCTGGGCAACCTGATTGAGGTCTGAGAGGTTGAAGTCCCTAATAGTCCAGTGCTCAGGGACTCCTTAGCCTGAGGCTGTGTCTGTCTTGAGTCTCACACCTTTATTGTCTCTCTTCTGAATTGTACTCCCTTCTCTCATGGAGCTGGTCCATTAGGTGTCAGCTGCAGATGCCTGAGGTTGGCATGTGCGTGTGCACAGTCCCTCTGGTGTACGACTCCCTACAAGGTCCTAAAGCTCACTGGCATGCAACTCACTGCTTGGCTCCAGCGCCCTCAGCAGGGTGGCTCACGAGGTCCTTCTGGCATGCACTCATTGTTCAAGGTCCGGGGCCGGCAGTGTGGAGCATGAGGTCCTGCTGAAGTGCACTCACTGCTCATCCCAGAGCCTGTGGCATGCGACTCACTGCAGGGCAAGGCAGAGGTCCCTTGCAAGTTATGTCTGGTGAGCTGCTCACTGTCCAGGTTGGGGGTGATGTCCGAGGACAGTCTGGGTGTTGGTGTGGCTGTGCTCTTAGCCTCTGCTGCTCCCCCCTTCAAGATAGTGTGGTTTCTGTGTCAAACTGCCTGTGGCCATAGCAGTTATCCAGGAGGTCCTGCTTCACCAGCCCCCAAGACTCCTGCGATATCTAACTGTCCCTCATTCACAAAAACACACACACACCACAAACTCCCCTCTCACTCCTTTACTCACTCATACTCTCTCCCTCACTGCAATCCTGCTGGTCACCATGTTGGGCTAAAATATATTTACTATATGACAATTATTAATTGTGTGATGGGTCTTTTAATATTTAATAATCTTTAATAATTAACTTTAGAAACATGATATGTATAAAGTTATACTTTGAGAGACAAATGCAATTTAAAAGATGTAAAATAATGATTTTTTTCATGAATATATATGCTTGTATTATTAACTTTGTGGGAAAGCAATCAAATGACAAGAAAAAAAAGAAGAAAGAAGCAAATCAAGGCAGAAAGACATATTAAAGAAATAATTATACCCTATAATTCTTAAATAATAATGTATTTGATATTTATTATATATGATATATCAAACATTTTAAACAGTGTGTTATATTATGAGTATATTTCATTCTATTAAAAGGAAATCAGTAGTTTTTTAAAAAAACATAAAAATGGTGTTCTTAGCTCTTAAAAATAAACAATAATCAATAAAAAACTTAGATACTATTACTTTATATAAAATATGGATATGTTCTTAATTTAATAAATATCTGAGTTATGAAAAGGGCCTTTAAATTTCAGGTTTAGTGTTTCAAATAATATATCCATTGTGTTATATAAACCAGGAAAAGTGACTAAATATAGCAATTTGTTCTAGTTAACTTACTGACAGTTTTGTTAGAAATTTTTATTTTTCCATTATAAAATATCCTGGATGCAAATCTGATTAGACCTATGCCTTTTACTATGTAGAGTCAAAGCCTCGCCTAAAAGATATGTAAAATTATGGGTGACATATAGATTGCATTTACATGGGATGAGAAAGTAATGCTTCAGATGTTTCATTAGGGAGCAAAAACAAATCCTTCTGAAGACTTTTGTGGTTCCAAGTAGCCAAATAAATCAGGGTTGTGTGTTTACTAAACTGAATTATATGTATATCATGGAATAAATCTGGAATGTTGGCTACAGTAATGAGAATACCCAAACAACATCAATATTTCATTTACTAATGGTAATATGCAGTGCAAGACGGGTGTAATGTATTTGCAGAAGCATTTGGGGCAAGGAAATCAGACTCATAGGCTTACTTTGCAGAGCAGCGTACACTGATTATGCTAGGAGATTGTGTATCATCTCTGGTTGAGCCTATAAATCTATGTGAAAAAAATATTGAAGACCAGATTTTGATAAGGTATTATTGGAATTAATAGAGTGGCAAAGTACGTAGGCTACATAAAATCCTTGAGAAATAAAATCTACTTTACTTCCCCAAACTGGAAGTAAAACATTGTTTTTCTTTTTCTCTTTAATATATTATGGGTCTTATTTTAAATAGTATAAAATATGTTTAAAAATTAATATGCCTTAGGAAATTTAGAAAGATATATTTTAAATAAAATATATTTATGTAGAAGCTGCACTGCATAATGTTAGGATATTTTGACTTTGGGGTAGATATCTTTGTCCTTTTTTGGAAATTGGGAATTAACAATGTGGTCTAACTTACTCATCACTATAAAGGTTTGAATGTTAAAAAATAGAATTTTCATTATTTTCATTAAGTCTATAGAAACAGAATTAGGTTTTATAATTCCAAGACTAGTGCATTTCATTTTGTGCCATACCTATCCTCTTTTAATGCAAAGTATCAGGATACTATTTGCCATTATAAAATTAAGCAAGGGTTTCCCAATCTCAAATAATGCATTCTTTATCTCGTCTTCCAACATAAAGGTGTTGGAATAAGTAACCTGAAAGGTGTTTTTCTGTTGTCTTGTTTTATTTTGTTTTTGCTAGTTCTAAATGCTGTGAATTTATTAGCGTGGCTGTGGGAAACTGGCATTCATACATTTCTGGTGCAAATTCCAATCAGTAGACTTGTTATGGAGAATAATTTGACAAAATCTAACAAAACAACATACATGTTTACCTTATGACCAAAAATTGCCCTCCTAGTAATTTATGTTGTAGATACATCTGCAATAATAAGAAAATACATATACATAGAGTTATTAATTGCAGCATTGTTTGTATTTACAAGATGCTAGAAATAGTCTAAATGCTCACATAAGAAGAGTGATTAGTAAATTGGTATATCCATAAAATGATCATGCAGCTCTAAAATAGAATAAAATATCTATAAGAACTGATGTAGAATGATTTTCAAGAAAATAGAAATGAGTATATATACATACAAGAAACACATTTGTGAGAAAAGAAGGGATAATAAAATATATATGTACTTCCTTATTTATTCATAAAGAGTTAAAGAAATATGGAAAGGACAAACTAGAGATCAATATTAGCTACTTTCATTGGGATAGATGCATACAGAGCAGAAAGAATAGAAATAATATGGACTGAGAATTATATTCCTGTGAATATATCTTTTTTTATACAATTCTGACTTTTCAAATTGTGTTGATGCTTCACATACCCCAAAATAATAATATCAGAAATCAAAAGGGATAGAGAGGACACACTAGTATAAACATGAACAGGAACATACTAATTCAAGTGGATTTCAACAGAGTACTATAACTGAAGTAAAGGAGGAAAAATCCTAACAGTATTTGGCTTATGTGCTCTTAGGCTAAACACAAATCGTTTGCTTTAGTTGCTGCTTCGATTTCCCATTTTTACTTGTTAGCAATTCTGAAAGTACTTTCTGTGTACTCTCATTATATGAGTGAGTAAATAGGTTAATATATTGTGAATTATGTGATTCAGATTTGTCACTGTCAAAGGAAGGAGTTAAAAATACAGATATAGATCCTTCTTTTTTTATTGCTACATAGTATTCCATGGTGTAAATGCAGACTGATGAACCTTAGGGGGAAGGTGGAGGTGGCTGGGTAGAGATTAACCAAGAATTTATATACATATATGCAGAACCCATGGACACACACAATAGTGTGGAGAAAGCCTGGGGCAAGGGGGATAGGGGGACTAGAAAGGGTCAATGGGGAGGGAAAGGGTACCTCTGTATTACTTTCAACAATAAATATAAATTAAAAATAAATAAATAGAAATAAAATAAAACAATCTGTAAAAGCTCCTCCTTCAAAAATAAGTAAATGAAAATACAGATAAATAGGAAAAAATAGAATGAACCATGAGATGTTGAATTGGAATTGCAGATACTTAAATAGAAGAGATGTTAATAGAGAAGTGTGAATGTATGCAAATACATACTTTTATTTCCTAGCTCTGTCCTCTGATACAGCCAAGAAGCCATGACAGTCAGTAGCACTGAGCACAATCAGTTTCTACATTTTTGCTTCTATGTATACGTTTCTACTAAAAGGAACTAGAAATCCTTCATAAAATGGTTGTTGCCAGGACTAGATCAACTAATCCTAGATGAGCTTGGGATATCTTTTTGTGCTAACAATTCTGAAAGTTAGCTTTAAAAATAATGGAGACATTTCAAAAGCACATATGAGTCAAAATGAAGGTGTTCTTACTGAGAAACTAAGGACAATTTGAATATCAAATAAGTAAGTAAATAATTATAATACAGTAAATACAATAAGAATCCATAAATCTAAATTGATATAAGTTAATAAATAAATGCAAACAAGAAGAAACCATGTTTTTTATAGTAGAAAGACAATTGAAATATGTAAAAAGAAAGACAGAATTATAAAAATTGCCATTTTATCCCTCCTTGGTGTGGCTCAGATGGTTGGAGCAATATCCAGTGCACCGAAGGGTCATGGGTTTGTTTCCTGGTCAGGGAACATACTCAAGGTTGTGTGCTTGATTCCTGGTTGGAGCGAGAATGGGAGGCCAACCAATTGATGTCTCTCTCTCTCTCTCTCTCTCTCTCTCTCTCTCTTCTTCTCTCTCTCTCTCCCCCTTCACCCTTCCTCTTTCTCTAAACTTAATAAGAAATTGTCATTTGACAAGCATAAATATAATAATTGACGTAGGCAAAGATTATCAATGAATGTTAAAAGTAGCATTCGAAAGTTTTATGACTAACTAGAGGCCCGTTGCATGAAGAGATTCGTGCAATAGGCCTTCCTTCCCTTGGCTTCCAGCACCGGTTTTCCTCGGGCACCTGGGAGCCAGGCCTTCGCTCCGGCCAGAGTGTGTCTTCTTTGTCTTCACTGCAGACTCCGGAGTCTGCAGTCTTCATCTTCGCTGTGGCCAGAGTGCTGCTCCTGTAGATCCCTTCGCCCCCCGCCCTCCCTCTCATAGCAGGTGTGCTGCCCCGCCCCGCCACTCCATGCCTGGAGCAGCTGGGCGGCCGCCATCTTTCTCCTTCTAATTTGCATATTCCCTCCTGATTGGCTGGTGGGTGTAGAAGAGTGATGGTTAATTTGCATGTTTCTCTTTTATTAGTGTAGATAGCTAACTAATAATAATCTCAAAATATATCACCATAAAATACTTATTGATTACAGTGGAGACAATAATAATTTTACAATGGAGAAACCTGGCAATAATTGCCTTAACTGAGTGATTAAAATAAGGATCTACAGAAGTAGGTTAAATAGGCATCCTGAGTGTTTTGATTCTGATGCACTGAGAAAAACAAAACATCTTGACTAGGCTATTCAATCCATAAGTGCAATCCCCAAATCGAATCATAAGGGATAAAAAACAAAAACAAAAACAAAAAACAAACAAACAAAACTCTATTAAAAGATATTTTATGAAATAACTGATCCAAAATGTAAACATCATAAAAGATAAAGAGAGTAAATGACAAGTGAATGGATTACCTGGTCTGGACTTACTTTAAATATAAGGGACATTTTAGGGATACTTCCAAAATCTCAATAAGATCTATAGACTTACATGAAGATGTCCTGAATTACTAGGAATTGCATGCTGGTAAAATGTTAATATTTTGCCAATCTACCCTTCCTTTATATAAGTAGAATAGTACTATCTTTGTAACTTTTTATTGAATTTTAAATAAAACATTAAAATACATTTTATATTGCAACATTTTTAACTGTGATAATTCTACCAATCAGAGTGCTTTTATTTTTAACTGAGTGAGTCAACCAATCCTAGTCTACATATAGAAGAACTTTACCAAGTCACTTAGTAATAGGAAGTGCATGATTCTTATAAATATATCTAGCACCGTATTTTCCATCTCTTGTATCCATAGTAACAATTGGTAAATAATTAAATAGGTAATTGCTTGATATCAGAGGTGTTAACAGTTAGGGTCTGGGTTCAGAGAACTGAGTTCAAATTCCAACTGTACCACTTCCTAGTTGTGTATCATGGATAAATTATTAAACCTATTTATATTTTGGTTCTTAATTTTTAAAATGTGGATGGTAATATTATCTAACTTATTGAAATCTACAACATTATAATCATTGCAAATTAAAATGGCACACCTTACAAGGTAACATAGCCTGATGACGGGCACAGTAAGCAGTTAATAGAGGGTGGGGCAAAAGTAGGTTTACAATTGTTTGTATGAAAAATAATACAATAATTAATAAGTAATAATACAAAAATAAGCTGTTTCTCATCCTCAAAACTGTAAACCTACTTTTGCTACATGCTGTATGTGTGGCAGGCAGAATTTCAACATGGTTCCACTCCAAGATTCCTACTCCTTTGTATGCAAATCTGCTATAATTCTCTCACTTTGAGTTTTGAGAGGAATTGTGAATATGATTGGATGCCACTCCCATAATTGACTTACAGTGTATGGCAAGAATAAAGAGATTTTGCAAAAGTAATTGAGGTTCCATATCAATTGATCTTGAGTTAATATAAAAATAGATTATCCTCAGTGGGGCTGTTTAGTCAAATGAGCCCATAATCAGGGACTGGGCCATTTGTGAAGAGACAATTTTCTGCTAGTTTTGAATAAGTAAACTGTATCACTGTACCAGAACTTGTGTGATGGCCATGTGGCAAGAAATGCAGGAGCCTTTAGCAGCTAAAAGAGATCACCTGCAGACCATTAGCAAGAAAATGTGGAACTTATTCCTACAACTGCAAAGAACAAATTATTCTAACAACCACATGAGTTTGGAAGAGAGAATAAGTTTCAGAAAAACAAAAAAAAGCCCAAGGTAACTTGACTATATCATTGAAAGATGCTGAATAAAGCATCAAGCTCAGCTTTTCCCAGACTTCTGATCCAGAGAAACTTTGAGATAATAAATACATCTCAGTTCAAACTGCAGAGTTTGTGATAATTTGTTACACAGCATAGACAAAACATGCATGCTATCATAACTATATTAGCTCTACATATGTAATGTTCTTTATCATATATTTTGTTTTAAATATATATTTTTATTTATTTCAGAGAGAGGAAGGGAGATGGAGAGAGAGATAGAAACATCAATAGTGAGAGAGAATCATTGATCGGCTAACTCCTGCACACTCCACACTGGGGACCAAGCACATAAACTGGGTTTGTGCTCTGACCGGGAATTGAACCGTGACCTCCTGGTTCATAGTTTGATGCTCAACCACTGCGCCACACCAGCTGGGCATGTTCTTGATCATATTGAAGTGCATCTGCAGCAAAAGAAACTGACAACAAAACAAAGAGACAGCCACCAGATTGGAGATGATATTTGCAAACAGTAGCTCCAAAAAAGGTTTAATTTTCAAAATATATAAAGAGCTCATAAAACTCAACACCGAAAAAACAAACAACCCTATCAAAAAATGGGCAGACGACCTGAACATACACCTCTCCCAGGAAGACATGTGAACAACCAATAATATATGAAAAGATGTTCAACTTCACTGGCTATTAGGGAAATGCAACTCAAAACTACAATGAAATACCATTTCACACCTATTAGAGTGGCCATTATCTACAAGACAAGCCATAACAAGTGTTGGAGAGGTTGTGGAGAAAAGGGAACCCTCATTCACTGCTGGTGGGAATGTAGACTGGTACAACCACTATGGAAAGCAATCTGGTGATTCCTCAAAAAAAATTAAGAATAGAGCTACCATAGGACCCAGCAATTCCTCTCCTGGATATATACCTGGAAACCTTGAAATCATGTATTTGCAAAGATATATGCACCCCTATGTTAATTGCAGCATTATTCACAGTGGCCAAGACATGGAAACAACCAAAGTGTCCTGTGATAGAGGACTAGATAAAGAAGATGTACATATACACAATGGAATACTACTCAGCCACAAGAAAGGATGAAATAATGCCATTTGCAATATGGATGGACCTTGAGAACATTATGCTAATTGAAATAAGTCAGTCAGTAAAAGCTAAGAACCATACAATTTCACTCATATGTGGGATATAAAACTGAAACTCATGAACACAAACAGCAGTGTGGTGATTGCTAGAGGGAAGTGGGTGTGGGAGAGGGATGTCCTAATATATGGTGACAGGAATAAATTTCACTTTGGGTGATGGGAGCATGGTGCAATATACAGATCTTGTAACATAGAAACCCACACCTGAAACCTATATGTTCATATTGACCAGTGACACCCCAATAAATTTAATTTTAAAAAGTGCATCTGGCATTTGTTTAAATGTTTTATACAGCATAGAATATATTCTTTTTATATACTTTATGTTTGTATTTCCATTTTCTTCATTTTACTTATAATTGGATTTTTTAAAATTTTCTCTTTTTTTTCAATTACAGTTTAAATTCAGTATTATTTTGTATTAGTTTCAGGTGTACAGCATAGTAGTTAGACAATCATATACTTTTCAAAGTGTTCCTCCCCACCCTCAATATTTCCAGTACCCATCTGGAACCATACATAGTTATTACAATATTATTGACATTACAATATTATTCACTATACTAGAGGCCCATTGCATGAAGAGATTTGTGCAATAGGCCTTCCTTCCCTTGGCTTCCAGCACTGGTTTTCCTCCAACACACAGGACCTAGGCCTTTGCTCCAGCCGGAGTCTGCCTTCTTCATCTTTGCTGCAGACTCCAGCAGGAGTCTGCCATCTTCACTGCAGACTGCTGTCTTCGTCTTTGCTGCAGACTCCGGCTGCAGTCTGCTATCTTTGTCTTCGCTCCAGACTCTGGAGTCTGCAGTCTTGTCTTTGCTGCGGCACTCTGCTCCTGTAGATCCCTTCGCACCCCCACCCCCCGCCCTCCCTCTCATAGCAGGCGTCCTGCCCCGCCTGACCAGTCCGCACCTGGAGCAGCTGGGCAGTCGCCATCTTTTGCCTTCTAATTTGCATACTCACTTTGATTGGCTGTGGGTGTAGCAGAGGTATGGTCAATTTACATGTTTGTCTATTATTAGGTAAGATTTAATATGCTTTACTTTATATTTACATGACTATTTTGTAACTACCAATTTGTACTTCTCAATCTCTTCACCTTTTTCACCCAGTCTCTCAACCCCACCTCCCCAGCAACCATCAGTCTGTTCTTTGTATCTATGAGTCTGTTTCTATTTTATTTGTTCATTTATATTGTTCTTTAGATTCCACAAATTACTGAAATCATATGGTATTTCTCTTTCTCTAACTGACTTTTTTCACTTAGCATAATACCCTCTAGGTCCATCCATGCTATTGCTAATGGTAAGATTTCATTCTTTAACCTTTTGCACTCGGATGTCGAGCGTGACTCGACACGGTTAGCATTGGTAGCAGCTCTTTTTATACACTTTGAATGTATCAATAATTTGAAATATAAAAAAATCCAAATAAATAAGTTTGTATGAAAAGAAACTCCAGTTTTTTATTCTACTGCCGCGCTTTGTAAAATCTGGGGTATTTAAAAAATTAAATCCCGAGTAGAATAAAGTAATCGAGAAAAAAGCAAGCAAGTGCAAAGGGTTAATGGTTGAGTAATATTGCATTGTATATATGTATCATCACTTTCTTATCCATTCATCTCTTGATGGGCACTTAGTTTGCTTTCATAGCTTGGCTATTGTAAATAAAGCACAGCAAAAGATACTATAGAGAGTCTCCTATTTCTAGCATTATTAACACCTTACACAATTTTTATAGTAGATAAACCAATATTTATAAATAATCATAATAATAAAGAGCTAATATGCTAATGGTCGGGACACCGTAATGCATAATGACCAATCACAGGAGGCTGCCTGCATGTGTGCGGCAGGGCATTGCTGCAGAGATGGGGTGGAAGTGGGGAGGAGCCCGAAGAAGGTGGGACCAGCCCGAGGCAACTTGAGGGACTGAGGGTGGGGCTTGCAGCAGCCAGAGAAGATCTGAGGGGTCGAGGGCTGGGCCAGGCATGCTGGAGCTCTGTATGGAAGGTTCAGGTGTCAAGGCAGGGTGGTGGGTGGGTGGGCGGTGCTGCGCGATTTTGAGCGCTGGGCTCCTAGTAATTACATAAATTCCAGTGTTTTAGATTTCATTTGTTTTTTACCTAATGTTCCCTTTGGTTACAGAATTCCACATTCAATTTAGTTGTCATATCTCTTTAGACTCCTCTTGGCTATGGCACTTGCTCACTTTCTTTGCTTTTTTGAACTTTGAATGCTTTGAACAGAATTCTGGTATTTTACGGAAGTTCATAATTTATCTGATTTTTTTTCATGATATGACTAGTGCTATGGGTTAATCCAAGAATGACCACAGTGGTAAAAATACCATTGTAATTACATCATATCAAGTATACATTTAATCATGATGATTTATGACTATTGATGTTGCTATACATGTATACATAGAATAATTAAATAAATGGATGACAGATGGTAGGAGGCAGGTTTCTCACTATTGGAGTGGGAATTTATAGATAAACTAGGTGCCTGGTGCACAAAATTCGTGCACTGTGTGTGGGGGGTCCCTCAGCCCAGCCTGCCCCCTCTCACAGACTGGGAGCCCTCAGGGGATGTCCTACTGATGGCTTAGGCCCACTCCCCATGGGGAGCGGGCCTAAGCCACAGTCTGGCCTCCCTCTGTGGGAGGCGACCGGGCTGATCAGGGGAAGGCGCCAGCACCATCACCCCACTGCTGCAGCCACTGCCAGCCACCACAGCTGCCAAGGTGTTTTCATCAACATGGACTCCCGTCCCTTCACCATGAAAAAATGACAACTTTCTTTAGGCATTTTCAAGATGTGTCTTTCAGACAATATGACATTTCGTTCTTTTTTTTATTTTTTATCCTCACCTGAGGATATGTTTCCATTGATTTTTAGAGAGTGTGGGAGAGAGAGAGAGGGAGAGACAGAGAGAAACATCAGTTTGAGAGGGACACTTTGATTTGTTGCCTCCTGCATGAGCCCTGACCTGTGCCCTGGCATGAGCCCTGACCTGTAACCCATACATGCCCTTGATCAGAATCGAACCAGGATCCTGTGGGTGGCAAGCAGAGGCTCTACCCACTGAGCCAAACCGGCTAGGGCAGGATATGACATTTCTTAGCCCCTCCAGAAGCGGACCTTCATTTTTTCCTCCAGGAGTGTGGTGGAAAAACCCTAGATCACCTTGTTGGATTCTTATAACCCAAGTTACAAAGAACACTGCACGTGGCTTTGTACAGGGAGCTTAGCCAATGCGCAGTCAGAAAAGGTGTTTACGCTCGAACTGGTTTGGATCATTGGATAGAGTATCGGCCTGCAGACTTAAGGGTCCCAGGTTTGATTCCTGTTAAGGGCATGTACCTTGGTTGGAGGCATATCCCCAGTGGGGAGTGTGCAGGAGGCAACTGATTGATATTTCTCTCTCATTGATGTTTCTGACAGTCTATCCCTCTCCCCTCTTCTCTGTAAAAATCAATAAGATATATTAAAATAAAAAGAAAAGGTGTTTCCTCTGCAGCTCATGCACAGAGGACCCCCTGTGGTGTGTCCACTGGGTGTTGTGGTGCCGGGCTCAGGGGTGTGCAGACCCGGGCTGCGCGGTGGCCGCAGCCCCACGTCGTGGGCACCGGGCCAGGGGGCATGGACCTGGGCCGCCAGTGCACGCACAAGCAGCCACAGGGTGGGAACATCCGCTTGGCACCTGTGCCTGTAGGCACAGAGTGGCCGAGGGTGTTCTGGGACCCCAGCCACTCACGGACTATGTGCAGTCCTACAGGCTTGGAGCGACCTGGGTCCCGAGGATGTTCCCGGGACCCAGGCCGCTCAGCGCCTGCCTATGCAAATTAACCCACCATCTTTGTCGGGTTAATTTGCATAGTCACTCCTGATTGGCTGGTGAGTGTAGTGGAGGTATGGTCAATTTACATATGTCTCTTTTATTATATAGGACAAGAGGAGGAAGCTAGAATGGTACATATGGTAAGGGACTGGAAACATCAGAATAAACTCAAGTTTTGGTTAATATAAATATAGATGGTATCATATAGAAAAATTTATATGTGTGTATATACAGGTTTGTATAGCCACATATAATTTTTTTCTGTTAGCAGAGAAGGCAAAACAAGCAAACATAATTGAAAGAAAACAGAACAAAGAACCAAAACATCTAGTAGCAATGAGCACATCTAATATTAAGATATTGTTCTCATATATCATTTTCCAATAACAGGAACCAGGGATTCTAGTAGGAATGTCTGATTCTAAGTGTAGGGCAGGCTATACACAAGATGAGTCTACACCCACGTACAATACCAAAAGGTAAGAAAGCCCCCGAACACACACTCACACTCATCTACAGTGATAGGGAAGTATATCAAAGGAGTACAGGAACTAACCGAATGAGTGGCCAATGCTCAGCCAAAACTGAAAAAATCTGAGAAATCATAAAATAATATACTGCAAACTATAAAATAAATATTTATGAATTCATGAGAATATAATTTGATACATTTATAATAATAAAAGTGGAATATGCTAATTAGACTGGATGTCCTTCTGGGCCACCTTCCAGATGAAGCTGGGGCTGCAAGGGAAGCCCGGGTCCTGGGTGCCTGCTGGCGTCCAGAAGGAATCCTGGGTCCTGAGTGCCAGAGGAAAGCTGGTGCTGGCAGCCGGAGGAAAAAATGCCTACTCTTGCATGAATTTCATGCACTGGGCCTCTAGTTAATTAATAAATGGGGAAGAAATGACAAGTCTCACATACAGAAGTATTCAAAATAATATATATGAACTATAGGCCCTGTACACGAATTTGTGCATGGGTAGGTTCCCTTGGCCTGGCTGGCGATCGAGGCCTGTCAGGGGGGGACTGCAGGAGGTTGGCTGTGGGAGCGCACTGACCACCAGGGGGCAGCGCCAGTGTTGAGTGTCTGCCCTCTGGTGGTCAGTGTGTGTCATAGTGACTGGTCAACCAGTCATTCGGTTGTTCTGGTTGTTCGGTCTTAACGGTCGCTTAAGCTTTTGTACATATAAATACTTTACCTTCAAGGTGCAGGAGTATAATTTCCCACCCCCTGGGAAAGGTGACTTCCAAGGTGAACAGTGTGGAAAGGTAGGGAAGGAGTAATGTGGAAGGTAGTAACTTTACAGTGTAGAAATTTCAGTAGGTGATTATGTCAATAACAAAATATAAATCCCTTGTTATATTGAATTATTTATTCCACCAACCTGTAATATTGATTATGGTGTCAACATGTTGGCATGTCCAGTCACAGGAAATCAGGACACTAGAACTGAGAATAAGTGTCTAAAAAGGACCTAGAAACAGACTATATTACATGGCTCTGTCTTGCTAGATACATTGCCACATTTTTGGGGGAAATATAACATAATTTATGGATTTAGAAATAAATAATTAAAAATTAATAATGTAGAGTTACTTAAATTTGTAACATTTTATAAAATTAATTCTGGAACAGATGAAAGAATCTACATATAACTTGTTTCTCAGTATTATGTACATTTACTTAATCATTCTAAAGTTATTAAAGTTCAGTAGTTAGTAGATTGCCTTGAATCTATAGAAATTTAAAACATAATTTTTATTTGATTTGATTATGATTTCATAGAACAGAAAGAGTGCTTTAAAGTGATTTTCATTTTGACATGTTATTTCCTGCCCTTATAAAAAATGAAGATTTATGTATATGACAATTGCATAATTTTAAAGATAATTCTGTTGATGAAAACTCGATTCATCTTTCAGAAAAAATAAAAAAGTAAAAAAGATTTTCTTTAAAAATCAAGAGAATAAGGATTTTAATAAGCCTCCTGGGATACTTGTCTTTTCTACCTTTGACAAATACATGATTATGAGGACAAGTTATATGAGTAGTAATAATTTCCCAGTAATGTGATCATTAAAAGACCTCTCAACTGCAATATATCAGTATTAATTGGGGGTAGATGATCATTTTAGTGACATGCTCAAGTCATTATCCATATTTCAATACTTCATTAATTCCTGAATATTTTTAATGAAGTGATTATATTTTAACAATTTTCAGTGCAATAATCTTCATAGGGTTATTTTAAAACTAGGAAGAAGTAAAACAAATAGAATTAAGCATTGTTAATTAAAACTGTTAAAATATATTTGACAAAGGTGAACCAAATATTAACTTTAATAATTTTTGGATGTTGAAATGCTTTAGCATTTATTATAACTATGTTGTCTATTACCAGTTTTGTTATATAAGCAAAATCAACCATTGGTGTGTGCTCAAAATCATTGCTCCAAATTGCCTTAACAATACCAAATAATGTACACACAAAAATTCCTACAAAAATCCTATATTTCCTAAAAATTATTACTTTGTGCTTATATACTTTATTTAATACTTTTGTGTCTATTTCTCCACCTATTAAATGCAAGCTACAATGTCTTTGGAAGGAATTCCAAAGAAAATTAAGTTTGCTCACATCTTTTTTCTTACTATAATGTATTGTGTATTTCTTAATCTTGAATATATCACAATCATGTCCTGTTATTAAGCTTACCAATATGTCAAAAGATTTTTTACAGACTAAGTTCCTAAGTTTCAGCTTGTCTTCTTTTTACTAATAAATAATTCATATTGCATAATTTTAGTATAAATCCAAATTTTGACACAACATATTATACTCCTTTCCTCTCATAAAATCAATACTTTTATCCTGCATAGTTCTAAGTCCATATTCTCTCTATTGACCTCTCCATTCTGATTCTCTTCCTTCTTATCTGACTACTTTTTGCTTTCTAGTTTGATATATTTTTACTTCTTATTTGAAATTCTACAATATCAAAATTCTACAAGTTTTTTTAGTTCATTTATCTTCTAATTTATCATGCTGCTAGTAGTAATCTTATTTTATATTTATTAATTTATGAATCTTAGACTGATGCATCCCCTGTTTTGAGATCTGTTTTAAAATTACAATCCTGTTATTGCATTTAATCTTTACAAAAACTTGTTTTAAATAAGCAGACACAGGAAGGTTATGTAACTTGCTCAAATTCACACAGGAGAGTGATGGAGGCAGAGTTTTAATCAAAACAATATTTACTGTCTTTCATGAATGTTTTCTGCATCCTAACTTTAACAAACATGTGATTTTTTTTCAAGAAAATGTTTTTTTTCTACTCAGTGACCCATTTTCTTAAACTGGAAAATTGTTATTCTCTTCCTTTAAAGTCCAAATTTATTACATGTGATCTCTTCTTATTCACACCTAACTTTCACATTTAACCTATCTACTGCAGTACTTTGGACCTTGTCATTCTTTATTTTAGCAATTACAGCAGCATCCCATCCCTGTCATCAATGTCATTTTTATCCCATTTCCATTATTAGATCATCACAATACTTGCATTGTCTTCCCAGAGATAAATATTGGTCATGTTACTAGGTTGTCTAACTGATATTCAAAGTATGTTGTTTGTTTGATAGCATTTTAAGTATTTTTATGTCTTATACTAGCATCATGACAAGTGGGAGGGCATGACCAAGTCAACTATATTAGTTCCAATGTACTTTAAGAAACAAAACTAAAACAAATTTAACTATGGCACAGTGAGCAAAATCTTACATGGTAATTAGGCCCTTATTGCTGAAGGGCCAAACCTCCAGGCTAATGGTGTTCTGGCTTCCTTTGATCTGACAGACTTCTCATTCTCTAGAGACTTCCTTGGTCATTTCTGTTGGCGGCCTTATTAAAAAATGAAGGAGAGAGTGAAAAGTGCTTTATTGACTTACTTGTACTTTTTAACTTGTGGGTATACTTGTATGGCTTGTTTATTAGTTTGTTATTAAACCAAGAGCAACTAAAACCATTCTTGAGTCTCTTTACTCAGTCTTATCTGCCATTGAAACTTGACCAGCTTACAAGGTAGTGAACTCACAGACTTTTTAAACCTTACCCCAGCTTAACTTATTTCCACCATGTACCTAACATGAACTAGGTAAAATTTTCTACACTCTGGATACATTATAGATATTTTTTGTGCTTTTAATTGAAATATTCAATTCTTTGTCAAACTCTATCTCATCCTGCAAAACCTATCGAACATATTTTCTCATCAAGCCTACTTCCCTACATTCTCAAGAAGTCATTGATCTATACTCTGTTTTTCTTTGGGTTTCTAATACTTTATTGTAATTTATTTGCCTCCAACTCTCCTACCCTTCCTTGATAATTAGAAAGTTAAGAGCAAGAATTTTGCTCATTGATTAATGTTACATATGTTGCCCTTATTTTCTATTGCTGTCTTTATATCAGTTCTATAACTGATATCACTTGGTCTTTGGAGAGTTTCTGCTCTTTCCTCCTCTAGATGCCTCTTGTTTTTTGACACAATGGTTACTTACAGTATGTTTTTATCTTATTTTCCTCTGTTCACCATCCCCTGCCCTCACTATTTAACTACAAAATACTGTAAAGATAAATATCTTATCTCACTAATTTGTATTCCCTCAGAAGCTCCTAGATCATTGTTAGGTATTTAACAGGCTCAGAATAATTGTCTCTAAAATAATGCTTCTAAAACCAGGCAAAAGTGGCTTAACAGATTGTTGATCATCTTCATATTTGAGGCTCTGTTGGCCTTTATTATGAAACATTCTACCAGCAAAGATAATTTTAATTCTTTTCCTGATGAATCCTGTATTTCAAACTGTATTTTTACATACAATTTAATCTGTGCTAAGACTTGGAAATAGCATAAGTGCCCATCAGCAGATGAGTGGATTAAAAAAACTATGGTACATCTACACAATGGAATACTATGCTGCGGTAAAAAAGAAGGAACTCCTACCATTTGCAACAGCATGGATGGAACTGGAGAGCATTATGCTAAGTGAAAGAAGCCAGTCAGAGAAAGACAAATATCACATGATCTCACTCATTTGTGGAATATAATGAACAACATAAACTGATGAACAAAAACAGATCCAGAGACAGAGAAGCATCGATCAGACTGTCAAACCTCAGAGGGAAGGTAGTGGAGGGTGGGGTAAAGGGGAGAGATCAACCAAAGAACTTGTATGCATGCATATAAGCCTAACCAATGGACACAGACACCAGGGGTTTGAGGGCATGAGTGGGGGATGAGGGGAGGCAATGGGGCGATAAGGACACATATGTAATACCTTAATCAATAAAGAAAAAATTTTAAAAAGTTAAAAAATAATAATAATCTGTGATTAATCAAATATAAATATAAAACTGACCAATAGAGTTTGTTATTAATTAAAAAATAACAAGGGTTACCACATTGAGCTAAAATAATTCCTGCTTAAAAACAACAACAGAAAAGAAGGAAACATTTAATTAATTTATCTTACTTTTTAAAGGTAAATTTTTATTAAGTATCATTTTTCTTTAAATAGTATTTCTGAGGTAACGTTCCAGACTCTAACGGTGCTGAAATTAGGACAAGTCACCAGAAATGTGCTAGTCATTAATAATATTTTTAATTTTTTTAGGAACAGTAGTAGATTTTTTTAGTAATAGGTTTTTATTGTTCTATTTCTACTTCCATCAGATTATTCTGATCAATGATTCTTTCTCATCATTGATGTTTCTATCTCTCCCTCTCTCTCCCTTCCTCTCTGAAATCATAAAAATGTATTTAAGTAAAATAAAATGTATTTTAGAAAAGGTTTTTATTTACAGGGAATTTGACAAGATAGTACAGAAATTCCTATATACCCCATACCCAGTTTCCCCTATTATTGACAACTTATGACACATTTTTAATAATTATAAACCAATATTAATGTAATATGATTATTGCATAAAGTTCATACTTTTGTGCAGATTGCCTCAGATTTTACCTTATGTCCTTCCTCTGTTTCAGGATCTCATCCAGTTTATCACATTACGTTTAGTTATTAAGTTTCCTTAGGCTTCTCTTTATTATAACACTTCCTCTAACTTTTTTTTTTTATGATATTGACAAGTTTGTGGAGTGCTGCTAAGTTTTTTTCTTCCTCAATTAGGATTTTTTCTGACATTTTTTTAATATTAGACTTTGGTTCTGGGCTTTGAGGAGGAAGATCACAGAGATAAAGTACCACTCTCATCACAGACTATCAATGGTACATACTAGCAATATAGCATACCACTAATAAAGTTGACCTTGACCTGGCTGAATTCAAGAAGTATTTCTCAGGTTGCTCCACTGGAAAGTTAATGTACCCCTGCCTGTGCCACACATTTCACAGCGTACACTTTGAGAGGAAGTCACTATGTACGGTTCACATTTAAGGAATGAGGAGTTATGCTCTACTTCTTTGAGGGTGAAGTACCTATATGAAATTTTTGGAATTATTCTGCATTGGAAATTTGTCTATTAAATGCCATTTATGTATCCCATTATTTATAACCTGGCCTGCAATCAGGGCCATCTTCCCCGGCTGCCCCCTGCCACCACCCACCCCCAGTTCCCCGTTTGCCATCTTGCACCCAAGGTGGGCCTGGTCCAGGATATACTTCGAGCTCCTGTAGGTGCTGTGATCGGGGGAAGTGGAGGCCCCTACGCAGGAGGTGCTTTTGTGTGGAATTTCTTTCAGGTAAGGGATGGGGTGTGGGTCCAATGCCCAAGAGAGTTCCAGGGGGCCAGTGGCACTATCAGGGTCATTCTGGTCACATCTGAATGTTCACTGCATTAATTCCTGGAGGATTCTACTTGCAGGGTCCTGGGGCGCAAACAGGTGCCATTAGATTTCAGGTCGCATCACCACTGAGGAGGGCAAGATCAGGTGCTTTAAGCAGAGAACACGGAATTCTAAACAGGGTTAGAATTCAGCAGCATCAGGAGACAGGTTTTTCAATAACCCACCTAACCAACACCTGCTACCTTGCTGATGGCTTCTCCCTCCCCCTCAGGGAGCAGGTAGGGAGGAGTGAGGAGCAGCTGTCTGCAGCTGTGGGCAGGCCTGTGTCTCCACTCTCGGGAAAGAATGCCAGCCGGCTGGCCCCACCCCCCACCGCACCCACCCCTGGTCCCTGTTCACCATCAGGCAATTGGAGCCTGCTGGCCTGGGGAAGGGGGGAGGGACTAAGAGCTTGGCCTTTCCCAACCACTGGCCAGCCCTGCCCGCCCCCCCCCGCCACAGGTGGCCCTCTGTGTGTGGGGCCACCCGTGGGGTGGGAGCCTTGGCCTGGTGCTGCCCACGTCCTCCACCACCCACTCCCTATTCCCTATTTCCCATCGGGTGATTGAAGCATGCTCACTGGGAGAAGGCCCCAATCCAGGGGATGGGGCCTGCGGGCGGGGGAAGCTCCTGCATTGAGCATCTGCCCCCTGGTGGTCAGTGCATGTCATAGCGACTGGTCGTTCTGACATTCAGTTGATTTGCATATTGCCCTTTTATTATATAGGATATTTATATAAACTCACGAACATTTATTTTATATTTTGGGTTAAAATATAATACTATTTAATTTTTTGTGTTGTTTAAATTGTTCTGTTAGTGTAGGTAGCTAGTTATTAATAAGGGAGAGGAGCAAATGGAATCGGAAATGAAGCCTGCTTAACTGGGGAGCCAAATCAGACATTAAATCAAATTAACTAGGTAGCTCTAGCATTCGCAGACTCCCCAAGCAGACAGGAAGAACTAGCTTTCCATCTTCCTGGGGACAACTGGCCCATTAGCCAGGATTTGCTGGGGAAGGATAAAACAGTAGGGGAAATTCCTTTGCGAAGCACATGCCCAGGATGGAAGCCAAGATGGTGCAGGGGGAGGTAAGCACATGAGCAGTAGAAACCCAGATGATGAGGTAAAACTTTAGGGCATGTGCAGTAGGAGCCAAAATGGCAACTTAAAGAGGAGGCCTGGGAAAATTTTGGAAAAGCATTGAATAGGATAAGGACTTGGAACCCTAGAAAATCCAGGAAAGGGATTGGTTATAGGAGGAAGGCCCTATACAAGACCATAAGAATTCAGGAGAAGATTGATTAGTTTGAAAAAGCATAACAAAGTGGATATAATCAAAGCTTAACAAAGGCCCAGGACTAGTTTGTTTGGGTGCTCTCTCTCCGTAGCAGCTATGCAGGCCTGAAAGCAGCTAGGGTCCAAGTTCAGAACATGTTGTGGCCCCCGCAACATTGAGCGACAGACAGATTAGCAAAGGGGACCCAAAGAAGTTCTGCATTTCTGGGTCTTGGCCTTCCTGGGTCTGGCAGGTGCAGGGATGTCCAACTGCCAGTTTAGAACCGATCCCAGTGGGCAGTCAGACATCCCTCGAGGGGTCCCAGATTGGAGAGGGTGCAGGTTGGGCTGAGGGACACTCCCCCCCCCCCCCCCCGCCACCATGCACCAATTTTGTGCACTGGGCCTCTAGTCCCCAAATAGGCCACTCTCAGTCTCATCAGAAGTATCACAAAATCTTCCTCAATAGTTTTTTGTTTCCATCCTTGCAGTCATAGTGATCCTTTAAAGACACAAATCAGATTATTCACATCCCGAATACCAATGCTTTCTTTTTTAATCAGATAAAAGGTAAACTAAATCCTAGCTAATATGGCTCCTCATGATCCTCATGTCCCCATCATCTTCTAGGTCCCCATTCTGTCACTCTACTTCAGCCACGCTCACCCTTTGCTACTTTACAAGCATATGCTTTCCTTAAGCTGTGCACTGTTGTTTATTCTGCTTGGTAGAATCTCCCCCTAGTTATCCACATGGTTCATTCCCTCATTCATGTCTTGATCAAAGTTCTGAGAGGCCGATCCTGACTTGTTTTTATCTTATACCAGCTTCTATTCCTTTATCATCACTTTCTACTCCTATTCTTGATTTTATTTCTCTTTATAGCTCTTAATGCCATGCAGCATAGCATATATTCTCTGTAATATCCCCTTCAATACCAAATAAACTTACTAAAAAGAGGATCTTTATTTTAGTGCAGTCATAACGTGAGACAACACCTGAAACATAGTAGATACTCAATAGTTATTTGTTGACTGGATATTGACTGTGTGATTTTCTACCACAAGAAGAGTAGATCATATAAGAGATTAAAATGCTGGGAAAATGCATTGGAATTATATTAGAACTAGTGGCCTGGTGCACAAAATTCGTTCACAGTAAAAGGGAATTAATTAGAGGAAATATTTTAATATTTCTATTTGCCCTTCATAATAGAAGTGTGAGAGATGAAAGGAAATTAGTAAAATGTATATTAAAATAATATATAAATTTATTAATAAATAAACAGTAACAAAAGGATATAACAACAACAAAGGCATGATATAAAAACAACAAAAACATGATATAAAAACAACAAAATCATGATCTAAAAACAACAGTGATGAAAACAATGACTGATAAAGTGAATAAACTTATTCTAATATCTCCCTGTCCACCACATTAAGAGTGAAAACACATTCAGAATGCTTGACTAATTTCCCTTGTGATGAAGTATTTACAACTTTAACTTTAACGTCACATGCTCTTCGAACTCAAGAGAAAGCAACATATAACTGACCATGTGCGAAAACGGGTTCAGGTAGGAATATTCCTACTCTGTCTAGAGTTTGTCCTTGTGATTTATTAATAGTCATCGCAAATGCTGGCATCATGGGAAACTGTCGTCGAATCAATTAAAATGGGAGGCCAGTGTCAGATGGGGAAAAATCAATTCTTGGAATCAGAACAGCCTCTCCCTCTGCAGATCCTGTTAATACTTCAGCTTCGATAATGTTAGGTTGTAATCTTTTGATAATAAATCTGGTACCATTACAAAGACCCCATTTACTATTAATATTTCTCAATAGCATGATGATTGCACCCACTTTCAATTTTAATTTATGATACAGCATTCCCGAAGGAGTAATACTATTAAGAAATTCGATGGGAATTTTTTTCTTTTCAGCATCATCTGTGGAGTCAATGGAATCATCACTCAAATATGTGTGAAAATCTCCACCGAGTAAAACCAAATTTTCTTCATTTAATTTTTGGACATGCTCATTTTTTGGACAAAGAATCACATGTTTAGATATATTTTTAATATTATCTATAGATATACTATTTCCAAAGGTAGCTTCACTAATAGATCCATTACAAATCATTTCACAGGGGATTTCAATAATATCCATTCCTAAATAAAAACTACTATCAAGTTTGCCATCTCAAAGTTTTACTAGCCATTCACTATAAGCAGAATACTCTGATCTCATATTTGTTGTAAGAGACAACTTTCTGAAACATCCCCAAACATCACAGTACTTTAAACTCAATTGTACTATGGCTGATCCCATAGCATGCAGTACAATACTGAGACATTGTCAAAAATCCCCTCCAAGAAGAAGAACTTTCCCACCAAATGCAACATTCAAATTCATAATTTCTCTTAGTAATCGGTCTATGGCATTTATAGCATGACTGGATGCCCTGGTGCATTCATCAATAATGAGAAGTTGGGCCTTTTTAATAGCTTTAGCAACTTCACTGATTATATCAAGTCTAGAAATTGAAGTTTCATTTAAAGGAGTTGGTAATTTATATTGGGAATGAAAGGTTCTTCCACCAAAAAGTAAATTTGCAGCAATTCCTATAGACACTGTGGGTAAAACAGTACCACCACGACCTCTAATATAATGTATTAAAACATTATACTGATGTGGGGAGCAGCTACAGTGTTTGGACAGGTCCAAGCCTTGGACTGATGAGAGGGCACAGTCCTCTCATTGCCATGTGCAAGTCCCAGCTTGGAGGGCAGGGCTCCACCAGCATGATTATAGCTAACAGCTATAGTTGTGGGCTTGAACCTAAACACGTGCCTAAGTGATGTGGGATTGATAGAGTTCAGATGTATGTAGTTGAGTAGGATTGAAACCCAGGAGAATGTTGTAAACATCTTGGTCACGCCCTTACTTTGCCTCGTGGCATCTGCTATAAAATAAAGACACGGATTGTGGATGCTGTCACTGTCTCTCAGAGAAGCAGCGTCCCACCGAGACCCAGCTTTCATTCTCTTGTCTGTCTTTTCTAAGCCTTTCACCACCCCCACTCAGGGTCACCCTTGGCCGTGCCAGCACAGCACATACAGATATGCAGGTGAATAGCATTCTACCTGGCAGGCCCCTGACAGCAAACTGGCCACCTGTCAATTCCATGAGGAATGGGGCTCCCTCCTCCCTCCTGTCAGGGTCTGGTTTGAAGGCCGGACATGCCCCCTGTTGGGCCAGACCCAGAGTTCTACCCTGCCGTGGCCTCCGCCTCGGCAACCCAGGACTGACTGCCGCTGGGTGCTTCTAGAGCTCCGAGGGTGGGGTCTTCTCTCAGGCCTTGTGGGAAACAGCTCAGGGAAGGCGCAGCCATTGCCAAGGCGACCCAGGACCCAGTGCCTCCAAGCTCTGAGGGCCGGTTCCTGCCTCAAACCTCGCCCTCAGCGGGAACAGCTTGTGGAGGGTGCAGCTGTTGCCAAGGTGACCCCTGCAAGACTGACTTCCTTCAGTTGGTCGAACGTCTGTCATGACAGTGTTACACCCAGGGTTTTTATATAAATAGACTAGGGGCCCAATGCACGAAATTCGTGCACTGGGGAGGGGTCCCTCAGCCAAGCCTGCCCCCTCTCACATACTGGGAGCCCTCAGGGGATGTCCTACTGATGGCTTAGGACTGCTCACCGTTTGGAGCAGACCTAAGCCACAGTCTGGCCTCCCTTTGCAAGAGGCGACCGGGTTGATCAGTGGAAGGCGCCAGCCCCATCACCCCACTGCTGCAGCCACTGCCAGTCACTGCAGCCACCAAGGTATTTTCATCAACACGGACTCAAGTCCCTTCACTAGGAAAAAATGACAACTTTCTTTAAGCATTTCCAAGATGTGTCTTTCATAGAATATGACATTTCTTTCCTTATTTATCTTTTTATCCTCACCTGAGGATATCTTTCCATTGATTTTATCCCCTTCCCTCCAATCACAGGCTTGGCCCCTTCCCAAGCCTAAAGCCTCAACCCCAGGCTTTAGGCTTGGAAAGGGGTCCCCCCCCCCCCCCGCACCTCCGATTGCAGGCTCGGCCCATTCCCAAGCCTAAAGCCACCACCGATGGCCGGCTGGGAGTGACCTGGGTGCTGAGGAGGTTCCTGGGACCCAGGTATGTATGCAAATTAACCGCCATCTTTGTCGGGTTAATTTGCATACTCACTCAGATTGGCTGTGGGTATAGCGGAGGTATGGTCAATTTACATGTTTCTCTATTATTAAGTAAGACTAGAGGCCCAGTGCACAAAATTTGTTCATGGGGGGGGGGTGGTGTCCCTCAGACCAGCCTGCACCCTCTCCAATCTGGGACCCCTCGAGGGATGTCCGACTGCCCACCGGGATCGGGCCTAAACAGGCAGTCGGACATCCCTCTCACAATGCAGGACTACTGGCTCCCAACTGCTTGCCTGCCTGCCTTCCTGATTGCCCCTAACCACTTCTGCCTGCCAGCCTGATCACCCCCTAACCACTCCCCTGCCAGCCTGATTGATGCCTAACTGCTCCCCTGCCAGCCTGTTCGCCCCTAACTGCCCTCCCCTGCAGGCCTGATCACCCCCAACTGCCCTCCTCTGCCAGCCTGGTCACCCCTAACTGCCCTCCCCTGCAGGCTTGATTGCCCCCAACTGCCCACCCTTGCAGGTCTGGTCCCTCCCAACTGCCCTCCCCTATTGGCCATCTTGTGGTGGCCATCTTGTGTACACATGGGAGCAGAATCTTTGACCTCATGGGGGCAGCCATCTTGTGTGTTGGAGTGATGGTCAATCTGCATATTACTCTTTTATTAGATAGGATAGAGGCCTGGTGCATGGGTGGGGACAGCTGATTTGCCCTGAAGAATGTCCCAGATCAGGGTGGGGGTTCCCTTGGGACATGGGGCGGCATGGGTGAGGGGCCTGTGGTGGTTTGCAGGCTGTCCATGCCCCCCGGTGACTCAAGCGGAGACCCTGGTATCTGGGATTTATTTATCTTTTATAATTGAAACTTTGTATCCTGGAGCAGAGCCAAGCCTTCTGCTCGCTCCATGGCAGCAGCCATTTCTGTTGGGATTTATTTATCTTTTATAATTGAAATTTTGTAGCCTGGAGTGGAGGGCTATGCCAGCCAGGGCTGCAGAAGCTTGGCTTCCTCAATCGCCGGGGCAACCCTAGCCTGCTGCTCTCTTCAGCTCCGTGGCTGCCGCCATTTTTGGGAGGATTTATTTATCTTCTATAATTGAAACTTTGTAGCCTGGAGTGGAGGCCTGGGCCAGCCAGGGTGTGCAGAAAGCTTGGCTTCCTCCATTGCTGGGGAAGCCCAAGCCTCCCTCCTGCTCTCTCTGTGGCCGCAGCCATCTTGGTTGGGTTTATTTGCATATTTGCTCCTGATTGCCTGGTGGGTGTGGCTTGCGGGTGTAATGGAGGTATGGTCAATTTGCATATTACTCTTTTATTAGATAGGATAGTCTTGAAAATAAATGTTATTGATTTGTATCATGCTGCTAATAATATAGACTAAGAAATTTAGAGATATTTCTCCAAATATTTGGAGATAAAGCAAACAATATTTCTTCCTGGAGATGAAGGAAAACAGGAGAGGGAGAGTTGCAGATAAGCCTTTTGCTCAAGGTGGTGAAGTTTACTAAAAGAAAATAAGTTAAAATTTTGGGAAATAGTGAAATCAAGACTTTGATTTTTACCATTTATTTCATATATTTACTAGAGGCCCAGTGCATGAAATTCATGCACGTGGGGGGGAGGGTGACCCTCAGCCCAGCCTGCACCCTCTCCAATCTGGGACCCCTCAAGGGATGTCCACTGGGATCGGGCCTAAACGGGCATTCTGTCATCCCTCTCACAATCCAGGACTGCTGGCTCCCAACTGTTCGCCTGCCTGCCTTCCTGAATGCCCCTAACCGCTTCTGCCTGCCAGCCTGATCACCCCCTAACCACTTCCCTGCCAGCCTGATTGATATCTAACTGCTCCCCTGACAGCAGGTTTGCCCCCAACGTCCTTTCCCTGCAGGCCTGGTCCCTCCCAGCTGCTCTCCCCTGCAGGCCTGGGTCCCCCCCAACTGCCCTTCCCTGCAGGCCCAGTCGCCCCCAACTTCCCTCCTCTGCCAGCCTGGTCACCCCTAACTGCCCTCCCCTGCAGGCTTGATTGCCCCTAACTGCCCACCCTTGCAGGCCTGGTCCTTCCCAACTGCCCTCCCCTGCTGGCCATCTTGTGGTGGCCATCTTGTGTCCACATGGGTGCAGAATATTTGACCACATGGGGGCAGCCATCTTGTGTGTTGGAGTGATGGTCAATCTGCATATTACTCTTTTATTAGATAGGATAGAAGCCTGGTGCATGGGTGGGAGCCAGCTGGTTTGCCCTGAAGGGTGTCCCAGATCAGGGTGGGGTTCCTTTGGGGCCTGTGGTGGTTTGCAGGCCAGCCATGCCCCCTGGCGACACAAGTGGAGGCCCTGTTATCTAGGGTTTATTTATCTTCTACAATTGAAACTTTGTATCCTGGAGCAGAGCCAAGCCTTCTGCTTGCTCCATGGTCGCAGCCATTTCTGTTGGGACTTATGTATCTTCTATAATTTAAACTTTGTAGCCTTAAGCGGAGGCCTGGGCAGGCCAGGGTGTGCGGAAAGCTTGGCTTCCTCCATTGCCAGGGGCAACCTGCTCTTTCCAGCTCCATGGCTGCCACCATTTCTGTTTGGATTTATGTATCTTCTATCATTGAAACTTTGTAGGGCAGGCGGAAATCTTGGCTTCCTCCATTGCCAGGGAAACCCAAGCCTCCCTCCTGCTCTCTGTGGCCGTAGCCATCTTGGTTGGGTTTATTTGCATATTGCTCCTGATTGGCTGGTGGGCATGGCTGGTGGGCGTGGCTTGTGGGTGTAGTGGAGTGATGGTTAATTTGCATATTACTCTTTTATTAGGATTATATAACACAGTTGGATATTTGAGTTTTGATTTCAGAAAAAGGAGTAGAGGTATATATTTGGAAGTTGCAATAAAATGGATTATTGTGACCCATCATTCTTCACTATTTCAATTTCCATGTGACCTAATAGAATAGGTGAATTAACTTCAATTCAATAATTTTGGACTTGTTCAATATGCCTTGCTATGGCAAATGAAAAATTAAGAAAGGTAATATAAGTGGAATGTTTCCTGTTTGAAGTTTTCATCTTTCACTTCTACAATCTTCAAAGGTCATCTGACAGAGGACAATAACACTATTAGCTGTTAGTTCAAGAAGAATGAAGAGGTAAATGGAGCAAGCCTATACACTGCACAGATTGAAGACAAATTAAACTGATCTCAGGAGAACTAGAGCTAACAGCACACTCATGGGAAAAGTAAAAACTTGATGAATTGTGGGGTTGGTTTTTCTGCAGAATTATTGCAGTATACACCTGGCATATACTGAAGCAATTGGCTTATAAATAGTAGGTAAAGTCAAAGTATGGGATTAGGTCATTTAGGCAAAAAGGAAACAGAAGACATGAGAATCCAGAACCAGTACTAGGGTACCAAAGCATTTTGAGGTTAGATTAATTGAAGGAGGAGCATAAAAAGTTGAGATTGGTTAGTATTGTGTGTATATAGAAGCTCAAGAAAGTAAGGAAGGGAAAGTTAACTGCATTAAGTGGTGGTAAAAGGTAAACTAAGTTGATAATAAAGAAATATTTCTTATATTAACAAACTGCATCACCAAAGAAGATAGCTGCTCACTTCTTCAGTTCCCTTAATAATAGTGTTCTTTTGTCTTTGAGATAAATAATTCATCAAGAAAGATTAAAATAGCTGTCTTTTTTCAAGTTCTATAAATCTTATGAAGTGAAACACAGGCATAAGGAATGTTAAATCCTGGGTAGTTTTCTTTTCTCCCAATTTATCACCATATTATTTTAATTAGTGGTATTCAAAAAAATTATTGCAGAACAAATGTTGTTTATGTATGTAACTAATTTAGGCATATTTTAAGTAGTCAAAACTGAATTACACTTATGGAATCATATTTTTCTCGGTGTCTCCATGAGTGTTTTACTGAAGAGTAAAAGTATTTAACTCAATAGTTTTGTCTTCAATGTTTAACTATGTCTAGTTGATAAGTTTCTTTTTCTTCACAGAAGATAAATTACATATCTATCTCACATTGTAAACTCATCTGAAGATAATATACTTAAAAGAAGTGTTCTTTAGCTCTAAAATGTATTATTTCAATAAAAATTACCACTATGAATTTATACATTAAGCAGGTATTTTATTTCCACAATTTCAGTCATACACACAATTTCAATTATAATCAATTTACTTTAGAATCTAAAAGTATTTAATTCTAGTATTGGGCTTATTAAGTCTTAATTAATACATTCCTTTATGTATATTTTTTGTTCTTTCCTAACATTTCTTTTCTCAGTCCTTATTCATCTTCTCTCTTCATCTCTCTCTCCTTCTTTATATCTTTGTTTCTCTTTCTCTCTTCCTCTGCCTGCCCTTTCTAAACCCCCTCTCTCTCTCTACACACACACACACACACACACACACACACACACACACACACACTCTAGAAACTTCTATACATGTTTTTTCACAAAGTAAAAATAAAAAGGTGATTTATAGATTCTTGTGAAGTGTCACTGAATATTTTTAAAGGATAACGTGAAGTTTAACCACAAACTATTCATTACTGATAAGAAATTGTTATTCTTAAAAAAAAAAAGCTATGAAAAATTGTTCCTGAAAAGGTAATGAAGTACTCTGTTTTCTTACTACACTATCTTGAAATAGATTAAAAATAAATCACTCCAGCAAGCTTCCTTGATTTTATCATGTGTGAAAGTAATTTTCTCTTAAACCTTATTGTACCTTGGGGTAGTGAAGGGGATTTATGAAGTATTTTGTGCTGTATAGGAAAGTGCGATTTTTAAAAATTCTGTTAGACATATTCTGTTATTTAGTTATGCTTTAAATTTGAAAATATTTTCAGAAAGTTCTCAGTTCAGAGTCATACTGTAGAGTTAGTCTTTTCCATTGTTAATGTAAGGTAGAGGAAATAAAGGAAATTATACAATTTGGTAAGCTTGTTTTTCTCTATTAATTTTATATTGACATATCTAATTCTTAAGTATATTACTAACATTTTAGTGTTTAGGAGGGAAAATAAGGAGAAGCATTTCAATTGTTAGCACTAAGATTTTAGAAAGTGAGATTCAGAGAGAATATACGTAAATTGTATACTCAAAGTTGACCATTCATTTGTGTGCTCTGACACACATATTTGTACTGGATTCTGAAGCTTGGTTGTGATCTACCACACTGAGGTTTTTTATTTAATGTTTTCTTGACTCTTTTCCTGCTGGTAAATTTATTTGTCCATTGAAATCAATACCAGCTGTAGATTAAGCCTTATTCTCAGCCTAAGCAATCAATTGGGATTTAATTCACTGGGGAAAATGTATGTGCAGAACTGTGATTTGCTGAGTCAACATTAAATTGGCCTTGGTGCTAATCCTGACTGTGAGAACCAGGTTCCAGACATGGGGAAATCTGTACCAAAGCTCTGGGTACCTGATGCTTCTACCTACAGAGATTTAATCTCAGGGCTGTATCCCAAGTTTCTCTAAAATGAATGATTCCTGTACATGAACTCCAATATTCCAGTAAGTCCCTCTTCTCTCTTAAAATATTTTTATTTTTATTTTTCTGTTACAGATGACATACAGTAATAAATTAGTTTCAGGTGTACAACACAGTGGTCAGATTGTTACATAATTTATGAAGTAATCACTCTAAGTTTAGTACCCATCTGACACATACATAGTTATTACAATATTCTTGACTATATACCCTGTGCAGATCTTTACATTCCCATGATTATTCTGTAACTAGAGGCCCAATGTATGAAATTTTTGCATGAGGTGGGGGTCCCCTCAGCCCAGCCTGAACCCTTTCCAATCTGGGACTCCTCAGGGGATGTCTGACTGCTGGTTTAGGCCCAATCCCGGGGATCAGGCCTAAACTGGCAGTTGGACATCCCTCTCACAATCTGGGACCGCTGGCTCCTAACTTCTAACCTGCCTGCCTGCCTGATCATCCCTAATGGCCCCCTTGCCAGCCTGATCACCCCTAACTGCCTCTGTTGCTGGCCTGGTCGCCCCCAACTGCCCCCCCCCCCCCTGCTGGCCTGGTCGCCCCATGCAGCCTGCTGTTCAGTAGTTTGGTCATCCCTAACTTACCCTCCTGCTGGTTTGTCACCCCAGGCAGCCTGCTGGTTGTTACTGTTATTGTGGTGGTGTCCTGGACAATTTGCATATTCCTCTATTATAATATAGATTACCAATTTGTACTTCTTAATTCCTTCACCTTTTTCACTCACCCTCCTCTATCTCCTCCATCTGGCAACCCTCTGTTTGTTCTCTGTATCTATGAGTCTGTTTAATAATATATTTGTCTTTCTCTGACTTATTTCACTTAGCATATTATATTCTATATATATTAATTAAAATTATATCAATTAAATTCTATTACAGTGATTAAAATTATATTATATTAATGATATGCTAGGTGAAAGAAGAGAAAGAGAAAGACAAATACCTCTTCTTTTTTCCTAGATTCCGTTCCCTGTTATAAGAAAAACTGGAGAGCCACGATTGAAAAAACACAGGGCCAGTCCCTCACATCTTCATTCCCTAATAGCCATTTCAGGGATACTCACACCATCTGTCTCCTTAACACTTGTATGTCCACCTACATTTATTGAATTCATTAAGTTTTTTATTTATTCCTATGAGAATTAAAGTCATATTTCTGTATAACTAACATAAGAATGACCAATTCCCTGGCCTTCCCTCACTTCAGTTTAGGGAATATTAATTTCCCTAAACTTGACATTCTTGATTTCCCTTATTTGCCTACTTTTTGCTAACTGAGAATAATATATTATTTACTATTATTTATAACAATGTTCTTACTATGCTATATAATGGTGTACCGTTTGTTAAATGAAATCACATTTAATATAGTTAAATGAAATCACTGCAGTTTTTTAGCTTCAAGCTATCTCTAATTATTACCATTCAATCTATCATATTTAATTACAATAATAATGAGCATATTTAAATATGAAAATATATTAAGGATGTTGATATTCTTTAAAATCAATGTATATATTTCTATAGAAAGCTTATATGGTACTTAATATATTAAATAAAAATAAGATTTTATACTCCATTATTACTAGTAGTATTCATAGGAAAACTCGAACATTACTAAATTAATTGAAATTTATAGTCAACCATTTTTTTCTTTTAAGAAATTTCTTAGTTTTTTGTTAACTTTTTCTGGTGTTTTAGACATTATCAATTGTATCAGTGGGGTTCTAGCATAAATGTATAAATGAATTTCTGAACTCCAGATATTAAAAAATAGGGTGGTAAAATTTGTCAAATATCATATATAAAGCAATTTTTGAGAAAGTCAAATTTTATTTATTGTTTTATCTAATGAGATGGTTGTCTTCTATACATTTTTAGTGGGAATATTTATTCAGCTTGGTATAACATTTGGGAAGAAAGTATTCAAATAATGCTTTAAAAAATGTGAAAGTATCACTTGAGTTATTAAAGTTCAATAATAAATGTCTGTTTGTTGAAAAACAAATAATTTGACATTTCATATTTGCACATTTAGAATATATGATCAAAGCACTTAAAACTAAACAATGTGTTCAAATATTTAAGAAAATACTACTGCAGACAATGTATCTATCAAGTACTATGATGACCAATTGAGAAAGAAATTAAATAGATACTTTTTTTTTAAAGTTTATTGTTGAGAGTTTACAGATGTCCCCCCTTTTTTTTCCCTTGCTCCCCACCACCAGGTTCTCACCCCACCCCAGGCCTTCACCCACCTATTGTCTGTGTTCATGGGCAATGGATATATGCATAAAAGTTCTTTAGTTAATCTCTTCCCCCCACCACCCCACCCCTCATTTCCCTCTGAGATTCATCACTCTGTTCCATGTTTCCATGCCTCTGGTTGCATTTTATTCATCACTATATTGTGACCATTAAATTCTACATATAAGTGAGATCATGTGATATTTGACTTTCTCTGATGGCTTATTTTGCTTAGCATAATCATCTCCAGGTCCCTCCATGCTGTCTCAAAAGGTAATAGATCCTTCTTTTTTATAGCTGCATAGTATTCCACTGAGTAAATGTACCACAGTTTTTTATCCATTCATCTACTGATGGGCACTTGTACTGTTTTCTAGATCTGCTCACAGCTACTGTGAGCCACCCATTAGGGTGTCACCTACTAGAAGTCCTCTATTTCAACCCTTACTTCCCTGGCCAGGCCATTGGCATGACCCCTCCCATTTATGATGGGGTGTTGGGAGTTTGATGATGGTATCCAAGCTACCAGGTCCTAGGTAGCCAAGGACGTGTATACCTTCCTGCACTGGGCATGTGAGCCAGAGCATGAACATTGAAAACCCATAGGGTTCATGATACTGATGATGGCCCAGCAGGTGTGGTTCAGTGGTTGAATGTTGACCTATGAATTAGGAGTTCATGTTTAAAATCTCAAGGCACATGCCTGGGTTTCAGTCTCAATTCCAGGGGAGGGAAGGGAGGATGGAGGAGGCAACTGATCAATAATTCTCTCTAATCATTGATGTTTTTATCTCTCTCTCCCTCTTTTTTCCTCTCAAACTCAATAAAAATATATTTTTAAAAAAGATATTGATGATGATGGGCTTGCCATGAATTGGCAAAAGTGTTCATTCCTAAAGAGCCAGACAATGACATATCAGCCACCCAAGTTACCTGCCCAAGATTTGCTTGCCATCCTATTTGAATAGACTCTCAAGCCAAAGAACCACCCTGGATCTCTTCAGACTTCAGCTGGCCCTTTTGACCAAGCCACTCTTTCTCTGGGACAAAAGGGAAGGAAGCAGGAGACCAGGCTTGAGCTCCAGATCCTTCAGCCTCTATCATAAAAATAAATTAAGTTTCTCAATGGAAAAGAAATCAAAATAGATATATTTTATTTGATTATTTCTTTACTTTTTTTCCTAGCTTGTTTATTTGATATTTTTGCTTTTTTTATTTTTATGGAATATAGAATAAAACATTTCCAGATTTATTAACCTATCTAGGATAGAAATATTCTAGGATATTTCTTCAAATTCAAGATCATGTACTTTCAGTTTACTCAAAGTTATGTAAACAGTAAGAGATTCTGATTTAAAAAATATTAATGTCTGTCACCCAGTGTTGGCAATAAGAGATGCCAATAATATTGACTTTAAAACTGAATCAGAAAAAAAGTACATTTTTAAAAGATAAAACTACATTTATTCTTTATAAAAAAGTTGAATTCATTTTTATTTCTTTACAAGATATAACTACTGATATAAAAGTAAAACACAGATTCATATGTTATTGAAATAAAATGCATGAACTTATAGCTATATTGAATATATATGAAAGGCCTAGTCATTTTGAATATTATATTAAATTAGAGATCCAGTGCATGAAATTCGTGCATGGGAGGGGTCCCCTTAGCCCAGCCTGCACCCTCTCCAATCCAGACACCTCAGGATATATCTGACTAACAGTTTAGGCCCGATCCTGGGGATCAGACCTAAACCGGCAGTTGGACATCCCTCTCACAATCTGGGACCACTGGCTCCTAACTGCTCACCTGCCTCCCTGCCTGATCACCCCTAACAGCCACCCCTGCCAGCCTGATCACCCCTAACTGCCCCCCCTGCCAGCCTGTTCACCCCTCACTGTCCTCCCCCCCCCCCCCCGCTGACCTGGTCACCCCCAACTGCCTCCCTCTGCTAGCCTGGTTGCCCCATGAAGCCTGCTGTTCAGTCATTTGATCATCCCTCACTAATGCCCCTGCTGGCCTGGTCACCCCACGCAGCCTGCTGTTCAGTCGTCCATCTGGTTGTTTTGGTCGTGACAGCCCCTGGCCTTTTATATATTAGGATTATTTCCCAACAACACATCTACCACTAATATCAAGAGAATCTAAAAAATGGCACAAAAAATAAGCTACATAATATTTATGTAAGCTTGTATTCTTAATATACCCTTTCTGTGGAACTTGAAAAAGTAGTTAAAAAGATGAAAGATATAAACTAAGTATATTTTTTCCCCACACTTTAGTATGCGGTTGAAATTCAATTTCATAACACAAACAACAAAAAACCCCCACAAAAACAGTCTCCTTAAACAATTTGCTGCATTTTTGGCAGATGAATTAAATAAATCAATTCTAACCAACAAATACATACTATAGTAGCCAAAATTTGTCTTATATAGAGTTCATGCCTTGAATCTAAAGAGAAGGCATGGAAAATGTAAACGAGATGGAAGAAAGGACGATAGAGAAACAAAGAGACAAGTAATGGGGAGAAGACAATAGGTGAGGTTAGTTCTGGCATTAAAACAAATTCATTGAAAATATTGATTCAATATTGTTTGGAGCCTGGTTAAATTCCCAGCCCTAGATGAAGGTTGACATTATTAATGATTCAAGTGTTTCATGATCACAAGTTGTTAATCCATTATCTGACTAGAAATATATGAATTCAACAAGAACTTACTTGTTCATAGTAGTAAAGTAGAAGTCGCAATCCTGAGTCTTCAGAGGCTTACAGTCTGATTGCAAACAAAGAAAAACTAGTAAAACATATATAATCTCTATACCATAACTAATCAAAGTATATAATCACATACAATTTCCTGAGGTTTGGACCAGAGTGGTTACAAAACTTAGATACTAGCAGGAACACCATAGTCTGGGATGTGTAATAGGCTCAGTAATGGCCCCTAAAGATATCCATATCTTAAATCCTGGAACCTGTGAGTATTATATTATACTAGAGGCCCAGTGCACAAAATTCATGCACTGGAGGGTGTGTGTCTCTCAGCCCAGCCTACACCCTCTCCAATCAGGGACCCCTCAGGAGATGTCTGACTTCCAGTTTAGACCCGATCTCTGACTGCCAGTTTTAAACCGGCAGTTGGACATCCCTCTCACAATCTGGGACTGCTGGCTCCTAACCACTCACCTGCCTGCCTGCCAGCCTGATTGCCCCTAACCTGCTTCTGCCTGCCAGCCTGATTGCCCCCTAACCACTCCCCTGCCGGCCTGATTGACACCTAACTTCTCCCCTGCCAGCCTGATTGCCCCCAACTGCCCTCCCCTGCAGGCCTGGTCCCCTGCAACTGCCTTTCCCTGCTGGCCATCTTATGACAACATGGGGGTGGCCATCTTGTGACGATGTGGGGTGGCCATCTTGCGGTGGCCATATTGTGATGACGTGGGGATAGCCATCTTGTGATGATGTGGGGATGGGCATCTTGTGGAAGCCATCTTGTGATGACATAGGGGCTGCCTTCTTATGACGATGTGGGGCGGCCATCTTGTGAGGGCGTGAGGCTCAATTTGCATATCGCCTCTTATTATATAGGATGGTAAAAGCAACTTTGTAGATACGACTAAATTAAGGATCTTGGAATGGGCAGATTATTCTGAATTGGCTCTAAATGAAATCACAAGTGTGCTTTTAAAAGAAAGGTAGAGAGAGATTTGACCACGTACATAGAAGCAGGGGTTGGGGAGTGGGAGGCACTGTGATGAGAATCTTTGAAGGCAGAAATGAGAACAATGTCCATAAACTCAAAAAACAAAAACAAAACACAAAAAGAACCACACACATAAAAAACACAAGAAAACTAATTCTCTGTAAGAGCCTTCAGAGATAGTGCAGCCCTGCCAACACCTTGATTTTGACCCAGTAAACTGATTTTGGACTTCTGACCTCAAAAACTTGAAGAGAATATGTGTTGTTTTAAGCTATCAAGTATGTAGTTATTTATTACAGCAGCCACATTAAACAAATAGGTGGTGTACCCCTAAATTCATTTTCCTTGTATTTGTTAAGTACTATATGCTAATACTTCTAGCAGTACTCCATCACTATAGAGATAAAGGAGTTATCTTCAAGCATGAAGTGTGTATGTTTTGTGGACTGTATAGGCTGTCTTTAAGTAATCCCATAAATGAAGAAGAAAAGGTCACAAATTGTTATGTATTATGCAAAAAGTGTGGGCAGAATTTTATAAGAGAGAATGACTTTAAGACAGTGAAGAACAGGCTACACACTGGAAGAAAATATTTTCATATCATATGCTCAACAAAGGATCAACTTAGAATACATAAGGATTTTCCTCAGGATATAAAACAGAAGCCTAATTAAAAAATATATAGATATACTGTATATACAAAACATGTGAACAGGCTTTTTTAAAGAAGTTGTACAATGGTAAATAAGCACCTGGGAGGTGTTCAATATTATCAGTGTTTAAGGAAATGCAAATTGTAACCTCAATGAGATACCACTAGACACGTATCAGAGTAGCTAAATAAAAGCATACTGTTTATTTTATTTTCTTTAAAATGATAACAAAAAACAAGTAAGAATGTGGAGCAACTTAAATTCTCATACATTACTGGTGGGAATGAAAATGATACAGGTACTCTTAACAACTACTTACCAGTTTATTATAAACTTAAATACTATATATGGTTATTATATGACCCAACTACCCCATATTCGAATATTTATGCTTGAGTCATGAAAACATTTTTACTTTTTTATTAATCCTCACCTAAGGTTATTTTCCATTATTTTTTTTAAGGAATTGGAAGGGAATGACCAAGACACAGAGAGAGAACCTTTGATGTGAGAGAGACACATTGATTGGTTGCCTCCTGCATGTGCCCCACCAGGGTCAGGGATAGAGCCTGCAACTGAGGTACATGCCCTTGACCGGAATCGAACCCAGGACCCTTCTGTCCATGGGCTGATGCTCTATCCACTCAGCCAAACCAGCTAGGGCCTAGAGTCATGACAATTTTTGTTTTCACAAAAACACATGTAAGCAAATGTTTATAGTTTTTCTATTCAACTTTGCAAAAAAATCTCTACCTAACTTAAATATTTTTCAAAAGATAAACAATATACAAACAGTGGTATATCCATGTAATGGAATAATATTCATCAAATAGAGGCAATGCTTTGATAAAAATAAGAACTTAAAAGAATCTCAGGGGCATTATGCTTAATGAAAGATGCAAGTCTCAAAATGTTACATACTATTTGATTCTGTTTATATAAAACTTGTAGAGATCAAACTATAGTGATGAAGAAGAGTTCCGTGAACGCTCATGGATTGGAGTCAGTGAAGAGTATGACTATAAAGAAATAGTACAAGGGATTATTTGGGGGATTTTGGAAAGTATGGTATTCTAATTTAATTGTGGGTACACATATCCAAACGTATAAAATCCATTTAATGTCATTGTAAACCGATTGTATTTTAGTTAAAAATAAAATCTAAAAAAAAGCTACTGTGGCTTTTATTTTGTCCATTCAAAAATAATAACAGTAGTAGGAATAAGAAGGAAAAACATTAGAAAAGACTCGTCAGGAAAAGGTTTGGAGGTGGTAAAATCTGAGCAATTTAAATGACAAGAGGGAACAAGTATATGAGGATTTAAAAGAGATGGATTCTAGGCATTCGTGAGGGCATATGCAGAGTTAAGGCAGGGCAGGTTTTGTGTGTCTAAATGAGAAAAAGGCAGCACACAGTGGGGCTAGGATGGAAGGGAGCACTAAAATAAGGTCAGAGATTAGTTGATGAAAGCTTCACCACACTTGTAGGGTGGCTCAGTTGGTTAGAGTTTTGTCCTGTACACCAAATGGTTGTGGGTTTGATTCCTGGTGCGGCCAAATACCTGGGTTATGGGTTGACCTCTGATTGGGGTGCATCACATAGGAGGCAACCAATTGATCTCCCTCTTTCTCTCTCCCCCTCAAATAATAAAACAAACCAACCAACCAACCAACAAACAAACAAAAATCCTCTGGTGAGGATTAAGAAAAAAAAACAACCTTCACCAAACAGTTGGATCTTGAACAGCTAGAACAACATAGTAGTTGAATTAAAAAAATAAAAATAGCCCTGGCAGGTTTGGCTCAGTGGATAGAGCATCGGCCTGTGGACTCAAGGGTCCCAGGTTCAATTCTGGTCAAGGGCATGTACCTTGGTTGTGGGCACATCCCCAGTGGGTGGTGTGCAAGAGGCAGCTGATTGGTGTTTCTTTCTCATTGATGTTTCTAACTCTCTCTCTCCCTTCCTCTCTGTAAAAAATCAATAAAATATATTTTAAAAAATAAAAAATAAAATAAATAAAATAAAATAAAAATAATAAAAGGGAGACCAAAATCCAATTTGAAAATCATACATAGAATATGACTCTAACTATTAGCTATGAGGCACACTGACCACCAGGGGGCAGACACTCAATGCTGAAGCTGCCAAGTGTCCTCTTGCACTCCAGGACCCCTAGGGGGATGTTGGAGAGCCGGTTCAGTCTGATCCTCACAGGCCAGGCTGAGGAACCCCACCAGTGCACGAATCCGTGCATTGGGCCTCTAGTTTTGTCATATAGGCAGTTAGACAGATATGAGTAGAGCAAGGATGATGGGTCAGGTACAGAAATGCAGCAGGGCAGAAAACCCTAAATGCCTATCAAGGGACAAAACTGGGAAAACAAGAATCTCACCCTCAGACTAACCTTTCCTCTACTAACATATTGCTGGTCATGCGGTTTAGATCCCCTAACTTAAAAATAACATCTAAGCCTCAGTTGTATGACAGCTCCAGGCCCAGAAAAGCAGAAAAACCAGACAAGTGATGGTATGGTTTGCTCCAGACCAGATACATTGTCTAATGACCCCCTGCTCTTGCACAGACCAAAAATGCAAGTTTCTATCAAGTAATACTCATAAAAAGGAAAAAGAAAAAAACAAAATAACAACAAACTTAGCTATCAAAGCAAATCAAATTAACTTATTTCAACTGGTGAACATTAATTGATAGATAAGTCTTAAGTTCACCTACTTTTGGCCTTTTGTTTCAAAAAAAGCAAAGTTCTTTACCAATCCTGTGATAATCAGATCTCTAACCATGTCATTTTAAGTGTGTCATTAGCAGTCATTGTTTTACTCTAATGCAATTGCAAATATGTTAATTATGTCTTCGGAAAGGTTCATGAAAAGGACTTTGACTTACTCTAAATTATTGGTTTCTAAACAGGTCATCAAAATATTGCTAATTTTAAAATATTTTTGTTTTCCAAATACAAGGATACTTGTTTCCCTAAAGCAATTTGGTAAACTATACCCTCACAAGCAATATTGAAGCATTTACATTTTTCTCTCTACCTAATCCCTCTAGAATTTGGCAACTCTTAGTAAGTAAATATTCTTTTCATGGCAATACATTTCTGTGCATGAATTCCATCAGACAAGTTTTCAATTGTAGTTTTATTAACCAAGTCTTTGACTGGAATGTCATGTCTAAGAGAGACATGCCTTGACTCTGGATGTCACCAGAAAGCCTTCTTAAAACTGACCAAAACCAATCAAAAGCCACTTGCAAAAAATGGCCTGGTACCTTGCTTTGTCAGTGGTTCATGGCAGTCTTTCCAGGTAAGGAACAAAGATTGCTTTCCTGAGAGATAGCAAGGAAAGAACCTCAAGACATTTTGGGAACCTCAAGAATTTGAGGAATCCACACAAACTAATAGGTATTACAGGCTAAGTCAGATGGCAATTGTGTGGCTTGGCTTCTGGGCCCTGGCATGCTGGCTAAAGCTCAGTCTGAAGATTCCTTGTGAGTAAAAAATTCCAGCAAACATATTTGGAAAAGCCTATATATAATCATTTACTGTTTTTGTTGTGTTCATGCAAATAATCAGGCCAAATTAAAAGTAAACTTAGTAAAACAAATAAATTAGGTCTTAATTTGGCTAATAGAAATGAGAGAAATTTTAGGGGAAAATGTGTTAAAATAGACTCCATATATGCAATGATAAATGTTAGATTCTGGTTCAGTTTTTCATCTTCAAAGTCTTATTTTTTACCCATGAAGCAAACTAGATCCTGAATTGTGTAATATTCTTAAGTATTTGACTACAACCCTCCAAACTAATGTTTCATTTCTTTTGTCATCCTTTGGCTTGGAATTATTAAGAGCTGGAACTTTTTCCTTTTATCAGATCATTTATCATAATTGTTGCCATTCTAGCTTTTGCCCCAAAAATATTGAAATTTGAAACACAGTTTGTCTCCACAAGGTTACAAACTCTACTTCTATTCAGAAAATACCACCGCTAGACATCATCAAAACCTCCTTTTGTTCACAGGCCTCATCATCCCTCTGAAAGAGAGCAAAAATGTCCCTTTTAGCAGGAAACAACTACAGAAGATACTGTATGCCCATTTTCTCTGAAAAAATTCGAAGTCAAAGTCCTTGAGGGGGGAATGTTAGACAGTTAGACAGACATGAGCAGAGCAAGGATGATGGACAGAAACTCATCAGGGCAGAAAGCCCTGGATGCCTAGCAAGGGGCACAACTGGGAAAACAAGACCTGGCCTCCAGGGTAACCTTTCCTCCTCTAGCATATTGCTGGTCATGGGATTTCAACCCCTGGTTTTTCATACTGCTGGTTCAGGTTAGACCCCCTGACTTTTTCTTCCCTAAAGATAACATCTAGGCCTTAGCTGTATTTCAGCTCCAGGCCCAGAAAAGCAGCAAAACTAGACAAGTGATGCTGTGGCTGCTTCAGGAGCAGCTACATTGATTAATGACCCCCTGCCTTGGCACTGACCATAATCAGGGATACCATGACCCTGAAAGAACACACCTGGAAAGTAGAGACCCTCCTCGAGATCTCCTCTAAGGTTTCCACCAGCAAGAGAGAGATAAATACACTCAGTATGAAGGACCCAGTAAGTGCTCTACCCCAGAGACGCATGCCAGCATCATTTCCTTCCCCCTTCATTCCTATAAGGGACCCCACGAGACTTGCAACCAGGGAAGCAATGGGCAGCAGCAGCTCATCCTGGGCTAACCCCCTAAATCTGTCTCCAAGGTCCCCTTTTCTTTGACTTCTCAGTGACTCCAAAGCAGCCCAGCCTAGGATTTTGTGTTATTTCTTCTATGCTATTTTTTACTGTCCAAGTATATTTTTGCTGTGGCAAATATATTCTTATTTACTTTGCTAAACACTCACACTCTCTCTCTTTTTGAATCATATATGAGCGTTTACTCAAATAATGCTGGAAGTACGGGAGAGCAGCAGATCCTTGACGAAAATCTGCTCTGCACCAACCACCCCATAAGCCAGCTGCCAATATTGGGTAGAAGGACAAAGATTACATGGAGAACTGGGCAAAAGGAAATACAGGCATTGGGAAGTAGGCAAAAGGAGTAAGAATAGCTATCCTTTGTCTCTTGATTGTAACCTTTTCTTCAAGAAGACAAGAGCTGAGGTCTCATCATCTCCCCGGTAACAATTTGAATGTACACCAAGAGTAGACTCTAATGTAAACTATGGACTTTGGGTGATTATGAGGTGTCAATGTAGGTTCATAAATTATAACAAATATATCATTTTGGTGGGGGATGTTGATAGTGGGAGAGGCTCTGTGTGTGTTGGGGCAAGAGGTATATGGGAAATCTCTGAGTCTCCCTCCTAATTTTGTTGTAAACCTAAAACTGCCCCTCCATAAATGAAGTCTTAAAAATAAATAAATCTAAAACAAAACAAAATATCTAAAAATATTTTAATACTCTCTCTATATGAACAATTCTTACTCAGAGATATTTTATTTCAATTGTCAAGGTCACTTACTTGGCAAGAACTCTACACTGCCTTGTTCACTTATTTTGCCCCTCCGCCTTCCCTCCCTTTCTCTTTCCTTTCATTCCTTTCTATTTTTGTATTTTTATTATATTTTTATTTCTTTCTTCCATGTTACTGTAAGCAAAGTACAAATACTTTGAAAACAAGAAAGTATCTAAAACTTAATTGCAGTCCCAAGACTCAGGATTGTATCCTCAGCATAGTAGACACTTGATGGATATTTGTCAGATTTTTGTTTGTTTGCTTCTAAACATTTTCAAAAAATGTATCATTATATAAATAAATGAAATATAAAGTCTTCTTTAAATAAATTTTCTGATATGTTAGAAAACACAAATATTTTTACTATATTCTACATTTATCTCAGTGAAGCTTTCTTCACTTTAAAATGTCTAGGAAAATTATCAAGATATTTAGAAGGGGAAAAAAGTGGTCCTATGGAAAAAATGTAGAACAGTATTAGATATATATTTATATTAGGAAATAGAAGGTTAAGGGGATAATTGACACCTATTTTCAAGTAATAGATGTATATTTACATTAGAAAATAGAAGGTTAAGAGGATAATTGACACCTATTTTTACAAGTTACTAGCTTGATTATAAGAATCATGACCATATCTTTCTAAATTTCTAAAGGTCATGACAAAGATAAATTTATAAGTTGCTGTAATACTGTTAATTAGACATAAGGAAGGAAAAAAGATGTTCAACCATGATGCTAATTAATTGCGCAAGCAAGTTATAGAGGTTTTAGAATTCTAATCCTGAAAAATGAAAAAAAGATATATGTATATATTTAGATTATTTCTATGCACATATACACTGATTGGCCAGATTATTATGACCACCTGACATTTGTAGGCAAATTAGCCGTACCCTGCATCATATGGGATATGGAAGCCAAAGGCCTGTTTAAACACCTTTGTTGTCTGCAGTTACAAAGATAAAACGGCTCCAATTCACACAGGAACACAAGGATTGGACAGTCAAGCATTGGAAAAAAGTCATGTGGTCTGATGAATCACGTTTGCAGTTGCATCATGCAGATGGCAGAGTGAGAATTTCGCGGAAACAGCATGAAAGCATGCACCCCACATGCATGAGTACAACCCTTAAAGCTGGTGGGGGCAGTGTTATGGTTTGGGGCATGTTTTCCTGGCATGATTTGGGCCCTTTAATTCGTGTGGAACAATGTCTGAATAGCACAACATACCTAAGTATCGTTGCTGATCAAGTTCATCCTATCATGTTGATGGCGTATCCCAATGGAGATGGCTTCTTCCAACAAGACAATGTGCCATGCTACGGTGCTCGTATTGTGCAGGAGTGGTTTTAAGAACATGAGGGGGACTTTACCTTGCTTAGGTGGCCCCCACAATCACCAGATCTCAATCTAATTGAGCATTTGTGGGACAAAGTTAAAAGAGTCATCAGGCAGCTGGTTCCACAACCATCAAATCTCACAGAACTGGACAGTGCTATTCATCAGGCATGGTGTCAGATTCCTCGCATCACCTTTCAACATCTCGTGAAGTCATTGCCAAGAAGAATCGCCGCAGTATTGAAGGCAAAAGGTGTCCCAATGAAGTACTGATGGGGTGGTCATAATAATCTGGCCACTCAGTGTATATTTCTAGATTATTTTTATCCTAAAGCAAAAGTCTAATATATATTAACCCTCTGGAATTATAGTTTTTCTATCATAAAGAAAACTTACTTTAAATTACTGATCCTTTGTGAAATTAATTAAGTTTCTTAATTTAAAAAACTCAGTGTCTTAATTTTCAAAATTAAATACAAATTATATCTATTGGGATAGTTTTAATTAATTGCAATAGCTTTTCTGAGAGTGTTTGCTAAATTTTCTATAAGCAAAGAGAGCATATTTTATATGTCTTTACTAATATCAGAATTTAGCACACAAGTAGGCACAGAGAGGACCATAGTACTAGTTTGTATGTCTTAAAACCATATCCATATTCTAAATGTTGATTTATAGCAATTTATCAAAAACATTCAATCGCTGTATAAGCCATGTCCTCTATCAAAAAAATAAAAATAGAAGATACAGGATCTGATATTTATGTCATTAGATGTAAAATTATATTTTCAAATAGGAGGTCAGCAGCAAATGAGCATTGGTTAAAGCCTTTATTTAATTATTAATTACACATTTACCTATTTTAGTTTCATCTAGGTTGGAAGTTGCCATCATAGAATCCTGGACTCTGCAAAGAAGGTAATACCTTAGTAGTGATGAACACTGCAAACTGAAAAAAAAAATGTAAAGGCAGAGAGAGGATATGAACATGGTGTGATTTCAGGATGTTCTCATAAATGGTAGAGGTCACAGGAAATGTGATTGACTGGGCAAAATGTTACTGGACAATGCAATAAAAAATGGAATAAGAAATGTTATCTTAAACAAGGATCAATTCTCATTACATTACTAAAAGTCAAGTGAGTCCAACATTTAGATGCTTGAAATCTAGATCATAGTGATCAGGACTTAGATATAAACTGTGATATATTAACAGCATTAGTTGAAAACATTTTTTTTTTTTTGAGAAACATGAAAACTGTGTTACTTGATTTTATGATATTTTCCACCGAGTACTTTTATTAAAGACTAGAGGTCTGGTGCACCAATTCGTGTAGGGGTGGGGTCCCTTCGCCTGGCCGGTGATCAGGGCCTATAGGGCCGGCCAGCCAAGGGGAGGGAACGTGGGAGATTGGCTGTGGGAGTGCACTGCCCACCAGGGGGAAGCACCTGTGTAGAGTATCTGCGCCCTGGTGGGTAGTGCGCATCATAGCGACCGGTCGACTAGTCACCTGGTCATTTGGTCACTTAGGCTTTTAAATATATAGAATAGAGGCCCGGTGCACAAAATTCATGCACAGGGGGTCCCTCAGCCCAGCCTTCACCCTCTTCAATCCAGGACCCCTGCCTGCCTGATTGCCCCTAACTGCCTCTGCCTGCCAGCCTGATCCCCCTAACTGCTCTCCCCTGCTGGCCTGATCCCCCTAACTGCCCTAACTGCTCTCCCCTGTCAGCCTGGTCCCCCTAACTGCTCTCCCCTGCTGGCCTGATCCCCCTAACTGCTCCTGCCAGCCTGATTCCCCCTAAATGCTCTCCCCTGTTGGCCTGATCCCCTAACTACTCTCCCCTGCTGGCCTCATCCCCCTTACTGCTCTCCCCTGCCAGCCTGATCGCGCCTAACCGCCTCTGCCTAGGCCCCCACCACTGTGGCTTTGTCCAGAAGGATGTCTGGAAGTATGTCCTGAAGATGTCTGGTCTAATTAGCATATTACACTTTTATTAGTATAGATTGTTATAAGTAGTACAGAACTACCCTTATATTTCAAGTTCTGATTTATGGATTCATTTTGCCCTAGTGTAAACTCTCATAGATTATCACACAACAACTATTAGCAACATAGCAAATTTCTCTTTCTAGATACCCACTTTAGACAATTTTTAAAAAAATTTCTGTATGATCTATAAGAATAACCTTAAGGAAGTCTAACATTGCCCTACTCCATCTCCAATAACCACAACATTTACCTTGTAGTTTAAGCTTAAACTGTGCAATAAAATCTATAGAGAAAATTTCCCCCTGCCTCAAAATCACAGCCTATTCTTCTATAAACTCAGCAAATTGACTTCATCCATTAATATCCAATATTTCCTTTCAAAATTTTAATATTTTCTGAATGAGTCATACTCTGAGTCATCATTAATTTTTATCTAAATTATTAGTTAAGGTCGCAAAATGTACTAATTAGTAACGCAAAAGAAAAACAGTTCTAAAAATAAATGGTGCGTTTGTGAGAAGGCTCCTAGAGAAGAGGAGGGCATTTTACAAAAAAAGAAGAGAATTGTTTATTGAAAGGTTGACAATTATCACATATTGTACACTTTATAAATTTGATGAAACGTGCTACACAGATTCTAACCCAAATATGTTTTTCAGGTTTCTATACAAAATTTTTTCTTTATTTTCTTATGTGGGTGGGGTTCTAAATATAATTGTCACTAATGTTACAAAACTCCCTTTGAAATTATTTCGTACAGTGATAGATTTTCTATTTCTGAGTCAGAGGGCAAAGTGTAATGGAAGAAGGAGGGCAATTGGGCATAATAGCCAGTAGCAGGATAAACTGATGATAAGTTGGGCTAAATCTGACTATAAGCTCATCTGAGGAGCAGCCTGCAAACACCTACTGAAAAAAGGGGTAGATAAATACCAAACATTCAAGACTTGGTAATTGTAAAACATCAGTTAATCTTCAGATTCAAATGGGGCATAATAAACAAGGCAGCAATTAGAAGAGGCAAAATGCAGACCTAAGGAGATGAATAACTGTTTTGAAATAAATCAGAGCAGGATCAGGTTGTCATTCCAAGAAGTAGTTTGGGAAAAACCAGAGGTCCCTGGGATCTGCCCATAGCAGTCCGTGTTGATTTAATGAGGAGGGGAACGAAAAGTAGTTTAAAGAGAGCAGGCAAACCTAGCAGAAAGACTATCACGACATGAGAAAGTGGATAGAAAGGCTGTTTTCCTTTTTCTTTTCTCTTCTTTTTTCTGATCAGCCTCATGACCTTAGGCAAGTTATTTAATATTCACACAGACCTCAGTCGACATTCCATACTTATGTGACCAGGAGGATGTAGGGCACGGGGGAGGCAGAAATGAATAAGGCATAGACATAATAACATGTCACATGCCTGAAGGAAGCTGACTAGACTAGAAGATATTGTGAAATCCTTTCGTGTAATTTTGTTAGATATGCAATAAAATTCTTTGTTACTGATTTCTGTATCTCTGGTTTGTTTTGTTTGTGCTAAAGGGTCACCTCAATGCATTGAGAAAATTTCATTTGCTAGCAGAGACACTAAGAAAATGTATGTATGTGTATGTGCCAACTAGGAGTTTTTCTATACTTCTTTTTTAAAATAGTGTATTTAATTTTATGACAAGGCAACATACCCAGGTCATTTCCTAACAGAAACTAGGGTACATTATAGGGACAGAGAACAATATCCTAATTTTTATTTTGAGGCTTACCTGACTTAATATTTTTGTCAAAGTCAGAATATACCTTATGTTAGATAAAATTTACAAGGGGATTTTCCCTCCCTAGATTATATTACAAAAATCCAATTTTTAAAAATTTGATAAATAAAGTCCATGCTTACATTATAAAACCAGGAAGTGGCCAAATGCCTATAATATTTTTTGTATTGATTCTCTTTCTTTGGATTGAATGTTCTATGTGTCAAGAATTATGTGTGTGTGTGTGTATGTGTGTGTGTGTGTATGTGTGTGCAGAAATTCCTCAGCCTGGCCTGCACCCTCTCCATTCTAGGACCCCTGTGGGATCGGGCCTAAACTGGCAGTCAGACATCCCTCTCTCAATCCAGGACCCCTGGCTCCTAAGCGCTCACCTGCCTGCCTGCCTGATCACCCCTCACCACTCTGCCTGCCTGCCTGGTCACCCCTAACTGCCCTCACCTGCCAACCTGGTCACCCCTAAATGCCCTCCCCTGCTGACCTGCTCACCCCTAACTGCCCTCCCCTGCTGGCCTGGTCAATCCTAACTGCCCTCCCCTGCCGACCTAGTCGCCCCTAACTGCCCTCCCCTGTGATAATCATATTATGCGTCACAATGCCTAACCTTTAACACATCTCCTTACTGGCCTTGGTTCCTGAGACTGTACCTTTCCTTCTCTGTCACTAGAGAAGGACACAGACTTCTATAGTTCCATTAGAAAACCAGCGAGTGGCCATATGCCTAAAATATTTTATGTATTATCCCTTTCTTTGGATAGTATGGTTTGAATGCAAGTGTTATGCATGTTTTTGTTTTGCTAAATTCTGATACTCTGCCTCACATATACTAAGAATTCAACAAATGCTATAAAATAGACAAAACTTATTATTCTAAAGTTGCTTCTGTCTAAACTTTTTATCCTACTTCCATCCTTAGATTAACCTCACTTAGTCCTTAAAGTATTTAGGTATACTGTATATATTTATCATTCTTATAATGGATGCATTTGCTTCAATGAATAACATCTACCTGTGAGGATTAGAAGACAGAAAGTTATGCATCCAACAGTATTTTAAATTCCACAGTTCTAATATATTGTGACACTACTAACAGTTTTTAATTCAATAACTTCTAGTTAGCTATTTGAAAGACAAAAGTAAAAGTGAATTTAAATAATTTCACAATTTACAGAGAGAGAGAGAGAGAGAGAGAGAGAGAGCGAGAGAGAGAGAGAGATTGAGGGAAAGAGCTGGAGCAAGTAAAATCAAAACCAAAACATTACTTTAAGTGAAAGAAGCACGACACCACAGACTTTTTTCATTCAAAACATTTTATGGCATAAATCAGTTTCCACACAATATGTTCAGTAGTTCTCATTCCAAACTAAAGCACATTAATTTTTAATCATACATAAAATGTCAGTTGTTAGCCAAAGAACAGAGAAATTCTTCACAAAACTTACCCTGATAAATTAAAACTTAATATTAGCTCTGCCAAATCTGTTAGCAGAATTACTTTAATGAATTTCCACATAACTCAAAGGAAGAAACTGTAGCTCAAAAAATTGCTAAAAGAAGCCTTTCACTTTGAGTCTCTCTCTCTTTCTTTCTCTCTCTCTCTCTGACTTAAAAAAAGAGTTGGGAGAGAGGGATTCTATAAAAGGCATTGATCTTACATTAACTAATTTGAATCTTATTTATCACATATTTATGGTAATTCTGCCTTCACTTATTTTTTCTTATGCAACTTCTCAAATTTAGACAAAGACCTTAACTGTTCATGCAAAAATATGAATGATGTAAGTATCTTTATTATCCAATGCCATACTTTGTATGAACATTATCTGATTTTTTTACTACCTATGAGAGAGAAATCCAATGTGTCTTATCTTGGGAAATCTCAGGTCTAATAGCAGTCACCCAATCCACATTTATACATTTTGTCAAACCTTATGATTTGGAGCAATAAATCAATCAATCACAGCATTGTATTGTCTTTAAGTTTGAATTTGCAGAGTACTCTCTTAAATGCGATCTGTAAGGGAACGTATAGTATCTGAGTTTCTTAATTAAGATCCTACATACTTGATTATGCAAGGGTCTGATTTAACACATTCCCTATCTGATTCACAAAGTATCTTTCCTATATCAAACACATTCATACTATAAACAAAAAGAGAAAACATATAGTGTACACATTTATAGATTGGCTTAGATTCTGAGAACATTTGTGCTTTATAATTTAAAAATTATTCCAAATAATAATTTGCATTGCACAATTTAGAAAGTAGAAAGCTTCTTACTTTTTCTTATTGAAGGCAATAAGTAAGAATCAGAATTTTATACATTTAAGGTAAGATGCTTTATCCATTTTTAGCCCTTTTCTCCTGGTTTCATAATCATTAGAATATAAATGTTCTGCAACTCCCTTTACATTATCTTACAGATATTTTTAGTCTAATGTTTTAATAATTCACAACATTTGATTTTATAAGATTCCAATCTTAAAGTCTTATTATGACCAATACTTTCTATTAATTTTATCCAAAGGCAAATGAAAAATTAACTTTAATTTTTTTGTTTATAAATAACCTTATTACTGTCCTTTAAACATGCCTTGCAAACATATTCATACTCTCATGCTTCTTATTCCTAACCCTAACCTCAATCTAATTCATTAACTATTAAGAATAAAAATTTCTGACATTTTGAAAACCTATTCCATGTCATAGTAATCTACTTTCCTGAAATCTTATGCTTTATTTTTTATTTTATTTTTTTTAATATATTTTATTGATTTTCCACAGAGAGGAAGGGAGAGGGATAGAGAGCTAGAAACATCGATGAGAGAGAAACAACGACCAGCTGCCTCCTGCACACCCCCCACCGGGGATGTGCCCGCAACCAATGTACATGCCCTTGACCGGAATCGAACCTGGGACCCTTCAGTCCGCAGACCGACGCTCTATCCACTGAGGCAAACCGGTTTCGGCAAAATCTTATGCTTTATATTGTATTCCATTTTTTGGAATTTTAAAGCATTTTTATTCCCAAACCAGATGTAAGTAAGCAGCATAAGAACAGAAATGTTTGTGTGTGGTTTTTTTTGTCTTTGTGTTATAATTAGCATAGTGCCTTGTCCTACCTAATAAAAGAGTAATATACAAATTGACCCTAACTCTGATACACCCACAAGCCATGCCCACAAGCCAATCAGGAGCAAATATGCAAATAAACCCAACCAAGATGGCTACAGCCACAGAGAGCAGGAGGGAGGCTTGGGTTTCCCTGGTAACAAAGGAAGCCAAGCTTTCCGCCTGCCCTTCCCGGCCTAAGCCTCCACTCAAGGCTACAAAGTTTCAATTATAGAAAGTAAACAAATCCAAACAGAAATGGTGGCAGCCACTGAGCTGGAAAGAGCAGGAGGCAAGGGTTGCCCCTGGCAATGGAGGAAGCAAAGATTCTGCAGCCCTGGCTGGCTTAGGCCTCTGCTCCAGGCTACAAAGTTTCAATTATAGATATACATAAATTCCAACAGAAATGGCTGCTGGCCACAGAGCGAGCAGGAGGCTTGGCTCCGCTCCAGGCTACAAAGTTTCAATTGTAGAAGATACATAAATCCCAGATACCAGGGCCTCTGCTTTGGTCTCCAGGGGGCATGGCTGGCCTGCAAACCACCACAGGCCCTTCTCCCAGGCGGCCCCACACCCCAAGGGAACTCCCACCCTGATCCGGGATATCCTTCAAGGCAAACCAGCTGGCCCCCACCCATGCACCAGGTCTCTATCCTATCTAATAAAAGAGTAATATGCAGATTGATCATCACTCCAACACACAAGATGGCTGACCCCATATGGTCAAAGATCCTGCCCCCATGTGGACAGAAGATGGCCGGCACAAGATGGCCAGCAGGGGAGGGCAGTTGGGAGGGACCAGGCCTGCAAGGGAGGGCAGTTGAGGGCAATCAAGCCTGCAGGGGAGGGCAGTTAGGGGTGACCAGGCTGACAGAGGAGGGAAGTTGGGGGTGACCGGGCCTGCAGGGAAGGGCAGTTGGGTGGGACCCAGGCCTGCAGGGGAGGGCAGTTAGGGATGACCAGGCCTAAAGGGGAGGGCAGTTAGGGGCAAACAGGCTGGCAGGGGAGCAGTTAGGCATCAATCAGGCTGGCAGAATAGTTGTTAGGGGGTGATCAGGCTGGCAGGCAGAAGTGGTTAGGGGCAATCAGGAAGGCAGGCAGGCGAGCAGTTAGGAGCCAGCAGTCCAGGACTGTGAGAGGGATGTCTGACTGCCCGTCTAAATGGGCAGTCAGACATCCCTCAAGAGGTCCCAGATTGGAGAGGGTGCAGGCTGGCCAGAGGGACACCCCCCGCCCCGTGCATGAATTTTATGCACCGGGCCTCTAGTATAATATGATTGGCCAATAATCTTTTAGAAAGAGATACCAATAAAATAGAAGCTGGCATTGTAACTCAGAACACCATATTTAACTAAGACATCCTGTAAATCAAAATAGAAATGGAGAGCAGGCAGTTATAATGTTTTCTTCATCTAATGAAAAGCAGGTAAATACATTTATAAGGAGAAGAAAAATAAACTTTTCCTGGCCTTACATATAAAGAGAAATTCATTATGTAAATGGTTCTTTGAACAACTTAGTGGACAGGTCTTTAACAACAGTGTCACAAGATGTTGGACTAATTGCCATCTAGTTGTTTCTTATACACAATAAAAACAATAAGCATAATGAAGAATCAAATTTTATGAGGGAATCTCTGTGGAATGAAATAATATAGCATAGGTTTGAAGAGTTGTTGTGAGAAAGAACTATTGGATATTTTCATGTTCCTGAAAGCGTTACATTCCATGGAAGATATGGAAGTGCTAGAAATATAGATTAGAGGTAGATAATGAAGAAGAAAAGGTATTTTGATTTAGCTATGAGGGGAAAATGAAGAACTGTAAGGTGGGAGGAACATACTAGTAATGAGACTTGAATTTTAGGATGACAGTTCAGATTGTACCGCCACCTCAAGTTCCGTGTATTTATGCTACTGAAATAACCACACGGATATATTTCCAAAGGCTTCTATAGAGCAATGCTTGATTGAAAAGCAGAATAATTTGTGACCATTAGTTAGGAATTGACTACATAATATAGTATAACTCCATATTAAGAAAAAATTGTAAAACACTGCAAAAATGAAGGACAGTTACGTTAACAGATAGAGGAAGATTTATAAAACATGCTAAGGAAAGAAAGCAGTTCAGTCTCAAGCATTTGCCCCAGAATATAGATTGCAAGAAGAAAGGTCTTTCCCACCTTGACAGGAAGGAGCCAGACTGTTATGCCCAGAGTTCGGGGTCCCCAATAATCAACCACCAGGGAGCCTTTTCTCCGATGCAAAAGCAAAGAGTCTTTATTCAAACCCGGGTTTGGCTCCCGGCCTCTTTCTGGCATAGCAGTGAGACCAAAGAGAGCGAACCCCGGGAGAGCGGTAGGTTATAAAGGGTTGGTCATTTGGGTGGGCTTAGGGAAGTGACGTGGGTTACAGAGATTGCCTAATTTGGACTGAGTCTACTTCTCTACATTCCTATTGGCAGGTTTATGCAACTGTTACATTCTCGGGGTTTTCTAAGAAAAAGGAGTCATATACATAGTTACACAGGATGGAGGGTACAGTACATTCTGTGCTGTCCTGCTCTGCCCTTTCACAGACTAACTTTGAATTCACAACTTTTCCCAACCTTTTGGAGACCTGAGTTTGCAAAGTAACCCACTGGCCCACATTCTAAATTGTGATGGCGCCTGCGGAGAGAGATCAGACCAGGGTTGAGCTAAAAAAGCTGACCCACTGGTGAAGACTGAGTGTGGGCTGCCAGAGCAGTGTACAACCCTGGCTGTGGCAGAAACTAGGGGAATCCATCACCTCTTGAAGGCTTTTTCCTCCATGAACCATCTTGGGACATAGAAAAACTTGGAAAGAGCCCAACAGTGGCCACTCTGGTGCAGACTTGGTGAGGAGAGCAGCAGCCATTGAGGAGGGGACAAACACTCCACTACAGAAGAGAAGCCTTAGTGTGTAGGGAAAGGGTAATGAGTCCTACTGCCCTTAGGGCACTGATGAAAACTCATGGCAGCCTCATGAAGGGAAAGGAAAAACATAAAAGAAAAACTAATAAACACAGTAAAAACACGAGAAGCATCATTATGCATTAAGCCCATAACCTGTGAGACTAAGTGTTTATAGTCAATCAGCAAGGGTTTTGGGGGAAGATTTTAAATGACAAATTCAACTTCATTACTAAATCTAGGGTTATCCTGGCTATGCATTTAATTTTGAGTGAATTGTGGTTATTGTGGTGTGTTTCTTTCTTTCTTTATTTTTTAAGAATTAGTGTACATCATAGATTTTTAATGTCTGCAGAATCTGTAGTAATATTATATCTTTTATTTCTCATAATTTTAATTTTTTCTTTCAACTTTTGTTTTCCATTTTGCTGGAGGTTCATTCATTTTATTGATTTTTTTTCAGTTAACCAACTTTAAGTTTCTTTGGTTGTTTTCTTTTCTTTTGTTTTTCCCCTCTCATCTTCATTGTTTCCTTCATACTTGAATTTTTTGTTCTTCCTTACTAGTTTTGTGAGGGAGAAGCTTAAATTATTGATTTGAGACCTTTCTTCTTTTTTAATAAAAGCACTTAATGATATATATTTTCCTTTAAGCGTTGCTTTAAGCATTGCTTTAACTGTATCCCATAATTTTTATATGCTATAGTTCTATTTTTCTTCAGTGCAAACATTTTCAAATTATTCAAAGTGACATGAATTTTTGGAAGTATGTGTTTTATTTCAAAGTGTTTGAAGATTTTGCTATTATCTTATTGTAAATTTCATATCGCCAGAGAATAATTTTACATGACTTGAGTTTTAAATTTGTTATTAGTTTGGATTATTATGCATAACACGGTCTATTTTGGTGAATACACAGAAAAATCCATTTTATTATGGTTTTAAATTATGTTGTGTATAGTTTTTAATATTTTTCATATTGTGACTTTATGTTATAAGATTCTGATCATGTTTAAGTCCTATGGAAAACAATGGTATTTTTTGGTTTAGCAGACAATTGGCCTGGTGGCAATTAGGCCTCAAGTTTCTCTTAGATTTTCAAGAGTTTAAATTTCAATAATTTCAATAGTCATTCCATTTTTAAAGTCTTTGCAATACTATTCTGATCTTTTGGGAATTTGCTTGCCCTGTGGCCAGTTTGTAATCAAAGTAATGGTCTAACACTAGTTCAGTGTTCACAGTATGTTGTATGCTATATAATATCAAATCCATTCATGCACACCTCAGGGCTGAGCCCAGAGGTCTACTAAAAATATTTCATGCATCACTGTCAGGAGCTTTTCCCTCTCCAATGTATCTCTAGTATTTTCTGGTTCCCTGGGGCTCTTATTTTCTGCCAGAGAGAAATAAGGAACTTTATTTACCCTTCTCTTCCATGCACTCCTGCATTTGTACCTGCATCAGGGCTAAGATTCAAAAAGTCAGAAAAGGGGAAAAAGCCCAACAGGGGTTGGCTGCACAATTTAGGGACCATAACTTGTTCAGTCAGAGAGGAAGACACCCCTTGCTCATAGTTGAAGTAACCTACATTGCTTCTACTGCCACTGAGCACTGCCAAGCAATCCCTTTCCAACTTCAAGAGTTCTCTCTGCCCCTGACAATGATTGCTACTGGCAGAAAAAGGGGATTATTGCAATTCTGATTTTCCCCAATCAGTCTGACACTAGCTACTTTTAAAAATTTTAAGTGCTAACTCTTGTCTCTTGTCCTTGTTTTTACCTTCATTCTGTAGAAAGAAGAGAGGGTAGAGTATACTTATATTATTTTACCTCAAATCAGAAATTATCAACACTTCTTATAACGTTAAATATGCACCTATGACCCAGCAAGCCACTCCTAAGTATTCACCCAAGAAAAATGTAAAATGTTATTTTCATACAAATATACACTGAGTGGCCAGCTTATTATGATCTCTGAACACATAATAATCTGACCACTCAGTGTATATCCTATATAATAAAATGCTAATATGCAAATTGTCCCCTCAACCAGGAGTTCGACCAGCAGGCAGGCCAGCCAATCACCCATGTCCCCTCCCCCTGGCCAGGCTGGCTGGACCCCACCCATGCACAAATTCATGCACCGGGCCTCTAGTGTGTGTGTGTGTGTATATATATATATATATATATATATATACTGAGTGGCCAGATTATTATGCATTCAGAGATCATAATAAGCTGGCCACTCAGTGTATATTTGTCTTAGTTGTCTCAAGCTGCCATACAAAATACCATAGTCTAGATAGCTTAAACAGCAAGGATTTGTTTTCTCATAGTTCTGGAGGCTAGGAAGTCCCAGAGGTTCTGGCAGCTCTCTTCCTGGCTTATAGGCAGCCGCCTTTTTACTGTGTCCTCACATGGTGGGATGGTGGAGAGGGCAAGAGAGAGAAGAGAGAGATCTCCTTGTCAATCCAAAGTCCTATTAGAATAGGGTCATACCTTTAAGATCTCATGTAACCTTAATTGCCTCTTAAAGATCCTATCTCCAGACATTGTCACACTGAGAATTAGGGCTCCAATGTATGTATTTTGGGGAGACAAAGTTTAGTGCACAGCACACACATATAAATAATAAATTGCACACATATACACACATGCCTCTCTTAAGAACAATTAATATTAACCTATTGTTTGTATTTTTTTTCCCTTTTCACATTTAACATTTTTAGTAATTACTTGCTTAGCAGTTCTTTTAGGCTAATTTTCCAGAACCACTGGGCTTTTTGTAGAGGTTTGCTTTTCATATCCCCCACTGCATTTCTTTTTAAAAGGTCATAAACATATTTATAAGTAATTTAGATATGTTAGAATTCCAATTATTTGTTCTCCCTAAACAAGAGATAGAAATTTAGAAAAGTTAAAGGGAAAATTCGAGCTTTTCACTTGCAGCTCTGACTAGTTAAGTCCAACAAGTAAATAGCTTAGAGGTTATCACTCCTGGTCTTACAACAAGAAAATTAAAAAAACAAAAAGACTTCTCTGAACCCATCAAGAAACAGATGTAACAGGACAAACAGCTACTTTAGAATCTGGAGTGACAGGCACATCAAGAGAGATCCAGGAACTGAGGTTTGGTTAACCAAAGAAGTCACTGGAGCCATTAACTGAAAGGAACACTTACATGGTAATTTTAATGAAACACTGAATAGAGAATAGCATCAGAATATCTTCAGGAGTTCTACCTTTCTGGTTCTCACAAAGTGAAGGATAATTTTTGTTACATTCAGAGTGGTCTTTATTAAAAATATTTTTTCCAGGGTCAGTTATTGCCAGAGGTTACCTTTTCTTGGAAAAGGAATTCCTGTGTGTCCAGCACATTCCAACTTTCCTACCTTATCTATGGGGGGAAAATACCTTATCAACAGGGGTCAGGGTTTTGAGGAAATTGATTGGAAGCTCTGAAGCCAGGGATGGGAGTGGAGGAAACAATACTATGCCACCAGAGAAACACTTGTGTTAGACACCCAAGACATAGCCCTATATCTTACCACCACAAAAATGGGACTCTAGTATAGTAAAAATGCATGACAAAGATTTTCTTGGAGGAGGAATACATGGGAAGGCCATAGTCAAGAGAGGACAAGAATAAGGAGGAATTTGAAACTTCTTGTACCTATAACTAACTAATAATTTTTTTCATATGGGTCTGATAAATGGAATCCTCTCTAATAAAATGGGAATATGCAAATTAACCATCACTCCGCTACATAAACCACACCCATCAGCCAAGCCACGCCCAACAGCCAATCAGGGCGAGTATGCAAATTAACCCCAATCCAAGATGGCTACAGCCACAGAGAGCAAGGTTTCCCAGGTAACAGAGTAAGCCAAGCTTTCCCATAGCCGTTGCAGGCCTAAGCCTCCACTCAAGCTACAAAGTTTCAATTATAGAAGGTAAACAAATTCAAACAAATGGCGGCAGAAAGGAGCTGAGAGAGCAGGCCAGGGTTGCCGGCGGCAACAGGGGAAGCAAAGCTTTCCGCACACCCTGGCTGGGCTCACCCGCTTAAGGCTACAAAGTTTCAATTGTAGAAGGTGAATTAACTGCCACAGAAATGGCTGCCACCCCGGAGGGAATAGCAGGCTTGGCTCCGCTCCAGGCTACAAAGTTTCAATTGTAGAAAGAAAATAAATTCCAGATACCAGGGCCTCTGCTTGGGTTGCCAGGGGGCGTGGCCGGCCTGCAAACCACCACAGGCCCCTCGCTTAGGCCGCCCCAAGCCCCAAGGGAACCCCACCCTGATCCAGGACACCCTTCAGGGCAAACCAGCTGGCCCCCACCCCTGTACCAGGCCTCTATCCTATCTAATAAAAGAGTAATATGCAGATTGATCATCACTGCAACACACAATACAGCTGCCCCCATGTGGTCAAAGATCCTTCCCCCATGTGGACACAAGATGGCCACTACAAGATGGCCAGCAGGAGAGGGCAGTTGGGAGGCACCCAGCCTGCAAGGGAGGGCAGTTGTGAGGGACCAGGCCTGCAAGGGAGGGCAGTTGAGAGGGACCAGGCTTGCAAGGGAGGGCAGTTGGAGGTGATCAACCCTGCAGGAGAAGGCAGTTAGGGGTGACCAGGCTGGCAGAGGAGGGAAGTTGGGGGCAAACAGGCTGGCAGGGAAGCAGTTAAGCATCAACCAGGCTGGCAGGGGAGTGGTTAGGGGGTGATCAGGCTGGCAGGCAGAAGCAGTTAGGGGCAATCAGGAAGGCAGGCAGGCAAGCAGTTGGGAGCCAGCAGTCCTGGATTGTGAGAGGGATGTCCGACTGCCCGTTTAGGCCCGATCCTGGTGGGATCGGGCCTAAACGGGCAGTCGGACATCCCTCCAGGAGTCCCAGATTGGAGAGGGTACAGGCTGGGCTGAGGGACAACCCCCCGCCATGCACGAATTTCGTGCACCGGGCTTCTAGTGGAAATATAAAATCATTCTTGAAAGTAATGATCCTATATAATAAAAGCCTAATATGCTAAGTGTCTGGTAGTCCAGTGGTTAGCTGTTCAACCAATCAAAGCGTAATGCTAATGATATGTGAAGTCTGCTCAACCGCTTGCTATGACATGCACTGACCACCAGAAAGCAGATGTTCCCACCGGTAGGTTAGCTTTCTGCTGGGACCCAGCCGATCATTGGGACTGAGCAAGATGAGCTGGACATGTCCTGGAGTCCTCCCACGGTCCCTCCCTGGCTGGCCAACCTCCCACGTTCCTCCCCGGCCTTGATCGTGCATCAGTGGGGTCCCTTGGCCTGGCCTGCATGCTCTCGCAATCTGGGACCCCTAGGGGGATATCAGAGAGCCAGTTTTGGCCAGATCCCACAGACCAGGCTGAGGGACCCCACTGGTGCATGAATTTGTGAACTGTACCTCTATTACCCTTATATAGTTCTTCAGCATTACAGTCAAAGATAATTTCAATTTTGTTTCTAACAGTAATTTGTTTCTATTGTTAATTTCCTGATCTCTAAATTCATAGTTTTTACAATAAATTGGTATTTGAGGAAGGGTGATTTTTAGCAGGTACTTTTCAGCATATTGCAGGCACTTAGAAGACAAGGCCACCTGAATAGTTAATTCTAAACTGACTCACAAGTCATTGTGACAACCAAAACTAGCCCTTCTATTTTTCAAATGCTTTTTGGGAGGAAACTCCTCTTGGGTTGAGAAACACTAATAAGTTATCTGAGTATTACAACCAGTTCTAATAAGTTTTGTGGTTAACACCAATTGCCTGAAGGAATGATATTCAATTATATTTCTACAATTTTATGTTTATGAAAATATCTTTTTTTAAGAGAGAGTGGAAGTGGGGAGAGACACAGAGAGAGAATCATTGATGTGAGAGAGACACATCAATTAGTTGCCGCTTGCAAGCACCTCAACTGGAGCTGAGGATGGAGCCTGCAATCAAGGTACATGCCCTTGACTGGGAATCAAACCAGCAACCCTTCAGTGCATGGGCTGATGCTCTAACCACTTAGCAAAACTGGCTAGGGCTATGAAGATATTTTTACTAATGTCACTCAGAGCCTTGTTTAGCTGAATAAGAACTGTTTGGAATAATCTAGTCAGATATGTTTTTTTCTGACTAGAACTGATTAATCTACTTCTAGATAGGCTATTTGGAAGACAGAGAAATTACAGTGTAGACTAATGAAATTCCAGAAAAAAAGTAGAAAAGACTGAGGTTACCAAGGGGAGTGAGGGCATGAGTGGGGGAGTGGGGGGGCAATAGGGGGGGTAAGGACACATGTGTAACACCTTAACCAATAAAAAAATCATCAAAGAGCAAATTATATTATTAGAATATTATAATCATAATGTAATTTCTTTATCTCTACTAGTAATCACACATAACTCTTTAAATTCAACATCCAGAGTGACCTCAGAAGAATGGTTGTGTGAGAGTGCACTTTGTCCCCTCCCTGTAAAATTTCAACAAGTTAACCAACTATAATTCAAAGAAATCCCTGCTCAACACAGATGCATGACAGAGAAACCCACACATTGAAACATCAAAAGGTCAGCAACTGCAAATAAATGGGGAGACTAGAAGGGAGGAAAGTGCAGATGACCTGCAGATGCAGCCCTACAGCCAGGAGCTCGTGACTTTCCCAGATGGGAGAGGGAAGAAAGTTGGCAGTATCAGCCATTTCCTTTGGCCAGGAGGAACAGGGAGTTGCTGGAGAAGGTAGGTTCAGACCAGCAGGGTGAGTGGTGAGCGAGCAAACAGTGTATAAACAGTGTCTGAGTCAACAGATGTCTGACAGAGCATGGGGATCTGCCAGGCGGCTCTCCACTGTTAGGGCATCAGTGGTGTTTCAGACAGAAATAGAACCACTGAGCCCTGCCTTCACTTTGATTCCCAAAACTTGCCTCCCATTGCCCTTGCAGTTGGGTACAGGACAGTGGGGAAGCACAGGACGTGGTTGGAAAGTTTGTAAGGAGGATTCTCTGAAAGGCCAGGGGCCTCTAGGGGAACCTTGCCAAAGGCAGCAGCCCCTGCCTTGACTTTTCCAAACAAGTTCAAGTTCCTGGGTGTTTTGCTGGAATTTCTATGTTTAGTCTTTAAACCCAACCTTGTAGAAGCATGTGCTTTATCAAGGATACTTACCTTGCTGATTGTATCTAGAAGTTAATTTTAGTTCAAGCTGTTGTTACAATAAAAGCCTAAGGAGGCAGGCAATTGGGGCTATTTTGGTGCCTCCTGCCAAGCAGCCCCTTAGCCTTCTCTTTCATAGAAATGTGTGTCAGAGTAATCCATTCATCCATTGCTCAGGGTCTGCTGTTCAGTCCTGGCACAGGAGCATATTATCTGTAAATCAAGAGCTATTGTAGTAGCTCTTGTTTCCCTCTGTAACTGATCCCTGGGACAGGTGCTTGGAGTGGAATCCCATGGAGGTCAGGGGTCACCAATAAGGTGAGGGCAAAATAAATCCTACCTCCAAGCAACACAGCTGTATTGTCTTACGGAAGATACAGAGGTAAAGGATCTTGTGATTAAGTGCCAGTAACTGGATAATAGTAGAAAGACCTCTTCAGAGATAAATCTGAAAGCAAAGAACAGCAAATACTGTGAATAACCACAGTAATGAGAATGACCAGAAAGAAAATGAGAAATCCCAAGAAAGTGGGCTGGAACACATGGAAATATGTTACATAAATAATACATATTTCAAGACTGCAGTTCTGAAAATACTCAATGAGATGTGAGAAAATACAGACAGGGAATTCAATGCACTCAGAAAACAAATCAATGAACAAAACCAGTACTCTACCAAAGAGATTGAAACTTTAAAAAATAACCAATCTTAAATCCTGGAAATGTAGCATCTAATTAAGGACATTAAGAGTAAACTACTGTATCAATTGAAGCAGAAAAGCATTTGACAAAATCCAGCACCCTTTCTTGATAAAAACTCTCAGCAAAGTGGTAATAGAGGGATCATAACTCAACATAATAAAAGCCTTATATGACAAACCTAAATCCAAGAACATACTCAATGGGAAAAAACTAAAACCATTTCCCCTAAGAACAGGAACAAGACAGGGATGCCCACTTTTACCACTCCTATTTGACATAGTACTGCAAGTGTTAGCCATAGCGATCAGCCAACAAAAATAAATAAAAAGTATCCAAATTGGAAAAGAAGAAGCAAAACTGTCATTATTTGCAGATGACATGATATCCTATCTAATAAAAGATTAATATACAAATTGACTGTCACTCCAACACACAAGATAGCCACCCCCATGTGGTCAAAGATGGCTGCTCCCATGTGGACACAAGATGGCCGCCACAAGATGGCCTGCAGGGGAGGGCAGTTGTGGGCGATCAGGCCAGCAAGGGAAGGCAGTTAGGAGTGACCGGGCCAGCAGAGGAGGGCAGTTGTGGGAGACCAGACCAGCAGGGGAGGGCTGTTGGAAGGGACCAGGCCTGCAGGGGGGGAGGGCACTTGGGGGCAACCAGGCTGGCAAGGGAAGGCAGTTAGGGGTTACTGGGCCAGCAGGGCAGGGCAGTTGTGGGGGGCCAGGCCAGCAGGGGAGGATAGTTGGGGGTGACCAGGCCTGCAGGGGAGCAGTTAGGTGTCGACCAGGCTGACAGGGGATTGGTTAGGGGGTGATCAGGCTGGCAGGCAGAAGAAATATCATCCTTAAATGAAACACTAAACAAAATGGACATAACTGACATTCCTACAACCTTTCATCCCAGAACATCAGATTACACATTCTTCTCCAGTGCACATGGGACATTCTCAAGGATAGGCCTTATGTTGGGTCACAAAACTAGCACTACAAATTCAAGAAGATTGAAATTATACCAAGCGTGTTCTCTGACCATGGTGCCTTGATATTAGAAATTAACTGAAAAAAGGAAATAAAGAAATCCACAAATATGTGGAAATTAAACAACATACTAGTACTACTAAAAAATGACTGGGTCAAAGAAGAAATAAAAGATGAGATCCAAAGGTATGTAGATACAAATGAGAATGACAATACATAATATCAAAAGTTCTGGGATGCAGTGAAAGCAGTAATAAGAGGGAAGTTTATATCATTATAGGCCTATCTCAAGAAGAATGAGGAATCCCAATTAAACAACCTAACATAATATCTTAAAGTATAAGAAAAAAAAAGAACAAAAGCAACCTAAAGTCAGCAGAAGAAAGGAAATAATAAAATTTAGAGCAGAATTAAATGAAATGGAGGACAAAATTGCTATAGAAAAAGTTAATAAAACAAAGCTGGTTCTTTTAAAATATTAATAAAATTGGCAAACCATTGATTAGACTTGAAATTATAAATCAACTGCAAAAAGGAAATAAAGAAGCCCACAAATACATGGAGATTAAACAACATACTCACAAGTTTAAAGAAAGGAAAAAGATCCATATAAACAAAATCAGACATGGGAGAAGAGAAATGAAAGACTATATGCCACCACACTCAATAACCTAGAAGAAATGGATAACTTTCCTAGAATTATATAACCTTCCTAGACTAAATCATGAAGAATTGGAAAATCTTAATAGACACAATAGCAGTGAGGAAATTGAAACAACCATCAAAAACCTCCCAAAAAATAAAAGTTCAGGACCATTTGGCTTCACCAGTGAATTCTACCAAACATTCAAAGAAGATTTAAAATCTAGTCTTCTCAAACTCTTCCAAAAAATTAAAGAAGAGGCAATACTTCCTAGCACATTCTATGAGGCCAATATGACCCTGATACCGAGCCCTGGCAAAGGTAACACAAAAAAAGAAAACTATAAACCAATATCTCTGATTATTACAGATGCAAAAATCCTAAACAAAATACTTTCAAATAGAATACAACAGTACATCCAAAAAGTAATACATCACAATCAAGTGGGGTTCATTCCAGGGGCACAAGGATGGTTCAACCTATGCAAATCAATCAATGTAATGCACCACACCACATTAACAAAAGAAAGGATAAATATTATATGATCTTATCAATAGATGCAGAGAAAGTATCTGATAATATACAACATCCATTTATGATTAAGACATTCAATAAAATAGGTATAGAAGAAAAGTACCTCAACATAATAAAGGCATTTATGATAAACTTTCAGCTAATGTCATACTCAGTGGTGAAAAACTGAAAGCTTTTCCTTTAAGATTAGGAACAATGATCCACTCTCACCACTCATTTAACATTGTGCTAACCAGAGCAATAAGGCAAGAGAAAGAAATAAAAGGCATCCATATAGGGAAGAAAGAAGTAAAACTGTCACTTTTTGCAGATGACATGATTGTGTATATAGGAAATCCTAAAGACTCCACACACACAAAAAAACCAAACTATTAGAAACAATAAACAAAAACAGTCAAGTTTCAGGATACAAAATCAATGTGCAAAAATCCATTGCCATCCTGTATACTAACAAAACTTCAAAAAATAAATGAAAAAGCATTCCTTTAGCAATTTTAACCAAAAGAATAAAATACCTAGGAATAAACTTAACAGAGAACATGAAAAACCTGTATACTGAAAATTGCAAAGCATTATTAAAAGAGATTGAAAAAGACACAACAAAGTAGAAAAAATATTCTGCATTCATGGATTGGAAGAATCAACATAGTTAAAATGGTCATATTACTCAAAGCAATATACAGATTTTTTAAAATAATTTTTTCTTTATTGATTGAAGTGTTACATATGTCTGCAATATACAGATTTAATGCAATCCTCATCAAAATCCCAATCTTTTTTATTAAAGAAATAGAACAAGAAATCATAAGATTTGTATGGAACCACGAAAGATTCTGAATAGCCAAAATAATCCCGAGAAAATAGAACAAAGCTGGAGGTATCATGCTACTTAACTTCAAATTATACTACAGAATTACAATAATAAAACAGCACGGTATTGGCAGAGAAACTGACATACAGATCAATGGAACAGAATAGACAGTACAGCTATAAAACCACATATATATGGACAGATATTTTTCAATAAAGGAGCCAGAAACACTCAATGGAATAAAAAGAGTTTCTTCAATAAATGATGCTGGGAAAACTGGAAAGCCACATGCAAATGAATGAAATTGAATTACAGTTTGTCCCCATGTACAAAAATTAACTCAAAATGGATCAAAGACCTAAAGATAAGACCTCAAACAATAAGTTATATAGAAGAAAATATAGGTAACAAATATATGACCTTGGTTGTAGAGAATATTTTATGAACTTGACCTCAAAGGCAAAGGAAGTAAAGACAAAAATAAATGAATGAGACTATATCAAACTAAAAAGCTTCTGCACAGCAAAAGAAACAGGCAACAAAACAAAGAGGCAAAAGCTATCAAGATTACAGCATAAAATTTCCAAAAGCCTCCCAATATTTAAACCAAAAAAGGGGGGATAGTAGAAGAATATCATGTAAGGAAAAATATCCTGCAAATAAATTACATCTAGAAAATTTTTACTTTAGAAAATTAACTTTCTTTGTAATGCTAACAGCAAGTCACCCAGGTAAAACATACATGGTGTCAAAACAAGCCAAAGGAAAATCATTTGGGCAAAAAAATGAAAAAGGATCGCATGTCAAATTTATAGAAAATATTCCTTTATTAACTTTTGGTCGAGAATATGTTTGTATATTTTCAGAAAACAACTCCGAGACATGTGGATTCCTGCAACAGAGAGGAATTGACAGGAGTGCTCCAGCCATGAAGTCAGAAGAGAAACAGTCCAGAGATGGAAGACGCTGACGATGCCTTGCCATACTAGCAGTCAGCAGATATGCATCACTGCAATTGCCCAGGACCAAACCAGAGAGGGTCGGACCTGCAATACCACCATTTGTCCACCATCCAGAACTGAAATATCATTGCTGTTATGAACACATTAACAACTGTTGGACATAGAAACCGGGACTCAAAAGAACTGTTAGCCCAGAAAGAAACTCATTATAGACTGATTCATTTGCCTCTCAGCATAACTATTATTGCTTGTCTCATTTTCGGTTCCTATAAGTGTATTCCTAGTATCACATGAGCTCACTCATCTAGGGGAAAAGATGAACAACATAGACTGAAGAACAAGAACAGCATTGATCAGACTGTCAGACCTCAGAGGGAAGGTAGGGGAGGGTGGGGACAAGGAAGATAGATCAACCAAAGGACTTGTGTGCTTGCATATGAGCCTAACCAGTGATCACGGACAACAGGGGGAGGGGGACTTGTGTGTGTGTGTGGGGGGGGGGTTTGGGAAGGGAACGGGGGAGGGGGTTGATGACAAATATGTGATACCTTAATCAATAAAGTAATTTAAAAACAAAACAAAAAAACAACAAAAAACAAAGAGGCAGCTGATCAAGTGGGAGATACTTGCAAACAGTTGCTCCTAAAAAGGTTTAATTTCCAAAATATATAAAGAACTCAAAACTCAACATCAAACAAACAATCCAATAAAAAAGTTGGCAGAGAACCTGGAAATACACCTCTCTCAAGAAGACATACAAATAGCCAATAGATATATGAAACAATGTTCAACCTCATTGGCAATCAGGGAAATGCAAATCAATCTACAATGAAATACCACCTCACATGTGTTAGAGTGGCTTTTATAAAGAAGATAAGTAATAACAAGTGTTACAGAGGTTGTGGGGAAAAAAGAAACCCTCATTCACTGCTGGTGGGAATGTAGACTGGTACAGCCTCTGTGGAAAATAGTCTGGCAATTCCTTAAAAAATGAGAATAGAGCTACCATATAATCCAGTAATCCCTTTCTTGGATATATACCCAAAAAAACTCAAAATCATGTATTTTCAAAGATATATGAACCCCTATGTTCATTTCAGCATTTTTCATGGTGGTCAAGACATTGGAGTAAACAAAGTATCCTGCGATAGAGAACTGGATAAAGAAGATGTGGTACATATACACAATGGAATACTATTCAGCCATAAGAAAGGATAAAATGATGCCATTTACAACAACATGGATGGACCTTGAGAACATTATGCTAAGTGAAATAAGTCAGACAGAAAAAGCTAAGAACCATATGATTTTCTCAAATCCTATATAATTAATATGTAATATGCAAATTGACCTCATGCCCTCGCACAAGATGGCCACCCCCATGTGGTCAAAGATGGCTGCCACAAGATGGCCAGCAGGGGAGGGTAGTTGTGGGCGATCAGGCCAGCAGGGGAGGGCAGTTAGGGGTGACCAGGCCAGCAGGGGAGGGCAGTTGGGGGTGACCAGGATGGCAGGGAAGGGCAGTTAGGGGTGACCAGGCCTACAGGGGAGGACAGTTGGGTGTGACCAGGCCTGCAGGGGAGGGCAGTTGGGGTCAACTGTGCCAGCAAGGGAGGGCAGTTGGGGGCAACTGGGCCAGCAGGGGAGGGCAGTTAGGGGTGACCAGACTGGTAGGGGGCCAGTTAGGGGGTGACTAGGCCAGCAGGGGAAGGAAGTTAGGGGGCAACCAGGCTAGCAGGGGGGCAGTTAGGGGTGACCAGGCTTGCAGGGGGGCAGTTAGGGGGCAATCAGGCCAGCAAATAGAGGCAGTTAGGGGCGACCAGGCAGGCAAGTAGAGTGGTTAGCGGCAATCAGGCAGGCAGGCAGGTGAGCGGTTAGGAGCCACCCGTCTCGGATTGTGAGAAGGATGTCTGACTGCCAGTTGGGCCTAAACCGGCAGTCAGACATCCCCTGAGGCATCCCAGATTGGAGAGGGTGCAGGCCAGGCTGAGAGACACCCCCTAGCCGTGCACGAATTTTGTGCACCAGGCCTCTAGTATTGTAATAGATATGAATGGTGTCTGATAGGTACAAGATTTATTGATCACTTTGTAAGGTATACAATTGTCTAATCACTATGTTGTACACCTGAAAGTAATGTAATGTTATATTTCAACTATAATTGAAAAATAAAATAAAAAGAGTATGTAGCAATGGAATAAGACTAACACTGGCTAGTGAGTTTGGAGGATAAAAGCCAAGAATTTATGAAATCATGGAAAACAGGAGAGGATTAGTTTTGTTACTAAAAGAATAAAACATCTGTGGTTCCTGCATCCGGAGCTGCAAACATGAGGACAGACAGTGAACAATATGAATGCCATTAGTAATGTTAACAAGAGAGTGCTGGAAGTCAAAGACTGATATCAATGCAATAAATATAAGCAGAAGGTAGATTAAAATTGATTGACAAGTGAATTGGACACGAAGAATTGAAGACTGCATGTTATGTTTGATTTTGAAAAAACAACAAAGAATAGAAGCAAAGTTGAAATGTTGAACATTTAAAAGTTGTTCTTATGAAACAAAATATGTAAGATGCTTAATAATGTGCCTGACCCATATTAGTGCCTTAAAAATGTGAGATCCTTCCTTATCTTGCATATATATTTTTATAACATGTTTATAATTATGACACTAGAATATTTTCTCTCTTTGTAAGAGAAGATATTAGTGGGAAAATATCCAAATTGAATGCTAATCGAGACAAACCTATTCCACCCAAATATTATTCACTCTACATTGCTTCCTATGTCAAAAGAGTAGACAAGTGCATGACATTATCAAAGCAACATGTTGTGGTTTAACAATTTTAAAACTACACAACTTTTTAAAGAGGCAGCACTAAAAAAAGCATGTTTCCTGGATAACTTCCCTCTTTCTGTTAGACCTATTTTACATAGAATTCATTCACACATGCGTTTGGGTACAGTCCTCTAATCCCAAGAGTTCTACTTTCACTTCAGTCTTGCACTAACCTTAATTCTAGGAAAATCAATTAAATTATTTGGATCTCAGGGTACTTATGTAGGATGCAATCTGAATATTTGTTTAAGTTTATTCAAGTTTTCAAATTGCTGAGATTTTATTTTTTGAAGTGCCATCTGCTAGAAGAAATACTTTTATAGAAAGAGCATATATCAATTTTTATTTTACTTTATTCACTGCTTCTAGGACATTATTATATGTAAGAAATGAAAGATTTACCTGAAGAAAGTAAAGTAATTTATGATTTTATAAAGAGACTAAATCAAATATTAATTCATATTGGAAATTGTAGCTCAGCATTATTTTAATAAGACACCCTACTCATTTAAAATCCACCTAATTTCACTTCTGGAATTAATGAAGACACTTTACTTAAACTTGGCTAAAACAATGAAAGCTGTCTTAGAATAAGGCAAAGAATAAAGTTGATCATAGCATTAAGGTTCTCTTCCAATAAAATCAATATTTGGTACCTTACTATCATTTAAGTTATTATTAAATTATTTTATGATAGTTGGTAATTTATTTGAAGGAATAAACTAAATTTTATGAATACAGAAAGTACTCAAATATTTTAATAGATAAAGGTATAAATTGATATGTAAATGGATAGAGAATGTATTTATAGATTAAGGAAACATCTGAGGTTACTGAATTATTACAGAATCTGATCCACTTAATGATAGGTTTCTTACAAATTAATATGATTCATGTACACATTCAATGAAAGGAGTTTATTTCTAAAATCAATTCTTATATATATTAATTTATTATTTAAAATATTATATTAATGAGAATATATCAACTTTTATTATATAAAGTCACTGAAATGTGAACACTCGCTTGATCGTGATACTGGCTTTACTGAGGAAGCCAGTAACTGAACCCATCTCTCTGAGGTAGGCCTGCATACATAGGATTGTTGGATACCTACCACAGGCAGGTAATAAAGTTTAAGAAATAGATCAACTTGCACACTTAAGATTACTATTTTCACTATATTTTAATTTATACTCATACAAAACCATCCAGGGAGAATGGCGAATGATCATTTGGTAGTCATGGACACGAGAACCTTTTATTTAAGAATCTTTCCCCATCTCAGCCACATCAGTGGTGACCAGTCAGGGTTGCCACTGTTGGCTGTTCCAGGTGGAATGCTGCGGTGTCATCAGGTCTGTTGTGGCCAGAGGCTCCCTGGTGACCAGGCAGTCCCTGTGCGGAGGGTCCATGGAGGCGCTGTGGTCCTCTGCAGACCTGGGCTTCGGGCCCATCCTTGGGAAGCTGGGCGAGGAGGCGGTGGATCTGCTTCCACGTGGCCTGGGCTCACGCCTCCCTGCCCCTCTCCTCCTCTGGGAGTTAGTGGCATGCCCACCTGTCATCGGCTTCTTGGTGGGTCTTGTATTTATGGTCAGACTGTTTCAGTCTGTTCGGAGTCGACTTTATGTAAGACGTGAAGCGCAGCTGGCAGAAGCACTGGCCGCACAGGTTGAGGAGAAATGCCAGCTCATTGACCAGTTGAGCGCGGCTGAAGAGGAGTGCACGGAGATCCAGTCATCCTTAGATGGCAGGAGTGAGAAACAGGCATGAAGTATACCCCGCCTTGCTGACGCTTGCAGAAAGGTCACCACGACCTACAGGAGATTAAGTCCCTGGTTCATGAACTGAAAGGAGAGAGATCCAAATGCTCCAGGCAAGAGGAGGAGATGGCGGAAATGCTAAAGACGCTGAGGTCCCTGGAGGAGGTCGTGAAAATCTCCACTTCACAAGCTACTTTCCAAACCTGCCAGATGCCAGGAGCCAAGCCCTGATGGTCCCCTCCTCAGGAGTGGACCTGGGTCTTAAAGCAGCTGTTCCCTCTTCTCCACGTGGCCTCTCCAGCTGCCACTGTGCCTCCACCTGAGGGTCCCTGAGACCAGTGGGAGCGCCCCTGGGCTGGATTCTTCCTCCTCCACATGCTCCTACATAGAGGAGCCCTCCACATGTAAGGGACATAAGACTTGGTGTAACAAACCAAGACATGTTTGGATTTTCTCTTAATAGCAATGAAAGAAATGCTGTTCTATTTAAGTGATGCATCTTGGACTCAAAATGAATCTTCATCAAACAACATTTCTTAGACTTTTGTGATTGTTATACTGTATATATAGTAATCTTATATAGAAGCACTGTAAGTCAACATTTATATTTTACTCTCCTCTTAAATATTCTATTTAAAATTTAAAATATATTTAGCATTTCAATAAAGACTTCAATTGTCAAAAAAAAGTCAATGAAATTTTGGAGGTTTGCATAACATGTAGTACTTATTGTCCTATCGTATTTTTAAAATGGTATATATATATATTATAGATTTTTCTAAACTTAATTTATATAAGGTAATACTTTTTTATTATTTTATTTTATTGTTTAAAGTATTACAAATAATAGTACATATGTGTCTTTTTTTTCCCCATTGACCTCCCCCAGGGCTCTCCTACCTCCCCCTTCCTCCCCCCCCCCCCCCCCCCCGCACATGCCCTCACCACCCCTCCCAGTGTCTTGCGTCCATTGGTTATGCTTATATGCATACATACAAGTCCTTCGGTTAATCTCTTACACCCCCTTAACCCTCTCCTGTCTGCCCCTAACCCTCTCCTGCCTTCCCGCCCCATGATCTCACTCATTAGTGGAATATAAAGAACATTATAAATTGATGAACAAAAATAGATACAGAGACAAAGAAGCATGGAACTACAGGAAATACATTTTTAAGAAGAGCCTATATTCCTTAAAAAGTAAAGTTTGTTTTGATTAGAGTCCTTTTGTTTATAAATATCAATCACTAATAAAACAAATGCATTAAACTCTATATACATTTTCAATTTACATGAATATTATGTACATACTAGAGGCCTAGCGCACGATTCAATCGTGCGGGTAGGGTCCCTAGGCCTAGCCTCCTGCAATCAGGGCCATCTTCTGCCTGTTCGCCAGTCCCCAGGCCCAATGCTGCCTCCGCCGCCACTGAGCTGCCAGGCTGTTGGGATCATTAGCTCATCCCCAGCCACTGCCGCTGCTGCTGGGGCTTGAGGCGCTGACGAAGGGGAGCACAGCAGAGGATCCGGGTGCGGACAACCGGCTCCCCGCCTTCGATGGCAGCGGAGCTGGGTGTCCAGGGTGTCCGAGGCAGCCCCCCTCAGCGGCTGCCAATCCAGCCGTTGAGAGGCAGGGGCGGGGGGGCGGGAGTCCCGTGCCTCTCAATGGCCGGATATGCCACCCTGAGTCCCGCCCCCCAGCCTCCCACCGCCCAATCGTGGGCGTAGCGGAGTGATGGTTATTTGCATATTGCCTTTTTATTATGAAGGATATTGCATTTGCCTAGATTTTGAATGACTTGTCTCTCTAAATAACCAGCTCATTTTTTTGCTTTAATCTCATTGAGAAAGAAATATCAGACAGTTAAAATTTAGAATGCTCAGGAAGGTTTATTTCTAGTTCCCAAATCATGCATCATTTTTGCTGGTTCTGTACTAGCTGAAGGTACAAATTCTCCTGTACTGGGATCCAAATCATTTCCATATGTCATGGAACCAGTATTCCCACCAGTCTATAGTTGAGCTTCTGCATTATATTGTGCCTATCTGGGTCAGGCCATGTAGAGAAGTTTTCCTTTTTTTTTCCTGATCAAATGTCAGAGATGATAAAGAATGTCTCCAAGAGCTAAATACTATTAGGCCTTGGGACAGACATGTCAAAAGATTGCTGAGGCCGTATAAGGAATTCTGTCTAATATGACAGGGTACTGAAAAAAATAAATCAGGAGACCTGTTCTGATGTTACATCTAATATGCTTGTTATGTTTTTTTTTTCTTTATGGAATTTTGCTTAGATTTAAACTACCTTAAATGACACTATTTATATTCCATAAGAGCTTTCCACTTTTAGTGTAGAACTCAATGATATTTTTAGTAAATTTACTACTTGTTCAACCATCACCATAATTCAGCTTCAGAAAATTTCATCACCCCAATAATATCTCTAATGTTCACTTAACAGATATGCTTTTGATCCTTCAAAATTGTTCTTCTACTGATCATAATTTTGATTCCTACTACTTGAAAAATAAACCAATTCATTTTAAAAGTTGGAAAAGACTTGTATGCTCCATTTTATTGTACATACCCTCCTCTTTATTGAACACCACTCACATAGAAGTATGTTTCATTTCTGAGCTATTTATTTATTTAATATCATGCAAATGATTAAGACATGTATTTTCATGTAGTTTCTCCCAAGGCACAACTTGATTCAAGGACTTCGGCAGAGTTGTCCTTTGGTTGGTGATCCCCTAAAGAAGTGAAATTGAAAATGTGAGAAAGTTAGTAAGCGTGTGTTGTTGAGCTAGTGTCCTCTGTGGTTACTGAGGTTTACTACTGCTTGGTATCCTTGGATAAATTTGTACAATGTGCCTCTTTGTACAATGTGCCTCAGGATTGTCTCTGAAAAATAAGAAATGAAAACATTGAGATTTTCCTCATTTATTGAGGGTTTTTCCCAAGGTGGAAATTCATTTTATACATTTAAGGCTGCCCTTTCAATGGTTGGACTCTGCTCTCCTCACTTCAGAAAAAGTCCCTGAAAGAGAAAAGTGGAAGATTCAGAAGGCATTGAGGTGAAATATGAGCAGCAGGCAGAGAAATTGTCAACCACATGGCAAGTATTGTTATATCTAAGTGTCAAGGTGGTTTCCCATTATCCTTGAAGCATCATCTTTAGATTAATTGCAGTGTCATTGCTAAAATTTTTAATACTGAGCTCCTGAATGCTCTTTCTAGGTCAATAATGTTCCCTGTTATATTTTGCCCTCATCTTTGTTCTATATCCTTAAAATCTGATCCTAGTTATATTTTCTCATTTCCTCCTGGGACACTTTCTATAATTCCATTAGTGAGTAAAATAGTTCCTTTAATATCAAGTACCACAGTGTTCAACTTGGGCTACATGGAGCCCTGACCAAAGTTGTTTTTAGAGGTTATAAAGGGAGGTAAGAGTGAATTTGAGAAGATAGCATGTCATTTTTGCAAGTCATTCCACTCAGTTGAAGTCTTAGCATGAACTCAGAAAAACAGAGCCTCATATTATTTAGAAGAGTGAGGGAACTGCTTTTAGCAGGCTGGAGGATTCAAGGGTATTTCATCCACATGCTTCAATCTCAGCTCTCAGCATGCCATTCCTTTCCTGCCTTGTCCTCCGCAGTAAGGTCCTGTCATATGAGGTGAGTTATCTAGTCTCAGTCTCCCACTCTGTTTTCTAGGGCCACTTTTAGTAGAAACTGTCTTTATTTGGGTTCCCTAAAAAAAAAAAAAGGTTGGGGGGGGGGGGGCTGAAACAAGAACTTGTGGGTAGTGATTGCTTTGGGCAAAGATTCCAATAGAGTAGGAAAAAATAAGACTGCATTATTGATTTGTTTACTGCTCTTTGTTCCTGTAGCTCAATCCACATAAAAATACCATAAAAAACCTTTACAATGCACCTCACAATTTTCCTTCTGAAAGGCAGTCTATGGCATTTATACATTGCCTCTGGGAAATTCAGTGATCATAGTCTTCTATCTTCTAGGTTGTGCAAGCTCATGGCTTTGAAGAAAGCCCACATAAGAACAGCAGCAGAGAAAAGAAAGAGGAGAAATGAGAGGTAGGGAGAGGGGACTTGGCAAGGAAGTTTGTACAGTGTGCTTCTCTTTTTGAAAATAGATAAATAGAGGATACGGGAATGTGGTTCGGGCCCATCTGCTAAAATATGGATTTGAAGAAAGGTGAAACTGGACACATCTTATGTAAAAGTTTCCCAAATGAGGTTTTCTTTTGTTTTGAAAGAAGCAGTGACCTACTTGGAAATGGCTACTGAGACCAACTGAGAACAAGGGCTATCCCATGGGTTGACTCTGTAGATAGGACTTAACCAAAAGTTATTTATTTGCTGCTCCCTCCACCTGGAGGAAGTCGTTAGAGGTAAGAAAATTGCTTTGGCAAAGATTACCTGAAATTATTTTTTGGCCATTCACTATAACTGTAGCTACCATAAAAAGTAAGTTTTTTTTTTTCTTTTTAAATAAGAAAAAAAAAGGAGTACATTCTTAACACACTGATGGATTGATAGGCATAGCCACTTCACTTTATTGGGCCCTTCTGCAATTTTAAATAATTCTTTTATAGAACATAACTGCAACAGTGGTGGTTTAAAAGCCGAGTACTTGAATGTAAGGCAATTGACCTTGAAACAAGGGCTATAACCCTGTAAAAAAGGTGATGTGCATGGATGAGGTACACTCTCAGAAGTTATTAATTTTAAGAATATCAGTATATTGTTATGAGGCTGTTTGATAGAGCTCTATATAAATTTTCAAACTGTTTTGTAAATTCAGTGGGCCTATAAAGGGAAAAAAAAAGTTACATTCAACTTTGTTAATTTATTGCAATGTTTAAATAATCTGAGTTCTAGAGATCCTAAGCAAGAACAGGGAGAAATGAAAGATGCAATATTTAAAATCACTCTGCTATAGACTCTATATGTTGTACTGCCCCCCCCCCTCCAATTAATAGATTGAAACCTATCCCCAGTGTGATAGTTTTAGGTTGTAGGGTCTTTGGAAGGTAATTGGGTCATTGAAGATGGAGCCATTATGAATGAGGAGAGTGATCTTATAAAGAGATCCCCATGCCCCTTCCACCATGGGAAGATACTGCAGGAAGATAATCCTACATAATAAAATGGTAATATGTAAATTACCATCACTCCGCTACGCCCACGATTGGGCCAGCAGGAGGCGCAGGGGGCAGGACTCAGGGTGGCCGGGGTAGCTGATTGGGCCAGCAGGACGCTGAGCCAGTGGCGCCGCGAGCTCAGCGTCTGTGCCACGGCTGCGCCGGAGGCTTTCGGAAGGCCTGGGGCACCGGCGGACAGCCGGCCAGGTCCCCCGCGATCAAAGGCCAAAGCGGGGGACCTGGCCGGCTGTCTGCTCCGGCGCAAGGCCTTTCGAAAGCCTCCGCAGCGCCGGAGGCTTTCGGAAGGCCTGGGGCACCGGCGGACAGCCAGCCCGCTGGTGCACCAGGTGCATGATTAAATCATGCACTGGGCCTCTAGTCTGCTATAAACCAGAAACCTGGCTCTCACCAGACACTTAATCTTCTACTGACTAGATTTTGGATTTACAAATCCTTGGAAGTATGAGAAATACATTTCTGTTGTATATAAGCCACCTAGTCTGTGGTATTCTGTTATAGCAGCATGAATGGACTAAAATACACCATAAAAAAACTGAAATTTTGTAAGAACTTAGGTTCTCACCATAGGTAATGTTCTGAGCACCTGGTCAAATCACCAAGGCAGAACAATTCATACACTACCATGTTGTGACCTTTCTTGATGGGTTACATTTCAGTCTGGCATAGATACGTTGGTCAAGGACAGCGATTTTCAACTTTTTTATATCATGGCACATGTAAACTAATTACTAAAATTCTGTAGTACACCAAAAAATACATTTTTTGAAGACCTGACAAAAAATAGATATAAATTTGATTCATTAACATCAGAGGGCTGTTGTCTTTTTTTTTCTCTTAATTTGACAATCTAAAGGAAAATAGATCAGTGTCCTTGACTAAATAGTCAGGTATTGCATGTTTAAAATAATTTTTGCAGCACCCAGTGTGCTTCTGTGGCATGCCAGTTGAAAATCTTTTAAGTAGGAGCCTTATAGAGTAGCACAGATTTTAAGGGACACTGTAGTAGAAGAGGTTTTTGCACTACCTAGATCCCATTTACTGGCATTTGCACTCTATGGTCAGCTACTGTATTGCTCCCTTCTCTTGAGAATCACCTAAGATCAGGTACATGTGGTAAGACAAGTCCTGCCCTCTTTCCTCAAGATCTGACTAACTAAAGAAAGCTGAACTCCAGAGTTTTCCCTGTGAAACTAGACATTGCTTAGCTGTTCCTATTACACCTTGTTATTTTTTTCAGTTACCTTTTCTTAAAGACACTTCTCATTAGATCATTTCAATATGATTTCCAATCTCAAGCTTTTAGGAAACCCAACTACGACATACCTACAGGGTTGGCTACATGTGAACGTAGCTGTTCAGTCTCATACAGTCCCATGTTTGGCTTAATGTTTTGCTGTTGTCCTGACATTCAGAATTGCTGAAGAAGGAGTCCTTAATTTCCATTTTTACTCAAATCTGTTGACATCAAACTTTAAGGTCCTGAAATACAACAGTTTTTACACATGGAACAAATCAAACCATTATCTAAGAATAAGGACATTTCATAATTTATTTTTATATTTTTTATCTTGAATTGATCAAAACAGAAAAAAACAAACAGCTCAAAACAGGGAGTTTCTATAAATAAAGCCCATAAATTATAAGAAAGAGGTATAAATTCAATATCAGGACACCTCAGGAATCTGAGGAGATACTATGAGATCACAAGGGTCAAGTTTCCCCTGGCATTATTTTGCCAGCTCAATAGAAACATACAAATATTAGAAGTTCTAAGGAGAAAAAAGTCATAGTTTGACAGCTTGGTTGGGGTCCTAGTCTTGATTGCCTCCCACTAAGACAAAGACAGAAGTGCACTCTTTGTTCTTTAATAGGGCTATCCTGTATATACCCCTCATTCCAGGCCAGGGCAGTTCCAGTAATGAAAGACATGCTTTTTTTCAAGAGATGTAAGCAGAATTAAGTTAACCTAGATATTCCTGGAAGAAAAAATAACAAATTTAGGTAGAAGATCAGACCTTTAACCATTAAGCAGAATTAACAAATATTACCTCAGAGAACTTTGGAAACAAGGCACACTCATAACTAATGCATTATATGAAAATTCAGAGTACCCAAATAAAATCAGTACCATGGCTGCCCCTTTCTTTCTTGGAGATGTGTGCAGAGAGTAAAGAAGTTCAATGGATTTGATAAAGAAACAGACTCACAGATTTATCAGGAAGTCAGGTTGGGGAGATATGTAGGAAGATGCTATTTTGGTCTATGAACTATTGATCGCACTTTCATTCTTTGTCTCTCTGACCTTACCTGTAGTCCAGGGAGTTAGAAAATATTCTAGTTTCATTGTTCCAGGAATAAGGAAAAGACCTTTGAAGACCTGCAAAAAATGGTGGAAAGGATTTAAATAGTCATTTTTAAAAAAGATGTATGATTAATTTTATTAAATAAAATTTGTTTAATTTCATTTCTGAAACACACAGTATAGTCTATATCATGATATGCTGCAGAATATTTGAGTAAGATAATAGATGTATAGATTAAAAGAAACATCTGAGGCTACTGAATCTGACCCACAGGCTTAGTAGGTTTCTTACTAATTAATGTGACTTGTATATACATTCAATGAAAGAGATTTATTTCCAAAATCAATTCTTATATATTGGTGTATTATTTAATATTATATTAGCGAGAAGAGGAAGTTGATAATACCTAATATAAATATCTAAGATGGTACATAGTATTTTACAAAATGAAAAGTACATGGTTTTGTATAAAAAATTTTCTATAAAATTGATAATGATTAAAAAATAATGATATAGTCAATGATCATATATCATGCAACATAAATTCAACTTAACAGATAATATCTCTACCTGTTAATTATCAATGATATTGTTATCAACAAGAACATTATATTCTTATTCTAGTTTCCCTGAAAAAAATGTGGACAATAAAAACCATGCCACTGAGCAGAATTTTGAGTGTTTGATATGACTATCCACTTTATCATATGGAGGTGGCCAATGCTGTAGATATATGATGACTAATGAGAAATCCTCTATAATTTTACCGGATAGTCAAGGACTAAGGAAAAGAAGTTGGAGGACCTATGACAAAAATGTCTGGTAAAGAAGAATGTGGACAGTTCTCTGGAAAGAACACATAGTTGAGGCTTTTGTGTCACACATAAATGCTCACCAGAGGAATTCACTACAAAAAAAAGTTCTTAATAATCATGTGGACATCTTGTCCATTTACCAGCCAGCCTCCTTTTACCAGACACCACAGTGTTTGGTCAACAGGTTGATTTAAATATTAATCTGTGTGAGAGGGAGAAAGTACATATCTATCCTAGAATATGACCCTTCAGAAGATTTCAGAAGTGCCAAATACCCAAACCACCAATGGCAGAGTCCACTACTGAACCAGTAATATTGCACCACTACCTGTGCAAACAGATGGAATATTTTTATCAAGAAGAAGGCTTCAATGGATCCTCAATGTAATAAACAGTAATTCAGGATATGAATTTACCTTCCTTTCATGCAATGTATTTTTCCTCCTCTTCCTCAGTGAAGTACTTAAATTCTTTATCCATGATCATAGTAAAGAGAATTTATATTTCTTCTTATTAAAGAATTCATTTTATAGCCAAAAAGTGCATGCAGAGAGTACAGCTGATGGAATTTTTGGTCTTAACATGTGCTCCATCCATCAACCAAAAATAGCTGGCCTGATAAAAACACTGGTATCACCCACTGAGAGTTTATTATGGCTGCTAGGTCATTTTAATTTTGTGCTGTCAACAAAGCCAAAATATATTGGTCCAGGAGACAATAAGATTTATTGAAACTAACTTTTTTCTCAATTATAACAAATTTCCCCAAGTTCGGGTTTTGAATAATCATTCACTTGGCCATTTTAGTCTATTCATAATATTAAATGCCAGGTGAAGGAGAGAATCTACACTAATAAAAGAGAAAGATGCAAATTGACCATACATCTGTGTTGCCCACCAGCCAATCAGGAGTGAGTATACAAATTAACCTGACAAAGATGGCGGCGGCCCCACCCCCCAGCCACTCCGGGCCTGTGGGAGTCAGAGAAGTCGGGGGAGATGGAGAAACTGGGAACCAGTGCCTTAAGCTGGCTGCGGCCCAGGAGACGAAGAAGCCACCTGCCCTGTGATCCTAGGCTGCAGCCAGCTGCAGAAGCCACCTGCCCCACATCTGCCTGCCCCACATCCGCCGGCCCCACGTCCTGGGGGAGACGGAGAAACAGGGTGCCAGTGCCTGAGGCTGGCTGCAGCCTGGGAGACAAAGAAGTTGCCTGCCCCATGATCCCAGGCCACAGCTAGGCTGAGAAGCCACCCACACTGCATCCCAGGGAAGACGGAGAAGCTGCCTGCCTGCAGTCCAGACCATTTTCTGGAGGTTTCTTTTAAAACTTTAATTTTAATAGTAAAAAGTAAAAGAAACTTGTAACAACTGGATAAAGCATTCAACTTGTAACAACTGGGTCACTGAGCATTCAAATTAATTACTCCACTGGCTGAAGAAACCCAACTAGCTGAAGTGCTGACTGAGGGAAAAATATACATGAGTTGGTTAATAAAAGAGGAATTGATTTGTATACATTAAGGTCTCATGATCAGTCACCTATACAAGTATTTAAGCAAATATGTGTATATTTTGGTTGTTAATTACATATTTGTATATAATCACTTTTGGCCTATTCCATTTCCCTTTTTTTTATTTTTATTTTTTGTTAATCCTTACCAGAGGATATTTTTCCACTGATTTTTAGGGAGAGTGAAAGAGAGAGGAAAAGACAGAAACATCGATGTGAGAGAAACACATTGATTGGTTGCCTCCTGCACAAGCCCCGACCAGGGCCAGGGCCCTAGAAGCCTGCAACCAAGGTACGTACTCTTGACTAGAATCGAACCCGGGACCCTTTGGTCCACAGGCCAATGCTCTATTTACTGAGCCAAACCGGCTAAGGTCCCCTCTTATTTCCACTGAGAATATTGGTTGTGATCAACTTAGGATGTCATCTCTAGGTTATACATTTTCTAGGTAATAATTCTCAAACTTTAATAAAATATAAAAAAGTACATTCCATGGGGAAAAATGTCTTATGAACTCCTCTATATCTCTGTTCCAGATGAAGTTTGCAAGGACAAGCTGATTTCAACATAGCTTATTCTATTCTTATTTCCCACTGATCCCATGATGTTGCACATATGTGTCTCTAAGACTAACAAAGGCATGATGATGGATTGCATTACTCTACTCCATAAAAAAAAGCTTTTGATATTTCACTATTGCCTATCTGTGGGAACCACGCCAGGGTCCCCGGTTAGCCAAGGCCAATGAGAGCACAGAGGCCTTGTTGTCAATACACCAGAATGGCCAAGGCTTCTCTGAACATGAGCCTAATTGGGGTGCCCAAGGTGAAGATACCAATTGGGTGCAAGGACACATGGTACGCTGTGCCCTTCTGTAACCCAAATGATTGATGTCACTGTTGGTAACCAGCCTTCTTTGTCTCTGGAGTAACATACAGGTTACTGACCAGGAGTGTGGGAAGAAGTCTTCTAGAGAGAGCAGATGGGCAGAGCAGAGGCTAGAGACCTCAGAGAGGCTGGAGAGTCTACTGAGGCTGAAGCTCTAAGGGAGAGCTCAGATATAGCTGCCATGTTAACCAGCCAGTGTGCTGGGCAAGGGAGATAGGAGAAGCTGCTGAGCCAGAAAGCTTAGGTACTGCTACGATGTGAGGCAGTGAGTCTAGGGGGCTCAGATAATAGCTGTGGATATAGAGACCGATGATGCTTTGTGAGAAAGATGTACATGCTAACCAGCCAGTGTCCGGCTGCCTGCCTGTATGGACTTTGTTGTAAAGGACTGTTTTGTCTGATGGCTATATAGCCAATGGCTTTTGCAATAAAGTCTCATTTTTTAAAATATATTTTTATTTATTTCAGAGAGGAAAGGAGAGGGAGAGAGAGAAAGAGAAACATCAATGATGATAGAGAATCATTGATCGGCTGCCTCCCGCATACCCCCCATTGCAGATCGAGCTTACAACCTGAGCATGTGCCCCTGACTGGAATTTAAGCCAGGACCCTCCAGTCTGCAGGCTGATGCTCTATCTACACAGCCAAACCAGCTAGGACAAGACTCATTCTTATACACCCACAACTTTGCATGGCTTCTCCATCTCGGACCCAACACCTGTAACTAGTGAGCAGAGGATAAAGGAAGAACTTGGACTAAATTCCTACCAGTTAGTACAGTGGGCAGGGTTTGAGAAGGACCTGCCCTGGCATAGTCAGGAATAATTGAGAAGAATACATGGACTCATAGCAACTCAGAGCAGCAGAGCCGTGCAGAGCTCCTGCAGTCTCTGACACTATCACATACAATTTACTGTTACCTATCATAGCTGAAATGTTGTGCGCAACTTTGCCCCAATCTTCCTTTCTAGATTTATTCTCATCACACACCTTCTCACTGTATACAGCAACATCATAGCACAACTATTCATTATTCAAACACACCATGTACTGTCAGTCTCTGGTCCATACTGACACCCTCTCATTGCCTGGACTGCCATTTATCACCACATTCATACTTTCACTCATGAAATCCATGACATAGAATTTCAACCATCTCCTATATCTCAGAGGAGAACTTCCTGATTCTTTTAACAGAATAAATCAATCCTTCCTTTGTGTATCCATAGCACATTTTTTTCTACATAGCAGGAATTATATAAAATAGTGACTGAAAAGATGAACACACATCTACTTCAGGAATTCTTATTTATCCATAATTTTATTCCCATTGTAACACATATATAGCATGGACTGGCTGGATCAATGAATTAAATGATTGTCTTATAGAAGTATCCTATCTAATAAAAGAGTAATATGCAAATGGACCGTACCTTCACTACACCCTCAAGCCATGCCCACCAGCCAATCTATAGTGAGTATGCAAATTAACCTAACCAAGATGGCTGCGGCCACAGAGAGAGCAGGAGGCTTGGGTTTCCCCGGCAATGGAGGAAGCCAAGCTTTCCGCCTGCCTGGCCTGGCTTGGCCTCCGCTTAAGGCTACAAAGTTTCAATTATAGAAGATAAATAAATCCCAACATAAATGGTTGCCGCCACGGAGTGAGCAGGAGGCTTGGCTCCGCACAAGACTACAAAGTTTCAATTGTAGAAGATAAATAAATCCCAGATCCCAGGGCCTCCATTTGGGTCACCGGGGGGCGTGGCCAGTCTGAAAACTACCACAGGCCCCTCATCCAGGCCGCCCCATACCCCAAGGGAACCCCCACCCTGATCTGGGACACCCTTTAGGGCAAACCAGCTGGCCCGCACCCATGCACCAGGCCTCTATCCTATCGAATAAAAGAGTAATATGCAAATTGACCATCACTCCAACACACAAGATGGCTGCCCCCCATGTGGACACAAGATGGCCACCACAAGATAGCCAGCAGGGGAGGGCAGTTGGGAGGGACCAGGCCTGCAAGGGAGGGCAGTTGGGGGCAATCAAGCCTGCAGGGGAGGGCAGTTAGGGGCGACCAGGCCTGCAGAGGAGGGAATTTGGGGGTGACTGGGCCTGCAGGGAAGGGAAGTTGGGGGGGACCCAGGCCTGCAGGGGAGAGAAGTTGGGCGGGGGACCAGGCCTGCAGGGGAGGGCAGTTAGGGGCAAACAGGCTGGCAGGGGATCAGTTAAGCATCAATCAGGCTGGCAGGGGAGTGGTTAGGGGGTGATCAGGCTGGCAGGCAGAAGCAGTTAGGGGCAATCAGGAAGGCAGGCAGGTGAGCAGTTGGGAGCCAGCAGTCCTGCATTGTGAGAGGGACGTCCGTCTGCCCGTTTTGGCCCGATCCCGGATCGGGCCTAAACGGGCAGACGGACATCCCTCGAGGGGTCCCAGATTGGAGAGGGTGCAGGCTGGGCTGAGGGACACACACTCCCATGCACAAATTTTGTGTACTGGGCCTCTAATTATAGCATAATTAGTGATCTGAAGATAGATAAACATCTTAACAGTAAAGCAAACAGTAGTGGTTAAGGGCATGCAGAAATTATATAATCTCTATAATCTTCAATTTTCCTAACTATAAAATAAGTGTAACAGAATCTACTTCAGCAATCTGTAGTGAGGTTGAAGTGAGAAAATCAGCACATAATTCTTTATAATCATCATTCTATATGATAATTTCTCAGCAAACATTAGCTATAAAAGCAATTACAATAATTATCAGGTTTATCATATGCTCTTTTTTATTAACTACATGGATCCTGGAGCCACCTGTCTTGATTAAAGTCCCACTCTATCCTTTACTAGTCAAATAACCTTTAATAAACTTAATCTCAGCTCTTCATCTCTATTCTGTATAATAAAAGAATAATATGCTAAGTGTCCAGTCATCTGGTCGTCTGTTCAACCAGTCAAAGCGTAATATGCTAATGAAATGCTAAGGCCACTCAACCGCTCACTATGAGGTGCACTGACCCCCAGGGAGCAGACAGTCAACCAGTCGGCCAGTTGCTATGACGTGCACTGACCACCAGGGGACAGACGATTTGACTGGTAGGTTAGCTTGCTGCTGGGGTCCAGCTGATTGAGACTGAGCTAGATGGGCTGGACACACCCTGGAGCCCTCCCACTGTCCCTCCCCGGCTGACCAACCTCCTGCGTCCCTCCCCGGCCCTGATGGTGCATTAGTGGGGTCCCTTGACCTGGCCTGCACCCTCTCGCAATCCAGGGGATGTCAATGAGCCGGTTTTGGCCCGATCCCACAAGCCAGGCCAAGGGACCCCACTGGTACATGAATTCGTGCACCGGGCCTCTAGTAAAAGCTTAATAGATCCCACTTTCATCAGCTTTTTTGACAAAAATGATGCTTAGATAGTCTCTGAAAACAATAGATACTAAATGATTAGCTCTTATGACTAAACCTAGAGAAAATAAAAAAAATAAGTAATAGTATAATTTACTACCATCCTCTGCTTAAATGATCTTTACAGTTAGGTGATGGTATATTTTCTAATTTACACCAAATGTTAAAAATAAAAAGTCTGCATTTTTTCATGGATCATTTCATTATGCTAATTAGACTTTAAATTTTTAAAACATAATCACCATGCATACAATCTATTAATACTTCATTAGAACTGTGATTAATGGAAAACCTGGTGTTAATACTCACAAATAACAATCAGAAAGAATGTCCCCAAATGATGCTTTTAAAGTAGAAATACACACACACACACACACACACACACATGCACAAATTCTATGAGTATAATGTTGATTATACATGGAATTTTCTGTAGATAGTGTCAGACATGCTTGTTATGAAGGCAGCCAGAACATATTTATTCAATATTTCAAACAGGAAAAGTTGAACTGGCAGCTTCCTGACTGTTTCTCAAGTACATCAATCAGTAATAATACTCACAGCCACTCTAAGCAAAGTCTTTATTGGGTATATATTAATTTCTTTAATTTGTTCTCTCTCTTTCTAAAGACTTGCATGAAGTCTTTTTAGGGCACACTACCTAAGACATTTTAACATGTTACATTAAACAAAGGATCTAATATTTTAGCTGAATAGTGCAAAGATTAACTTTAGGAGATAGCATTCACTTTAAATATGAGATATTTGTGTGATTATTAAGGTAACTGATATATATAGAACATTCATTATTGAGATATTATTAGTAACATCTGACCCATAACTATTACTATCTTATATGGGACAAGCACAGATAGAAACAATCACTCTGAAACGAATGGACTATGATTTTCTTTGAGATGATAAACTAAACAATCACAACTGCCTTTTCATTCCTACTGCTTTTACTTTTCCTACTTTAAAATAATTCATTGAAATTTTATGATTTACAATGTGATGATTGAAGTATTGGAAGGAAGAATTTAGGTCTATTGCTGTGAGACCTGAGAAAGTCAAGAATGATTGATGCTGCTAAAATCAACAGGGTGTTTTACATTCTATAAACCAATTTTATATTCAATTTTACTTGCCAATGTGAATGTGTATGCTCTAATACCTATCTACAACATCCCTTTTCCTAGTGTGTCTACTCTTCCAAATGTGGAAAAAGAAGTCAAGAAGCATTAGTAAAATTTGACTTGATACACAGCAATACATCACTCTGACCTAGAGGCATGTTCTTGCTGAGCATCAAGGCATCTGAAGATGTATTGAGTAATTCACCCTCGGGGTCATTTTCCCTTGTCACTCACACAGCATGTAACCTCTGCTTCACATGAGGAAGGTAAATTATGTACAGCATGGGTAGGAAGGATATGATGAAGGAAAATGGCATTTCTGTCTTCAAGTCTGGCATGTATCTCCAACAGCTCAGCCCCACTGTCAAAATGACATCAGCATATATAGCTTTGGGAAATGAAGGACACTATACAGAGGAATGTCAACTGAAAAGAGTAACTATAAACTGACCATTTGCCTCTCATAATAAAATATGTTTCATCTTTAAACTCTCCAAATCATGAACTTTTGTACATAAGTATATGTACAAACTCATTTCATAATCTATACTAATAGAAGGGTAATATACTAATTAAGGTGGATGTGTTCCAGACAACCTCTGGACAAAGCTGCAGCGGCTGCGAGGGCCAAGGCTCAGGCAGCCACAGGTGGCTGCAAAGGGCTGAGGCATGGCAGCAAAGGGCCCAGGCTCAGGTTGGCAGTGGCAGCAGCAGCAGGGTAATGGAGGTGGCACCTTCCCCTGATCCACCATGTCACTTCCTGCAGCTTAGGCCGGGGGCTGAGGCAGAGGCAGTTAGGGTCGATCAGGCTGGCAGGGGGGCAAGGTAGGGATGATCAGGCCGGCAGGCAGAGGCAGTTAGGGTGATCAGGCAGGCAGGCGAGCAGTTAGGAGCCAGCAATCCCAGATTGTGAGAGGAATGTCCGACTGCTGGTACAGGGATTGGCCTAAACCAGCAGTCAGACATCCCCCGAGGGGTCCCAGATTGGAGAGGGTGCAGGCCTGGCTGAGGGACCCTCCTTCCCGTGCACAAATTTCGTGCACCAGGCCTCTAGGAAGTAATAATACAAAAATGTAGAGAATAACACAATTGTTTCAATAACTAACTTTAACTCTTTTTAAATTTGAAACAACTATAGATTCATGGAAAAATGCAAAAAAAAAAAAAATGCAGGGAAGTACTATGTGCCTATCATCCACTTGTCTCCTAAGAGTAAATATAATATGACTATGGTACATTATCAAAACAAGAAGATTAATGATTGACCTTTGAAAGACACTATAATTACAAAGATAATTTAGAGATTAAAAATTTAGGCTCTGTTTAATATTATAAGTAAGTAGTATACAGTTTAGCCTCTTCATTTTCATTTCAAAGAATTAAGGACTGATGCACTATTTCATTAAAGAGATTATAAGCACCTGGAACTACAAAACAAATCTGTCTGTATTGTTTAGTACCAAAAATTTGCTTTGAATTTGTTGAACATGCAGATGGTGTAAATTTGCATATAATAAATGTGAATGAATAAATTTAATTTTATTAACAATTTTTACATTTATACAATCACTGTTTCATAAAGCTTAGACTACTGATCAATGCTCCAGAAATTCTCAGACATTCTTATATTATATCCACAATGAACTGAATAAAATATTAAAGTTTATCGTTAAATTAATTAAACAAAGAGGCTGTTAGACTAAGGTGGCTTTAATGCTGTGGCAGCCTACATAAGCAACTCAAAATCTAAGTGTGTAAATGCCTCACGGTTGTGAAATAAAAATGCTTAGGAAAATCAATCACAAACAGACAACTAGGCTTTAATCTAGAGCCAATCCAATAATTTTCTTTCTTTGCTTCCTCATCTTCTTATATAAGGATTTCCTTGGCCCCTAACCTCATATAGTATTTTTAACTTTTATTTTCTTTTATTTCTTTTTCCCTTGACTAGCTTTTGAAATTATTTTTTTATCTTTATTTTATTTTATTTTTTTACAATATACAAAATAAATCTATTACCAGATTGTAGATACAAAATAATTATCCATTTACATGCAACAAACATTAATATTTCAAGAAAACTGAATTTTTAAAATATATTTTATTGATTTTTTTACAGAGAGGAAGGGAGAGGGATAGAGTTAGAAACATCAATCAGCTGCCTCCTGCACACCCCCTACTGGGGATATGCTCGCAACCAAGGTACATGCCCTTGACCGGAATCGAACCTGGGACCCTTAAGTCCGCTGGCCGATGCTCTATCCACTGAGCCAAACCGGTTAGGGCAAGAAAACTGATTTTAAATATTATAATGTTACATGCAATAAACATTAATGTTTCAAGAAAAACAGTTTTAAATATAATAATATTATATGCAATAAACATTAATATTTCAAGAAAAAAGATTCTAAATATAATAATGTTACAAAAACTGTACAACAGAGTATATTACAAAAGTTGTAGGAAATATTGAAAATCCTATATAATAAAGAGGTGATATGCAAATTGACCCTCACGCCCTCATGTCACAACATGGCCGCCCCCATGTTGTCATTAGATAGCTGCCGCCACCAAGATGGTCGCACCCATGTAATCACAAGATGGCCGCCCCACATCATTACAAGATGGCCGCCCCCACATTGTCACAAAATGGTTGGCAGGGGAGGGCAATTGGGGGCTAATAGGCCTGCAGGGGAGGGCAGTTGTGGGGGACCAGGCCTGCAGGGGAGGGCAGTTGGGGGCGACCAGGCCTGCAGGGGAGGGCAGTTGGTGGTGATTGGGCCGGCAGGAGATCAGTTAGGTGTCAATCAGTCTGGCAGGGGAGCGGTTAGAGGGCTATCAGGCTGGCAGGCAGAGTGGTTAGGGGCAATCAGGCAGCCTGGCAGGCGAGTGGTTAGGAGCCAGCAGTCCCAGATTGTGAGCAGGATGTCCGACTGCCGGTTTAGGCCGGATCCCAACCGGCAGTCAGACATCCCTCAAGGGGTCCCAGATTGGAGAGGATACAGGCTGGACTTAGGGATACCACTCCAGTGCATGAATTTTGTGCACTGGGCCTCTAGTCTGTAAATAACAAGATTACTTCTATTTTATTCTAAAATTCATTTCTCTTCCTCTGGCTCTATTTTTGTTCATCAGTTCATTATATTCCACAAATGAGTGAGGCCATGTGATATTTATCTTTCTCTGACTGGCTTATTTTGCTTAGCATAGTGCTCTCTAGGTCCATCATGCTGTTGCACATGGTAAGAGTTCCTTCTTTTTTAAAGCAGCGTAGTATTCCATTGTGTAGATGTACCACGGTGTTTTAATCCACTAATCTGCTGATGGGCACTTAGGCTGTTTCCAAATCTTAGCTATTGTAAATTGTGCTGCTATGAATATAAGGGTGCATATATCCTTCCTGATTGGTGTTTCTGATTCCTTGGGATATATTCCTAGCAGTGGAATTACTGGGTCAAATGGGAGTTCCATTTTTAATTTTTTGAGGAAACTCTATACTGCTTTCCACAATGGTTGTACCAGTCTGCATTTCACCATCAGTGCAAGATTGTTCCTTTTTCTCCGCATCCTCTCCAGCACTTGTCGTTTGTTAATTTGTTGATGATAGCCATTCTGACAGGTGTGAAATGGTACCTCATTGTCATTTTGATTTGCATCTTTCTGATAATTGGTGATGTTGAGCATCTTTTTATATGTGTCTAGGCCTTTGTCAGTTCTCTTTGGAGAAGTGTCTATTTAGGTCCTCTGTCCATTTTTTAATTGGGTTGTCTTCCTTTTGTTGAATTGTATGAGTACTTTATATGTTTTGGAGATTAATCCCTTATCAGCTGTATCATTGGCAAAAATGTTCTTGCAGGCAGTGGGTTTCCTTTTTAATTTGATGCTGGTTTCTTTTGCTGTACAGATGTTTAATTTGATGTAGTCCCATTTGTTTATTTTTCCTTTGTTCCTCTTGACCAAGGAGATGTATTGTGAAAATTTTGCTACCTAAAATGTATGATATTTTGTTGCCTACATTTTCCTCTTGGATGTTTATTGTTTCAGGCTTACATTTAAGTCTTTTATCCATTTTGAGTTTATTCTTGTGTATGTTGTAATTTTGTGGTCTATTTTTATTTCTTTGCGTATACCTGTCCAATTATCTCAGCACTATTTATTGAAAAGACTGTTTTCACTTCCTTGTATGCTCTTCCATCCATTGTCAAATATTAATTGAGCACAAAAATGAAAGTAAAATTAGGTATGCACAACAATGCATATAAACATAAAGATACACAAAGCCCAAGGAGCTCATAAAATTTTTGTCACTGAAACATATTAAAAGTTATTAAAAAAAAGGTTGGTTAGGTGAGAAAAAAACGAGGTAAATTTAGATGTGTTCAGATTAAAGGCTCATGATAGTGACAGTTGAAGTGTCCAGAGGGAGAGATGATGGCTGATGTAACATTGTTGTAATTAGGAACTTTAGCAAAGAATGGAGATTCATTTAAATTACTTCAAATCGTGTGTCTTCCCTGTAAAGATTCACAACCAAAAAAACAACTAAAAATTTTCAATAAATAAGAATTTACAGAATAATTACCAGGGGGCCATTGTAGACTCAAGGAGCTCTAGGGTCTTTAATAGTAGGAATCTCTGTGTAGGTAGTCTTGTCCAATCAGCTGTGGCTAGGAGGAAGAGTGTGCTGTACTCTTGTGAATGTGTTCTAGAATTTTCACCTGAAGGATTCTCTAAGTAGGGTAATAGTCCATAGGGCGGGTTGCATAACTTAATAAGCTATGGTAGAGAAGATTCAATGTGATTACCAAATCTATTTCATTTTCATCCTGGGTACACAGCTGAGCTATATTTTTCTGCCTCTTCTGCAATTAGATAGGACCTTGTGATTCAGTTCAGAGCAATGGAACTGGCATTGTGGAGAAAGATGTGTGCCATTTCTAGTATTGAGGCCTTAAATGTCTTTTTGTGGTCCTCTTTAATATCTCTTCTCTCCATCTGCTAGCAGGATGATGCCAGGGAAATCTTAAAGCTGTTGGATAGAAAGGATCTCAATGTCCAGGCAGTTCTTCCTACATGCTATTTTTGCTAAATGTTAAAATGTAGCTGTGGGAACATAGGGCCTCAAATGCTGGGTAGTCTGGATGTGGCAATGTAGCCTCCCAAGGGGGTGTTTAGGGAGATTGGACAGACGGTGGTACTGCTGGAGAAGATGAGGATTGTCCACCACTTACAGCTCCTACAGTTCTCCGGTATAGCCAGTGAAGAAGCCTGATGGCACGCGGTGACTGTGGATTGCAGAGAACTAAATAAAGTGACTCCCCTGCTACACTTCACGGTGCCAGCTGTAACGGATCACATAGATCACCGTGCACTGGCACTGGGGCAATGCCCCTATGTGACGGACTTGGCTGGTGCCTTCTCCATGGACAGGGCTCCAGAGAGTCAAGGAGAGTTTGCTTTTACATGGGAAGGTCGACAGTGGACTTTGGGATGTTTTTATGGCCCAACCATTTGTCATGGTTTGATGGCATGAGATTTGGCTGCCTGGGGCAAGCCTCCCATAGTACCAATGTTTCATGGTACTAATACTGTTGTGTTAACCTCTGACTCCCTTGCAGATTTGAATGCAGCTGTCAGCAGTTGTTGGCGCCAAATGGGGAATGAACACTTGCCAATATCCTTGTTGGTCTACAGACCTATGTTGGTCTATAGACCAATGTTGGTCTATTAGGGTATTGGCTAGTGCCCAGTCCCTACTTGGTGCCATTGTTATAGCCATATGTCAGTTGTCCCGGAAGGGGGCAACAAGGGGTTGAACTCCAGAAATAGAGGGTACCCAGCTGCCAAGAGGGCAGTCAGCCAAGTGGGTGGAGAGGGAACCCATCAGGTTTTGGTCCCAGTTATGGAATAAAACTGGGAGTCAATACTCTCTTGGTGAGAGACAGTTGGCAGCCATGTGTGCTGTCTCACAGGCCTGTGTGACCACACTCATGTCGAGAGTGGCACAAACCCCAACTTTAGCAAAGTGGCGGGGGGGACTATTTAGAACAAAGGGCAGTGGTGAGTACCAGCCCTCTGTCACAGGAATTGCAAACCCTGTTGGGTCCTGTGACTTATGAGACCCTGTCAAGTGATGAAACTCCTATGAAGAAGGTACTCCCAAGTCCATTCCGGGAGGGTATGCACACCTCCCAGAGACCATGTAGTATAAGGACAGGTCTAATAGGGGAGAACCCTGCTACAGAGACAGCTGTGACTATCCATTTGGATACTGACAAACTATGTAGTTCAATTCAGATACTAGACTAAGTAGCACTTTGGCCATAAGAACAGACAGATGGGCTGTCTTTACAGGCTTAACTATGTAATTGCCACAATGGCACAAGCAATAGTGGCTAATAGGCCATCACCTCATATGGCGATAGGAAATGTGAGTTCCACTTAGGGGTGGACCTACCTAACCTAAAAGATTGGGCTAGACGAGTGCATACAGAGGTATCCTCAGACACTGCATGCACAGGTGAAAGCAACAGATGAATGTTTGTGAACCAAGGCCTTCCCCCTTGGCAGAGGGGGAACAGGGAGTTTGGACCTGGCCATGGTTCATTACAAGAGAAGGGCCATGGATAACCCTCCTATCCCCTTACAGTTGCACCCTTTGATCCAGCCCTGGCAATGTAGCCATACCCTGCAAGAGATAAGTCAAGTACAGGCCATACAAACCCTATCCCATGACCCCATCCAAGCTTGGTAGGATGGACTGTCAGGAGCATGGTGCTGGGCACTTATGAGTGTTGCTATTGGTGCCGGAGCACTAGTCATAACATGTGGTAGTCTGCATTACTGTTGTGGACTCTCTGCTCAAGGTACTGGGATATGGGCCAGAGTATCCCTAGAAGATCACCCAGCATAAGGGATAGAGTATGGGAACCCTAATCAGAGTACGCTGGATGTTCAAGGCCAATTTGTCATATGCAGGTGCAAAAGCAAGGACACAGCAGTCTTATTGTATGCACTGCGCAGGCGTACCTTTCTATAACCTAAATATTGATGTCACTATTTGCCAAGAGCCTCTTTTGCTGGAGTTGGTATAAAGATATGTTACTGACCAGCCGGTGCGAGGCTGCTTAGTCAGGCTGCTTGGTTAGCAATGGCTGCTATGTTTACAGGGGCTCCTGTGTTTGCTCCTTAGTATTAGCAAGGACTGCTTTGTAAGGTTACTTTGTAAGGCTACTTTGAAGAACTATTTTGTCTGATGACTCCTTGTTAGCAATGGCTACTTGGTCTGCAAAAAAGCCTCTCTTATCCTACATAATAAAAAGGCAATATGCAAATTGCATCACTCTGCTACGCCCACGATTGGGCCGGCTGGAGGCGCGGGGGGCGGGACTCAGGGTGGCCGATTGGCTGGTGGTAGGAGCGGGGGGCGGGGACTCGCGAGTCCCTGACTCCCGCTCCTCCCACTGGCAGTTAGGCCAACGCTGCGGAAGGACCCATGGGGCCGGCGGAAGACGCTGGTGGTGGCCGATAGCGTGGCTGCTGGCAGCAGTTTTCTGCCAGCAGCAGTTTTCCTCTGGCCACCCGCCGATCGGAGCGCCTCCGGGATCGGAGTTCCTCTCAGGGTAGCCGATCGCACTGGCGGGAGGCGCTCTGATCGGCGGGTGGCCAGAGGTAAACTGCTGCTGGCGGAAAACTGGTGCCGGCAGCCAGGTGAAAGTCTATTGCACTAAACTTCGTGCAACGGGTTTCTAGTATTCCTATGACTTCTCATATCTCCGTCTAATACCCCATGTCTATGAAGGTCCAGTTCCTGGCAGGGGAACTGAGGCCCCACAGTAGACAGTATTTTGCTGGCAAGAGCTGTAAATAACATGAAATTGACAGGAACCCAACCAGGAAGTATAGTCTACTACAAAAAAGAAGTCAACATGTAATTAACCAAATAGTTTATAAAAGTAATGGCTAAGCCTCCCCTAGAGGGAGACAGAGCTTTGGATGGGAATCTCCTGTCTCCCTTACTTGCTGAAAGTAAATAAAACTGTGGAAGCCACATTTCCTTCTTGAGTAGAATATCCCAAGTGGCAAACCCATTGAGATAGGGAACAAAGCCACATGTTGAAGTGGCATGAAACGAATCTGGACCTCTGAATCATGACTTGGGTTAAAGCCACTGGGCCCAATAAGTAAAAAATCAGTTTTTACTACTAGTATGTAAAGTCACTGAAATGTGAACACTCGCTTGATCGCGATACTGGCTTTACTGAGGAAGCCAGGAAGTGAACCCATCTCTCTGAGGTAGGCCTGCATACGTAGGGTTGTTGGATACCTACCATAGGCAGGTAATAAAGTTTAAGAAATAGATCAACTTGTACACTTAAGATTGCTATTTTCACTATATTTTAATTGATACACATACAAAACCATCCAGGGAGAATGGTGAATGATCATTTGGTAGTCATGGACACAAGAACCTTTTATTTAAAAATCTTTCCCCATCTCAGCCACATCAGTGGTGACCAGTCAGGGTTGCCACAGGTGGAATGCTGCGGTGTCATCGGGTCTGTTGTGGCCAGAGGCTCCCTGGTGACCAGGCAGTCCCTGTGCGGAGGGTCCATGGAGGCGCTGTGGTCCTCTGAAGACCTGGGCTTCGGGCCCATCCTTGGGAAGCTGGGCGAGGAGGCGGTGGATCTGCTTCCACGTGGCCTGGGCTCACGCCTCCCTGTCCCTCTCCTCCTCTGGGAGTTAGTGGCATGCCCACCTGTCATCAGCTTCTTGGTGGGTCTCATATTTATGGTCAGACTGTTTCAGTCTGTTCAGAGTCGACTTTATGGAAGACGTGAAGTGCAGCTGGCAGAAGCACTGGCCGCACAGGTTGAGGAGAAATGCCAGCTCCTTGACCAGTTGAGCGCGGCTGAAGAGGAGTGCACGGAGATCCAGTCATCCTTAGAGGATGGCAGGAGTGAGAAACAGGCATGAAGTATACGCCGCCTTGCTGACGCTTGCAGAAAGGTCACCACGACCTACAGGACGATTAAGTCCTTGGTTCATGAACTGAAAGAAGAGAGATCCAAATTCTGCAGGCAAGAGGAGGAGATGGCAGAAATGCTAAAGACGCTGAGGTCCCTGGAAGAGGTCGTGAAAATCTCCACTTCACAAGCTACTTTCCAAACCTGCCAGAGGCCAGGAGCCAAGCCCTGATGGTCCCCTCCTCAGGAGTCTTAAAGCAGCGTAGTTCCCTCATCTCCACATGGCCGCTCCAGCTGCCACTGTGTCTCTGGCCTCCACCTCCACCTCCACCTGAGGGTCCCTGGGCTGGATTCTTACCTCCTCCACATGCTCCTACATTAAGGTGACCAGATTTTAACATTGGTAAAGCGGGACACCATTGACCGGGCGGGGGGGGGGGTGTTTCTTTTTATTTTATTTTTTTAAATATATTTTATTGATTTTTTACAGAGAGGAAGAGAGAGGGATAGAGAGTTAGAAACATCGATGAGAGAGAAATATCGATCAGCTGCCTCTTGCACACCCCCTACTGGGGATGTGCCCGCAACCAAGGTACATGCCCTTGACCTGAATCCAACCTAGGACCCTTGAGTCAGCAGGCCAATGCTCTATCCACTGAGCAAAACTGGTTTCAGCCCGGGGGGGTTCTTGATTAAAAATTTGGTCTATATTGTAATCGCTTTTGGTTTTTTTAATAAAAGGAAATTCACTTCTCAGATCATCGTTAAATTTGCATCCTCTTTTCTTACTCATTATGTTAAAAATCTAAAAAAAATAATTTAAAATTATATTATAAATTATTATATACATATTGCTTAAAAACACAGTAAGTAGGTACATAATTACATGAATATATTTTATTGTTAGTTTATAAATTAAATTAATTTGATTGTTATAAAGTAACTATATTTTAAAAATTATTTAATCCTATATTTATTTCTAAATAATAACAATACTAACTTGTATTATTTTTCCTCTGAATTTGCCGTAACGTAAGTCGTAAGTGTCACTTTCAAGGCCGGCGCTAGACTTTTTGCCGCCACTATAAAATATAAATAATACGAGTACTGTCTGCTAAATTCAAGAAAAGTTATGTATTTATGAAATAAATAAATAAATTACTTACCTAAATTATCTGAATAGCTGATTTGTAATGACATCACTTGTTTAACTAGCTTACTAGCACGCAGTACGATGTGTATCGTCTGAGAGACAGTTACAAAATGTTTTCGTCGTTGCCAATCCCCAAAAATGCCATTGTTCATTAGGTCCAAACAATGGTGGTCAAATTCTAACAACTGATCAACAATGCGAACTTTGATAAGCAGTTCTTGATAATCAGTTCTCAACAATTATTTGTTATTATTAAAGTTTAACAATATAAAATAAACAAAACTAATATAAAACTCATATCCTGGCTAAATAGCCACATGGCCGCCGAAAACCGTATATTCCCTTCCGGTTCTCCCGCTGTTCCCTAGCTTGTAGTGCATTCTTTCCAAAAATCGGGACTTTTTTAAAATGCCGCGGGACGCGGGACAAATTGTTAAAAATCGGGACTGTCTGGCCAAAAGCGGGACGTCTGGTCACCTTATCCTACATAGAGGCGCCCTCCACATGTAAAGGACATAAGACTTGCTGCAACATACCAAGAAATGGGGGCTTCTCTATAGTGACAGAATGTTTGGATTCTCCCTTAACAATGATGATAGAAATGCTGTACTACTTCAGAGATGCATCTTTCACTCAAATTGAATCTTCATCAAACTACATTTCTCTGACTTTTGTGAACATAATATATAGTAATCTAAGTCAACATTCATATTTTAGTCTCTTCTTAAATATTCAATTTTAATTTAAAATATATGAACTTTGCAATAAAGACTTTTAATTGTACAAAAAGTCACTGAAATTTGGAGGTTTGTACAGCATGTAGTTTTTGTTTATTCATTTATTTTTAACTTATTTCAGAGAGGAAGGAAGAGGGAGAGAGTGATAGAAACATTAATGCTGAGAAAGAATCATTGATCGGCTGACCAGGAATCAAATCATGACCTCCTGGTTCTTAGGTCGAAGCTCAACCACTGAGCCACACCGGCTTGGCTTTATAGCATGTAGTTTTAATTAACTTATCATATTTATAAAATGCCATATATAATATAGTATTTTCCAAACTTAAGTTATATAAAGAAATAATTTTTTAGGAAAAGACTATGTACCCTAAAAAGTACATTTTTTATTAAATTAGAGTCCTTTTGTTTATAAATTTCAATCACTTATAAAACAAATGCATTAAATCTCTATACAATAAAGTTTCAATGCACATGAATTTTATTTGCCTATATGGCATTTGCCTCAGGTTTGGGATGACTTTTTCTCTGGATCCCAGCTCATTTGATGCTTTAAGCACATTGAGAAAGAAACGTCAGAGAGTTAAAATGTAGAACTCTCAAGAAGGTTTTTTCTAGTTCCCATATCATGCATCATCTTCTGGTTCTGTACACAGCTAAACTTGGAAAGGTACAAAGTGTCCTGGGCGGGGATCCAAATCATTTCCTCATGTCAGAAACCAGTGTCGCCACCTATTTGTAGTTGAGCTTCTGCATTATATTGTGCTTGTCTAGTTTAGGCCATGAAGAGTTTTTCTTTTCTCCTTTTATCTTTCTTTTCTTTCTGCCTGATCAAGTGAAGATTCTTTCACAGAACTTAAATTTATTAGGCCTTGGAACAGATATGTCAAAAGATTACTGAGGCTCTCTGATCTCAATTTAAAGAATTCTGTCTAATATGACAAGGTCGTGAAAAACAGAAAATCAGGAGACCTGTTCTGATGTTACATCTAATATGCTTTTTATGTTGTTTTTTTCTTTATGGGGTTTTGCTTAGGTTTGAACTACCTTATCATGAAACTATTTATATTTCATAAGGGTCTTCCACTTTTAGTGTAGAATTCAATGATTATTTTTTAGTAAATTTACTAATTTGTTCAATCATCACCATAATACAGGTTCAGAAAATTTCATCACCCCGATAAGATCTCCAATGTACACTTGATATGCTTTTGATCCTTCAAAATCGCTCTTCTCCCGACCACAATATTGATTCTTACTACTTGAAAAATAAATCAATTCACTTTAAAAATTAGAAAAGACTTGTCTGCTACATGTTACCATAGATACCCCACCTTCTTTATACAGAAGTGGCCTTCTTTATACTGAACATCACTCACATATGTTTTATTTCTGAGCTATTTGTTTATTTATTTATTTACATCATGGAAATGATTAGGACATATCTCCCAAGGCACAGCCTGATTCAAGAACCTAGGCACAGATATATTCTTTGGATGATGACCCCTTAAAGAAGGAAGTAAAATTGGAAATGAGAGAAAATTAGCAAGGATGTATTGTGGAGCTAGTCACTTCTGCAGACTCTGAGGTTTAATACTGGTTTAGACCCTCTGAGTGATTGGTACAATGTGCCTCAGAATTTTCTCTTTGAAGAATAAGAAATGGGAGCATTGAGACACGGAGGACCCTCCCCCTCATTTACTGAAGGTTTCCCCCAAGGTGGGAATTCATTTACACATTGAGACTGCCTTTGACGGTTGGGAGTCTGCTTCCATGGCTTCAGAGAAAATCCCTGAATAAGAAAAGTGGAAGAAGATATTTGAGGTGAAACATGAGCAACAGGCAAAGAAACTGTCAACCAAATGGCAAGCATTATCATCTCCAAGCTTCATGGAGCTTTCCCATTATCCTAGCAGCAGCATCTTCCGATTAATTGCAAAGTGTCATTGCTAAAATTTTTAATTCTAAGTTCTTGAATGATGTTTGTAGGTCAATAACATTCCTTGTTGTTTTTTTTTCCCCATCTTGGTTCCATATTCTTAAGATCTGATCCTAATTATATTTTTCCAGTTTCTACTGGGACACTTTTTGTAATTCTGTTAGTAAACAAAATAGTTCCTCTAATATAAAGGACCACAGTACTCAACTTGGGTTATACTGAGCACTAACCAAAGTTGTTTTTAGAAGTTATAAAGGGAGATAACAGTGAATTTGAGAAGACAGCATGTCATCTTGCAAGTCATTCCACTCAGTTGAAGTCTTAGCATGGACTCAGAACAAACAAACAAACAAACAAATAAAAATGGAGCCTTATATTATTTAGAAGAGTGAGGTAACTGCTTTTAGCAGGCTGGAGGATTCAAATGCATTTCACCCAAATGCTGCAATCTCAGCTCTTAGCATCGCACTCCTTTTATGCCTCCGTGTCAATATTTAGGGTCCTTGTCATATGAGGTAAGTCTCAGTCTCCCACTCAGAGGGTCTGTTTTCTAGGGCTACTGTTAGTAGAAACTATATATATGTGAGTTCTATTTTTAAAAAAGCCTGAAACAATGACTTATGGATAATTGATTGTTTTGGGAAAAGATTCCAAGAAACAAGAGTGAAGGAGTAGGAAGAAAAAGACTGTATTATTGATTTGTTTACTGATCTTTGTACCTGTAGCACAATCTACATAGAAATGCCCTATAGAACTTTACAATGCACCTCACAATTTCCCTTCTGAAAGGCTAGAACCTATGGCATTTATACATTGACCCCCTGATCCCATTTTTGCCCCTGGGAAATTCAGTGATCATGGGCTTCTATCTTCTAGGTTGTGCAAACTCATGGCTTTGAAGAAAGTTCACATAAGAATAGCAGAGAAAAGAGAGAGGAGGAATGAGAGGTAGGGAGAGGGGACTTGGAAAGGAAGTTTGCACAGTGTGCTTCTCTTTTTGAAAATAGATAAATGGAGGATAAGCAAATGTGGTTTGGGTCCATCTGCTACAATATGGATTTGAGGAAAGGTGAAACTGGACAGATCTTACGTAAAAGTTTCCCAAATGAAGTCTTTTGTTTTGAAAAAAAAAAAAAAAGCAGATAAAGCAATGACCTACTTGGAAATGGCTACTGAGACTAACTGAAAACAAGGGCTATCCCATGGGTTGACTCTGTAGATAGGACTTAACCAAAGGTTATTTGTTGTTCCACTCTATCTGGGGTAAGTTGTTAGAAGTAAGAAAATTGCTTTGGCAAAGACTACCTGGAATTACCTGAAATAATTCTTGTCCACTCACTGTAACTCCCTATAAGAACAAAGTTTTTTCCTTGGAAATATAAAAAGGGAGAGAGATTGAGAGAGAGAGAGAGAGATTCTCTTACAGAACATAACTGCAACAGTGGCTACTTAAAAGTCCAGTACTGTACTTGAATTAAAGGCAATTGACCTTGAAACAAGGGCTATAACCTGGTAAAAGTGGTGATGTACAGGGATGAGCTGCACTCTCAGAAGTTATTAGTGATTTTAAGGATACCAGTAGACTGTGATGAAGAATATTTCAAGGTTTTGTGTTTGTTTGTTTGTTTTTTCATAAAACAGAAGAAACAACAGTTTGAAACATGGTGCATCCATAAATAAAGCCTATAAATTATAAGACAAAAGTATGAAGTAAATATTGGGACACCTCCGGAAACTGAGGACATACTATGGGCCACAAGTGTCAAGTTTCCACTGGCATTATTTTGCTACTTCAATAGAAACATACACATTTTAGAAGGAGGAATTTGAGGAGGAAATAGCCATAGTTGAACAGTTTGGTTGATATCTTATTCTTCATTTCCTCCCACCTCTAAGACAAAGAGAGTGGTGTACTCCTTGTTATTAAGTAGGGCTATATTCTCATTCCAGACCAGGGAAGTTTCCGTAATAAAAGATAAGCTTTTTTAAGAGATGTAAGCAGAATTGAATTAACTTAGATCTTCCTGGAAGAAAATGTAGCAAACTTAGTTAGAAGATCAGACCTTTAACCATTAAAGAGAATTAACAAACATTACCTCAGAGAATTTTGGAGAAAGGGCACACTCATAGATAATGGCTTATCATGGCTGCCCGTTTCTTTCTTGGGGATGGGTATATAGAGTAAAGAAGTTCAGTTAACTTGATAAAGAAACAGACTCATGGATTTATCAGGAAGGCAGGGGGGAGCAATGTAGGAAGATGATATTTTGGATTATGAACTCCTTACCCCACTTGCATTCTTTGTCTCTCTGAACTTACCTGCTACTCAGAGAGTGGTAGGCAGCAGCTCTATCTGGTCTTACCTCTGAATCCTACTCGGGTAACTCAATTTCCAGCCTAGATTAGGCCTCCCTCCCTAATGGTCCCTCCAAAACCAGCCAAGGAGGATACCAGATCAAGAATCTCTCCTTCTCCATTGCTGACCCTCCATCCCACACTAGCCAATCTTCTCAAGGTGAGTGATGTTCCACAATTTCCCTTGTCTTGAGTCTTCTGCCTACTCTCTCTCACAGACTTCTCAAAAGTCTCTCATCTCAAAAGTCCTACCACTAGGCCAGAAGACTCCTCAGCCATTCAGCTTTGGGTCCTTCTGGATTGGGATCCATTCCTCATGGTGATTCTTCAGCAACAGGGACACCTGTCCTAAACAGCCACCTTTGGATTTGTGGTCTGTTACTCACCCTTCCTCTCTTGTGGGCCACGCTACACTCCCTCTGCACACTCACAGGGGAGATAATGCTCAAACACCTCATTTTCTTTTGTAACACTGTTTGGTCACAATATAAAGTAGATAATAAGTCTCAATGCCCTGAAAATAGCACCTTATAATTTCAATTTGTATGATTTAGGTAATTGCTCTGACTGCAATGAAAAATGGTCAGAGATTCCCTACATCCAGGTCTTTTTCACCATCCAGTCTTGACCCTCTCTCTGTCAGTCATGTTATACCTATCAGATCCTTCTCCTTCAGGCAAAACATCATACCCTTAATACTTCTGATTGTGAATTTACTTTTGACCCAGCAAACCACTGGCCTCCACCCCCTTATTAGCCCCCTCCCCCATATGTAGTACATTCCCCCAAACCAGAATCTCCTAACCAGCAACCACCTTCTCCTCTGGCCCCTGAGGGCTCAAATCCCGAGAACACAAGCTCCAAAACAGCCTTTTCCCACTTAACATCGCTCTGGGGCCACCCAAGGAGCACCTTCCTCAACAGCCACTTCTGCCCTGATGGAGGGAGCAGGAACTGAAGTTATTGTCTGGGTACACATTCCATTTTTCCACATATGATCTTACACAGATTGAGAGGCATCTCAGATCTTTTTCCACAGGCCTGACCACCTTTACTAGGAATTTGAGTAGCTGACCCAGTTCTGTGACCTGACCTGGCATGACATTTATGCCATCTGTCTTCCTCTCTTGCCGGGCTGACCAGCAGACCCTGAGTGACGGATGAACAGATTGCTCTGACACACGTTTCTGTGAAAGAGAGGGCTAAGGGTCTGTTTTACTTAAGGAGCAAATAGCATCCTGTTCTCCTGCCTTCTTAGGCTTTTATTGTCACAACAGCTTGAACTAAAATTAACCTTTAGATACAATCAGCAGGGTAAGTATCCTTGAGAATGTATATGCTTCTACAAGGTTGGGTCTAAAAGACTAAACAGAGATTCTAGCAAAACACCCAGGGGGATCGGGCTTGTTTGGAAATCTAAGGTAGGGGCTGCTGCCTTGGCAAGGTCCCCTCAGGTGCCCCCGACCTTTCGGAGAATCTTCCTTATAGACATTCCAACTAAGTCCCATGCTTCCCCACATGCCCCTGCTCCCACCCCCGCTTTTGTTTTGCTGGCTGCAGAAGACAGAAGAAGGCAGCGAACTTTGGAAGGTCAGGGTCTACAAAGCGCGTCCACTGCTCGAGTTCTGATTTTGTAGACTATAAGAAAAACAAAGAGAATTACAGTGACAGCAATGGTTAGTCCGATCAGGTACCAATTGATTTTAGGAAACCATGTGGTGGGGTCTATCCACTTCAAATGCCCCTTTATTGTATTCCAAGCAGTAGTCTGTTTTTCATGTTTATTGATAGCAAGTAAGGGCTCTCTAATTTGCCTTTGCAACATGTTTACTTATTCAGCAAGGTTATCATGAAAGACTCCCAATAGATGCTTTTTAACATCAATCCAATGGTGGTGACGACTGTTCCATTTTAAAGGGGTGACACATATGTGCTTATGCTCCCAATTGCAATTAAGTACTTGCCTGTATGCTAGAGCATTCTGTCTTTACCCCAGATATTCAATGGCTGCCTCTATTGCCTGTAGTCTAGCTAATATTTTTTTATCTATATGCTGTTGTATAGTGAATTCCCTAGTTACATTATAGGTCATACTGTCTACAAACGTGGCCGTCTGCACAGACTCAGAAAGGGCCGCCACAGCAACGTTGGCAGTAGTAAGAATAACAACAGCTGAGAGAATGGCTGCAATGAGCATTCCCAAAAATCTTCTGGGTCATAATTGGCTCAATGTTCTTTCTTTTGATAGCCTTGCCATTTCCTGGTGATATTAACAGGTATCAGGATTTCTGCTTGTTTCCTAAGTACCATAATAGTGCTGATGTTTAATAAGGTAATATTTTGGGTGGTAATACGGGATGTAAAATAAGCTCCTTCTCCAACCTGTCCTAGAAAGATGAACTATGGCTTATTAGTAGATTGGGACCAATAACAAAGACATAGGGTGAGTGGTGTAAATCAGGCTATTGTCAGTAAGATATTAGTAAAATTATACTATAGTGGCCAGAGGAGTTCTGGCAGTTATCATGTTCTAATTTCAAAGAGCTGAAAACATGGCCTAATCTCTATAAAGTTTCCTGAACTGGCAAGCCTAGTACTTGAGGTCATGGGGAACTCATCCCTCCCTTAGTCCAAACCCTAGGCATGCCTGCATAACCGATGTAACTAGCATTAGACGCACGGTGTACCAGAATGTCAGTGTGGTTGGCTTATAAATGACCATGTGGGCTTTAATCTATAACCTGTTGGTCCCCTAGGACCATCAAATAGGCATGATTTCCTCGACAAACTTCCCAATGGAATGCCTCAGTAGAGTGGTCCCACCGCTTATTTTGCTTACACGGAGGGATGGGAGGCACAGTAGTATTAGTCAGATTACTGCAGGCCAGACTGCCTGCTGAGAGAAATATTTAATTTACCAAATTGTTTTAAAAATGCTTCTAATATCTGAAAAACAAAAAGTTTAAGAATTAGTAATACTTTCAACAAAAGTCACAAAAATTATATAATTATTTAATAATTATAATAAATTGTTGCTCTATAATAAAATTGTTGCTTTTTCTGATTTTTTTCTGCTAATGTTTTCATAAATTCAGATATTTTATAGAGTAATGCAAATGATATGAAATCTTGTCCTTTCTGTAAAACATAATATTCCACAATATTATAACTTATAACAATTAGTTATAAATGAAAGCATATTAGAATTTATTTAATATGCATATACAAATAGAATATAATTATTGTTTTTTATTTGACAGAGCTTCCCATATATCTTACGTATAAAATTTTCTTTATAAGGAGAGAAATAAAATATTAAAATTTAAACCCTGGGAAGGTAGTAAAATATATTAGACTAAAAGCTTATGTATTATTATTATGCAGTATTAAGTAATTTATTCATTTAAAGTAATCAAGTTCCTGACTAACATAATATAATTATTTTAATAATAATAATATATATATATATATATATATATATATATATATATAACCTTTGATTCTTAGGAAAATATAGGAAAACCCTTTCTCTGTTTACTTTTAGAAATAGGCTTATTTTTCCAATGGAAAATATACTCACATTCTTAAGAAGTATAATAGAGATAATATGACCTTGACAACTCTCAGGAGTCTGGAGAAAGGGTGGGTGTGCATGCGGGGAGATAGCATGTCCTGGGGTTTGTTCCCAGCACTGCAGTAACTCCTGGGCCTCTAATGACTTTAGTGTAAAAGTACGATTTTTTTTACAAGGAGAGTGCACCCTCCCCCCCAACTTCGCTGCTGCCACTTCTGCAGCCTATTTAAGGGTATTTCTGTAGCTCCAGCCCTTTAGGATAAATATTTGGGGAGCTTAAATAATTATTTCCCATGTTCTTATTTTTTTGAGTAGACTAATAAAATGAAATTTTGTATGTAAGAAGATATCTTAAAAACAGAAACAAAAAAACACTAAAGTAAATGAATGAGTACTCATAAAAGTTGGACTGGGACATGAACCTTAGAATTTTATTTCACACTAGAGGCCTGATGCACAAAATTCATGCAAGGGCCTTGGCCCCAGCCCCCACCCACTGCAGCAGCCAGCTAGGGGCCCCTGCCACCTCTGCCTCGGCCCCCGCTTGCTGTGGCTTTGTCCAGAAGGAAGGACATCTGGAAGGACGTCTGGTCTAATTAGCATATTACGCTTTTATTACTATAGATTAATTCAGTATAGCAAATAGGTTTTGAGTGGCATAAAGCCCAAATAGTAGAGACAGACAATTCCCTATATTTATAAAATGGTGAAATGCAAACTAAGTCCCCCAAAGATAAGAAAATGAGTAAAGAACATTAATTAGTAACCAAGTTACATTATAGACAGACAAGAACTTCTACTAGCTAAGAGTTTCTAGTGGCTGATGTCTTGAGAGGGAGAGCAGGAAGGTCCCTGATAATAAGAGTTCTTGGCAGCTCCTGGAGTTTCCTGCAATTCCTGCTACAAGTTCGGCCTGCTACAAGTAGCTGGGGGCCCCCAGCAAAGGGACATATCTACTATGTTTAAACAAATTAAACTAAACAACAAAGACACAAAACAACAATTAACAGAGATACTCTACTTACAATATTTATAGGTGTGTACAACCTACAGACAAGACTTAATAAGCCAGAGTCCTTTCATTGGATTTTTCAGAAAATGTCTTATAGTGCTCGGGATTTACTGCTAGAATGCAGCCCAGAGGGCTCCTGGGCGGGGTGGCTAGTGAACACATACAAACCGCCTACTGTTCACAGTTCTCATTATATTCTGCTCTCCATAATAGATATTGACTGGCATCCAGAGTTGTCTTGGCTAAAACCTTCCAGTCCCAAGGTGTTATGTGATAATTTTCAGACAAGGCATTAAGGAGTCCTTTTGTAAATGGACTGTTAGCCCCACTTTCTCTAACACTTTTCCTTATTTCTTTAAAGGTATTAAAGGAGAGCGGCTCATAAACTTTATTACCTAGTTGATCTTGCATAATTGGGCATGCTAAAAGCTCTCTTTCTAGCATGGCTTGCCTGACACATGATCCTATAACTGAGGATCTAGTTAATGGACTCCCACACTGGAGGTGGAGGATCGGGAAATCTTTCCTCCAGCGGTGGGGCTTTATGTATTACAGGCTCTACAGGCTCTGCTTCAGGAGGACGGGGTGGTGGTAAATCCTCCTGTTGTTCTGTAGGCTTTTGATCCTCAATATGACGTGCATCTTGAACAAGAGCCCATATAGTTAATGATGACAAGGGCACTCGTTTTTCTCTGGGCCTGATTTCTCTTTAAATCCCTGTCCACTTGTTCCCAGAGATTAAGGTCTAGTGTTCCAGCATCAGGGAACCAAGGATTGATTATAAATAATAACAATTTTTAATAAGCTTTTTAGCTGTTCTTCTGTAACAGAGTCACCACTTGCTTTTAATATCTGTTTAAGCACTGTGATACATTGCTGCTATTCTGTGGACAACTGTTGTCCCATTATGAAGCCTTAGCTGAGAAAGAATTCCCTCAAACTTGGAAATCCCAAGCGGGCTCTAATGACTTACTGTGCAGTTACTTCAGTTTTTTTTCCCTCTTGGTTTTCAAGGGTTCAGCCGTGTTTTGTTGCGTTCCTGGCCTCCTCACACGGGGCACCAGCTGCTGGGGCTGACCAGCAGACCCTGAGCGATGGATGAACAGATTGCTCTGACACACGTTTCTGTGAAAGAGCAGACTAAGGCACTGTTTTACTTAAGGAGCAAATAGCAGTCCTGTTCGCCTGCCTTCTTAGGTTTTTATTGTCACAACAGCTTGAACTAAAATTAACCTTTAGATACAATCAGCAGGGTAAGTATCCTTAAGAAAGTAGTATATGCTTCTACAAGGTTGGGTCTTTAAAGACTAAACATAGAGATTCTAGCAAAACACCCCGGGGGATCGGACTTGTTTGGAAAAGTCAAGGTAGGTGCTGCCACCTTGGCAAGGTCCCCTCAGAGAGCCCCACCTTTCAGGGAATCCTCCTTACAGACATTCCAACCAAGTCCCATGCTTCCGCACACTCTGCAACACCAGAGAAGAAGGAGACCATCTGATTAGCAGCTCAGGACCATGCTGATGCCCTCCATAGACAGGACATGGCAGCCAACTAGGTAGGCATAGACATGGTCCCCCAAACTGACCAGAGATGGGACTATCAGGTTAATCCTCCAGGGTACTGGCTCCGTAGCCATATAATCACCTACCTAATTGCCAGACTCAAAAGGGCTGCCCGTAAGGAGGTCAGCTGTGACGAACTTAATGAAATTACCCAGGGCCCTGACAAAAACCCAGCTCTTTTCCTCTTCTGCCTCACAGAGGATTTACAGAAATTTAACACCTTTGACCCCATCTCCCTAGAGGGAACCCTTCTTCTGAACACCCATTTTATACCCCATTTAGCCCCCAACATACACCACAAACTTTAAAAGATAAACACAGCTCCACAAAACCCTCAAAAAAAACCCCTCATTAACCTGGCCTTTAAGGTCTTTAATAATAGAGATGAGGAGACACAAATATAAAAACAAAGGCAATATCAGGCCAAGGCTGAGGCCCAGTAGGAGGCCTTCCAGCTCCTAGCCACCACTCTCATGAATCGTAAAGTAAGTGCCGGTCCTCCAATCAAGGGTAAGTCAGGGCTAAGCCTCCTCCGGGCCCATGTTTCAAATACAACAAGGAAGCACACTGGGCCAAGTCCTGCCCAAACTTGAGACCCCTACCTGGGCCCTGCCCAAGGTGCAGGAGGGAAAGACACTGGAAATCGGACTGCAGTCTGGCCCCTCCAGGTAGGACCTTGGCCAGTCTAGCAAGGCCGCCCTCTGGATACAATTTGGAGCTCCCAGACCTCCTGGCACTGGCCACTGAAGACCAAAGCTGCCTAGGCCCTGGCAAAGCCCCACAGATTTACACCAGCAGGACAGAGCCTTAGGTAACTATTGTGGTGGCAGATAAGCCGGTCTCCTTTTTAATTGACACCAGGGCCACTTATTCTGCCCTCCCCAAATTCACTGGAACCCTTGTCCCCTCCTCAGTCTCTGTTATGGGGGTTGACAGACTAGTCTCACAGCCATTAGCCACCTTACCTCTACACTGCATCTTACTAAACACCCCATTATCCACTCTTTTCACTTTCTACCTTATAAAACCTGTGCATCCCCTTATAAAACCCAGTTTTCCCAAACCACAGACCTACTCGGTTTCACTCTCACCCCACAAAGTTGAGCCATTACCTTAGACCAGTGGTCAGCAAACTCATTAGTCAACAGAGCCAAATATCAACAGTACAATGATTGAAATTTCTTTTTTTTAAACTTAAACTCTATAGGTAGGTACATTGTTATTAACTTAATTAGGGTACTCCTAAGCTGGCCTTTGCTAAAAACTCAAGGGGCCAAAGAGCCGCATGTGGCTCGCGAGCCGCAGTTTGCCGACCACTGCCTTAGACCATAAATACCTTATCTCCTCCATGACTGTCCCCTCCTCTAGACAAGAAATACTCTTCTTTCTGTGGCTTGCTGGGTATTTTTGCCTCTGAGTTCCCAACTTCAGTCTTCTTGAAATGCCCCTTATGACACGGCAAAGGGACCCCTCACTGAGCCCGTAGATCCCAAGGCCAGCATTCCCACCCCTTTAATGCTCGGAAAACTGCTCTCACCTCAGAGCCTTCTCACCACACTTCCCGAAGAATAATTTTCTTTATTGCAAAACTGCAAATGCTTACTTAACAGTCTGGCTACTATCAGAAGCTGAACTCATTATCACCCAAACCTTAGCATGTTATCTCTAAGGAAAAATGGGGCAGTTTTAAATCCAAGTGGCTGGAGGCCTGGAAACTGCAGTCCTAGAACAGGCTGGAGGGCCTGCTCCCCCTCCCTTCCCCCCCCCCCCCCCCACCGCCTCATAGGCCTATACATAATTTTCCAAAGTCTTTGATACTTAAAGGCTTTGAAGTATTGCTGGGTTAAATGATAACCATATAAACATTTATATTGATTGCTAGACAAGTTTTAAAATCACCTGCTCTTAGCTTTTATTACATTTTATTAGCTTTTATTTAGTACAATATCTCTTGTACTTTTTTGAAGGTAAATTTTCTTGAAAGTAAGGGTATGTTTAAAGTGTGTTCATAAATGTCAATCTAAGAAATGCTGGTTGTTTACTTTTTGTCTAAAGCTGGTTATTTGTGAAAGTTGTAGAAAAGTTTGTCCAGTGAGTCAGGACATGATCATACCCTGCCCCCTGACTTCAGAAGGGACCCCTTCTCTCCTAGTAAGCTAACACTTACTAACACAACCCTGCCCAGACTCTCCTATTGCTTAAGTCCTTATATTGGAGACTTTCTTTATTCCCACTGCTCATTCACAGTCCTTTACACTATCATTGAAAGCCTCAACAGTTCTTCCTGCAGGTGGTATTTAGGAATCTCTCTCCCTTTTTTGAGCCTTCTTTAAGTCATACACTGCAATGGACACCAAATTAGGAATGATCCAGTAAGACAGGGAAATAACAAAGCAGACCAGGAGGCCAAGGAAGCAGCTCAGAGGAAGCCTCCATCTCCCCAACTCTTAGCTATACCTCATATAACTCCCAAGTTTACTCCAGAGGAACTTCTGTCCCTATTAGCTCTTAGGGCCACTCAGGAAGAACCACAGTTAATATTTCAGGAAAAATATATCCTTCCCTAGGGACAGACCCCTAATATCTTACAGGCTATTCACAATTCCCTACATATAGGATATAGACCGCTTTTACAACTCTTAAACCCCCTCATCACATGTCCTAACCTAGCCTTCCTACTGCAACATAGCACCAAAACTTGTTTTACTTGTTACTCAGTATCTCCCCAAGGACAGGTTAGACCTTCTTTCCCCCCTCATCAGGCCAGGGGCCAAATCCCTGGACTTCACTCACATGTCCCTATTAAAAGAACCAAGTATCTCTTAACCCTGGTAGATCCTTCTCAGGCTGGGTAGAAGCATTCCCCACTAGGTCTGAAAAGTCCTCCGAGGTCACACAAGCTCTCATTCAGCACATCATTCCCAGACTCAGCCTGTCCACCTCATTACAAACAGGTAATGGGCCTGCTTTCATATCTCAGATGACTCAACAGGTCTCCTCCACTCTGAACATCCCGTGGAACTTATACCCCCTTCTGGGCCCAACCTTCAGGCAAGATAGAAAAAAGCAACTTCCTTAATTAAGTCTCACCTAACTAAATTAACTCTCGAAGCTAAAGAACCTTAAACTACTTACTCTTCTACCTCTAGCCCTTAGGTGCATCAGGAAAACCCTCCCCCTGCACCATCTTTTCTTAGTCCCTTTGAACTCATGTATGGAAGATCTTTCTTATTAGGAAACTTCCCTTCCACAGAGACCCCTCTAGAGGACTATGTCCCCATTTTAAATCTTGTCTGACAATTACTGAGAGAACATGCTGCTCAGGTCCTCCCTCGACCTTTTAGGGAGTCATCCCCCCTACTCCTCTACAGCCAGGGGACTGGGTCCTCCTGAAGGATATCCATCAATAATTTACAGGCCTGATAGCAAGGCCCTTATCAGGTGCTCCTAACTTTCCCAACTGCAGCTGAACTAACAGGGCATACCCCATGGTTCCACCTTTCTATATTAAAACCCATCCCAGGAACACCTCTATCACATGAGCTGGAGTCCCTTAAGTAAAACAGCCACCAGATCAGGCCCACCAGATTCCGCCTTACCCACATCCCAGAAGAAGAGGACGAATGAGTGAATATCCCTACACTTGCCCCCTAGGTACTAACCCTACAAACCCTGACTTCCCTGAAAGGCCACCTCCTCTCCCAATACAAATCCTCCAGTTCCTAGCTACTGCCCCTTCTCCCTTTGCATCAGGATTCTCACCTTTCCATGGGACTCACCTTTACAAGGGGACTTTTATACCCATAGGAAGATATTTCCTTCTTTCTAGATCCTGAACATACCCTTCTCCCCTCACCCCCCACCCCCCGCCGCCTTGGGACAATAATGACCCTAGGAGTAGGGATTAAGTGTCTTTCTCAACCCTCCTATTCCAACCCTCCTCTCCTAATCCCGTAAGGAACTTTCTCACCTCCACTCATCTCGAACAAACACTTAGCCTTACACATTCCCTCCTAACCCAGACCAATCCAGCCTTGGCAAGGAATTTCTGCCTCTGCCTTTCCCTCTCCTCTTCAGTGTATACCACCATCCTTATACCAATCAAGATATGGAATCAGGCAAAATTCACTCTAGCTTATAAAACAGAAAGGGAACTATATTTCTCAAAAAGGCAGACACTCTTCTAGGTAATTATCCTACAGCCCAGGCAAATCAAGCCTCCCTTATTTTTTGTACTTGTATTCTATCTTTATTAAAGTAGCTCCTTCCTCCATCCTGGCCACAGGTCCTATCACTCTGCACACCCCACTAATCGCCCAAGCCTGTTTATGCTTTACAAGGTCACAGGGAAATATAACAATAAGCCATCTCCCATCATCAGCTTGCAACACCACAGAACTACCTAGAACTACTGAACAACCATTGGTCCCAGTGGGTTGACTACCAGGTCTCCCCAGAAGCCAATGGTTATTTCCTACAGCTGGTCCATTTTACATATCCAACCATCCATGCCAGAGGCTTCAACCACTCCTTTCCTTCCCTTTCACTTTTCCCTTGGATAACAGCCCATTCTAGTGTTCCCACCCACTTTCACTACAATAAAATATCAACCATTCATCTATCACCCCTTATTGGTAGCACCATGGTGACTACCCTTTTGGTTTGGAGTACAGAACCAGGAAAAGGAACCTCATACCCTTTAGTCCACCTCTTCTCCCTATACCTTTCAGCTTGTCTCCAGGATCAGGGAATTTTTCTTCCTCTGTGGGGAAAACACATACATCTGCCTCCCGACCAACCAGTCTCCCGGGGAAATCATGCTGCTGCGACCCCTCGCTCCAACAAGGAGGAATCTATACAGTGTTCCAGCCAACTAACATCAAAGTCCATCCCCCTGTGATCTCAAAGTCCCCCCTCAGCAGGATGTAACTATGGACGATATGACCTTGGTCCCTATTCCATAAAAAAAAACCAAAATGGCCAGAATGTTAGGTCTGATCAAATAATTGAATTGATACCCCTTCCCCTGGGAACTGACCTTTAGGCCACTTCACAATGGACATTTCCTTTTGCTTAGACCACATTCCACTCGCTGAGACCATTATTCTTCCCCTCCAGACCTGCCCAAAGAATGCTCCGCTCAGAAAAAGCTCACCTAGAGTCATTTAAAAACCTTTGACTCCTGACTTTGGGAGCAAGTGCCATTTTGGGGCTCAGCCCATTTGGTATCCAGATGACCTAATAAATTTATAATCCCTACCATTTTGGCCTCATGCATTTTTCCTTCAACAATCCTGGAGGAATGGGGAAAAGACCTTTGAAGATGAAGAATTTAAGTAATCACACTCTTAATGTGTTAATAATTTTATTAAATAAAATTTGTTTGGCCCTGCCCGATTTGGCTCAGTGGATAGAGTGTCGGCCTGCGGACTCAAGGGTCCCAGGTTCGATTCTGGTCAAGGGCATGTACCTTGGTTGCGGGCACATCCCCAGTAGGGGTTGTGCAGGAGGCAGCTGATTGATGTTTCTCTCTCATCAATGTTTCAGGCTCTCTATCCCTCTCCCTTCCACTCTGTAAAAAATCAATAAAATATATTTTTTAAAAATTTAAATAAAATTTGTTTAATTTTGTTTCTGAAACAGAAAATGTAGTCCATATAATGCTGCTGAATATTTGAGTACAATAAATGGTACAAAAAAGCTCTATCAGGTAGGAGTGGACACTAAGTCCTGGATTCCTGGACACTTGCCTGCACCCTTGAACTGCTTATTTTCTGACTTCTCTCCAAAGCCTCACTGCAGTTATTGATATTTGAATATGATAAAAACAGGTTGCTGGTCACTCAGATGATAAAGCTAATCCACGTATCAAGTTTAAGATTGCCTTGAATAATGGAAAGTAGGATGGTTCCATCCCCTGCTAACTGTAGTGAAAGATGATAATAACACCTATCTTGCAGCTGTCATGAGGATTAGAGATAATGCATGCACTATGCTGGTCCCATTTCTGGTACACACAAGAGCTCAAAAAAGAAAAAGAAGACACGATACCTTTCATCACTGGAAAATTATATCCTAGTTCTCTGCAGTTTAGTTCCCAGAGAATGCTTTCACTAAGCAATATTTTCATATTAATTTCATCAAGGATTTTTATTTTAAATGTTTATAAGAATTATATATTTCCTGAAAAACTATAATCAAAGACATCATCTGTAATGTTGTGCATTCAATGATTCTTGTTTAAAGATCCTTGATAAGCTGCTTTGAGTTTAGCATTAGAAAATGGTTTCCTATTTTTAAAAACAATTTATCAATGAGAATAAAGTATTTTCCTTTCTTTATTTTGGGTGTCAGGGAGCCTAGGACTAACTAAATGTACTATTAGTCTTTGTCTTTCTGTTTCTCAATGTATGGGCTTTAGTTTTGGTTTTATTTTAATTTTAAGCCTTATTTGAAATGTGTATGCTGCCATTACTATACTATTACACAATAACAACCATACTACTACCTAGCATAGGATAGCAATTTGTTAAGATACAGAGTGTCTCTTATATGATCTCATTAAAGTTTTATGACCACTCTAATATGATCAATGTTTTTAATATAAACTACAACTTAGCAGTGAGGGAACCAAGGCTCCAGACATAACTTGATCAATATACATGTAGTAAGAATATGAAGTTAGATTTTTGTCTTTGAATCCTGATTTGTTTGAATAAACAATCACAAATCTTTTTTAGAAGTAGACTGGGCATAAACTATAAATGCTCTGCACAGCATAAAGAAGGATGTTTTCTCTGTTTTTTCCACCCCTTCACACCTGGCTAAGCCATGATTACTCATGTGACTTGTAATACTTTTTTTATTATTATTATTGTCATTTTTTGTTTGCTTTTAGTTTGTTTCCTCAGAAGCACACAGCTGTTGTGGTGACTAAGGCATTCTGCCTGTGAAGATTTATTATACCCCATGTGAAGTATTTAGCACAGACACATGTTTCTATTAAAATCACAATAAATATGAATATTATTACTGAACAATGTTGGATATATTACTAAACTCATATTGTGCCTAGTTTGAAATGAACTTGAGGTTCAATTTAAGTATCTCATTAATCTCATAACTCAGTTAGGTACATGAGTATTCTTATTGCCCATTTGAAGAAATTAGACCTGAGTCAATCCTTTGATAGATTGGTCTGTTATACCAATAAAAGCCGTCACCAGTTACTATGTATCAAAGACAGGGTAAAGTACTGCACAGGCATCATCTTTTTCAGTCTTTTCAAAAAGAACACTTGAATACATACACTTTGTCTCAATTATCAGCGGAGGAACTAAAAGGAAAGTAAATGACTTATTCAACATACATCAAAGCCCAGTTTACTGAAACCTCCTACACTCTGCCTCATCTTCTTTTCCTCTCCTCTTACTCTCGCCTCTCCTTTTATCACTTTTTCAGACACAAGTATTGAGATAACTACCACATACCATAAATTCACACATTTAAAATGTAACATTCAGTATATGTAGTATATTCAGTGTTGTGCAACCATCACCACAATCTAAGTTTAGAACATTTTTGTCATTCCTGAAATAAATATGTGCCCACTAGCAGGCATTACCAATTCTCTCCCATCCCCGCTCCAGCCTTGGGCAACCACTAATGTACTTTCTGTCCTTATAGATTTGCTTTTCTGGACATTTCATATGAATTAAATCTTTCATTATATAGTCTTTTATGTCAAGCTTATTTTAATTAGCATAATATTTGTAAGGTTTATTCATGTATCAGGACTTAATTCTTTTTATGGCTGAATAATATTCTATTGTACAAATAAACACACTTTGTTTTTCTGTTCATCAGGTGATGAACATTTGGGTTGTTGCAATTGTGAATAATATTGCTGTGAAGTTTTGTGCAAGTTATTTTTGTGAAAGCATGTTTTCATTTCTCTTCTATATATACTTAAGAGTGGAATTGCTGGGTCTTTAGAAGCTACCAAACTATTTTCCAAAATGGTTACATTATTTTACAGTCCCACCAACAAGAAGTGTAGCTACCAGTTTCTCCATAAGTTGGCAACATTTTTAATTGTCCCACTTTTTAAAATATATCCAGTGAATGGGTATGGGTGTGAAATGGTATCTAATTGTAGTTTTAACTTGCATTTTTCTAATAGCTAATGTTGAGTTCTTTTTTATGTGCTTTTGATCATTTGTATGATCATTTGTATGGTATGTGGTAATCTTCTTTGATGAAATACCTATTCAAGTTCTTTTCCTATATTTTAAGGTTGCTTTTCTATTATTCAGTTACTAGAGGCCCAGTGCACGAATTCGTGCACCAGTGGGGTCCCTCGTCTTGGCCTGTGGGATCTGGCCAAAACCGGCTCTCTGACATCCCCCAAGGGGTCCCGGATTGTGAGAGGGTGCAAACCAGGCCAAGGGACCCCACTGGTGTATGATCGGGGCCAGGAAGGGAAGGTGGGAGGGCTCCAGGGCATGTCCGGCCCATCTCGTTCAGTCCTGATCAGCCGGACCCCAGCAGCAAGCTAACCTACCAGTCAGAGTATCTGACCCCTGGTGGTCAGTGCACATCATAGCAAGCAGTTGAGTGGCCTTAGCATATCATTAGCATATTATGCTTTGATTGGTTGAACGAATCACAGGACGGAAACACTTACCATATTAGGCTTTTATTATATAGGATAAGACTTCTTTATATATTTTAGATACATAAGAGCTATATTATATGCAATTTTTTCTCTTGTTCTGTGCATTGTCTTTTCAGTTTTCCTGTTGTTCTTGCTGTATATATTACATCTTTATGTTATTATATGTTATATGTTTACAATACATTATTGTAGGTATTAATTCAGATAAATGCTTATCTTTTTAAAGTGTAAAGAAAGTAAAGGTATAATTGTAGAGTTTGTTATAGTAACCTTCTTATTTACCATTTCTGATTATCTTCACCTCTTCTTGAAGATTTCATTACCTCTCATGTCATTTACTTACTCCAGTATAGCTTTGTTCCTACCTCCTTTATGTTGATACTAGAGGCCTAGTGTATGAAATTCATGCATGGGGGGGATCCCCTCAGCCCAGCTGCACCCTCTCCAATCTGGGACCTCTCGGGGGATGTCTGACTGCCAGTTTAGGCTCAACCGGCAGTCAGACATCCCTCTCACAATCCGGAACCGCTGGCTCCTAACTATTCACCTGCCTGCCTGCCTAATCACCCCTAACTGCCCCCCCTGCCAGCCTGATCACCCCCAACTGATCCCCCTGCTGGCCTGGTCACCCCTCACTGCCCCCGCTGCCAGCCTGGTTGCCCCCAACTGCCCCCTCCGCCAGCTTGGTCACCCCCAACTGCGCCCCCCTGCTGGCCTAGTTGCCCCTAACTGCCCTTCTGCTGGTCTGGTCACCCCCAACTTCCCCCCCCCCACTGGCCTGGTCACCCTTCACTGACTCTCTCTGCTTGCCTGGTCACCCCTCACTCCACACCCCCTGCGGGCCTGGTCACCCTCAACTGCCCCCCTGTCTGTCTCGTCACCCCCAGCTGCCCCCCCCCCCGGTCACTCCTCACTGCCCCCCCCCCCACTGCTGGCCTGGTCACCCCTCATTACTCCCCTCTGCTGGCCTGGTTGCCCCTCACTGCCCCCCCTGACAGCATGGTCGCTCCATGCAGCCTGCTATTTGGTCATTACTGTGAGGGTGTCCTGACCAATTTGCATATTACCCTTTTATTAGTATAGATAATCAAATATGTTATATTTCTAATAGAAACATCCCAAATTCAATTATAATCAAATTATTTTATTCAATTTATTTTTTAATTAAGAGAGAAAATATGCAGTATTTTACTTTTTGTATTTATATTTTACTAGAGGGAGGCCTGGTGCACAAAATTTGTGCACTTATGGGGCCCTGCTCCCCAACCCTCCAATATTCATGTATTTTTGTATATGTGTGTATGTATGCACTGTTGGTTTTTTTGTTAATCCTCACCTAAGGACATTTTTCATAGATTTTTAGAGTAGAAGGAAAGGAGAGAGACAGAGAGAGAAACCTGGATGTGAGAAAGACATATCAATTGGTTGCCTCCTGCACATGCCCTGACCAGATCAGGCCAAAATAGCGCTGCCAACAGGGCCGACTGCTGGCAGCCCACTGGGGCTCAGATGTTGAGCATATGGCAATTTTCTGTTTCTGCTTCCACATCTGGTAGAGGTCCCGCTTGTAGGAGCTGCTGATGTAGCGACCACTTTCTGTCTTGATCTTCTTCTTGTCCTCTTGTCCTGACTGTCCCAAAAACCGCTTCTTCTTCCAGTCCCACTTGAGCTGCTGCCGGCCCCTGGTCAGGTTCTGGGCCTCGCCCCCCATCAGGTCCAGGACAGCACCAGCCACCTGCTGCTCAAAGGCACCTCTGGTCCCCACCAACGCTTAGGACCCATTCACTGTCGAAATCTTTGGGCTGATAGGGGACATAGAAATCCTGGTCCAGCTGCCGGGCCTCCTCCTTCCACCTCTTGGCTCCCCGTTCAGGTCCTGGCTGTTGCCGTTTTCGGCCCACAACCTCTATGAGACATCCTCCATGCTCTCTCCCGCCACCTCCTCCTCCTCTTTCCCAGGCTGCTTCGCCTGCCACACTGGCAGCTCGGGGCTGGACCAGCCAGGCCCTCCTGCCGCTCCTGCGGGCCCTGCCGGAAGCTGGCGATGGCCTTGAAGTCCTTCTGCCGCTTGGCCCACATCACCTGGCTGCTCAGGTCCCGGCTGGAGGCGTTGATCTCAAAGATGGTCGCCTGTGAGCGGTACTGCTTGATGCTGTCCCACCAGCCTCAGCTGCTGCAGCTCCTCCTCCTCAAAGCTCAAGCTGAAGAGGGGTTGTAGGCCCAGCCCCGCAAGGTCCAGCTCCTTGGCCTGCTTAATGGACTCTGGCAAGTACACCGGCTCCCCGCTTTTTGGCCTTGGAGCCGGAGCGGACACCCCTCCCCACTTTAGATGGCAGGCAGCCAGGTATCCGCTCCTTCTCCCCGCTTTCGATGGCAGGGGAGCCGGGTATCCGCAGGAGCCCCCCTCAGCGGCCACTGATCCGGTCTTTGAGAGGCGTGGGGGGGTGGGACTCGCAAGTCCCGCGCCCTGCGCCTCTCAATGACCAGATCGGCCGCCCGAGTGCTTGCCCTGCGCCTCTCAGCAGCCCCATCGGCGGCCGATCTGGTCATTGAGAGGCGCAGGGCGCGGGACTTGCAAGTCCCGCCCCCCCCCCCCCCCCCCCCCCCCCCGCACCACCGCCAATCTGGCTGTTGAGAGGCACGGGGCTCGGGACTCTGCAGCCGATCCGGTCATTGAGAGGCGCCTCTCAACAGCCGGATCTGCGGTGGCGCGGGGGGCGGGACTCGCCACCGCAGATCCGGCTGTTGAGAGACAGGGGGCGCGGGACTCTGTGGCCGATCAGGCTGTTGAGAGGCGCGGGGCAAGCACTCGGGCGCCATTCCGGTCATTGAGAGGCGCAGGGCCCGGGACTCGTGAGTCCCGCTCCCCGCGCCCCCTGCCTCTCAACAGCCAGATCTGCGGTGGCGCGGGGGGCGGAACTCTCGAGTCCCGCGCCCTGCGCCTCTCAATGACCTGCCGCCGATGGGGCTGCTGAGAGGTGCAGGGCAAGCACTCAGGCGGCCGATCCGGTCATTGAGAGGCGCGGGGGGCGGGACTCGCGAGTCCTGCGCCCTGCGCCTCTCAATGACCGGATAGGCCACCCCGAGTCCCGCCCCCAAGCCTCCGCTGCCCAATCGTGGGCGTAGCGGAGTGATGGTTATTTGCATCTTACCCTATTATTAGGTAAGATTATTACCTCCCTCAAACTCACCTTTTCTGATGCTTTTGATTTTTTGTGTGTGTGGTTTCAAATTAATGTCTGATGGAAGTGGCTTTTAGCCTAAAAAAGTTTCTTTGGTATTTCTTTAAAGTAGATCTACTACCCAAAAATTCTCTTAGCTTTTGTTCACCTTGGAATGTCTATTTCACTGTCATGTTGCTTGTTGCTACTTTTGTCATGGAGCTCTGAGCTTTCTCTTAATTGCTGTTCACCCATATTGGTATTGTTTTGGACAACACTTACCAATGAAATTATCTATGCTCTTTTCCAAATAAGGACAGACTCCTTATGCATAACTCTGAGGCTTTCTGGCATGCCTGTCTTCTTGAGCAAAATGCCTGCCTCACTGAACAGAAGCTGAGGGAAGGGGTGGATTTACAAACTGGCACTGGGGAGTGTGGTCACTCCTGCTATTCTCAAGCACTGCTTAAGAAAACCATACCTCCAGGAATATGAAGGAATATTTTTAGCAATAAAATTTATAATCATGACTTTTCCTCTGACCCTAAACCTATCACAGCAGCTACAGCATTTTCTTCTTTATTTCATATGTACATATAAATATCTGGAATGACTATCTTAAGTAATCTCCATTCTTAAAATTTACTGGATCTCTTCACACTCTTTGAGGATGCCATTGCTTTCAGCCTCTTAGGAAAAAAGTGAAAGTTATTTAATAGAAACACTTGAACATTTGTCACCCAAATTACAAACTGCCTTGCATCTGCCCAGTGTTTTTTATTTCATTACTTTTCAAGAACAATGATGTTTTGGATAATTTCTTCTCCAAAATTCTTCAATTCTTTGTTACGTTTTCCTCACTAGTTTCAGTTGTCTTCCATATTAAAACACAGTTAACCCAAACTAAAAAGTGCCAGAATCAAACATATCTACAAACTCCATGCTGCTTTCTAGCTATTATTAATGTCTTCATTACATTATTATTTTTCACTCCTCAAATTACTTCATTCTGACCTTTGTTTCTGTGACTCAAAAAATGATCAATAGCCCTTGCCGGTATGGCTCAGTTTGTTGGAGCATCATCTCATACACCAAAAGGTGACAGATTGGTTTCTAATCAGGGCATATACCCAGATTACAGTTTTGATCCCCAGTCTGGGCATGTGTGGGAGGCAACAGATCAAAGTTTCTCTCTCACATCAATGTTCCTCTTCTCTCTCTCTCGCTTCCTTCGTCTCTCTGAAATAAATTAAAAACAAAACAAAACACACAATGATTTATTATATTCTCTTTATTCATTCATTTGAACATCCAGTTTCAGTAAATAACTTTGTTAGCTCATTAACATCATTCTATGCACTATCTATAGAGACCTCCTTCTCAAAGTCATCCTTCTCATTGGTTACTGCCAGGTTAACACCTTCCCACCTCAGAATTTACTCACAAACTCCACATTTGTGTTTTTCACAATGTGAATAATATTTCTATTTGGATGTTTCATAATAAGCTTAATTTCAAAAGGTAAAAAAAAAGCCCAAAGAACTTTTTTTATGATTCTTATCTCTGTAAGGGGTTATTTCTACAAATGGTAGCACTACCTGTTAATATTAAAAAACTTGGAATAGTGTGTCTTTAGTTCCTCCTTTCCCATTTGCCCAGCATCATTCAAATAATATCCAATTTTGTTATTTCTCACTCACAAGTATCTCTTAAATTCTTGACTTTACCTCCGTCCATAGTACCACCCACTTAGTCAAAGTCACAGTGATCTCAACTTAGATAAAAACAACAGCATCTAAATGATACTATTCTCACTTGAATGGACCTCCTGTGTGAGTTGTTGCCCCGCCCCCCTCTTCCTTAATCCACGTCCATAAAAATGATCTTTTAAAGTATTTTTTCCTGCTTACCATTATCCTTAGGATAAATTCTATAATTCCTTTCATGAATTAAAGAGTACCACAGATAAAGCTTGTTCATCTACCTCACTTTTTCTACATTCCTCAATGCTCCAGCTATAACTATTTTCACTGTTTTTCCTTTCCTTTTTTTGGTTTTGTTTTTGTTTGAGTCATGGAATAGAAACATGATCTCTCTCAGTTATGTAAATTCCAACCTCTTTTCTTTCTACCAATATTCCCTTTCCTTTTCCACTAAGCTAAACTTTCCCCATTCCTAAAACAGACCTTCCCTGACCCAGTAGGTTCTGTTACTGTTACCATTATATGCATTTGTAGTTATCTGCACTTCCTCTTCCCTACCCTTGCAATTACATGTTTACATTTTTTCCTCTATGTGGAAGATATACTCCAAGAGGGGGGAAAAACACATCTATCATGTTTCTAGCTATGTCTTAAGCATGTAGTACAGCCTCTTGCAAACCCTGGGTTCATATTAGATTGACAATAAACTTAAATGAACTAAGAAAAATGCATTTTTGAGAGTCAATTTTAAAGCTGAATTTAAATGATATGAATAATGTTCACTTTTATCAAAATAGTCTGTTGGATTCTGAAATTAAAAGTTTAATTAGTTAATCTGCTCAACAAGTTTAAAACAAAGTTTGTATTTATATTTCCATTATTTCAAAAAGTATTTATTTTTATTGATTTTAGAGAAGAAGAGAGAGGAAGAGAGAGATAGAAACATCAATGATGAGAAAGAATCATTGGTAGTCTGCCTCCTGCATGCCCCATGCTGTGTATCAGGCCCACAACCCCGTCATGTGCCCTGACCAGGAATCGAACTGTGACCTCCTGGTTCCTAGGTCAACATTCAACCACTGAGCCACACTGTCCAGGCTATTCTCATTATTTTTATTTTTATTTTTTTAAATTACTTTATTGATTAAGGTATCACATATTTGTCATCAACGACCCCCCATTCCCTTCCCAAACCTCCCCCCACGTATGCCCCCCTCCCCCTGTTGTCCGTGATCACTGGTTAGGCTCATATGCAAGCACACAAGTCCTTTGGTTGATCTATCTCCCTTGCCCCCACCCTCCCCTACCTTCCCTCTGAGGTCTGACAGTCTGATCAATGCTGTTCTTGTTCTTCAGTCTATGTTGTTCATCTTTTCCCCTAGATGAGTGAGCTCATGTGATACTAGGAATACACTTATGGGAACCGAAAATGAGACAAGCAATAATAGTTATGCTGAATCAGTCTATAGTGAGTTTCTTTCTGGGCCAACAGTTCTTTTGAGTCCCGGTTTCTATGTCCAACAGTTGTTTATGTGTTCATAACAGCAATGATATTTCAGTTCTTATTCTCATTATTTTTAAATGAAAAAAAAATTGATCTCTTCTAATATCTGCCACTGTCATGTGTCCCAATCTCCTTTTTACTTTAAAATAGGAACTGTTTTAGAAAATAATTAGTATAACAAAGCAAACTTAGTATGTCACAATATTTAATATCTCTAATCACTATATATTTTCTCCACCATACACAAATCATTCGGGTGAGCTAAAAGCTTGTCTTTAAAAATAAATCTTTAATGTAATTCATACTGTGCCCTAGAGACATACTAGTCACTCTAGGTTAAAAGTACAAGGAATTTTTTTTAATAAGTAATTTTTATGATATGCAGAGACTGATGCACAAACAATTGAATTAATATCTAGCATGTATAAGGCACAAAGTCCACCAATGAAAATTCTATTCTCATTTACTGTAGGAAACATAGATATGTTTTTATTTTATTAAGGCAATAGAGACAGATGTGCCAGTGGCCCTTTTTCCCATATAAATGTTGACTGTCTTCAGATGGAGGTGCTCCCATAAGACTCTGCTCTTCCCTTCTTGAGAAAACACTGATAAGCGACGCAAAGAAAACTTTCAAAGGATCAAGAATCTTGAAATGTAAAATTTAGTTTTTAAATAAAACATATATCTCACCTTACAGGCTCAATTGTAGATACTCCAGAATAATAAAATTCCCTATAATCATTAGCAATGTCCTTTTTGACAGATGATATTTCTAAGAAAATTTATTTTTCATGAATTTCTTTTATCCTTTCAGTATCCTTTCTTCTGTTTTCCCGCAGAGGTATTTATGTGCTTTCTATTATATATGTAGATGGAGTGCTAATCTAAGAAAATATATTAAATGTAATTTATATTATTACAGTCTTCTAAGAAAAAAGAAGATGATAATGCCATATATAGTATAAAATGCTAAAATATTAGTGCTCAATAAAAATTGCCACAAATTGCCACTCCTGAATTTTATTTTTATCTGAATTGTTAAAATGCTGCTTTTTCCTTCATTAAGGAGGAAATTGAAAACTAACAGGCATTCCTGAATGGTTTGTAACAATTTGTTGAACTGACAAGTCATATTAAGAGAGCATTTTTATAATTGGTTTTCAGTCCAAGTTATTTGTATTACCTTTTGGGCAGATAAATAAAATAAAAAATAATTGTTTTAAAAAAATAGGTTCAATTTTTAAAAGAGATTTTAAAATTATTTGTTTTTTTTTTCCTCCTCACATAGTTTTTATTATCTGAAGTATTTGTTATTACATAAGAATTATTTATATTCTTAGTTTTAGAGCTGTATCATAATGTCATCATTTTAATAAACATTAATATTCCTAATGCTTACTTGACTATTATAGCAGACTTATTCAAACCATTTAAATTATGTCTTAAAATGAATAATGCTATGCCTATGATAGTGTCATACTGTTTGTTTTTTCTATTTTAAATGGGTCAAATATGATAAAGAGGCAAAGCTTTTAAAATTTTGCACCTTATAAAGAATCAAAATGCTCTTAATTTTCTTTATGTTCCCTTGTAATTTTATAAAATCATCTGTATGAGTGCATTAAAATAATAATTTTGTAACTCTAGTTAAATACAGAAAGACCATTAGGAAAGCTTGGTAGAAAATATCTCATAAGATTTCAGGAAATATAATAAAAATTAAAAATAAAGTTGAAATTAAATATTCTTCAAATGTCAATCTAAATATGTAATTGATTTTTAATTATAAAGAATAATTCTTAGAGCATCTCCAGTTGCTATATCCATAGTACTAAATAAAGCTTCTCATTTTTTATCTGTCATTCATTCCCTCCCTAGCTCACAGCCTAGAATATAGACATCTTGAAAAGAATGTATAGTTTAGATATTAAATGTGGTTTAGATGTTTGGTGTTGGAATGGTATAATCTGTTTTAATTAAATAATTTTAATTTAGTTATGATGATTTAGCAAGGACAATTTTTAAATTAAAAAGTACTATACCAAAATATGCATTGTTCTCTTTATTAATGAGCTGTATGATTGTAAGAACTAAACAGGATGCTGTTGTGTATTCCACCTTTTACATGGCATATTTTAAAAGAGGAATAGAAATCACAGTTAAAAATCATGTCTCTTATGTTTTTGAAGGAACTAATAACACCCTTTGGAGTTGCTAATTGGCAAAAATCTGCAACCACAGGCTTTAGAGGTATGGTTACCATGACAGATTTCCTTTGAAGTTGGCGCATGTGAATATTTGACTTAATTTTCTTTCCTAGTCTAAGACTAGATGAAAAACATTGTCATTCCACAGAAAAGTAATTTTTCAGAAGTCCAATAAATAATTGCCATCACAGTAGCTTTTGCTCTTTGTATGTAGGATAAGTGTTCTTATCACAAATAGGCTTTCCTAATATTTTGTATTTATTTTCAGTCTCTATTCTTCTTAAAGTAACTGTGGTCCATAAAAGGATGAGGGGAAATTTGTAAAGTCATTCTCTACTTTGTAGAAGTTCTAGCAATAAGGCAATTCAAATTTCTGTAAAGTAGAAATAATAAATATCTAATTAAAAACAACATAGTGTTTAATTGTTAAGCCTTATAAATGAAAACTATTTTCCAAAGTTTGTGATCATGTAATAAGATTTATTTAAACATGTTGATCTCTTGCTTTCTGAAATTATCAAAAAGCAAACAAGGTGGTTTATGAATAAATATTAAGAATTTTAAACTTATAAAGAAGATAATATATATTTAATTTAACAATAAAATGAAAGTTGGATTTCTTTCTTTAAATTTGTGCTTATAGAGTATATTATTTGAACTATGTAAAAAAAGATGTTCAAATCATGTAGATTCATAAGAAAGCAGATATAAATAGAGGTTTGGCAAAAAGAGAATTTAAGAAAATAGCAAGTACAGAAACATATAAGGGAGAATAAAAGGCTGTAATATGATAATTCTCATGCAATCATACAGAAAGGCAAGTACATTGAGATACACTTCTGAGTGTTTTATCTTCTTTTTAATTCTTTGCCCAGCAGCACCTTTTTTTGTTATTTTTTAATAGTAGCAGCCAAAATAAAATTTTACACAAAGCCTGTCTAAATGAACCAGATTAAAATAATAGCAAATCTGGAAAAGGGCTTATTAAACAAAAGGCCACATTTGCTTTAAAAAAAAATAGGATCTAATATTCATTATTATGGTTAACTTATTACTTTATTTTATTTATTGATTATTTTAGAGAGAGGAAGGGAGAGAGAGATCAACTTGTTGTTCCACTTATCTATGCATTAATGCATCAATTGGTTGCTTCCTGTATGTGCCCTGACCTGGGATAGAACCTGCAACCTTGGCAAACAGGATCATCCTCTAACTAACTGAGCTACCAGGCCTGGGCTTATTTACTTTTATTTTTTGATAATTTTTGTTTTGAAGTAATTACAGAATCAAAAGAAGTTTCACAAATAGTACAGAGAGGTCCCTTTTACCCATCACATAGCTTCCTAGGACAGCACTTATTTCCCCTTTACCCTCTTCTAACTCTTCCCCCTTACACCCCCCCACCCCCTTTCCCTCTGGTAATCACCACACTGTTGAATGTGTCTATGCGTTTTTACTTTCATTTCCTTTTCTTTTTTGCCTAATCCCTTCACCTTTTTCACCTAGTCCCACAACCTCCCTTCCCCTCTGACAACTGTCAGTCTGTCTCTGTATCTATCAGTCTGTTTCTTTTTTCTTTTCTGTTTTCATTTTGTTCATTAGATTCTACATATAAGTAAGATCATTTAGCATTTGTCTTTCTCTGACTGGTTTATTTCATAATGCCCTCCAGGTCCATCTATGCTGTCACAAAAGGTAAGTCTTCCTTCTTTTTTTACGGCTGAGTAGTATCATGTAAATGAATCACAGCTTTTATATTTACTCATCAACTGATAGGTACTTGGGCTGCTTCCAATTTTTGGCTATTGTGAAAAACACTGCAGGGGATATAGGGGTGCATATATTCTTTAAAATTAGAGTTTCAGGTTTCTTCGAATATATTCACAGAAGTAAAATTGTTATGTCATAAGGCAGTTCCATTTTTTATATTTTGAGGAAACTACATACTGCTTTCCATAGTGGCTGCACCAATCTGCATTCCCACCAATAGTGCAAAAGTGTTCCATTTTCTCCACATTTTTGCCATCACTTGTTGTTTTTTTATTTATTGGTGAAAGCCATTCTGACAGGTGTGAGGACTTAATAGAGTTAACTTTTAAAAAGACAAAGCTAAATGATTTCCTCTTAACTTTTGTTAATTTTTATATATATACATATATGTGTACATATCTACACAAATAAAAGAGAAAGATGCAAATTGGCCATACCGCCGCGATGCCCACCAGCCAATCAGGAGTGAGTATGCAAATTAACCCAACAAAGATGGCTCAAACCTAGCAGGTTTGGCTCAGTGGATAATGCCTCGGCCTGCCGACCACAGGGTCCGGGTTCGATTCTGATCAAGGGCATGTACCTAGGTTGCAGGCTCCTCACTGGCCTTGGCCCAGGTCAGGGCTCAGGCAGGAGGCAACCAATCAAAGTGTCCCTCTCAGATTGATGTTTCTCTCTGTCTTTCCCTCTCCCTTCCACACTTTGTAAAAATCAATGGAAACATATCCTCGGGTGAGAATTAAAAAAAAGAAGAAAGAAAGAAATGTCATATCCTATGAAAGACACCTCTTGAAAATGCCTAAAGAAAGTTGTCATTTTTTGATGGTGAAGGGACTGGAGTCCCTGTTGATGAAAACACCTTGGTGGCTGCCGGTGGCTGACAGTGGCTGCAGCAGCAGGGTGATAGGGCTGGTGCCTTCCTTTGATCAGCCTGGTCATCTCCCGCAGAGGATGGCCAGACTGCGTCTTAGACCCATGGGGAGTGGGCCAAAGTTGTCAGTAGGATATCCCCTGAGGGCTCCCAGTCTGTGAGAGGGGGCAGGCTGGGCTGAGGGAACTCCCCCTCAAGTGCACAAATTTCATGCACCGGGTCCCTAGTATTATATAATAAAAAAATAATATGCAAATTGACCCTAATGGCAGAACGACCAGAATGACCACTCAACCAGTCACTATGAGTTGCACTGACCACCTCTTGGTCCCTCCCCCCAGCTGGCAGGCTCCACTCGCCTGATGGCAAACAGGGAATTGGGGTGGGTGGTAGCAGGGGGCGGGGCTGGCTGCTGGCAGCCAGGGAAGATGGCCCTGATTGCAGGCCATGCCTGCATATGAATTTCATGCGCCGGGCCTCTAGTATCTATATATGTACATATATATGTTTTAATTTATTTCAGAGAGAGGAAGGGAGAGGGAGAGAAACATCAATTGTCTGCCTCCTGCACACTCCCTACTGAGGATGAAGCCTGCAAATGGGGCATGTGCCCTGAGTGGAAATTGAACCGTGACCTCCTGTTTCATGTAACAACGCTCAGCCAACTGAGCAACACTGGCTGGGATCATATATTTTTTTATGTTCAGACTCAATTTATATTGTTTCCAAAAATGACATTCATTAATTTACATATGTCATTTTTAGAAAAAAATATTTTAAATGATTGAATAATAGAGTCTTATTCTTTTTACATCAGACTTTATGATCAGCAAAATTTTTATCTAAATTTCTAGAAGGTATATTATAAATGAGTGGGAAAAGGTATCTAGAAAAAGGGGTGAAAGGGTTAGTTAAGTGCTTTCCTGAGTATACCCTTAAAATAATAAGAAATAGCAATATAAACTATCACTCTAAAGGCCTTGGGAAACCAACAAATTGTCCTGAATAAAAGTAGCAATGATGACCAGGTTGTATACCTTCAAAGAACATGGACTGTTTGTTGTGCCTTCCTAGTAAGCTCTTAATAAATATATTTTTTTAATTACAGTTTCTTAATAAACAGTAGCTTGGGCAATAATTTAGAGTTTATTTTTAAAGAAATAAACTCCTAAAATATTTTAGTGTATTTAAAAGTCTTATGTCTATTATGGGAAATTAATTTCTCCTTCATTGACTTTCATAATGTTTAAGAAAATAGGTGGGATTAAATCTGTGTGCTGATGATTCTTGAAAATAATAAACTGGGCGTCTGTTTGTTGCAAGCTCTTTGTGGCTTAGCTTTCTCATTTATAATTGAAAGAATACATTGTATTTTTAACACTGTTTGTTGTGAGGATTAAATGAGTTAATAAGTCTGAAAAGTTTAATGTAATGGTGGCATATAATTGGCATTCAGTGAATGTATTTGTCTATCACATATCCAATATGAATAATACATAGTACATAGAAATGTGCACAAAAAAATCTTACTGTTCTTAATTTATTGGTATTCAAAGTAGTTGAGCAAGATACCCAAAGAAAACATCCAAGAAACAGTAAAGGCTGAGAATTCAGGTTTCTCATTTGCATTCATTATTACCACAGTAAAGATTAAAAGGACTGCATATCTGGCAATCGATACAGACTGCAATGCAATTCCTGGAGCTGTAGTACATGCAACTTACTCTTATTTTTCCTATAATAGTTCTTGAGACTATACATTTAACACAGTTCTTATAAAGAAATTTTGTTTCATAATAAAATTCCTAACCTAATGAAACTGAATTTTAAAACAAATTAATATGTAAATATTTTAATAAAACCTGCACCTCTAATCCATTGAATCATAAATTCATCAAATATTCTGGAACTGTTCAAGTAAAACATAATTACTTCTTATTTTGCTAAAATATTGTCCAGCAAATGAATTAATTAATAGTTCCTTGACTTTGCCAATCATTTTGAAATCTGGATTTCAAAACCTTAAATATGTAAAACTATTTTTTATGTATTTATCAATGCCAAAATTGCATTTCATAAAAGTTGTTTTAAAATTAAAATAATCTTCATGGATGTCTTTTTATTATTTTATAATTTCAAGTTTCATTGGAATAGTAGATAATAACCTTATCTGTATGGTTTCTCAAGACAGAGCATACATTTTAAGTTATAATTATCTCTTTGGTCTATGCATCATTTAGGCTTGTCTTTTTCTAAATACAAGTCTAGCATTCTTCCTAAGCCCCAAATATAATATGACCATTTAAAAACTAAATCAGAGAAGGTAAAATACTTGAATGTATCACTTGACTTTCCTTAGAAAATGTAATATGGATATATATAACAATATATTGCAATGTCAGTTTTCAGTAAAGTCAATGATTTTGCTTAAGCCTCCAATATGTCTTAAAAGTAAGGTTTGAGTTACATTGTGACTTTTTTTTTAATTGATTTCAGAGAAAGGAAGGGAGAGGGAGAGAGAAATAGAAACACCAGTGATGAGAAAGAATCATTGATTGGCTGCCTCTTGCATGCCCCCTACTGGGGAGTGAGCTCAAAACCCAGGAATGTGCCTGACCTGGAATTGAAACCTGACCTCTGGGTTAATGGGCCAGTGCTCAATCACTGAGCCACACCTGCCAGACATGACATTCTTTTGAGTTAAAACTATTGTAATAGTCATAAACTCATGTCATTTTCTCCCCATATGAGCAACTGTAAACCTACTTTTGTCTACCCCTGTAATATTGTACGTTAGTAAAGTACTCAATTATATTAAAAATGTTGACTTTTTGGTACTTTATGTACACATAATTCTATTTTGTAGTGATTATATATATATAATGTGTTCTAATGATAGCATGTGACCCTTAATGAGTTTATTCCCGCTGCATTCTGGGGCTGAGGGACAAGTCCTGCTTTAGTTCTTCATGGCTCTGCCTCTCCATCAATTTTTCTGGGCATGGATACCCACATGCTAGTTTCTCAGGGAACTTAGTCAGTGATGAACTGCTGTCCTTCCCGTCATATACATATCAGCTCACAGGAGCCCAAACATATGTGCAAATGATAGCTTCTTAAATAACATTGGTTTGGATAACAATATAGGTTTTATTTCTAAAGAAATATTCTCTTAAATTATTATTGTAGTGAATTTCAAAGCCATATGTCTATATCAATACTATTGAGAGCTCAGTTCCTTGTTTAAATTTATCTTATAATATTGAGAACATAAGGTGATTTTCTTTTCCTGTTTCCTGAAAATAAACCTTTCTCTTACTAGAGTCTAGGCATGTTTTCAACATATTATACTCAGAAGCTTTACTCCTCTCTCTTCCTCAATACTAAGAACTTAATTTATACATTATGGCACAAATTCCTGTGTTTCTTTTTTCCCTTAGAATAAATAATTTTTATAATAGACTAGAGGCTTGGTGCATGACCTTCATGCACTTGGGGCAGTCCCTCAGCCCAGCCTGTGCCTCTCACAGTCCCAGAGCCCTCGGGGGATGTCTGACTGCCAGCTTAGGCCTGCTCCCTACAGGCAGTGGGCCTAAGCCAGCAGTCAGACATCCTTAGCGTTGCCAGAGGCAGGAGAGGCTCCCGCCACTGCAGCTGCGCTTGCCAGCCGTGAGCCCAGTTTCTGGCTCAGTGGCGCTCCCCCTGTGGGAGCGCACTGACCACCAGGGGGCAGCTCCTGAATTGAGTGTCTGCCCCCTGGTGGTCAGTGCGTGTCATAGTGACTGGTTGTTCCGCTGTTTAGTCAATTTGCATATTAGCCTTTTATTATATAGGATAACTTCTTGGTTCCATGTCAATTAATTTCTTTAGGATAAATTCCACAGAATATGTCCAGCAATGTCTAAAACTTAAAATATGCTATTTGAGTTCTCTTTCAGGAAGGCCCTCAGTTTCCATACAGATATACTAATGGTTGGGCCCATGACACAAATTTACAATGTACGTCCAGGTTTATTTATTTATTTATTTTAATGTATCTTTATTGTTGAAAGTATTACAGATGTACCCTTTTTTAATATCATTGACCCCCATATCCCCCACCCACCCCGCCCAGGCCTTCATCACACTATTGTCCAGGCTTATTTAAATTTCACTTTAAATTGGGACTGGGTTAATAAATGACTTAATGATAAATGATTTAATGATACATCAAAACCAACTTTCTACCACTTAGTATTGTGCTTACATAAAATAGAACATTATCTTTTACATTTATCATTTATTTGTTAAAGAAATCTATAAATTTAAAACTTATTAACTTTGTCAATGTGAGTGAATCTATGGCAGATGATGGGCCAAACACCCTCACCTTTCTAGCTGGCTGCACTATAACTCTGAGCTGCTAATAGCAATGGATCAAATTGAATTTAGTGTCCAAGAAACAGAACCACAAAACCACATCAAGCACTATTGATTTTCCTTAAGTGCTGAAGCTTTTAAAGGGATCTTACAAAGAAGTGCCTTGTATAGACTTTGCAACATCTATTTTGCTGAATTTTGAAAGTTGGATACAGTTTGGGGAAACTAAATAAATGGAGAGACCTTTGGGGTTAATAAAAGTGAGGTCAAGTTCCCAAACAATTGTTTGGTGGGAAATTGGAAAGACATCACAACTATTCAGCTTTACTGTCGGGGAATGGTAGAAACCAGAGGTGCTATTAGATGCTGTCATCAAGTATAACAGAAAAAGGCTAAGACAGCATATGGATTGTCATGCTTCACTACTCTCCAAACACAAGGGACATGGCTGGCTCACAAATCATGCTCATGTGCTCCAGAGCAGCATCAGACATGTGCATGACAAAAACATCATATACAAGGATCTGCGTTTACAAATACTGTCACCATGCTAAATGGTCTGTTTCAATTTGCCATTATATAATCTCCTTGATTACTGAGGGTTTATGCATATCACCCAATGCATTGCAAGGACTACATGTTTTCAAGGCAAATCACTAAATCTTCTAAATATAAATTCAAGATGCTTAAACTGTTACCTGATGGTGCCTTAAATTAAACTATTTATTTTCTATTTCAAGAATTCAAAGTCTAGGGAGAAAAATTCAAAATAATCAAAGTAAGGTTTGTTGCTTCTTACATTTGACTTGCATTTATGCTTATGGTGCCAAGTTATAAAATGATAAATGCCTCTAACATTAAAGCAGATAAGCAAAGAATGAAAGCAAACTACTTTTTCTTGGGTGAGGAGGAATATAATGTTTATCATTGTAGCTGAACTTCTGTCTATTTAATTTCCATGTATGGATGATAGTTGAAGACCTAACTTTTTATAGGTATACTGTTTGTACTGAGATATATTTTATATTTAAAAATTCAGTGTTTACAGCTGTTTTCTCCATAAAGTAATTTAAAAAATTTTCTCCTTGACTATATTCACTAAACATAAGAATTAGTTTTATATTTATATAAGGAAGTATTTTTTTGTTATAGTAGGAAGGCAGTTTTGATTAGAAAATAACTTTCCATAGAAAATAAATTATTTGAAGATAAATACATTATGTAGAGGGCTATCCACACAGTTTTTTATACAGGAAACATAGATGATCATATCAATTTAAATTCCCATTAATGATAAATGTTGTGTATAAATAAAATAGAAATTTAAGAATAAATAAAACCACCAATCAAAGGGCTCAAATATATTTCAGTAATATTTTCTCATCTAAGATATTTATAGTCAGAGTAATCATTAATCTGAACTGCTGCAATAACTTAGAAAACTTAGAATCTATTTCCAGTGAAAACATGGTAATGTTAAGGATTGAATATGAGAACTTTGTCCATTTATCTAAAACATAACACAGCTTACAGAGAAAGACAAAATTCCTGAGAAAAACAACCTGAGTGTTGCCCAAACAAATTATTTTCTACAAGACTATAGCAGGTATTTAAAGTAGATTTGTATAAATAGTGTAGTAGTAAAAAAACAATTGTCCTTTTACAGGAAACATTTTATTAATATTTAAATTGATTTATCTTTTCAACTATCTACATAGTTATAAAATAGTATTGATTTGTTTTATGCCCCATGTCTAAAAGCATAGAAGTGAATAAGTACTAAAGGTGATCATTTTATTATTAATTTTACTTTAATATGGGTTCATTCAATATCCTAAAAGAAGTGAAGGGTTATATTGTTAAAGTGTTATTAGAATTGTTTTGAAAAGATTGGTATTTGGCAGCCAGAGATAACTGTACTTATATGTATGTGTGAAGTCACAAGATAATATAGTAAAGCTGAAACAGTAACTTCATCAGCTTTATAAGTAAGATTTAAAAAACAGAAAAATCACTTAGTACTTAATATTGAACCAGAAAAAAAATGCACTCAGATATTTCAAACAAAATTTAGAGCTATTACACAAAGTAAAAATGAGATTCAGCAGTGAAAATGTGATGTTTATCCAACCAGAAATATGCACTGTTACAAAGCAATACGTACTGGTTAAGAGCATTCTGTAAGCTTAATTTTGGAAAAGTAATGAAAAGAAAATGAGAATTCAGCTTTTTTTTATTAGAGTAAATATCTCAATTATTAGGGAAATGTTTTTGTTTTGAAATAGTTATTGAAAAATGAAAAAACCTCTAATGATAAGATGATCTGGGAGAAAAGTCACTTTCTCCACTAAACAAAAATTGCAGCTCCCTCAAAAATAGAGTTAATTTTATATCAAAGTGGGGAAAATGACAGCAGAAAGAGAAAGGAACTGTCTGCTGAGTAGTCCTCTTGATAAAGTGCACTTCTCTCTGAAATATCAGAGAGCTAAAGGAAAAAAAGTTGCTGTTTCCATTGTATTTAAAATATCTTGTGTGTTGCAAATTACTGCATAATTACTGTGGTGAAGATCATTTACCATTGTGGATATGAAACCTGATTTCCCTGTACAGAGTTTAGACTGAAAACCTCAGTGAAAAACAAACAAATTTTAATTTAGTTTTTCTTAATTTAATACCATCATTCGTCAAGTCAATTCATGATTTAATATACAGCTGCAGGGCATAGTAACACTCCATTTCAGCTTTCCATAGATGATTCATTGTCTTGAAGCCCAAATGTCCTCCACTTATGGAAGTTTTGAGGGGTTTATTTAGGTGACTATGTCTTATATATCATAGGAAGATAACAGTATACTTTTCCTCCGATGGTGCTTGGCACTAGCATGGGAGTTTCACAATCATTTAGACCAGTGGTGGGCAAACTGCAGCTCCTGAGACACATGCGGCTCTTTGGCCCCTTGAGTGTGGCTCTTCCACAAAATACCACGGCCTGGGCGAGTCTATTTTGAAGAAGTGGTGTTAGAAGAAGTTTAAGTTTAAAAATTTGGCTCTCAAAAGAAATTTCAATCGTTGTACTGTTGATATTTGGCTCTGTTGACTAATGAGTTTGCCGACCACTGGGTTAGACTATTGGCACACATTTGTTTTCTGTGCACCTAGACTTTTTAGGTTCTTGGTATATCTTCTAACTGATCATATCATGACTCCATCTACTGCCATCTGCTGTGTGTGTTCAAACACCGCTCAGTAATGTCACCCGGGCAAGCACTCCACCTCTGCTTCTTAAGGAAACTCTCACCAGGGCAAATGGAAAGTGTTAGATTTCCTAGATCTTCACAAAGGAGGCCTGATAAGGTTTGTGGATGGTCAGCAACACCTCTCATATATATCCCATGGAAGGTCTCTTTTACTTTCTCAGTATCAACTGAGAGGACCATATGGGTCTATAATTTTCAAATGTCTTTAATGGCTAGAGATTCAATGTTTACCCTCAAATAAATTTCATTATAAGTAAACCTATTTTGTTGTTCATAAGTATTTAATTTTTTCTACAAATTATTTTTGTCAAAGTTAATGCTCTTTATGATCTATTGTTAGTTCACATATACTTTCCAAACTGTAGTAAGTGCTTTATAATATGTCAACTAAGAATCTGGATCATTGCCTATATGATCTATTAACATATGAAAAAAGAGGCAATAATATAAAATGGGGTAAAGACAGTCTATTCAATAAATGTTGCTGGGAAAATTGGACAGAAACATGCAAAAAAAAATGATACCAGACAATCTTTTTAAACCATATACAAAAATAAACTCAAAATGCATTAAAGACTCAAAACCATAAAACTCTTAGGAGAAAACAAGGCAGTAAACTATTTGACATATCTCTTAGCAATACTTTTTCTGTTATATTACCTTAAACAAGGTAAACAAAAGAAAAAAATAAATGTGACTGCATCAAAGTAACATGTTTTTGCACAGCAAAAGAAACTTTAACAAAACAAAGACAACCTACTGAATGGGAGAAGACATTTGCCAATGATACATCTGATTGGGGTTAATATCCAAAATTGTCAAAGAACTCAGATAACTCAATACCAAATTAAATTAAAAAGTGGGCAGAGGACCTGAATAGACACTTCTCCTAAAAAGGCTATACAGATAGCCAAAAGACATATGAAAAGATGTTCAAAATAACTAATTAGAGAAATGCAAATTAAAACCACAATGAGATATCACCCCAACAACTATCAGAAAGGTTATCATCAATAAGTAAAAAATCAACAAGGGTTGGTGAGGATGTAAAGAAAAGGGAACCCTTGTGCACTGTTGGTGGGGATGCACATTGGTGTAGCCAATATAGAAAACAGTATGGAAGTGCCTCAAAAAATTAAAAATTAAACTCCCTTCTGACCCAGCAATTGCACTTCTGGGAGTATATTCCCCAAAATACAAAACACTAAGGATATATGCACCACCTATGTTTACTGCAATGTTATTTACAATAGCCAAGATATGGAAGCAACCCTATTGCCCATCAATAGATGAGTGGATATTAAAGTGGTGGTACATATATACAATGGAATATTACTCAGTCATTAAAATGTTGCAATATGGATGGACCTAGAGCATATTATGCTAAGTGAAATAAGTCAATCAAAGAAAGAGAAATACCCCATGTGATTTCACTAAAGAACAAATTAACTGGATGAACAAAATAGAAACAGACACATAAATACAGAGAACAGACTGATAGCTGTCAGAGGAGGGGGGGGGGGTATCCCTCAGCCCTGTCTTGGCCTGCAAAGACGCCAGCATCCCTCACCCCGGCCTCTAGCCAGAGGTTCCTCCCCTCCTTCTGCACAGCCTCTGGGAAGATGCTTGTCCTGGGGCCTCCTCAGGGCTGCTATATATATCAGATATTATGCTCCATAAAAAGAATGATGTTGTGGACACTATCTCTCAGTAACTTCTAGTTTGATTGGCAATATAAATGGATAGAAATATGATCAATCAAATATCATCTCAGATATATTAGTACATATCAACAAAATCAAAAGGAAAACAGAAACTAATTGCCCCCTTTTTATTGTTGCAATTACTCCTTTCTATACCACAGCTCCCATCAATTCTTACTTATGAAAATCAACTCTAAGTAAATAATTTAAAATATGTGGAAAAGCTATAGGAAAAAAATATGTTTATTTTTTAGTTATCACAGAACAAAACAGAAACAATCTAAAATAAGGATATAATTAAGTAAATATGACATTCCTTCTTAGTTTATTTTGCATATAAAACCTATATAATAATCATATATAAAATTTAAGGAAGTAATACACAGAACTACAATTTTGGATTTTACTTTAAAATTATAGACTTTTAAATTTTTTTCAAATTTTCTGTAGCATTGGATTGTTACTTATGTGATTAGAAAAATTAAATTCATCTAGAAATTTTACAGGTGTATAGAATTGTATAACTGAAAAATTGTGAAAATGCAATTTGTTTAAATATTTGTTGTAAATAAGATCTACACTAATAAAAGAGAAAGATGCAAATTGACAGTACATCCGCTACGCCCACCAGCCAATCAGGAGTGAGTATGCAAATAACCTGACAAAGATGGCGGCAGCCCCCCCCCCCCCCAGCTGCTCTGGGCCAGCAGCAGAAGCTTCACATCTGTCTGCCCCACATCCTGGGGGAGACGGAGAAACAGGGCCCCAGCGCCTGCGACTGGCTGCAGCCTGGTAGACAGAGAAGCTGCCCACCCTGCAGTCCCGGGCACCAGCACTTGCAGCTGCAGACCAGGCGAAGCCACCTGCCCACCATCCCCTGCAGCTGCAGCCAGCCCCGGCACCTATGACTGACCAGAGGGAGGGAAGCCCAGATCCCGGATTCCTGTGGTCGGCTGGAGGAGGGAATCCTGGGTCCCGGGTGCAGGGCTGAGGCATAGGTGGTTAGGGGAAATCAAGCCAGCAGGGGAACAGTTAGGAGCCAGAAGTTCTGGATTGTGAGAGGGAAGTCCAACTGCCGGTTATCCCTTGAGGAGTCCCAGATTGGAGAGGGTGCAGGCTGGGCTGAGGGACACCCCTCCGCCCCGCCATGCACGAATTTCATGCACCAGGCCACTAGTATCTAAAATAAAGTCCTATAGGCTTCAGAGGAATAATACTGTATCTTTTTTTCAGTCTTGCTCTGGAACTCTAGGTTTTTAGGATATCCCAGCAGTACATTTAATGAAACAAACTGGATCCTGGATAAAGACAATCTTTCTTTAACAGAAAAAGCACAATAAATGCTGAGTATCAGTGCAAAATAATGCAATAATAAAAATTTACCCATTATAATGTGAATAATTTTCTGCTATTTCTCCTTAATCTTTAAATTAATTAAAGAGCATTTAGATGTTCTCACTTGATATTTCTTTCCTTTTGAATACAACTGAAGAGATAAAGGTTAGCCATGATGCCAACATGATAAATGTTTGAAGTTGACATGTCACTTTGTATATTTATCCTTATCATTCTTGATCTTTTGTACGTGATTCATTGTGTTGATATCTCACTGTCTTGAAATACCACTACTCTCATTCTCCTTATAATGCCATTGGCAAGAATAGCATTATAGTTATTCTTGAGCATAGCATTAAGTATTCTTGAGCATAGCAAGAATACTTAATAATATCCTTTCATGTGATACCATTAAAATATGCTAACTAAAGTAAATTTGAGGAAGAACACAGAGACATTTTGAAAGTTTATGATATATGACAATTCACAGCTTTAGAGTTGGTTAAATTGAATTAATTGTTGCTCAGAAGAATCTGAGGAACAAAGAGCACAATGACAACATTTTCATGAAAAAATGTTTGACCTTTTCAATAGTAGTTCATTGACTGGTAGATTATTCTATTTCTCCCACAACAAAATAATTTATAAAAGAAAGGTACAGGGAATACTAGAGTGATAGAAAATCTTTGCGAAAATGAAACTCCAACATATTATAGAAATCAGAAAGAATTAATAGCATATACATTTTATGTGACTTGTTACAACAATAAAAATTCTTATGTATTTATCCATCTTTTACACTAGGGATGTTAATGATATTAAATTATATTATATTATTCATTTATATTAATTAATTTACTTTAAGAATATCAGAGAATAGTTTCATTTTATTTGATGATATCACTGGTCTAAACACAGATCATTTTTTTCTTTCTGTTTTGCAATTCTATGTAACTATTTTATGAATTTATAATTTTTAACTCAATTACCTTAATTTATGTCATCAGCAAACACATTCCCTAGAAAAATCATAAGGCAGAAATCAAACTGCACCGCATGAAAGGTGACAACAGGATATTCAGAGGAAAGATTTATTTAAACTGAGCAGAACAGGTAAGGCTGCACAAAAGAGGTAATAAGCTGAGTTGATTTGCTTCTAATTCCAAAAACACATCATATATTTTTGTGCCTCCTGAACTTGATAAATAACTTAGATGTTTGAATTTCTAAACTCCAGGGTCTTATATTCTGGTCAAAATCATACTACTCTTTCAAAGGATTAGCTGTCACCTTCTCCGTGAAGTGTTTTCTAACCTTTTCATATCAAATGAGTCATTTCTTCTTTGAATTTTCTGTTACCAGCTATACACAATAGCTACAAATTAAAATTTACCATGCTTTGTAGTAATATTTTATACCTGCCTTGTGACAGAATGGGGTGTTTGGTCAGGATTTGTACTCTCTAACATTACATTTTTAGGGGTATAGAGTTGGCATTCAAATAAAATTGAATAATGAATGCAGACATTCACTTAAGATTTAAGGGAATATTTGATCCTTATTTTTCTCTAAGTTTACAAGAGATAACTTAGATCACTTGTATAAGTGGTCATTTTTTTTTCTGAAAAATGTCTTTTAAATATTTAAGTTAAATTAAGTGATTTGGTTCAATAACAGTGAATGGGAAATCCCATAACACAGTACATTAGTCCCAAAGTATCCCCAAATATGCAACCTCTTAGTTGTAAAAATATAGGAGAGCATGCAGGGATATAACTGAATGCTTTAAGGTGAATCTCAATTATTAATATGAATTCTAATTCATCTTAAATGCAAACTGATAGGTAAATCCTGATTTATAAATGACACAGACAGTTACTGGAGATGGGCAGTCAAAATCTATCTGGCATTTGGAATTTCCAACTAAAGTTGATACTTTGTTGCTAAATGATATTGTTGTCAGATATAACAATTGTAAAGAGTAAAAAGAAATATATAGCTTTTTTGGGTATCCCATATTTAATAATCTTTAACAATCAGATGTTCATAAAGGTAGATGTTCCTATTTATATCGGAGTCACTTTTTTCTTAGCACTAGAGGAGTGATCACATATTTTTCTTAGCACATAAGAAGTGGTCACATATTTTTGAGACAGACTGAACCTCTCTTGAATGGATGGAAAGGCTCTTCAGTTATTTTTTAAAGCATCTCCTAGATAAGTTAAAGTTTCTCTCTCTTTTTAAAAAATCTTTATTGTTGAAAGTTTACATATGTCCCCTTTTTTCTCCTATTGACCCCTTCTAGCCAGCTCCCCTGCACCCCCTGCCCAGACCTTCACCACCCTATTGTCTGAATTTCTAAACTCCAGTGTCTTATATTCTGGCCAAATATCATACTCCTCTTTCATATGGGTTATGCATATATGCATACAAGTTCTTTGGTTGATCTCCTCCCACTCTAACCCCTGCCCTCCCTCTGAGATTTGACAGTCTGTTACATGTTTCAATTTTGTTCATCAGTTAATTTTGTTCATTAGATTCCACATATGAGTGATATCGTGTGATACTTGTCTCTCACTGACTGGCTTATTTCACTTAGTGTAATACTCTCCAGGCACTCCTCAAAGAGCTCTGCTCTGCGCCTGCTCTGGTTCTCACCGGCCAATGGCAGGAACCTGGAAAGCAAAGAGCTTCACTGTGCCTTTGCAAGTGGACACCACCTACAGGGAACTTAGAAAGCAATGAGCTGGTCTCCGCATGGATGCCAGTTCACCACGGGAACCTGGAAAGCCAAGAATCTACTCTGCATCTGTGTCAAGAACACAACCCTATATAGGCCGGACCCCAGGCAGCAGTTGGGGAGTGATGCTTGACTTAGTGTGTGCTCCCTTGATACATCAAGTTCCTTCCCTTTCTCTTTTCCCTCCATCTCATTTTCACTAAACCTCTTCTTTTTAATCTGTTTAGCTCCCTCTCCTGATTTCTGTCTTGGGGTAAAGGGCAGGTCAAGAACCCTTTTGCTGGTGACATTTTGATATAATTAATTGGTTATTTGATCAATATTTTGATTAAAGACTTTTTAAGTATCAACCTCATAAAGACCACTTGTCATTATTTTTCTAGCAATGGGATGGAAAAATATTAGGGATAAGATGAAATAAGATATTCCATAAATTAAAGAATGAATACATAAATATGCCAAAAAATAGGTAAATAAGCAAAGAAAAAACACACTCTCATATTGCAGACCAAATATGGCATGTTAGAGATCATAATTCTCAACAGTTCAAGGTTCTGAGTATCATGCATCCAGATGCTTTTCTATAACTTTAGGCATAAAAACATTATTACTAATAACAGAATATATCAATGTGAAAATTTGGGAGGGTTGTTGGAAGCTTTAAAGATAAATTCACTTTTTAAATGCAAGTCAGCTTTTACATTGCTGTTTATTAGAATGGTCTGATTACTGGGTATTAACAATGACCTTATCTACAATATACTGTACATTCAAGCCGAGGTATTTAACTCATTAAAAATAACAATTTCTGTTTGTTTTTCTCATCTCTATTTTTCCAATTTCTGACCAGTTGCCAGTCCCTTTCTCTATAAAAGTTTAATGAGCATCCATTCTATTTCAGATGTACTATGCAGAAGTTATGGATAAAGAATAAAAATATATCCAATTTCCTCAGGGAGTTTACAACTTAAGAATTGTGCATAGCATGAATTACTGAATATTGTGGTAACTGTAAGTCAGAATAGCTTTTTCTTTCCTTGGTTATTTTAAAACATTATTTTCTTTTTATTAACACAAAGAACTGAAACTGACAAAATAATTTAGTTGAAAAGTTGATGAGTTTATTTAGTACCTAATAATTTTAATAAAATGTTTAAAACACTTTCATTTAATAACATATTCTTTATTTTATTTTGTTTTTAAATTACAAAATTTAAACTAGAACTAGCATGATAAATAATACTTAACTCTCCCAAGGTAACTTTATTTTTATCCTTTCTTAATGCTAAGGTGAATTTCAGATTGACTCTAACTAGATCAATAATGTTTTTACCACTCACCCTATTTAAAAAATAAATAAACCTTTAACTCATGAGAGAACAATCAATATAATAAAATATATATCTCAGCTTAAGTAGGAGCAAAAACCTGATTACTGATTTGCTCACTAGTTTGTTTATTTAAGACAGCCTGGATGCAGTTGTGCTAGGCTTCACATATGCCCTATGCATGCAGTTTCACTGCTAAAATAAGAAGAATGAGATAAACAGGGAAACACTATGAAATATGGTGTATTCCAATTCACTAAGCAAAATTTCCCAAAGGGGTCTATGGTTCAAATCACATTCCCAGTTCTCTCAGCAGGCAATTGAAGCTCAAAATCCTTCAGAGGCCTCTTGCACACCAGTAAGGACTAGCGTGTTAGCAGGGATGATATAACCAAAAGAGCAAAGTCTTTGATAACGAAATCCATACTTCCATCCTTGTTCTCCTGCCAATGGGCATTCAGCTCTGACAAGTTGTTGAACCTTCCAACTTACATCTCCCCACTTAGAAATGATCACGGTATTGGTGATCTTTAACTTTCTTCCATTATAATGTAGCTCTATAAATAGAACCACCTGTGAGTTAATTTGTGACTTCTAATAAACTTCTCTTTTTTCCTCATAATTTATGCTCTATTTAATTCTTCAAATTTTCTATTTATTTTTTCTTCTGTTTTATTAGTTGATTTGCTAAAGCTTAGTACATCTAATAAACTGCATTAGAATACAACATGTAAGTCACACAAAGTTCACAAATTAAGCTTGTGAGAGCATCATTTTTATTGAGGTTATGATAAAAGTATTCTTGGAGATATTAATAACATTTCTAATATCTGTGCATAATTGTATGCAAAATAAATCTCTATAGAATAATCGCTAGTAATTTTTCATGGTTTATTGCTATGAGCCAAGAAAAACTATCAGTTTTAATAAAACATCAGTTTTCAAAAAACTATCAGTTTTCAATAATAAAAGCCCTTAAAACAACTCTTTTCTATTTATTTATTCATCTTAAACAAATTATCACAAGTCATTACTTGAAGGAATAAGATTTTTCTGTATAGATATATTCACTTTTATTTTAATCACAGATCTCTCAGATGTTTCTTTTGGCCAAATAAGAACAGGCTAAATCAATCAGGAGAAAAAATTAATAGACAAAATAATATCTTACTTTTTTAATTAATACTTCCATAATGTTATTTATAGGAGGTATTGTGAAGCACTTGTTTCAAAGCTTATTTTCTGAACTAGAGGCCCGTTGCACGAAGATTCGTGCAATAGGCCTTCCTTCCCCTGGCTGCCAGCACAGGTTTTCCTCCAGCACCCGGGACCCAGGCCTTCGCTCTGGCCGCCACCTTTTGTCTTCGCTCTGGCCGGAACTTTCAGTCTTCTCCGTCCCCCTCCCCCTCATAGCAGGCACCTGCATATGCAAATTAACCCACCATCTTTGTTGGGTTAATTTGCATACTCACTCCTAATTGGCTTGTGGGTGTTGCATAGATATGGTCAATTTGCATATTTCTCTTTTGTTAGTGTAGATTGTTAGAATAGCTGAATTCTGACCATCCTATAATATTTTAGTCAATAAGTAGGCCAAAACCCATACATTTTATTTAATAAAAACACTCAGTCCATGTTCAGATTATGTTTGCAAGTTGTTTAATTGTTTGGTATTTGGCATTTCAATGGTAATGTGATCTTCAAAATTAAAAGGCTAAAATTAATTTTCACTTCAAAACTTCAAAAGGAGTCATTTTACACATTTTTAAACCTACTCTTAGCTTCTCAAAGAAAAACATGAGATTCCTTTTAATAATGCAATGAGTTTATTACAAAATTATTATTTAAAATGTCCAAAGACTATTTTTCCTAGGTTCTCATGAATAGTTTTTCTTCTGTAGATAGGCTGCAGGAAACACATACTATTTTAGATTTTTGAATATGCATGTACTTCAATAGGACAGATATATGATTAAGAAAATGAAGCAGAGATGAAAAATAAAGACTGTCTTGAGGCGCTTCTCTCTCAAGGATATCGAAACACCTTTCTTTGATGTCTGAGTTAATAGAAATCCAAAATGTTTTCTTAGATTGTATGTGAGAAAAAATTAATTAAGTAACTTTTAACTCCCCAAATAAAAACAAAAATCTTTGAATTATCTGATGATACTTTTAAAATATTAAGAGGGTAAAATTTATACTGCTTTCTGTTCTATCACTCACATGTAAAAAAGTTGTGGTTCTTTTTCTATTTCTACACTTTGTTGTATCAAAATTTGAGTATTTATTATCAAAATCTTACAAATATATGTTATGATATGACAATACTCATTTTCTGAAATAAATATTTTCTGATTAAATATTTCTGATAAAAATAATCATTTTCTGATTAAATATTTCTGATAAAAATAAAAATTATAGTAAAATATACTATGACATATAATGAATAGTTTTAAAATAATATAAACATTTAAAAAGTAAATATATGGAAAGTACAATTAATAAAGCAGTGCTTTATAAGATATTTTATTAGCCCCAACTGCTACATGATTATATTTCTTTATTATTATTATTATTACTGTTATTAATCATTCTTTTTCAGACATGAAGTCAATAAAGACCAGAGAGATTAAGTACCTAGCCCAAAGTCATAAGGTTAGTAGTATGATTTAATGAAGGCAGGGAATTTTTTAAAAGTCATGTAGCTTTAATAAACTCCAGAAAGATAAGAGTCTTTGTTGCTTTCGTTCATGTGTGATTTTCATGCACATTAAGTAACCTAAGCACTAGGGAGAGGCTCAGAAGACATTTGTTGAATGACTGCATGTATCTGTTGGGCACTTTAATTGATTTCTCATTGTGTTGGAGTTATTACCTACCACACTGAGTTTTTGTAAGAATTAAGTAAGATTATACAGAAAATGCAGATAGTACTGCTCTTGTAGCTGAGTTTGAAAACACTTGAAACATTAGTTCTGGGTATGAATTTTGGTAAGACATTCTTGCTCTTATCTAAAGTTATTCTAAAAAAAAAATAATCTCAGTCTCAGGCCATGCCACAATAAAGTGACACTTTGAGCAGGTTTTTAAATTATAATCTTCAAATTATAAAAGAAAAATGCCTCTTTTGCCTATGATATAAGATGGGTTCTTGTGAAATTTTTGAATATTGATGAGAAAATTGTGTGTTAGAAATTGTTAACTACTTTACCACCATTAAATGTCTTAATCCTCATTTTATAATTTCTTTTTTATTAAAAATATAAAAAGAAAACAGGCAAAATCAGTTTTAAAGTATATTTTATGTAAACCTATAATCCAAATTATTTTAATATTTCATCAATAAAATCTTATTACTGTAATATTTTACATCATTATTATACTTACATTTTGAAATCTAGTGTGTATTTTGTAATTATAGCATATCTCATTTAGGAAGCTAAATTTTCATAGAAAAATAAATAACCTGTATTTAGATTTTATAAAACTTAGTTGAAAAATTAGATACAAATACTCCAGGTATTCCAAACTTACTTAAAACTTTTCTCTTAACTAAATAGAAGATGTTTTCAATTTAATTTAATTTACTTAAAATTAAGTACAGTTTGGTTGTGCTAGTCCTATTTCAAGTGCTCAATCATCATACCTGGCTAGTGGCTACCACACTGCAAAGTGCAGATGTATGGTATCAAGAGAGAAGGAAGCAACTAAAAACAGGGTGTTTAAAATACATATTATGTGCATATATAATAATCCTTTCCACCAATATTTACAGGGTAAACTGTAGAAGTGTTGGTACAGTATTAAATTTGACAGTAAAATAGTAATCAAATTTTCAGATTAATTTAAATAGGCTAATTGAAATAAGTGAATATTCAAGAAAATTTAATTGTACTGGACAAAAAGCTGTTCCTAAAGTGGTAACTAAAATTTCTATTGGTAGTTCATCTCATGATAAAATTCCTGAACATGCAATGAACCTAAAGCAGTCATATTTTTGTGCAAAAAATTAAAATTTAAAGTTATCAAGACTGCATTATAAAATTTACAAAAGCCTCAATTAATCAAAAAAAGGGCGGATGGTAGGGTAATATCATGTAAGGAAAAATATCCTATAAGTAAATTACATCTAGAAAATTTTTACTTTACAAAATTAATTTTCATTTGTAATGCTAACAGCAAGCACCCATGAAAAACACACATGGTGTCTAAATAAGACAAAGGAAAATCATTTGGGCAAAAATAAAAAGGATCCCAAATCAATTATATAGAAAAGATTCCTTTATTAACTTTTGGTCGAGAATATGTTTGTACATTTTCAGAAAACAACTCCAAGACCATGTGGATTCCTGCAACAGAGAGGAATTGACAGGTCTGCTCCAACCACGAAGACAAGAGGAGAAACAGTCCAGAGATGGAAGACACTGACGATGCCTTGCCACACTAGCAGTCAGCAGCTGTGTGTCGCTGAAGGTTGCCTAGGACCAAACCAGAGAGGGTCGGACCTGCAATGCCACCATGTGCCCACCATCCAGATATCATTGCTGACATGTACACATAAGGAACTGTTTGACATTGAAATGGGGACTCAGAACTGTTGGACATTGAAATTGGGACTCAAACATTTTTTATTATATGTTTATTTCTAGTCTGCAGAGGCAAGATTTTTTAAAGGAAAGAAATGGGGAAAAAATAGATACAGAGGCAAAGAAGCATTGAACAGACTGTCAAACTACAGTGGGAAGGCAGGGGAGGTTGGGTGGGGGTGGGGGGGCACAGTAAAAGATCAACCGAAGGACTTGTACGCATGCATATAAGCATAACCAATGGATACAAGACACTGGGGGGGGGGGGGCAGGTGAGGGCATGTACTGGGGGGTAGGGGAGGCCGGGGGGAGGTCAATGGGGGAAAAAAAGAAGACATATGTACTACTATTTGTAATACTTCAAACAATAAAAAAATACATATTATGAAGAAATAAATATATTACATTTTAAAATAGGTTTCAATTATAAAATTCCATAATATACCATCTTTATATTGCATTGTGTGTTCACCAGCCCAAGTCAAGTCTCCTTCCATCACCACTTATCCTGCTCTTACCCTCTTCAACCTCCCTCCACCCCCCTTTCCTGCTGGTGATCACCATAATGTTGCTTGTGACTATGAGGTTTCCTTTCTTTCTCCCTCCCTCCCTCCCTCCCTCCCTCCTCCCCCCCTCTCTCTCTCTCTCTCTCTCTTTTTCTTTCTTTCTTTCTTTCTTTCTTTCTTTCTTTCTTTCTTTCTTTCTTTCTTTCTTTCTTTCTTTCTTTCTTTCTTTCTTTCTTTCTTTCTTTCTTTTGCTTAATCTTTTCACCTTTTAAACTCAGGCCCCCACACCCCTGCCCCATCTATGAGTTTATTTCTATCTTGTTTGTTAGCTTATTTTGTTCACTAGATACCACATATAAGTGAAATTATATGGTAGTTGTGTTTCTCTGACTGCCTTATTTTACTTAGTATAATACTTTTCAGGACCATCCGTGCTGTTGCAAAGGGTAAGATTTACTTCTATTTTTATATATATAATTTTTTGGGGTAAAGTTTTTTACTTTTTTAAAAATTTATTTCAGAGAGGAAAGGAGAAGGAGAGAGAGATAGAAATATCAATGATGACAGAAAATCATTGAGTGGCTGCCTCCTGCATGCCCCCTACTGGGGATCATACTGGAATCCAACCTGGGACCCAGTCAGGCTGACACTATCCACTAAGCCAAACCATCTAGGGCTACTTCTTTATTTTTTTATGCCCAAATAATATTCCATTGTTTAAATGTATCACAGGTTTTCTTTTTAATCTTCACCAAAGGATATGTTCTTTTTATTGATTTGAGAGAGAGAGAGAGAGGGAGAGAGAGAGAGAGAGAGAGGGAGAGAGAGAGAGAGAGAGAGAGAGAGAGATATCAATGTGAGGAGAAACATCCATCAGTTGCCTCCCTTACATGTTCTTACCAAGGATGAACCTACAACTTTTTGGTCTATGGGAGGATGCTCCAATCAACTGACCCACCAAGCCAGGGCAATATTACAGCTTTTTTATCCACTCATCAACTGATAAGCACTTGGGCTGCTTCCAAATCTTGACTATTATTAATAACATTGCAAGGAACATAGGGGTGCATATGTTCTTTCGAATTAATGTTTTGAGTTTCTTCAGATATATTCCCAGAAGTGGAATTGCTGGGTCATAAAGCAGTTCAATTTTTAATTTTTTTGAGGTAACTCCATATTGCTTTATACTGTGGCTGCACCAATCTACATTGCCACCAACAGTGCATGAAGGTTCTCTTTTCTCCACATCCTTACCAGCACTTGTTGCTTGTTGATGGATTGACGATAGCCATTCTGACAGGTGTGAGGTGGTATTTCATTGTAGTTTTAATTTGCATTTCTCTGATGATTAGTGAAGTTGAGCATCTTTTCATATGTCTATTGGCCATCTGTATGTCCTCTTTGTAGAAGTATCTATTCAGGTCTTTGGACCATTTTTTTTTTATTGGATAGTTTTTTGGCGTTGACTTTTATAAGTTCTTTATAAATTTTACATATTAACCCTTCATCAGATGTATCATTGGCGAATACGTTTTCCCATTCAGTGGGTTGTCTTTTCATTTTGTTGATGGTTTACTTTTCTATACAAATACCTTAGTTTGATGTAGTCTCATTTGTTTATTTTGTTTGTTTGTTTCTCTTGCCTGAGGAGGTATATTAGAAAAAAAATATTGCTATGAGAAATGTCCAAGATTTTACTGCCTGTTTTCTTGTAGAATTTTTATGGATTCAAGCCTAATATTTAAGTCTTTATCCATTTTGACTTTATTCTTGTGTATGGTGTAAGAAGGTGACTTAAAAAGATATCTGTAACTTAATAAAACTAGAATTTCTTTACTTTTCTGTCTTCTCGTGTAAGCTATTTACATTAATATATTTGAAAGAATCACAATTTTGACTCATCTGATTTATTTATCCTAAGCTCTCAATCCTTCACAAAATTATACCTAGGAAAATAATTAGATGATAATTGCATAACTCACTCTTCCCCTAAGCTAACTCTTTTTTTAAATTAGGTGAATACATTGTGTGTGTGTGTGGGGGGGGGCTGTGTGTCTCTGTGTGTGTTAGGACTCTAAAAAGAAGCAGCAAAAATAGATAAGGACATGATATAGGTGTTAAGTTGTGAAGTTAACATGTTGTACAAGAAAATATAGATTCATGTTTTATAATGTCCTTTTCCAAATTAAGGATTATCTACGTCTGCAATAGTTTAGTACAAATGCTATAATCTATATGTATAAAAGGCTAATATGCAAAGTGTCCCCTCGGAAGTTCGACTGGAGACCAGGAGTTCGATCGCTCGCTATGATGTGTGCTGACCACCAGGGGGCAGCGTGGAACAAAGGAAGGCCCCGGCCAGCAACCAGAAGGTCCCAATAGGCCCTGATCGCCAGCCAGACCTAGGGACCCTACCCGTGCATGAATTTCATGCACCGCGCCTCTAGTCACTTACGAACATGAAAAAATAAGCATTTTTTTAACCTGTCAAAAAGAAAAATGATGAAAGTTAATCTAGGAGACAAAACCAATTCACATTAGTTATTTTAGACTTGACCATTATCGATTATTGTGTTTGTAGTATTTTTGAGTCTAGCACTCAATTGCAATAGTGTCAGATTTGACACTGAGCCAAATTTGATCTCATTCTTTCCAGCTTTACATCCTCAATAAGTAATTCATCTATTTTAGCATCATAAACATAGATGATGAATTTTGAAATTTGAGTGAGTAGAATATATAGTTATTGTTGATTGACAAGTGGAGGTTAAAATTATAAATTATTTTTGTAATTTTGTAAAGTTGTTGAAACATCACCATCCGTTTTTGCTGGGAAACCAAGAATAATCTCTTGACTACAAATTTATTCTGCTTGGTCACTCAGCTGGTGGAACAAGGAGGTAATTTACAGAGAAGTGATTGTTCATTTATTTACAAAGTTTCTCATTCTTAGGTGTATGAGCATTTCAAAGGCAATGCTCACAACTCTGTGTAAACTCTGATATGTCTAAAATAATTCAAAATGGAATTGTCTCTGCAGCTAGTGACATTTAGTAGGATCCAATTACATACCTTTCACTTTTTATAAAAGGCTGAGTGAGATTTTAAAGATTACTATAAGTCCTATGCAGAACAAAAGGAGGAGGGAATTGTGTTGTTGTTGGATTTTTTAAAAACAAAAGGTACAATAATGAAAATATTTATTTAAAATGTATAATGATTAGCAACTACTGTGATTAATTCTGATGCTTGTGAAATGTAGCACATGCTTTGCTTATTTATTTTTAACCCCTTCTTAAATAGACTATCAAAGAATCTTTCTTGGATTTTTAAAAACTACCTAAACACAGAACACAGTCTATAATTACAATTCATATTATTTTCTTTAAAAGGCAAGATGATATTATTTGGAATGGTTGAATTAATTAAACAAGGAGTCCATTAGACTGAGGTGCTTCTAAGGCCTTAGCAGCAGCCTACAGAAGCAAACCCAAACAAAAGCCTGTAAATGCCTTAAGGTTAAAAAGTCAAAACCTAAGGGCAACTCTCAATCACAAGCAGCCAGCTAGGCTTTCCCAGATAAGGGTACTGTTTAAGCTACAGCCAATGACATAATTTCCTTCCTTTGCTTCTGCATCTTCTGTTAAAAGCCCTGGCTCCTGTTGGTGGAGTTTGCTTCTAACCACTTCTCCTTTGGTGCTGCCTTATTGGAATAAATTTTTGCTCAAATAAACTATTTAAATATTTGAGATGCCTCAGTTTATTTCTAACAGAACTAAAATTCTTTGATAAAGATAATAATGTATTAATTCAGTCTCCAACATAGATACTTTGCATATGCTGTTGAAGAGATAAAAAAATAAATTGAATTGAGTGGGTTATCCATAAATGTGAAACTTCTTTATATCAGTAAGCTTTTAAATAAAATAAAAAGTGAGAAATAAATTACAACATATTTTCAATGTATATTAAAGGAATTTATTTTTATATTTGAATATGGCTTTGAAATCAACCTGAAAAAAAATCAACTTTAGTTTTAAAAAAGACAAAAAATGGGCACAAAGAAAGTTTATAAATTATATACAAATGACAAAAATATTTTTATTGCCATTAATAACCAAAAGAAAGGACAAAGTAAAAGAATGTAATATATACATGGTTTCAATTAGTGTATTGTGCAATAAGTTTACAATTTTATTTTCTTTTACTTTTTGCAATCTACCTTTTTTTCCTCTCCAGCCAAGGGCAAGTTGTGATCTGTTTCTTCTACAGATTAAATTGTGTTTTCTATAATTTTATAAAAATGGTACCACACAGCATATTTTCTTTGGCTGTCAGCCTCCTTTCACAAAGTATATTTTGAGGCTCATTTATGTTAAAGATTCATATTTCTTAGAGAGTATATTTATGTAGTTGTGTATATTATGTATAAATATTCATGTTCAAAAAACTGTTGGACATGACAATATGTATATTTTTATTTAATATAAAAAGTATAAATTTTTATATTTACCTAAACATATTAAATTATATATTCTCATTATCTGTCATTCCCACTAGAGTATAATCTCATTGGAGTTACAGATTTGGTTAGTGCCATTCACTGTTTTAATTCCAGCGACTAATGTAGTTTTGGGCACAGAGTAGACAATAAACATTTGTTAAAAATTCATCAACATTTTTATTTATAAAACAATGTATCCATATTTATTTGTTTTCTTGAAATAAATTTTAACATGTGAAATTACAGATTTAACAAGGCAGGACCAACTCTCACTAAGAGATGAATAGATAAACGAATGTGGTATATCCATACATGATGACTTTTATATAAAGTTTGAAGTTTAAGTAGATAAGTAACATGACATACACATTTAAGATATTTTTTAGTTTGCTTTGAAATATTTGTGAATAGAGTATGTTGGAGAGAGTATCTATTTTCTACTTCCTGTTATCTATTTTCTACCTATCATCTATTTATCTATCTATCTATCTATCTATCTATTGTCTATCTATCAATTTATCTATCTATTCATTTTTGCTTCAAGAAACAAGGATATATAATTGAACATACCGTATATGTATAAAACAACAAAAAAGTCATACAACAGTATGTTAGCCATTATTATTATCAAAAGATTACAATAATAGAAGATTCCTGTGCTTTATGACTTTCTTTTTTACTATGCTTTATGTTCTTTTAATTTTCAATAGTGAAAATTAATTATATTTATAATAGAAAAATACAGGACATCTAAATTACTTTTACTCAAATATATAGTTGTGTTTGAATTTATTTCCTCGTATGCTGAAAGTGTGAGTGGTAATTATTTGAGTCTGATTGGAACTGAAGCATCTGGAGAGGCTTTCCATAAGATAAGGAAAATAGATGGCCAATAAATAAGAAAAATGTTTAGTTTCCCTAATAATCTCAGAAGCACAAAATTAGATTAAATATCAATGAGCTACCATTTTAACTTACCAATTTGGTAAAAATAAAAGAAATGCAATGTTATGTGGTTATTATTGTGATAATTATAATATTCATAATTATTAATTATTTTATTTAGAATGCAGTCAGAAATTCAGACAAGTTATTTGCTAGAAATGTTTACATTGTTTAGTGAATAAAAGGGAACAAACCTGTGTGTATTTGTAAGAAAATATTAACAGAGAGTACTGATTAGTTCATTTTCTTATGCATGCTTTTATTATTTTTTCCAAGTCTTAAAAAACATATGCTGTGCTAAATTAGAAAACAAAGTCCTGTAATTATTTTAATAACGGTGTCCTTTTCATATTGTACACATGAAAGCCTATTCAACATAACTGCCATTTTTGTTTCATGGCTCAGTGTCGACAAAAACTGACCCCATTTGAGATACTTTCCTATTACCTAACAATATTTATCCAGGTCATAGATGTTGTTAGACATTCTTCAGTCTAACTGTAAAATATTTAATCTTCTATTTACTAATTTTAAAAACAAGTCGTCCCCAATTTTGTGATTTACTTCAAGTCATTTACCTTCTATAAGTCTCTTTTTCATTATATCTAAAATAAAACCAGTGCTAATCCTATTAAATGCCATGGACTGAATATAAAAAAACTAAACAATACAAAGTTTGCACTAGTTTTAATCATAGCTAGTGTTGATTAAATATATACTAAATGTCAGAAATAAAGGTTAAGACTTTGTAAGAATTATTTCATTGAATTCTAATTACAATTATTTTAGCAAGAAATCCCATTTCACAGGTGAAAATAATTGCTAAATCAAAAAGTTTTGTATTTTCCCCAAGTAAAAGTCATTAAAAGAAAAGGAAAATACAAACAAAAACAAAACACCAGGATGTAACCTTACATAGACTAATTTACTTCCTTGCTGTAAGCCTCTCATTATAGCTTCAACAAAAACCTGGTTCTCAATGTGAAATGTGCACCTGTTCATCCTGAGTGTTATTTCTAATGATTGTTGAACCTCTTGTCTTAGAATTTTATTTATTTATTTAATCCAGTGATTTTCAACAAGTGTGCCACAAGAATTTTTAAAATATACAGTTTGACTAATGAATCTAGTCAAACAGCTGACCAAATTTTTATTGAGGCAAAATAGTGCTAATAAAATTAATATGGAGTAAAAGGAAAAAAAGGAAATTGGAAAGTGCTCAGCCTTTCTATATCTGACTTGTGAGATGAATGCTTATAAACCTTATAGGATACTAACTTACTTTATATCCTAATATATAAAACCCTGGGTCATAACAACCAGTAATGACCAAGGCTCAACCAACCGGAAGTCAGTCCTGCAATCCTCTGCAGGTGTGGTGCCCCAGCACTGACTTCTGAGGGGGCTGCGAATCAGGGACAGAGAGAGGCCTGAAGAGAGAAGCAGGGACTGATCCATTGCCTCTGTGGCAGCTTTTGATTAGCACTTGCCTCTCTCTTTCTATCCCAGGTTGGCCAGCAGCTGCGCCTCCATTTCTCTCCAAGCCTCCACCAGGGCTGCTGATCAGCCCCAGCTTTCTGATCAGGCCTGGTTGATAGGCCCAGAGACACTGACTGGCATAGGAACCAACCAATCAGAACCAAATGTGGGTGCTGTGAAGAACCAATGGCTGCCTAGGAGGCGGAGCTTCTGACACTGACTGGCATAGACACCAACCAATCAGAAAAACGTTGGTGCTGTGGGAAGCCAATGGCTGCCTAAGAAGCGGAGCTTCTGAAGCTGACTGGCATAGAAACCAACCAATCAGAACCAAATCTGTGTACTGTGGAGAGCCAATGGCTGCCTAGGAGGTGGAGCCTTTTGACGCTGACTGGCATAGAAACCAACCAATCAGAACCAAATTGGCCGGCAGAGGAGGGCAGTTGGGGGCGAGATCAGGCCTGCCGGGGAGGGCAGTTGGGGGCAACCAGGCTGGGAGGGGAGGGCAGTTAGGGCAACGAGGCCAGCAGGGGAGGGCAGTTAGGGGTGATCAGGCTGACAGGCAGAGGCAGTTAGGGGCAATCAGGCAGGCAGGCAGGTGAGCCGTTAGGAGCCAGAGGTCCCAGATTGCAAGAGAGATGTCTGATTGCCGGTTTAGGCCTGATCGGTATTGGGCTTAAACTGGCAGTCGGACATCCCCCAAGGAGTCCCCAGTTAGAGAGGGGGCAGGCTGGGCTGAGAGAACCCCCCTCTGTGCATGAATTTCGTGCACCAGGCCTCTAGTGAGTTAATAAAGTTATGTAATGTTGTGAGTTCTACGGCTTTTGTTTGTTTTTTCATTCTTTGCTGTGGTTTCAGGGTCAACTTGTCAAAAGTACATTAGCTCTACGATCTTTGAATATAAACCTTCACTTCTGAACCACATTTTCCTTACCTTTAAAGTGAGAACAGTTGCCCTAGGTATCTCCTAGTACTCTGTTCCTATGTATCTAGCCCTACTAGTAGTGTTAAATATATATGAATGCTGGCTTTGTGGAGATCTAATATATATATATATATATATATATATATATATATATATATATATATATATATGATTACTTCCTTAGAAAAATAATCAGTTTAGAGGAAATTATTAAATTTATCTTTAAGCTCAAGCCAGAAAATATAAGCTCATACTTCTTAATCAAGAGTTGACTGTTTCTATCACAGTGAATTTTATTATTTATGTTCTTTTTAAAACATTATTTATTGTTAAAAATATTACATAAGTCTCCTTTTTCCCCCATTGTCCTCTCCCCAGCCGTCCCCACTCCCTAGCCCATGCCCTCCTTCCCTCCCCCAGTCTGTATCCATTGGTTATGCTCATATGCATGCATACAAGTCTTTTGGTTGATCTTTTACCCCCTCATCCCCTGCCTTCCCTCATAGTTTGAACAGTCTTTGTGATGCTTCAATGATTCTGGTCCTATTTTTGCTCATCAGTTTTTGTTGTTCATTATATTTTGTTGTTCACTAATGAGTGAGGTCACGTGATATTTATCTTTCTCTGACTGTTAGTTCGCTTAGCATAATGCTCTCCAGTTCCATACATGCTGTTGCAAATGGTAAGAGTTCCTTCCTTTTTACAGCTGCATAGTATTCCATTGTGTAGATGTACCACAGTTTTCTAATCCACTCATCTGCTGACAGGCACTTAGGCTGTTTCTAAATCTTAGCTATTGTAAATTGTGTTGCTATGAACATTCAGGAGCATATATCCTTTCTGATTGGTGTTTCTAGTTTCTTGGGATATATTCTTAGAAGTGGGATTACTGGGTCAAATGGAAGTTTCATTTTTAGTTTTTTGAGGAAACTCCATACTGTTTTCCATAGTGGCTGCACTAGTCTGCATTCCCACCAGCAGTATATGAGGGTTCCTTTTTCTCCACATCCTCACCAGAACTTGTAGTTTGTTGAAGATAGCCATTCTGACAGGTGTGAGATGGTATCTCATTGTTGTTTTGATTTGTATCTCTCGGATGATTAGTGACTTTGAGCATGTTTTCATATGTCTCTTGGCTTTCTGTATGTCCTCTTTCAAAAAGTGTCTATTTAGGTCCTTTTTAAATTTTTATTTATTGTTGAAAATATTATAGATGTCCTCCAAACCACCCACGGTGCCTTGCCCTGGCAGGCCCCACTCCTCAGCAGGGATCCCCACCCCGATCAGGGGCCCCCATCAGGGTAGGCTGGCTGGCCCCCACCTGTGCACTGGGCCTCTATCCTATATAATAAAAAGGTAATATTCAAATTGACTCTAACGACAGACAACCAGAATGACCGCTCGACCAGTCACTATGAGGTGCACTGACCACCTCTTGGTGCCTTTCCCCGGCTGGCAGGCTCCAATTGCCCAATGGCGAATGGGGAATAGGGGGTGGGTGGCAGCAGGGGACGGGGCCAGCTGCTGGCAGCCAGGGAAGATGGCCCTGATCACAGGCCAGGCCTAGGGGCCATACCCGCGCACAAATTTGGTGCGAGGGGCCTCTAGTATGCATATAAGTTATTTGGTTAATCTCTTCCCACCCACCCCTGTTCCCCAACCCCTGCCTTTTCCTGAGATTCATCAGTCTGTTCCATGCTTCTATGTTTCTGGATCTATTTAAATTGAATCCATGAAAAGTTATTTCAGAAATCCGTATTCATACTTATTCAATACCAAGGAGATAAATGCAATAGAATTAACAAGAATGAATTGTTTTTTATATTTCTATTAATAATCACATTTCAGTGCCATGGTCTGATAGCTTCCAACAATTTTTATTTTCCTTTTTATTTTTTCAAACATTATTATTAAGATTTTAATAACTAGGTACAAAATATGGAGAGAAATGCCATAAATGCTAGTAGTACTTCCAAAAACCTTATTGTCCATTTGACATCAAAGATTCACATCTACCAACATACAAATCTACCAAAACAATAGTGTTATAAAAAAATTATCAAATGAGAAAATTAGCACACATTAAAAAAGCCACATTATATTTTGAATTTGCTTTTAATGGCTGTTATACTTAATGGTCTATCATTATTTCATTAAAAATCTAATAAGTGTGATGTACATAACTAATTTTAACTATCCGTGAGTTGAAACTTATTATACTGGTTTAAGCTGTCTTCCAGATAGATGCAGAAACTTCCATCCCCTTGAGAAACAATGCATTAAAATTAAATTAAAAAAAAACATTTAAAAGTTTCCTATGATAATTTAGTGATCTTCTAGAGGTTTTAAACAACAAATAGAAAAATATTTGTAAAAAAATGACTTGCCTGGATTTTGCTATGTCAAGTGAACTTGTTATAAAATACTAATGAGAACAAATTATGCCTTTTCAGAAAAGTTCTCTAAAAGCAGACCTTGTGGACTGTAGACAGATAATAGAAAATTGTGCTTGTCTGCCTTGAGAAGGTATAAATTCATTGAAAATATGCAGTTACATTGTCAGCAAATAATTAAAAAACAAAACTGACTGGTGGAAACCATAAAGAAGCAGACTGTTGTTTTGGTAGATGTGTACTTTAAAAGGAAGACACTATTTTAAAGATATATTAAAGCCATGACTTCTGAAATAAAGATCTCTCTTAAGAAGAGTATAGATTCATTGGTTCTCATAAAAATATTAGACTGTCCACTTAGAATGAAAATGCCTTTAACAATCTCTGTTTTATAAAATGAAATTATCTCTTGGTCTAGCTAGATCTTCAGAGGTACATTGAAGCCTTATTTTATAAATCTTAAATAATTATCATAAATTATTCAATTGTAATATATTCTTGAGGTCAATATAATAAAACATGAAAAATATAAGTTAGTGAAAGTAGTTTTTAAGGTTAAAGTAGGCAGATTTAGGAAGTTTTAGAAATAAAGAGGGTCCATGGGGGAGGACTGCAAAGTTGGGAGCTGGGAGCTGCCAAAAGGCATACATTCACAAAGAACAGAAAGCTCCACAGGATAAGGGGAGAGGAAGACACCCATTCACAGAAGACCGGGGAAAGCCACAGTGGGTAGAGAAACAAAAGGGAGAAAGAGAAAAACAGATTTGCACAGGGGATAGAGACTGCTACCACTGAAGGGGGAGAATAAAAGGTGGTCCCTATGTGGGGTTTGAGCTTTGAAACTGCTATAGTGACCAATCAGAAGACAATATCAGGACACAAAGAACTGCAGCCTTTATAAACCTTAGAAAGAGGGGCTTAGTGGTCTACCCACTTTGGGACCCCCTCCCTATGTGGGAGTCTGTGCTTGTTTCCAATAAATTTCCACCTTTTTATATACCACCATTTGTCAGTGGCTTCATTCTTCAAATCCACCTGGACAAGAACCTGAGAAAGAAATCACCTTTGCATGCTGCCCAGAAAGAAACCACGAGTTTCAGTTTTGTTCCGTGTTTTATTAGCAAGTAAACTCTACTTAAAAAAAAAAAAATTATAGTGACCAAACTAACTAAACAAGTTTCAATATAATTTTCTCACAGTTAAGATGCTTCACAAATACTCAATCATCTTTGTATTTTTTGCCAGAATTTTATCAACTATAACAACAGCCAACATCTTATGGTAACCATTAGCAAACATGTCACTCTTTCCTTTTATTTACATGCTCTAGTAACCTGTCCTTTTAATAGTTATTTTGAGCCTGGTCAGTGTGGATTAATTGGTTGAGTTTTGTCCTATGCATCAAGAGGTTACTGGTTTGATTGCTGGCCAGGGCACATGCCAGGGTTGAGGGCTTGATCCCCAAAAGGTAGGAAGCAGCTGATCAATGTTTCTATCTCTCCCTCTCCCTTCCTCTCTCTCTAAAGTAAAATAAATAAAAACATATTTAAAAAATAATTTTTATATTTTCCTGACACTTGGGATATAACCCCAGTCATGCCCAGACACATTCACTGCATTTACGTGAAGACATCTTTATTTTCAAAATTTATATTCAGTATTATAACTCTATTAAATAAATGGTAGCATCCATTCTATTTATCTCTAAAATATCTCCAATTTGTTTACCTATCTTTATCTCGTAGCCCCACTACAATCCATGCTTAAATTTCTGGGGTACTGCTCTCCTTAACTTTCCTACCTCTAGAATATTTACTTCTTAAATTTTTCTTCATAACACATTCATGTAACCATTTACTCTATGTAAAAATCACTCAACAGCTACAAATCACTGCATTGGTAATTCTTAATTAGACTTAAACTAAATTCCTAAATTATCTTTCCTATCTTTTGAAGATGCATCTACTAGTAATTCATTAAATTTTATATTAAGCCCTTTTCCTTCCCCATGTGTTTTTTCATGTTATGCCCTGCATCTAAAAGTACGGAATCTCAGAGGGAAGGCAGGGGGATGGGTGGGTGGAGGTAATCAATGAAAGACCTTGTATGCATATATGTATAATCCATGGACACAGACAATAGGGTGATGAAGGCCTGATGTGGGGGCGGGTTGGAGAGATCAATGGGGGGGGAGGGGAAATATGTAATATTTTCAACAACAAAGAATTATTTTAAAAATTAAAAGTAAAAAATTAAAGTCACGGTTTCTGATTATAGCGTCAGTAATCTTATGCTTGTTGTTCCTCCTGTCTGAGCTATGGGCAAGTGAGCATAACAATGTGCAGTAAGTTACATTATTTACCCTATTTTTTAAAAATGTTGTATACTATTTTACCTAGATGTTTACCAGAGTCTTCTTATTCCCCTCATAAGAACACTGTTAACATATGCAGCCCCCTTGCAGGTAGGTATGGCCATGTGACTTAATTTTGGCCATGGACTGTAGGCAACAGTAAGTTTAAAAAATTACAGCCCAGCCCATTTCATTTGACTTACAATCCTCTATGCTCACTCTTTCTTTACCTCCTTGCCTCGATGGGTTCTGAGATCCTAGGCAAAGGCAGCCCAGCTAGATAAACTAAGACTGTATAAAACAAAGTGTATATAGCCAAAACCGGTTTGGCTCAGTGGATAGAGCGTCGGTCTGCGGACTGAAAGGTCCCAGGTTCGATTCCGGTCAAGGGCATGTACATTGGTTGCGGGCACGTCCCCAGTGGGGGATGTGCAGGAGGCAGCTGGTCGATGTTTCTCTCTCATTGACATTTCTAACTCTCTATCCCTCTCCCTTCCTCTCTGTAAAAAATCAATAAAATATATTTGAAAACAAACAAACAACAAAGTGTATAAAACAAAGCCTCTCCAAAAAAACAAAAACAAAACAAAAAAAATGGTATAAATCTTTGTTGTTTAAGGCATTGAGGTTTTTGTTACATTAGTTAGTGTGCCCTAAACCATAAAAATGACCAGCACCATGTTTAGTAGATGGTGTTAATAAACATGCTACTAAACACACTATGTTTTATTATCTCTCTTTATGAATGTGTGACTATTGCTGAAATAATTCAAGTAAAAATAAAAAATAGAAGCCAATTCTCTCATTTAATCTATATTAGTATCCATACCTACATATTTTTAGGATAACCATCATTTTCTTAAAAGTCAAGATGTACTTTTATTTTGGTATGATGATTTTTTTATTATTTAATATACTTATGCATTGAAATTTCAAATGATATGTTGATTATATGCCTTTACTTGAACTGTGTATTATAATTTACATAGAAAGATAATATACCATAAGAGGCAGGGGTATAGATTTGAGCTCACAATTTTCATTTTTATTTTGTGTGCCTCAAATTCATCAACTTTAAAATGATTACTTCAATAACTGTAGATTTGGTACGTATTATTTTTACATTGAAGAAGAGATATAGAATGGACACTATTATTGTAATAATTACCAATATGTGACAACTCTTTTACCTACATAACCTTGTGGCTATTCCAAAATCAGTACATGAACAACTATAACTTCTTTGATTCAATAATAAACAAGTTAGTTGTGTTATGAACATGGTGAAAAATTAATAATACAATAGATGAATTATTAAATGCCAACTGGTACTAAGTACTGTACTCATTAATTTTAAAAAATGATCTTGTTTAAAAATAAACCATCATCTACAAGCTGGCTTAGGTTTGGCATTTAATCATTTGTATTTCAATTTTGTCATATAATTATATGAGTATTTATGTTAACATTCATTATTTTAAGTTACAGCTTTCAGATTACATGAAGTACTGTTATGTAAAATACATGTGACTGGTATATATGAAGCACTCAGCAAATGTGGTTTCTTCCTCATTCTCTTCTCAGGCAGAATTCATTTCTATCTCATGTCACATTTCAGATTATCCACATGCCATCGTTCCAACTAATGTCACAGAAGAAACACAGATGCCAAACATAGTACTCAGCCCAATAATTTTCAATGAACCTTGGATATAAGAGACTTCTGCTATATGAATGAATTGGGAAAGGGGAATAAAATTCAGGATGTCCATGCTAGGGAAACTAATAGGACACTAGTGCATAAAACTTGGGTTCCTGGGAATACACATTTAGCCTAAGATTGAATGTGACCAGGGCACATACAAGAATACAAGAAGCAATCAATGAATGCATAAATAAGTGGGACAAAAAACGACAACAATGTTTCTATCTATCTATCTATCTATCTATCTATCTATCTATCTATCTATCATCTATCATCTATCTATCTATCTATCTATCTATCTATCTATCTATCTATCATCTATCATCATCTAATTATCAATCATATATCTATCTCCCTGTGGGGAAGCATGGGACTTGGTTGGAAAGTCTTGTAAGGAGGATTCTCTGAAAGGTCAGAGGCCTCTGGGTACCTAGCTGAAGGCAGCAGATACTGCCTTGACTTCTCCAAACAACTCTGAGCCCCCGGGTGTTTTACTGGAATTTTTGTTTAAACTTCAAAACATCCTTGTTTAAAAGACACTACAGATACATGTGTTTTCTCAAGGATACTTACCCTGCTAATAGTAGCTAATAGTTAATTTTAGTTCAAGCTGTTGTTACAAATAAAGCCTAAGGAAGCAGGCGAATGGGGCTGTCTGGTTCCTTTAGGCAGGCAGTCCCTTAGCCCTCTCTTTCACAGAAACTCATGTCAGGGTAATCAATCATCTGTCAATCAGGGTCTGCCTGTCAGCCCCAGCATCTCCCTTCCTCTCTCTCTCTCTCAAATCAATTAAAAAAAAAAAAAAGAATGAATGTGAAATTAATCCAAGTACATGGAAAAAGACAACAAGAAAACCTGACTCTCTCCTTGACAGTGAGTAACCCTGGCCTGTGTGGTTCAGTGGGTTGAACCATCATTCTGTACACCAAAAGGTGGGGAGTTCAATTACAGGTCAGAGCACATACCCAGGTTGTGGGTTCGATCCCTGATCAGGGTCGTGTACAAAAAGCAACCAATTGATGTATCTCACATCATTATTTATCTCTTTCTCTCCCCCTCCACCATCCTCTCTCTAAAACCAATAATAATAATTTAAAAAAGACATGGGTAGAGGGAAAAATATATATATATATACATTGAAGGATCATATCCACAATATGGCTTTATCCTCCATTATTGCAGTATATTTACAACAAAAGCATGAAATTCAAAACAAAGCAAGAATGGCTACCATTTCAAGTCACCATTGAAATGAAGTATGAAAATGAAATATAAGGCATACAGGTAGGAAAGAAAAAATTAAAACTGCCTTATTTGCAGAAAACATGACTATTAGAAAATCTTAAGGAATCTATAAAAGACCAACTAGATTTAATAAGTCAATATAGGAAGATTGTAGGATAACCAGTCAACATAGTAAAATAACTTGCATTTCTATATGTTAGCAACAAATACTTAGAAAATAAAATCTATTAAATAAATAAAGAACATTTACACTAGCATCAAAAGAACAATTTAGGAATAAATTTAATGAAAGATGTTATAATTATATTTATAGTCAAGTTTTGGTATCAGCAGTGTTTATTTTTTCTCTCTTCTTTTTAGTGTATCACAGTTGTTTCATAATAAAAAGGAATTTTAATATGTAGGAAACTTCATCCATTTATTACTAGACTAGAGGCCCAGTGCACAAAATTTGTGCAGGGGGGGGGAGTCCCTCAGCCTGGCCTGCACCCTCTCCAATCCAGGACCCCTTGGGGGATGTCCAACTGCCTCTCGCAATCTGGGACCACTGGCTCTTAACCACTTGCCTGCTTGCCTGCCTAATCACCCATAACCACCTCTGCCTGCCTGCCTGATTGTCTCTAACTGCTCCCCTACCAGCCTAATTGCCCCTAACTGCTCCCCTACTGACCTGATCCCCCCTAAATGCCTCTGCCTCGCCCCACACCCGGAACCCAGGATTTCCTCCTACAACCGGTCAAAGGCACCCAGGACCCAGGCCAGCTTCACCTGGGCCAGCCACAGCCACAGGGGACCATGGGAAGGCAGCTTCGCCTGGGCCGCAGCCACAAGCGCTGGTTCCTGGGACCACACAGTGGGCAGCTTGTCCCTCTCCCAGGATGCAGGTGCAGACACAGCAGCTGATGCCCGGGACTGTGGGGCAGGTGGCTTGTTCCTCTCCTAGGCCGCAGCCTGGCTGGTCCCCATTCCTCTCTCCTCAGTGTTGAGTGTCTGAGCCATTGTGGTGTTACTTCATGAGGGCGTCAAGACCATTTGCATATTATCTCTTTATTATATATGATTATAATGTAGTTTGTTGGTAGACAAAAGTACTTTTATTACTTTATTTTTATTTTTTTATTTTTTTAAAAATATATTTTATTGATTTTTTACAGAGAGGAAGGGAGAGGGATAGAGAGCTAGAAACATCGATGAGAGAGAAACATCGACCAGCTGCCTCCTGCACACCCCCCACCAGGGATGTGCCCGCAACCAATGTACATGCCCTTGACCGGAATCGAACCCGGGACCTTTCAGTCCGCAGGCCGACGCTCTATCCACTGAGCCAAACCGGTTTCGGCTATTTTTATTTTTTATATTAAATTGTATTGGGATGACATTGGTCAACATGAACATGCTAGAAGCCCGATGCACGAAGATTCATGCAAGAATGGGCCTTCCTTTCCCTGGCTGCCAGCACCGCCTTTCCACTCCAGCCCCAGAGCTGCCTTCTCCCCTTCCCACGTTGCCCAGAGGCCCTGAGCAGCTGGGGTGGTGCAAAATGCCTGCGTAATCGCCATGGCGACGACACAAGTGTCCTGCCCCACCCCCAGCCGCTTGGTGCCTATGTATGCAAATTGACCCTCCATCTTTGTTGGGTTAATTTGCATAATCACTTCTGATTGGCTGGTGGGTGTCATGAAGGTACAGTCAATTTGCATCTTTCTCTTTTATTAGTGTAGATAGGTTTCATGTGTGGATTTCTAAGTTACAAAGTCTGTATATAGCACCATGTGTCCACCACCCAAAATCAAGTCTTCTCCTGTCACTTCATATTAGGACTCCCTTTTCCCCTGCATCACCCGACAACCACCACACTGCTATTTGTGTTCATAAGTTTCAGTTTTATATCCACACATATGAGTGAAATTGTACCAGTATGGTTCTTAGCTTTTTCTGTCTGACTTATTGCACTTAGCATAATGTTCTCAAGATCCATCCATGTTGTTGTAAATGATGCTATTTCTTTTAAACCACTAACTTTTAGGTGGTTTGATGCATAGCATTATAGAACTGATAAACTTTATATGACAGTGCAGTTTTATTTTCCTCATGGGAATAATTACTACCTAGAAACATCAAATTTATTAATGAATTTATTTATTTTACCATTTATTGACTGTTTCTCCTCAGTATAATATAAGATCTGTAATATGAAAAGCCTTGTCTATTTGGATCATTATTATATCCCATGACCTAGAATATTTGTGGTACATATTAGATATTTAACCAACATTTTAACTTATTTTGATTTAATAAATGAATGAATATAAGTTTCTTTATTTGTAGGAATTCTTGGTAATTTATTTCCATGAAATAGAGATTCTATTGGAATATTATCCTATTTCTCAACTCCAGTGAACACTGAAAATATAGAATAAGCATGAGGTCCAGTAACTCTTATAACAGCTATAAAAAAAGAAATTTAATAAATTATGTACATGACATGGCATATAACCTGTGTTACATGTTATGTAACATTAACATAACACATGTTGATTCAATAAATGACATAAGAAGTGAATAAACAACATACTACCAAATAATATTTTAAAGGTCTTTAATTCACTTATGTTAGGACTCCCTTTCCCCTTCATCACCCGGTAAAGGTAGAGGAGAAATCTGAGTATATTTTTCTTATTGAATTTTGTGGCTAAATCTCTGATTGAGTATTTTTGCCTCCCTCTAAATCCCAGAATTATCAAAGATTGTTAAAAGGGTTTGGTCAAAGTTCCAATAAATGACACCATTCTAAGTGAGTTTTTATTAAATTAAGAAATAATACTAAGTTGTAGCAGGTGGAGGCCAAATTAGCAGCTTACTGATAAAGACTATCTTTAAGGATTTAACTTTTACGTGAGAAAAAAGGGTTTCTTTATACAACAAAAGTGAGAAAATTGAGCATACTTACCTATGCTGCACAACCAGCACACTCACACACACGTCATGCAGGTATTTTGCCAAATAAGATTTATGGTCTGAAATAACAGAAGAGAAACTCTGCTCCCAATAGTTAGTCACTCCCAATAGGAAAAGAAATAAAACTGAGTAAAGCATGTTCAATTTATCATATTGAACAGAGGATTTCACTCAAAATACTTTGAAAAGAAAGGAGCAGAGAGAGGACAGTAACCTCAAATTATTTTATCTACCTTTATTTGGAAAAAAATCAGGAGTAAAAAGAAGAGATGCATCTCATATTACTTAGTTATTTTTCTTTGGAAATATTTAGTTTATTACGATATAGAAATAGGGTGGTGCCAATTACCTATGAAGACAATTTGTTTCTACCTTCATAAAGTTAAACAATGGATTAGCTGAACTAAAATCAAAGGGCTCTTTGCACACAAGACTGAAAATTCAACCATTTTTACTTAATACAAGCCCTCCCTTTTATTACACTTTTTATAGAAAAGATAATGTCAACTCTCAAATGTCATTCCAAATTATAATCCAATGATGTTAATTTTCTAAGGAATTATAATCCAAAATAAAAGTATTTGACTGTCACTTGCATTCCAAATTAATCACATTTTAAAAATCATCCTCACCTATTCACTTATTTTTTTTTAATCTGAGCTGGAGGACTTCTTGATGCATAAATAAGGTAGGGTTATGCAGTTGAAGATAGAGAGCTCTCTCAAGAAAACAGTAATCATTTCTCAGGATCTCAGAAACTGTATAATATCAATACCAAACCCTATAAGTCTCACGTTTAAGGATTGTAATGAGTAATTCAGATACACAAAATTATCAAAACCTAAATCTTTATGCCCACATTTAAAAAAAAGAAAACAATCTCCAGGTTTTAGAGCAAATATCTCAGGGGAAATTATATTCTGAGAATTCAGGCATAACCTTAATTACAGTTTTCTCAGGATGCTGAATCATCTTAGTACATCATTGCCTTTTTCAAAATTTAGAAATTTGAAACACTATAAGGTCCAGCCACCTATTGTGTATATTAAAATCTTTATATGGCCTTTGTTGAGTTCTTTATTGTACTCATTGAAATATCATTTTTCTAGTGAGTCCTGTCCAATGAACATGGCCACCATGTCTTGGCTGAAGACAATTCTAGTCCTGTGCCACAATTTCTTCATAGTATTTTCAGATTTTACATATACACCAGCAATTAATGAGCATGCTTTTTTCCCCAGAGCTTTGCTATGTCATCACACAATGATTTTTAAAAATAATTAATTAGACATGATTAGTTTAGTTTTAAATTACATTTCATTTATGAGTAAGGTTGAACATATTTTTATATATTGAAGGTTTTTTTGTGTTTCTATATTTTCCATGAAATATGTTTCTAGTTTTTGTTCAATTGTTTTCACGTATTTTCTTTACTAGTTTTAGAAGTACTTTATATTATAAAGGCAAAAATAAATGAATAGTACCATAGCAAACTAAAAAGGTTCTGCACAGAAAATGCCAACAAAACAAAAAGGCAACTAACCTAATGAAGATATTTGCAAGCAACAGCTTTGACAAGGAGTGCATATCCAAAATATACAAAAAACTCATATAGCTCAACACCAAACAAAGGAACCATCCAAGTAAGAAATGGGCAGAGGAACTGAACAGACATAAGAAGACGTATAAATGGCCAAAAGATATATGAAAAGATGATCAACTTCACTAGCTTTGTGGGAAATGCAAGTCAAAACTACAATAAACAGCTGTCAGAATGGCTATTATCAACAAGACAAGTAATAACAAGTGTTGGAGAGGTTGTGGATAAAAAGGAACCCTCATTCACTACTGATTGAAATGTAAACTGGTATAGCCACTATGGAAAACAGTATGGGAGTTCTTCAAAAAATTAGGAATAGATTACCATATGAGCCTTTTGTGATTTCAATTGCAAATTCTTTGCCTATGTTTTCCATTTACTTTATTATTGTTGTTATTATTATTGACAAAGGTTTTGTAAAATATTTTTATTAGAATTTCATTTATGTACAATTAAATTAACTCTTTTTAGTGTAACATTCTGTAAATTTTGAGAAGCATATACAGACATGTGACCAATACCACAATCAAGGTAGAGAAGAGTTTTATCATACCTTGCATGGGCCGTTTAAGGTGTCTCACACAGTTTAAATAGGATTTCACATGTGGGCTACTATTATATGACTAGGGGCCCAATGCACAAATTCTTGCACCTTGAAAGGAACTGTGGGCTGCGAGGATGTGGTGGCCACAGGGGCGGCTCTCGGCCCATCCTCTGCACCCTCACCCAGCCCCTCCCACCGTGGCCCTGGTCCCATGTCTGCTGGCAGCCCCAGTCTGGCTGCTGCCACTCCCATATACTGATGGCGCCGGCCTCATTGATACTGGCTGAAGCAATTGGGGCTGGTGCCAGCAGGGCCAGTGCCATCAGTGGGTGCGAATGGCAGCTGCTGCCCCTATTGCCCCTCAAGAGCAGGGGGAGGTGGAGAAGCCCTCAAAGGCAATCGGGGCCAGCAGCTGCCACTTGCACCCGCTGATGGCACTGAACGATTGGGACCAGCTCCAGGTGCCGGCAGCAGGTGCGAGAGGTGGCTCCAGTGCCGGCAATGGGTGCAAGCGGGACCAGCGCCCACAGCAGAGCAGGTCCGAGCACCGGGCAAGACCACAGAGAGCAAGAGGAAAGAATTTTCAGTAACCATCAGGGATTTTCCCTGATGACAGCAACCAGCACCCCACCTTGGTCTGACGCACCCGCTCAACTGTTCCACCATCCCGCCGTGGCCAACACCCATCATGTTCCACACTCTGCGTCTGCTTCCAATGCCTGCCATGTTCCGAATGTGCCTGGTGGTCAGCACACGTCATAGCGACAAGTTGTTCGGCTCTTCCGCCATTCAGTCTATTTGCATATTAGGGTTTTATATATATAGATTCTAAAATTACCAAGGTCAAAATATTTTCTCTACATTATAATATTTGAGATCAGATGCCACACTGTGGCCTGTCAGTCTCACTATGTTTTATTATTTTCCACAAATTGCATTTATTTTTCTTTGTTTTTAATATTCTTAACTTATATGTGTATTTTGGGGGTCATATCACCTTTCAACATTCTTAATACTCAGTGGTTGGTGTACTGTTACTGTCAAATCCACAAGTACATATTAATTTTTTTCATGCCTTTGAAATCCACCACAACTATGACCTTCGTGGAGATAAGAAGGATTAAAAATATTACATATGCGCATTCTCTCTAATACTGATTCATGGAGAGAGTAACCCTAGCAAGATAAGTCAGCAAAAATACTTCCTCTCTTGTGAGATGGTATTTGACTAACTAGGCTTTATTTTTAGATTGGCCAAGTAAGAAGATGATCCAAGTGTGTGCATTTAGTGGATTTATTAAGAGGTTTCAAAACCAAGGCCATGAATTGTTAGGTTTTCCTTGTTATTACAGTAAATGTTTGACTTATATAACAATTCTCACAGGCCAATAGATCCACTTACCCAGTGTTGTGAGGAGACGTTTCAGGCCAAGAGTCAATAGCCATAGCAAAGTGTTCAGCTGCAACTGGCATCAGAAACATAAATACTAGAGGAGAATCAACATTTAGATTATCAGAAGCCAAAAGTTAGTCTTTTAAAAATTATAATAGAAGTGTCAGGAGTGGGGTCAATAAAATAGCTTTATATCTTTATAGATTTTATGATAATTATGGATTTTGTTACATTCTTGCAATGTAATTTGAGGTGATTTATTTCTTATGTTAATATTCATTTTTTAAAGGAAGAACCCAAAATGTATAACCTTTGCATTTTTCAATTCTGGATAGCCCCAGATTTGCTATGGTCTGAATGTTTGTGTTTCCCCAAAATTCATATTTGTAAATCCCAAGGTGATGGTAGATGATTAAGTCATCAGCATGGATAATATTACCATATTTATAAAAGAGATTCAGATAGATCTCCCCTCTCCTCTTCTGCCATATGAAGACACAGCAAGAAGACAGAACTCTTTGAACCAGAAAGTGAGCTCTCACCAGGCACTGAATCTGCTGGCACTTTGATGCTGAACTGCACAGAACTGATAAAAATAAATTTTATTGTGTACAAATAAGCTGCCCAGTCTATGGTATTTTGTTACAGCAGCCAAAATGGATTAAGACACTAATTGTTCTAATAACAACATCTGTTCATATTTCCACTCTAGAGGCCTGGTGCACGAATTCGTGCATGGGTGGGGTCTGGCTGGGCCGCCCCAATTGGGGCCGATCAGGCTGGGCCGGCCATAGGGAGGGGTTGTGGGTGATTGGTGGGCCAACCCCACCACCTTGTCGAATTTCTGGTTGAACTCCCTGTCGAGGGGACAATTTGCATATTAGTCTTTTATTATATAGGATGCTGGTAAGACAGCCTGTTTCCATCGGACTTTCTTTACCATAGTTCTTTAGTTACTCCTTTCCATGCTACTTTGTGGGCTATGATAATTTCAAAATTTTATGTTGCATTTACTTTATGCATTGTGCTCTTATGGGCATATTTCACTCTCCTAACTAAGATTAGGTGCCATTTTCATCACTATGTTATAGATCAGAAAACAGATAATGGATAATTCAATCATTGTTAGAGATCCAGTGTGCTTAATCCATGCATTATCCTGGGAATGTTTAACCTCAAATCTAAGAACTATGACTCCAAGTTTTCAGTTTACTATTTTATGCCCTTTATGTTTAAATTTTGTATTTGAAATCTCCTATCTTCCCTTTAATTATTTTACCAGTATCTCCTAAAATAATGCAATGAATAATGAATATAGAAGTGTTCTATTGAATAATATTTTGTCAAAACTTTATCTTGAAAGTACCTTATATATCACTTAGTATAATGAAAGACATTAGAAAGAGAAAATATCTTAGCATGTGCATAACCTTAGAAAATGAGATAATAAATATAAATACAGATTTTGAAGCAATTAGCAGGTCAAAATATCCTCTAGGAAATTATATATATACTAGAGGCCCAGTGCACGAAATTAGTGCATGGGGGTCCCTCAGCCCAACCTGCACCCTCTACAATCCAGGAGCTCTCAGGGGATGTCCTACTGATGGCTTAGGCCCACTCCCTGTGGTTCTCTGCTCTCTGTGGGCCTGGAGGTTTCGCTGCAGCCATGGAGATGAAGCCCCCATGCCCTGCTCTCCGCTTTCTGCCGGCCTCCCCATGCGCCATGTGAAAGAAGCCCCAATGCCCTGCAGTGTGCTCTGTCTGCCAGGCTGGGGGCTTTGAGGACACTGACACACTAAGGAAGCCCCCATGCCCTGCTGTCCAGGCTCTGTTTGCAGGGCCCGGGGCTTCCCCGCTGCCAGGGAAGCCTCTATGCCCTGCAGTCCCGGCCCGGCTCTGTCTGCAGGGCCTGAGACTTCCCCACTGCCAGGGAAGCCTCCATGCCCTGCAGTCCCGGCCGGGATCTGTCTGCAGGGCCTGGGGCTTCCCCGCTGCCAGGGAAGCCGCCATTCCCTGCTGTCCTGGCTCTGTCTGCAGGGCCTGGGGCTTCCCCGCTGCCAGGGAAGCCGCCATTCCCTGCTGTCCTGGCTCTGTCTGCAGGGCCTGGGGCTTCCCCGCTGCCAGGGAAGCCTCCATGCCCTGCTGTCCTGGCTCTTACTGCCGTGTCTGGGGACAGATCAAAAACCCCTCCAGAGGTGGATCCAGCTTTGCTGCTCCTGCCGACAGGCTGGACACTCCAGCAGCGGAGCTGAGCGGACTGGGCGTCACCATCTTGTGGCTATGGGGGCCGCCATTTTTGTCGCGGAGGTATGGTTAATTTGCATATTACTCTATTATTAGATAGGATTCTAACAAAAGAATGAATTCAGAGGATTTGGTTCCTTCTTGTCAGAAAATGATAAGATATAATGCTTCATAAATTATAAAATAAGCACTGATTTCAGAACAACATGAGTTTTGAAATTCTTTTGTAGTGTATACATAGTCATGAATAGCTTGTTGTCATCATTTGTTCATCAGAAATAAGTTGTAGTCAGATCAGCTTAGTGTGTGATAAAGTGACTATTAAAACTTTTTTATTGTCCTCCTCCTGACTCGACAATATTCACTCCACTACATCTCAATAACATGAAGAACAGGGTTAATCTATTTGACCCATATCAGAATCATCTCTTGTTGAGTCTACATGTTCTGTGATTCATTAAGATTTAAATTAATGTTGAAAATACAAAGCAAAATGAAACTATAAAAATTGCTGATGTCTTTATTTCCTCAAACCATATATTTAAAACAGTTCTCTGAAAAGGGTGGGTCTATATAGTATAATTTAGTCTTGATTATTAATAAAGACAGTAGAGCATATTTTGCTTAACTAAACTAACATGTCAGTTATAGTAATTTAATTTTTCACTACACTTTGCGGGATATAAGTTATTTCATAGTACATATTTTATTTATACCCCATTATAAGTATGGGATGTGCTCTACATAGATTGATATCTACTTATTGTCATTGTGTAGTTAAGGAAACAAATCTGGAGATTTTTACAATATGTGTAGCTATGGACTTGGTCTTAGTTCATCATAAGGAAGATTTCTCAGCATGTATTTATATTTTTAATAACATGTAGCTTCAGGTACTTTTGCTACCATCATGTGTCCTTGTTTTTAGGCATTTTTCTAGATCTTATACATTGTAGAAATATTGTTATTATGGAGACTTTTAAAAACAGTTTTCAATAGTCCAGTTAGTATGGTATTGATGTTTACTCTTCTAGATTTCTTAGATTTTCACAAGAGTTTATTTCCCTGGATATTATCCCTTTAATGGTATTCAGATTTTTAATATTTATCTGTCAATTTTCACACCTTAATAATTTACTAGAAATCATATCATATAAATATTATTATATAAATTCAAATATATGTTTCTTCTGATCTAATATAATACACTAGAGTCCCAATGCATGACATTCATGCAAGAGTAGGCCTTCCTTCACCCGGCTGCTGGCACCCGGGACTCAGGCTTGCTTCTCTCTGGCCACCCGCAGGCACCGGGGACAGGGGCTTCCCTCCGGCCCTGGCTTCATCCAGAGGACATCTGGAATGAAGTCTGGAAGGATGTCTGGCCTAATTGGCACAGTACCCTTTTATTATTATAGATGTTATATCACCACAGTGATATATTTGGATATGACTTACATGGAAATCTCTGATATAGATTGCACCATTTTTTTGGTTATGCATTTAGCTTTGAAATGATATCATTGGTTTGGTAGTCTCATTTGTTTGCTTAGTATTAATGATAATAGTCCATATAGTTTAATACCATTTTATCTTCAGTACTATAAAAAACTGGAGGACAGTTTATATCAAACTTTATATTTTTAAAACAATCAACTCTATTTATGTATGTACATAAATATGTATAATGTTATTACTTTATTAATATGCATACATTTACTAAAAGTGATGCATATTCATGTAATAAGTGAAAGTCACATGCCAATTCTTTACTCATAAGTAAAGCAGGCAGTCCTCACTTTCCATGCAGACTGAAATCATGCAAGGTGACCTTAATGGGAAAAATTATGATTATTTCATGACCTTTAAAAATTTTAAGCAGAGTATTAAAACTCTCTTATTATTAGTTACAAATATACTAGAGGCCCAATGCGTGAAATTTGTGCAAGAGTAGGCCTTCGCAGCCCTGTCTGCCTCAACCCCCGCAGCTCCGACTTCGTCTAGAAGGTTGTGTGGATGGTCATTCTGTTGTTCGGCTGTTCAGTCGATTTGCATATTACACTTTTATTATTATAGATATGAAAATAGTAAAGCTAATATTTATTTAATACATTGTTATTTAAAACATTTCATACATTGAGAAGTAAAGAGTTTTGCTTATTTACAAAAGTCTTATCTAAAGTAGTTTGAAAAGTATTAGTCTTTACTAGTTTTTTATGCTCTGAATAAAGAGTGAGAACTTTTTCTATGCCTTAGCCAATTAGCATACTCTGTCTAAATTAGGATTCGCTTCCAACATTTGATTTTTTAATTTATTTTAATGTTGCAAAGTATCTCAAGATTGCCTTTAATGTGAATTTTTTTCTGGTGCCACTTCCTCTGGGTTATCTTTATCCTCTCTATCACAACTGCTTTCCTCATTTGGTTCTATAAATTTGCCTTCTCCAAGTTTCTCTGTGTCCATGTTTAGAGTACTTCAAATGACCACAATATAGACATTTCAATGGTTAACTATTTCCTCCATATCTCCATTTACATTTGATTCAAATCTTGCTACCAGAACTTATTGCTTTTTGTTTTTATTTTTTTTGTCTAATTTCCTCTCATGATTATTCATTTTTATACAATACCACATGTGTTTATTACTGAGAGGAAAGAAAGCACCACAACAATATGCTTTATGTTTATGCATAAACTGAATAACTGATGTGTGGACTTTGAGAGATGTGATGCATCTATTATGATGCACATTTGTTTTTACATAATGACTTTTTGACTGAATAACTGGCAACAAAGTTTGTACACTCTTCTTGGTGAACTGGTGCTATTTAACTAACTAAACCATTAAATCATGGTAACAGAAATGCATGTGGTGGGACTGAAAAGTGAGGTCTTCATATGCTAAGGTTTCGGCATATTTTTCTGCATTTGTGCTCTGCCAAAATAAACCTTTGACTCTGCTTATTTTCTCTTAACAACTTCCCCAAAGCATACATTTTGCCAAACTTCGCTTTTGAAAGGCATACCTATTTACATTTTTTAATGTTTTTAATTGATTTTTTTTTTTTTTAGAGAAGGAAGAAGGGAGAGGGAGAGACAGAAACATCAATGAGAGAGGCATTAATCAACTGCTGCCTGCATGCTGCCTACTGGTGAATGAGCCCACAACCCCAGCATGTTCCCTTTCCAGGAACGGAACCAGTGACCATATGAGAAATTGCCCTCTTCCCTCAAAATCATTCATTTATTGGGCACATGATATTTAGCTCAATTTATATTAAATAAAAGTTTAAAGATACTGAGAAAACACAATACACAAAAATATTCAATATATTCCAGCTGAGGTAAACACATTTATTTCTTTGTTTTTAGATATATATAACAATGTTTACCTTACATTTTTAAAACTTGTATTTTAATTGATTTGGTTGTATGTAACACTGACATAACAAGTATTTGAACTCACATACTTAAATTAAATATATTTTAAATTAAGACTCCTCTTCTGAAGGTATAACTAATTTCTTTTCTGACATTAAAACTATTTTTTATCTTTAACATGTTTTCAACATGTATTCTTTTCCAGAATAAGGACAATGAGAAATATTTTCTTTCTGCAGGCAATACACATTTAAACAAAGTGGATGATTTGAAAATCACAAAATTTTGTAGAGTAGTAGCTTCCATTTAAAGGGTATCAAAGTGTGAGGTGCTGTTACAAGTGCTTTATTCACTATGATTAGTTTATTTTCTACAAGAGCTCTCTGAAGTGGAAGCATCTGTATTATCCTTGTGAGTAAACTGAGGCACAAAAAATTATTGTAACCAGAGTTTTTACACCACTAAGCATGAGCATGTGCATTTAAATCTAGGCAGCCTTATCCCAGAGTCTGAGCACTACGGTGTCTTGTCATTCTATGTATTCTGACAATCCCTATTCTATTCTATTCTATTCTATTCTATTCTATTCTATTCTATTCTATTCTATTCTATTCTTTGATAAAATCTATTTTAATCTATTGATATCTATTGCATCAAACTAATCACTAGTATATAGCACAGTCTGGATTCTGTCCAGAGGAAAGTAAACAATTTAAAATAGATTGAGTCCTGGCTGGGTGGCCTAGTTGATTGGAACATCATCCCATACACCAAAATGTTTTAGGTTTGATTCTTGGTCAGGCCACATATAAGGCTGTGGGTTTGATCCCAGGTTGGGGCACTTATGGGAGGCAACAGATCAATGTTTCACTCTCACATTGATGGTTCTCTCCCTTTCTCTTTCTTCCTCTTTTTCTAAAATCAATAAAAATATATCTTCAGCAGAGGATTCAAAAGTAATGGATTGATATACCTTGCTGATTTGAAAGAAAATATGAAATATTGCTCTCCATTAGATATTCCACTTTTCTTCTAACATATTATTGTCTAAGTTGCCTAAGGTACTTGGTATTCATATATTGAAATATATAGACAGTATTACTCAAACTAAAGTCAGTAAACCGTGTGAGCTGTTTGATGTTAAGCAAATGTTAATTGCATGCCTGTAAATTTGCTATCTATGCAGATTTCACTTCACTATTTAAGAGCATTGTTTAGTGGATTTCAATTTAAATAATTCTGTTATTCTGTTTAAATGTTCTAAACAGTTTGTTAGAACTTCTGAACCATTCAAAAGGAAGTGACTGTATAGTGATTTTAGTTGCATTTCAACATATTCACATATTTAAAACATTTGGCTAACAACTCCCTTAACAGTTATTGAAGCAAGGCGTGTTATAGAGGCTAAAATTAACTAGAAAAAAAAGGTTGAGCTTAATTCATCACTTTCAATATTCTAAATGATATATATAACGTTTGTTAAAATATGGGAAGTGTGAGTAAAGAAAATACTATAAATCAGGAGAGCACAGTGATAACAGATGAGCACACTTAGAATGTTGATGGAATTGGAATGTGTCTTAGGATATATAGTGAATATTCATTCACCCAAGAAAAACTCATTTAATCTCCATCTAATAATTCAGCATTCCAATTACATGGCTGGATTTTAATTAATATGTTTACCAAGAATATGCATTTTAATTTTACTTAACCCCATCATAATTTGATCCAAAATATGAATGCTTTTATTCTTCTGCTGAACACTTGACACTTTCTGCATTTACACTAATAAAAACATAGGTGCTGGAAATTGAATTTGGTTTTAATATCATATCTAATGTCTTTGTATTGCTATTAAATATTTATATACTGGTATTAACTAGTGTCCCAGTGCATGGATTTGTGCACATCAAAAGGAAATTAATTAGAAGAAATATTTTAATATCACTATTTGCCCCTTCTCTATAACTGAAGTGTTCACCAAATTCATGATAGACAATGACAGATGGAAAAATACCCATGTGATTGGCACCAGTGAGAACTTTGTATGTATCGTGCATGCGTGAATCAACTTAACCTTTTATATATACAGAACAAACTTGCTTAATTAGACCAGCTTTCTGATTTACTTAAACTTTTTCCAGCCCAGTAAAGCACCCCAACTTCTCTTTTAGGTAATTGTAAGCAACAGAGCAGTAAATATCAGCCTGAAGCAGATTGGACTTCTGTGAGGATCAAATGCACGTGAAAATGCTTCACAAACATTTGGATAAAGTGTAAAATATTTGCACCTGGCTATAAAGCAAGTCATGTTCCTGGGCTGAAGAAACTCCAAGGAGGATAGTCACTAGGGATAGGAAGCCTGGTGTTGCTACATGACATCATTACCCAGCACCCACAGTGACCGTTTCTGGGGTGGGCTGTGCTCTGGGCCACATTTTGCACTATGGGGTCTTGGCAGCATTGACTGCAAATTGGTAGTGTGTTGCTCTGGGGTGGTGACGGGGCCTGTGTCCCACTTGGGGGAAGCCAAGTGTCGCTTTGTTGGTGCCAGGTCTGTGGTGCCATTTATTTTTAAATGGCCAGTGCACATCATGGCAGCTCCTGCATTGAGCGTATGCCCCCTGGTGATCAGTGTGCATCATAGTTACCAGTCAGAAGGTAGAATGGTCAGACAGTCGCTTAGGCTTTTATATATATCCTATCTAATAAAAGAGTAATATGCAAATTGACCATCACTCCAACACAAGATGGCTGCCCCATGATGGGACCATAAGATGGCCAGCAGGGAAGGGCAGTTGGGAGGGACCAGGTCTTCAGGGGAGGGCAGTTAGGGGTGACCAGGCCTGCAGGGGAGGGCAGTTAGGGGCAATCAGGCTGGCAGGGGAGCAGTTAGGCATCAATCAGGCTGGCAGGGGAGTGGTTAGGGGGTGATCAGGCTGGCAGGCAGAAGCAGTTAGGGGCAATCAGGAAGGCAGGCAGGCGAGCAGTTGGGAGCCAGCAGTCCTGGATTGTGAGAGGGATTGGGCCTAAAAGGGCAGTCGGACATCCCCCGAGGGGTCCCAGATTGGAGAGGGTGCAGGCTGGGCTGAGGGACACACACCCCCATGCACAGATTTCGTGCACTGGGCCTCTAGTGTAGATATAAAAGGCTAAGTGTCTGTCCATCTAACTGGTAGCTATGATGCACACTGACCACCAGGGGGCAGATGCTCAATGCAGGAGCTGCTGAGCTGTGGTGACTTGCCAGCTGCAGTTCTCGGGTGATGCACCTGGAACGAGAAAGAATGGAGCCCGATTCCGGAGTGTGTCACCCAAAAACCACCCTCTCACAATCCAGGACCCCTCGGGGGATGTCAGAGAGCTGGTTTTGGCCTGACCCCACAGGCCAGGCAGAGGGACCCCACCAGTGCATGAATCTGTGCACCAGGCCTCTAGTATATAGATAATGGAAGAATCTTTTTGGAATAGTGTAGAAAACAGAGCTGAAGTATTAGTATTACTTCTGAAAAGAAGGTTTTTATTCTCTTGGAGTCCTTAGAAAACTATAATTTTGTGATCTGCTAAATTTACTTAATTCTATGGATAAAAAAAGTGTACTTTTAAGTAAGATTATATACTCACTTGATAAAAGTAAGGATAAATAAAGTACCTCTGTAACCAGATAATTAAATCTTTCTCAAGTCACATCATTAGATATTACAAAGTTAGTGTTACATTTAGAGGTAAATGTTAAAAATATACAATGGTTTTACCTGTGGCTGTTAAAGAAACCTTATGAACTTTTATTGCAACCAACTCTTCACTTAAAACTGAAATAATTTTCTGTTATTCATTACTCCTATCAAAAGAAAAAAAGAAACCTCCTTCAAATATGTTCTCCATTATATGGCTGTTTTAGTTTAACTTTATCTCATCAGAATGAAATAAACAAGCAATGTCCAGTTCCATGCCCTTGATAATAATCCAAAAAATCATTAGTTTGCTCAGTATTCAAACTGCTTTCTAACCTTGTACAGGTAAGTCATTATTATTTTAATTTTGAAAATAGAATGTGGACTATAAACAATTTTATTGACATTATGTCAAATGAATCATATCCTACAGAACAAGGAATAATTAAAATTTAAAAATCTAGGCTTGTGTCTGTTTTACAATTAAGAAACCTTGTCACTTATTCACTGTTAACTTTGATATTTCCTAGATTTTGGTGCTCTTATCTAAATTATAATAAAATATTATAAGTTGTTTTAATAATTTAATGAAATGTTACATTTTTAAAACATGTTGCAAACCATAAAGCATTACTCAATTAAGCTATTACTATAACAATGTATTCATAATTAAAAATCAAAATTTCCCAGATGAAGCAACTATAGAAAAAATACAGATATTTTTGAAATTTATATGTGATAATCAAAGTAGGTCAAAGATTAAAATTTTATTACATATGCCCAGAAGCAATATTAACTGAGCATGAAGGTGATCAAAATAAAGGATCAGATTTGAGAATAGTCCATTACAGACATTGTAAACTCAGGCCAGCATTTTTTTATTTGAGATTTATCTAAAATATACTATATTTCTTCCTTGATATTAAATTTTCAAACTTTCACTTAGAGACATTTTGCTTGCTTATTGAAGGATTTAATAGTTTATGGAATGGTTAAAATATTCTTAAATTATAATTGATAATTACTTTTCAACTGTAATATATCTAGAAATTTCTTTCTTTTATATATGCTTAAAATGTCACAGAACATGTCAGCCTTTTCATTTCTGATCTTGAAATATGCTGCTGACACAGTTTATCCATATGTCTTTTGGTGATATTAAGGTCTTTAGCAGAATAGTCTGAGAGCTGTATTGTAGGCTCTGGGAGAGATATGTGTGGATTTTCCAGATTATACATTTTAGCATATACATAAAGTCAACATTACAAATAAAGTATATGCATATCACAACCACTCTCCGGGCTTCACACTTAGCAAGTCATTTTTCAAACATATAAATTTGCTTTGATACCTTTATGGCATCATGTTTTCTACATTTGTTTTATTTAATTTAATGCTGTTATGGGCTGAATTATGTCCCCCAAAATTCATATGCTGAAATCATATCCTTCAGTACTTCAGAACATGAGCTCATACTAGTATGTGTGGGCCTTAATCTAATATGAGTACTGATCTTATAAGAGGGAGAGATTAGAACAGAATAGACATAGGGGAAGACATGTGAAAATAAATCCTCTACAAACTAAGACAGGCTTCAGAAGATACCAATCAATCCTGCTGATACCTTGATCTTAGACCATCAGCCTCCAGAATCCTGAGAAAACAAGTGTGTTGTGTGAGCCACCAAGTCTGTAGTACCTTGTTATGGCACCCCTGGAAACGAATACAAATATCAGTAAACCAAATAAGTTAGAGTTGCTTATTTTTATTGATATTTAAGTTTTTATTTTTATATTTTTACAAAAATCGCTAGCTTTCCAGACCACCACGCCCTGGCCCCCACCCGCCTGCTCGCGCTCCTGCTGCTCCTCCTGGGTTCCCCCGCCGCCTCCTTGGAGTCCATCGGAGAGACCGAGGTCATCAAGACCTCCTGGAAGGCCGATACTTTTCCGGACCCCTCCCAGACCACGAGGATGTGGGGGAGCCCGGGCAGGAACTCGATGACTTTGAGCTGTCTGGCTCCGGAGATCTGGATGACTCAGAGGACCCCCCCCCCCCCCCCCAGGTCTTCCCCGAAGTAATCCAACCCTCGGTGCCCTTAGATAACCCCATTCCTGAGAGGGCAGGGCCTGGGAGCCGGGTCCCCACCGAACCCAAAGAACTGGAGGAGAATGAGGTCATCCCCAAGGAGCGCTCAGCACCGCTAGAAGGGAACGAGGATGGATCCAACAGGGTGTCCATGTCCAGCACTGCCCAGAGCAGCAGCATCTTTGCGAGAAAAGAGGTCCTGGCAGCTCTGAGGTGGGCGGCAGTGTGGGCATCCTCTTTGCCGTTTTCCTGGTCCTGCTGCTGATGGACCGCACAAAGATAAAGGACGAAGGCAGCTACGACCTGGGCAAGAAACCCATGTACAAAAAGCCCCACCAACGAGTCCTACGCCTGAAGCTTCCTCATCGACACCGGCTTGGACTTGAGGGGGGGCGAGAAGCCGGGGGATTTTGGAGGGTGGACTTTAGAGTAGGGGGAGGCCAACCTAAGACTGACCTGTGAGCATCGTCAGCTCTGATCACATTGTAAGGGACGGGAGACTCATCATCTTCTGTTCCTGCCTGCCTCTGGATTCGCTGGGTCTCCACGGTCCCAGCAGAAAAATGAGGCTCAGCTTGGCCTTTCCAAAGGCAAGCCTAGGATTGCATTGTTTCTGCATCTTCCAGTTTAGAATCTGGGCCCTGCTTAGAGCCTGTGCTGACCACGCCTCACCCAGAGCCCCTCTGAGGGGCGGAATGAGTCCTGCTGGAGGTCTGTCTCCAGCACCTGCCTTCCTGCCCCTCCCTTTCATAGCCGGCCCCTCTGCCAGGAACCGGGAGAGGGAACTAGAACCATCCGCACCTTGAGATGTGCCCATCAAGGGCACTGTGTCCACACGACAGGAGTCTCTGTGGCATACCTTGGGCCATTGGGCTCTTTAAGTGACTTTTGGAAATCAACCTTTTTATTTGGGGAGGGAAGGGGCGGGGGAGCTGAAAGTTCATATTGAAATGAATTTGTAGAATTTTTGTAAATCTATTTTGAGTGGGGTTTTTTGTTTTGTTTTGTTTTGTTTTTGTTTCAACAGTGCATTCCTTTGTGTAGAGTCTCTCTCTGCCTGGGCAGGAGTGCACAGGCGCGGAGGCGTTCTCTGCTCATTTGCACATTTCCACTGCACCTGCTAAGTTTGTATTTAATGGTTAGTTTTTTTTGTTTGTTTTTGTTTTGATGGTTTGTTGGTTTGTGTCTCAAAAAATGAGAGAAGAGCCGGAGGTATGATTTTATTTATTTGTTTGTTTGTTTGTTTGTTTATTTATTTATTTTTACTATTTACAGCTTCCAACAGGGCCGCACTTTTCTGTTTTCCTTCAAGTCCCCTCCCCATTTTAGAAAACAGACTTTACAGTCCTCTGTTCATGACTTTGACCCTTTCTGAAGCTGCTTCTTCTAAGAAGTGGCTTTTGCTAAGACATAGTTTTCTAGCACATCCCAAAATATAATGTAAGGGATGGTGGGATATTTGTGTCTCTTTTTCTTGTAATATATTATTATTCTTTCTTGGTTCTAGAAGAATAGATGGATTTTTTTTTTCAGGAGATAGTGTGATATTCCCGTTTGAAGTCGGCTGGGCGGTTGAATGAGTGAATTTTTAGATGCTTCAGAGGGGTTTGCCTGTTTCTCTTGCCCATTCCTGGTGCCCCTTCACGGGGCTAGAATAGTTGCGGGTAGATAGTTCTGCCTTCCTTTTAGCTTCTGCTTTGAACTCAGCTGGTGTTCCTCATTTCTCCAAATTTATGAGAAAAATGGAGAGCTGTGCTAGCCAATACACTGACCACCAGCCACAGTGGCCAAGTCAATTAGAATTACATCAAGTTAAAAATCCATTCCTCAGTTACACTAACCACATTTCACGTGCTCAGCTGCCACACGTGGCTAGTGGCTACTGAAGTGAGCAGGCAGGTGGAGGCCATTTCCGTCTGTAGGACAGCACTGCTAGAGAACTAAGCTGGCTTACCAAGTCACAGCCCCAGCGTTGCTGGCGTGACCTTTGTCTTCCTGGGCAAAGGATGGGGCTGGGGAGGGCTGATTAGGCCCCAGCTCGGAGCCTGTTACCCATGACCTTCCCCTCCAGAGAGGAGGGCTTTCTTGGTGGCCTCGCCTGCATAGGCTGCATCTTCTGACCCCACTGCCTGGGGTGGGGGGACTCAGCCTCACTTCCTGTACCCTTCACCCCACAACCCAGGGTTCCCAGCGGGCTGGGTCCTCTTCTCCATCCCCCACCCACCCATCCCCAGGTCCTTTCCTCTGGCTGTGTTGGAAGTGAGCACCTCTTGTAGCCCCTCACACTGTTGTCTGTTACTGACTTTTTGATAAAAAGATAATAAAACCTGGAACTTTCTAAAAAAAAATCTCTAGACAAACCCATATGTCTCATGGTGGTACATACTAACTAAAAATATAGTAAAAGTGGATTATTACCAAGAACAGTCACAATTAGTTAATGAGACCCAGAAAACTAAAATGACCAGAAGCCCATTCTGCTGATTCATGACTCAGTGGAATTTCATGTACAATGTTTCACTTATAGCTGATTAAATATGTTTGACATTTTTGTCTTTAGTTTTAGAAATGCATTTAATTGGAAAGAGTATAGACCCACAGAATTTTAACACACACACACACACACACACACACACACACAATTTTTCTTAACATCAGAAGAAAATAAATTAAGCTATTTTAGAAAAATTCTTAAGAATTTTTGTTTATTATTTTGAAGTTAAAATGCAAATTTATTATGTTTATCAGATACCAGAAAATATTTACTGACCAAAAGAAAGAAGTAATTTTTACTATTCAAAGAGATGAAAAATCCTTTGTTAACATGTATGGAAAAGAACAAATAATTAGTGGAAACTTTTTTGGGGAGGACGTTCAATTGCAGTTTTGGCTGCTAACTTTTTAAAAATTAAATAACAAACTTATGAGAGACAGAGAATCTAGAGTGTTAGTGACTAAGTGGACTAGAGTCAGAGTGTGAAATAGGATGTGTATTTGGGTAGGAAAATGATTGAGTGAATTATCAGTAGTTGGAGATTTAGAACTGATTCTCTTTAAAATGTCAAAACACAGGGGATAGTTTTTAAACTGCAGTAAAGTGGGAAAGTCATTCATTGTGAAGAGACAGAAAAGCTCATCCTGGTGTTAGCAGTGAGAAAATGACACCAGGGATTAACCTGGGTCCAGCAACCTCTGTTCTTGAATTCTGTTTAGGAAAAGGATTCAGAGCCAAGACTCCAATTATAAGAGAAAGTTTATTTAGAAAGTCACAGAGGTAGAAGAAGTGAGGCAAAGAAGGGCTCTTGGAAAAGAGAGAGAGGTACCTTGAGAGACAACGGAACAAAAGAGGGAGGAGAGGTTCTGGCATGCTTGGGAGAGAGAGAGAGCTCACTCGGTTGGGATTGGGCCTAAACTGGCAGTTGGACATCCCCCGAGGGGTCCCTGATTGGAGTGGGTGCAGGCTGGGCTGAGGGAACTCCTCACTCTGTGCATGGATTTCGTGCACCAGGCCTCTAGTGTATGTATAAAATGTTACAGAAAAAAATGCTATTCTTTCTGTCTCCAATCTTGAAACAAATGCTGCTGGTGACAGGAGCAAGCTAGAGGGATTCAATTTTATTAAGGCTGTTGTGATTCTATTATATCTTCCAGATTGGGGCAGCCAGACCATTTAGATTATGTAGGCGTTTTCAGTGTCAATAATTTAACAAAGCCATACATTTAAAATCAATTAAAGTTCGAGTTATATTCTAGAAAAATTTCCTGTGCAATTAAGGAAAGTGTCAGTTCTCTACAAGGATTTTTATAGCTGTTATGACAATTTTATTCTGGATTCCCTTTTGGATAAACTGTATTGTCAGAGCCTGGTTTACATTGGACACCTGAACATGTTTATACAAGTAACATAATCAGCTGCCAGTTGATTACATTTTCATTCATAACCCATCTCAACTGCTGTGCTCATTATTCTAGGTTACAAGAGGCTTTAGATAAAGAAGCTCTTCATTTACTCACATGAAATTAGATCTAACCTCCATTAACTCATTCTTAAGCTTACCCAATAGTGACATATAAGAACATTTAAAACTCATCAATATCCAATATATACACACCAAAGTATGTAAATAAACATATTTAGGCATTTGAGATTTTACATGGTAACAGTATTTTTTAAGATGTTGCATCTATATTTTTTTTATTTGCAAGGGAAAATACTTTTAATTACTAAGCACAAGTAACAACAAATTCTGTTTCTTTCACTGACTATATTTTTTTAAAGCAAGTTAGACAATAAGTTATTTTTTCTTTTTTTTTTAATATATGTTTTCATTTATTCCAGGAGGAAAGGAGAGGGAGAGAGAGATAGAAACATCAATGATGAGAGAGAATCATCTATTGGCTGCCTGCTGCATGTCTCCTACTGGAGATCAAGTCCCTAACCAGGACATGTGTTGTGAACAGAAATCAAACCATGACCTCCTGGTGCATGTATTGATGCTCAACCACTGAGCCACACCAGCTGAGCCACTGCCTGTCTCTTGTCTTTCTAAAGGATCTCATGTCATCACAGTGACTTAATTACAACCACTTTTACAATGATTTGTTTATCTTTGGGGGGGGGGGGGCGTTATTTCACTCTAAAAAAATGTTATATTATATTTAAACTAGAGGCCCGGTGCACAAAATTCATGCATGGGTAGGGTTCCTAGGCCTGGCTGGTGATCAGGGCCAATCAGGTTCCCCCAGCTCCCCTCCCCAACTCCTCTTTCCCTCACCACCCATGCTCACCACCACTGTGCAGTTACCCCCCGCTCCCCACTTCCCCACCTCCCCACCTCCTCCTTCCCTTGCTCTCTCAGCATCCCACTGCTGCTGTTGGATTCCCATCATGTTTCGTGCTGCGCCCTGGTGGTCAGCACACATAGCGAGTGATCAAACTCCCATTCTCCCAGTCCAACTCCTGAGGGGACACTATGCATATTAGCCTTTCATATATATAGATTTGAAAACCTAAGAAATGGAGTTAACCTGATTCTACTCCTTTATAGATTGCTCATACAATATGTGAATTTAAACATGCTATTTTAGATATTATGGGAGGAAAAGTCACTGGTCATTTTGGTTTGTAAATATATATCAAGGTCAGTAATTTCAGTGATCTTAATGACTTGACTAAATTTCAACTTGTATAATTACTATTTGCCTATGCAAATAGCCCCTTTAGTTAAAATTTCATAATATCACTTTAATTGTACAACCTACATTATGCTACTTTTGAGGCATTAAACTTTATTCAGAACCAGCCATATTTCTGATACTAGTCTTATGGATTTATTTCTAAATAATGTAACATTAATTGTGACACAAAGAAGCATCTTTGCCCAAATGATCCTATGAAAATATGAAAGCACACTGTTTTATAACCAAGTATTATAGACAAGAGGCATCTTTCATCCACATCCCTATCCTCACCTAAATTAAGACAATTTGCTTTCTGAATGTCTATTACTTAATTTTCCTAAGAATGTATTATCCTATATAATAAAGAGGTAATATGCAAATTGACCATCACTCCAACACACAAAATGGCCGCCCCCATGTGGTCAAAGATGGCCGCCACTATGTGGACATAAGATGTCCACCACAAGATGGCCGGCAAGGGAGGGCAGTTAGGAGGGATCAGACCTGCAAGGAAGGGCAGTTGGGGGTGATCAGGCCTGCAGGGGAGGGCAGTTAGGGGTGACTGGGCTAGCAGAGGAGGGCAGTTGGGGGCAACCAGGCCAGCAGGGAAGAGCAGTTAGGGGTGACCAGGCTGGCAGGGAAGAGCAGTTAGGGGTGACCGGGCTGGCAGGGGAGGGCAGTTAGGGGCAACCAGGCCTTCAGGGAAGGGCAGTTGCGGGGGATCAGGCCAGCAGGAGAGGGCAGTTGGGCGAGACCAGGCTGGCAAGGGAGGGCAGTTAGGGGCAATCAGGCTGGCAGGCAGAAGTGGTTAGGGGCAATCAGGAAGGCAGGCAGGCGAGCAGTTTGGAGCCAGCAGTCCTGGATTGTGAGAGGGATATCCGACTGCCCATTTAGGCCCGATCCCTTGGGGTCCCAGATTGGAGATGGTGCAGCTGGGCTGAGGGACACACACACACACACACACACACACCGATGCATGAATTTTGTGCACTGGGCCTCTAGTTTATTTAATAAGACAAGTAATTACTTTAATTATTTTAGAATTAGGCTAATTTCTAAAATATTATCAATCCAGAATCTCCCAATCTTTATTACACAAGAATCCTTATGCTGGTGTTAAATATTATGTATCTGAAACACACACATAACAGACAAATCTGAAATATATGCCATGTCCAGTAGGAAAAAATATAAAGAAATATTTACTGTGGCTTTAGGTCAATGTTTAATTACAAGAAAATCATAGCACAGTCTTAGCCAGTTTTTGCTCAATGGACAGAGCATTGGCCTGTGGACTGAAGGTTCCCCAGTTTGATTTCGGTCAAGGGCACATGGCTGGGTTGTGGGCTCAATCCCCAGTAGGGGATGTGGAGGAATATCTTATCAATGATTCTCTCTCATCATTGATGTTTCTAGCTCTCTTTCCCTCTCTATTCCTCTCTGAAATAAATAAAAATATATTTAAAAATTATAGAATAAAAACAAGAGTAATGTTGCTTAAAAATAGCAGCCCTCTTTTACTCTCTCTCCTTCTGAGTTTTGTACCATATAGCATCAAATTTAGTCCCTCTACAGACTTTAGCTGTACTATCATGTTGCCTTCTCTGCTGCAGTGTTCTTTTATTTTCTCTTTATTTATCATTCACATCTGCCTATGTGTTATTCAAATTGCTCTTTAAGAGGTTCCTAAATACTTTGCAGGTGTAATTGACATCCCTCTTTTGTCTACTGTACTTTCTGCTTACATAGTAATATTTTTGGGTTGAAAGTTTACCATACTATCCAGCAAGTTCAATTCTGGGTATATATCTGAAGAAAATGAAAACAGGATTTTTAAGATATATATGCTTTCCCATGTTTGTCACACCATTATTCACAATAGCCAAGACATGGAAACAACCTAAATGTCCATTAACAGATGAATGGATATGCATATATATGTAATTCAGCCATGAGAAAGAAAGATATTTTGCCATTTGTGACTAAGTGGGCAAACATCAAGCACATTATCTTAAGTACCAAGAGTCATAAAAAGGTTACTAATGTAGGATATCACTTATATGTTAAATATATAAAAGTCAAACTTATAACAGCAGAGAGCAAAATGGTGGTTGTCATGGGATGAAAGGAGGTGGATAAGATTGATGTTGTTTAAGGGTACAAACTTATGAGTAGTAAATAAGCCATTGAAATCTAATGCAGAGTATAATAATGTAGACAACAATATGGTCTATAATTATCAAACTTGTTAAGGAACAAATAACTTAATTATCTCAACCACTACAAAGAGGCTGAAAATGATATCCTATATAATAAAAGCCCAGTGACTGAAACAGAGGAACAACCAGAACAACCAGGCCCCTTGCCCAGGCCAGCCCCACCCCCCAACAGGAACCCCACCCCGATTGTGGCCATGACCAGTCTGCAAACCCCCAGTGGCCCCTCACCCAGGCCGGCCCCACCCCCCAATGGGAACCCCAACCCTGATCCGGAAACCCCATCAGGGCAGGCCAGCTGGCCCCCACTTGTTCACCAGGACTCTATCCTATATAATAAAAGGGTAATATGAAAATTGACCCTAACAGCAGAACAACCAGAACGACCACTAGACCAGTCACTATGATGTGCACTGACCACCTCTCAGTCCCTTTCCCCAGCTGGCAGGCTCCGATAGCCTGATGGCAAATAGGGAACTGGAGGTGGATGGTGGGGGACATGGGTGGCACCAGGACAAGGCCCCCACCTCGCCGGTCACCCCACACACAGAGGGTAACCCGCGGCAGGGGCAGGGTCGGCAAAAGGGCAGGAATGGCCAAACTCTCAGTCCCTTTCCCCAGCTGTAAGACACCAATCACCTGATGGTGAATGGGAAACTGTGGGTGGGTGGCAGCGGGGGCAGGGCCAGCTGAAGGCAGCCAGGGAAGATGGCCCTGATCACAGGCCAGGCTTAGGAACCATACCCACACACGAATTTCATGCACTAGTCCTCTAGTAATGTGATAAAGATGCTAAATATTACTATAATGACAATCATAATACAGTATATAAATGTATCAAATTGACCCATGGTACACTTCAAATTTACACAATATCACATATAAGCTTTATTTTATAAAAAATTGAAAACAATAAAACCAAAAGCAAAAGTGTATTGGGTGGCAAAATAGATGGACATGTCCTGAGCCTTGCCTCAGAACAAATAGAACAAGCAACTAAATCAAATAACATCCACCCTGAATTGGCAAAGTAGACACAGCTGGTGAGACAATTTGCAGCTGGGAATGGCAGAAGACAGCTGGAGAACAGTAAAATCAGGGATCTGGGCTGGGGAGAAGTGCAAGACCTCCAAGTCCAGAGGGTCAGAGGGAAACTGCATGGCACTGAGGCCACATCCCTTGGGACAGACATAGTGTCTGACTGTGGAAAGGAGGTCTGCAGGACTGCTGGCAGCAGAGGCTTCTAGATCTGGGTCCACAGCCAAGAAAGACTGAGCCCAGAGGGGGCAGCCTGGATGGCTGCCCAGTATCCACTGTTCTGGGTGGGAGAGGGGTTAGCAGTGGCGCAGCTCTTTCCCCTCTTTTTGGTCTTTGCTTTTGTTCACTGAACCTAGTTCATAGGGCCTTTTAAATACAGACACTCACCCATGGCTGAGGTGCGGGTGGAGGTGCAGACTTGTGGAGTCTGGGGAGAGGCTGGGGAGAGGAGAAGGTTGTGGAGAGGTGGCCGCAAGTCTAGCGCTGAGTCATACATGACATGCTGGACCTAGGCAGCCATTTTATCCAGCCATTGGTTGCCTCTCTCTGGAGTCTCCAGGCAACCAATACAGCCATACCCAGACTACACCCTGAGTGGCACAAAGGATACCAAAAAAAAAAAAAAAAAAAAAATCTGAATAGTCCCTGACAGACCTCAGGAAGTGGCCTAAAGAGAGGCCTTCAGTCCCAGCAACAGGACACTGAGTAGCAGCAGACAGTACAGAAGAGTGGGATCTTAAAACAGCCTTCAATGGGAAATAAAAAATTGGCAGAAAGGAACAACACTTCACTTTTTCATTTTTATTTTACTTTATTTTATTATTATTATTTTATCTTTTTTTCTTTATTTTCTTTTGTTTGTTTGTTTCTATATTTTCTATTTCTTTTTGCATTGTTTTTCATCATACTAATTTTTTTATTTTATCCTATTTTTTTTGTATGTGTATTCTTTTTTTTCACTTTTTTTTATTAAGGTATTATATGTGTACATATCTTACCATTGTCCCCCCCACTCCACACCCATACATGCCCTCACCCCCCAGATATTTTACCCTATTTTTAATTAATTTTAATTTTTTCCCCTCTCTTTCTCTTTCTTTTTATCCACTCATCCTCTTTCTACTTCCTCTATACTGAACTGAGGTCCTCCTTATATTCATCCAGTTCCATAACCTTACTTTCTGTATGTAAAATTCTGTCCCCACCCTTTTTACTGGGTATTTGGTATTTGTATGTTTTGCTTTATCTGTTTATTCTCTGGTGTTTTCTCCCCATATACTAGTATACATATTTTTTTCCTTCTTCTTTTTCTTTTCTCTCATACCATTTTTTTTCTCTCTTCAATATAATTTGTGATCTCTTTTCTCTCCCCTAATTCTCTTTTCTTTGGTGGTCACTTATATTGGGGTTATCAGTGTTGTGAGTACATTCATGTTTTGTTCTCTTTGTGTCATGTCTTGTTGAGGTGAATTTTATCCTGTTTGGCCAATGTGGTAGAGAGCGAGCCACATAACCAGACACCCAGAGAGGAGACTCCATCCACAAATGGGTCAATAACACTCCATACTCAATTAAAGAAGCAGGAAGAAGGCAGGAGTGAGGGAGAGAGCATGAGTGAGGGAAGGAGCAAAAGAGAAGTGTGTGGATATGTGGTGTGTGTGTGTGTGTGTGTGTGTGTGTGTGTGTGTGTGTGTGTAGGGCACAGTTAGATCTCGTAGGACCTTCGGGGGCAGGCTGACTGGGCTCGCCTAACCAGGCAGGCTCTGCTACCATTGCAAACAGTCCTGGAGTGGCCGGCTCTTCCACAGAGGCCTCGCCTTTTTGAAGGGGAGAGCTGCTGTAACTGGGAGCCCAGCCTCACCTCCACCCAGGGTGCCCTCAGATAACAGCCTGGACTCTACAGCCACCCCCACCAGTGACCTGCTGCCTCAGCTATGGTCCCATGGTCACTGAGACTCCAGCCACTGGGTGTGAGCTTCTGTGAGTTCCGAAGCATGCTCCCCTCTGGCTGGCCCAACACTTTAGCCCAGGGCACTGTGACCATGTGAGCAGCAGCCATGTGAGCAGCCTGCCCCCATCTGAAGAGCAGCAGACCTGTGAGCAGTGTGCCCCATTCTGAGGAGCAGCAGCCACATAAACAGCCAGACCCCATCTGAGGAGCAGCAGCCATGTGCAACACACTCCCGTCCAAGGAGCAGCAGCTGTGTGAACAGCCTGCCCCAACCAGCCAGAGGAGCCACCACTGCTGTGAACAGCACCCACTAGAGGAGCAGCCACCTGCTGAGGAGCTGCTGCTGCCCAAGGAGCAGCCCCCTTCATGACTCAACACCTAGATTCTTCAGTGAGAGCAAAAATGGGGAGACAAAGAAACCCCCAAAGGAAAAAAGGAGGAAGCATCAGAAAAGCAGCTAAGTGAAATAGAGGCATGCAATATGTCAAAAAAAGAATTCAGAATAAGGGCCATATAGTTCATAAACAGGATGGATGAAAAAAATCAACAATTTATGTAAGAATCAAGAAGAAATAAAGAGTGATATAGCTACAATAAAAACTACCATGGAAAGTTTCAATGGTAAACTAGGAAAAGTGGGGGACTGAATTAGCAAATTAGAAGACAGGAAAGCAAATGCACCCAAACTGAACTGCAATTGGAGAAAAAAAATTAAAAGACAAGAGGATAGCCTAAGGGAGCTTTCGAAATACCTGAAACGAAGCAACATACGAATAATAAGGGTGCCCGAACAACAGGAAGAGGAACAAGGGTTAGAAAACCTATTTGAAAAAATTTCAGAAAACTTCCCTGATGTGGGGAAGAAAAAAAAGTCACACAAGCACAGAGTCCCAAACAAGATGAACTAGAAAAACCCACACCAAGACATGTCATAATTACGATGGCAAATGTTCAGGACAAAGAGAGAATCTTAAAGGCTGCAAGAGAGAGACAGAAAGTTAAGTACAAGGGATCTCCTATTAGGTTATCAAATGATTTCTCTACAGAAACACATCAGGCCAGAAAGGAATGGAAGGAAATTTACAAAGTGATGCAAAGTAAGGGACTGAATCCAAAAATACTCTGTCCAGCAAGGCTATCATTCAAAATTGAAGGGGAAATCAGGAGCTTCACAGACAAAAAAAAAAAGGCTAAGGAAGTTTTCACTACCAAGGCAGCAATGCAATAAATGCTAAAGGGACTGGTGTAAAAGAAGAAATAAAAAGGTGAGAAGGAACACAGGCACAAAAAAAGAAAATAAAAATGGCTATAAACAGCCGAAACCGGTTTGGCTGAGTGGATAGAGCGTCGGCCTGCGGACTGAAGGGTCCCGGGTTCGATTCCGGTCAAGGGCATGTACCTTGGTTGCGGGCACAACCCCAGGGGGGGGTGTGCAAGAGGCAGCTGATCGATGTTTCTCTCTCATCGATGTTTCTGGCTTTCTGTCCCTCTCCCTTCCTCTCTGTAAAAAATCAATAAAATATATTTTTTGAAAAATGGCTATAAACAAGTACTTATCAATAATAACTTTAAACATAAATGGACTAAATGCTCTAACCAAAAAACATCAAGTGGCTGAATGGATAAAAAACAACAAACACATGACCCATATATATGCTGTGTACAAGAGACCCACCTCAGAACAAGGGACTCACACAGTCTGAAAGTGAGGGGATGGAAAAATATATTTCAGACAAATGGAAATGAAAAAAAAAGCTGAAGTGACAATACTTATGGTATATCTAACAAAATAGATATACCTCAAAGTGAAGGCCATAACAAGAGATGAGGAAGGCCACTTCATAATACTAAAGGGATCGATACAAAAAGAGGATATAACTCTTGTAAACATATATGCACCCAAATGGAGGAGCACCCAAATACATAAAAAAAAAAAAAAAACTGCTGGAAGATATCAAGGGAGAGATATACAACAATACAATCATAGCAGGGGACATTAATACCCCACTGACATCACTGTATAAATCCTCCAGACAAAAATTCAACAAAGAAACAGCAATCCTAAATGACTCACTAGATCAGATGGACTTAATCAACATCTTCAGAACATTTCACCCCAAAGCCACAGCATATACGTTCTTCTCAAGTGCACATGGGACATTTTCAAAGATAGATCACATATTGGGTCACAGGAAAAGTCTCTCCAAATTCAAGAAGATTGAAATCATATCAAGCATCTTCTCAGACCACAATGGCATAATATTAGAAATAAACTACAATAAAACAATAAAAAAAAATTCAAACACTTGGAAGTTGAATAGCATGCTATTAAACAATGACTAGATTACCAAAGAGATCAAAGAAGAAATTTAAAACGTCCTGAAAATGAATGACAATGAAAACACAACAATCCAAAATCTATGGGACACAGTGAAAGCAGATCTGAGAGGGAAGTTTATAGCTCTACAGGCCTATCTCAAAAAAACAAGAAAAATAGTAATAAATCATCTAACTCTACAACTTAAAGAATTAGAAATAGAGCAACAAGAAAAGCCCAGAGTGAGCAGAAGGAAGGAGATAATTTCAGAGCAGAAATAAATGACAAAAAAAGCAAAAAAAAAAAAAAAAGTACAAAAGATCACTGAAACCAATAGCTGTTTCCTTGAAAGGATAAACAAGATTGATGAACCTCTATCTAACCTCACCAAAAAGGAAAGAGAGAGGACCCAAATAAAGAAAATAAGAAATGAAACAAGCAAAATAACAACAGACCCCAAGGAAATACAAAGAATTGTTAAAAAATACTATGAACAACTCTATTCCAACAAACTAGACAACCTAGAGGAAATGGACATATTCCTAGAGAAATACAACCTTTTTGAACTCAATTTGGTCTCAATAGGCTGATAACTATGGAGGAAATTGAAGTAGTCTTTAAAAAGAAGATAGCAAACAAATGCTCGGGACCAGATGGCTTCACAGGGCAGTTTTACCAAATATTCAAAGAAGAAATAAAACCTATCCTCCTCAGACTATTCCAAAAAATTCAAGAGGAAGGAACACTTCCAAGCTCATTCTATGAAGCCAGCATCACCCTAATACCAAAACCAGATAAAAACAACACAATGAAAGAGAATTACAGGCCAATATTCCTCATGAACATAGATGCCAAAATCCTCAACAAAATTCTAGCAAATTGGATCCAGCGTTACATCAGAAAGATCATACATCATGACCAAGTAGGATTTATCCCAGGGATGCAAGGATGGTACAATACCCACAAATCAATAAACATGATACATCACATAACCAAATGGAGAGATAAAAATCACAAAGTTATATCAATTGATGCAGAAAAAGCATTTGACAAAATCCAACACCCTTTCTTGATAAAAACCCTCAGCAAAATGGGAATAGAGGGATCATACCTCAACATAATAAAAGCCATATATGACAAACCTACAACCAACATCATACTCAATGGGCAAAAACTGAAACCATTTTACCTAAGAACAGGAATGAGACAGGGATGCCCACATTCACCACTCCTGTTCAACATAGTTCTGGAAGTGCTAGCCATTGCAATCAGACAAGAAGAAATAAAAGGCGTCCAAATTGGAAAAGAAGATGTAAAACTGTCATTATTCGCAGATGACATGATATTGAAAACCCTAAAGACTCCATCAAAAAATTATTAGATTTAATAAGTGAATTCAGCAATGTATCAGGATACAAAATTAATGCCAAGAAATCTATGGCATTTTTATACACCAATAGTGAACTTACAGAAAGAGAGATTAAGAAAACAATTGCATTTACCTTCGCACCAAAAAAAATCAAGATACCTAAGGAATAAACTTAACTAAATAGGTAAAAGACCTGTACTTGGAAAACTACAGGACACTGAAAAAAGAGATAGAGGAAAACATAAACAGATGCATGAACATACCGTGTTCATGGATTGGTAGAATCAACATCATTAAAATGTCCATACTACCCAAAGCAATCTATAGATACAATGCACTCCCCATCAAAATACCAATGGCATATTTCACAGACCAAGAACAAATTTCATTGAGGATTTTGCATTATTCCTTCATATGGAAGAAAAAAAGACCCTGAAAACCTGCAGCATCCTGAGAAAGAAGAACAAAGTAAGAGGGATCTCAATACCAGATATCAAGCTGTATTACAAAGCCACTGTTCTCAAAACTGCATGGTACTGGCACAAGAACAGACATATCGACCAATGGAATAGAACAGAGAACCCAAAAATTGACCCAAACCACTATGCTCAATTAATATTTTAGAAAGGAGGCAAGAACATACTAGTACAATGGAGTCAAGACAGTCTCTTCAATAAATGGTGTTAGGAAATTTGTTCAGATACATGCAAAAAAATAAAACTAGACCACCAACTTACACCATACACAAAAATAAACTCAAAGTGGATAAAGGACTTAAACATAAGATGGGCAACCATAAAAATATTAGAGAAATCTACAGGCAGCAAAATCTCAGACATATGCTGAAGCAATATCTTCACCGATATAGCTCCTAGGGCAATGGAAACTAAAAAGAACATAAACAAATGGGACTACATCAAATTAAAAAGCTTCTGCACAGCAAAAGAAACCATCAACAAAACAACAAGAAAGCCTGCTGCATGGGAGAACATATTTGCCAATGTTATCACCGATAAGGGTTTAGTCTCCAACATTTATAGGGAACTCATACAACTTAACCAAAGGAAGATAACACAATCAAAAAATGGACAAAGCACCTTTTAAAATACTTTTAGAAAGAGGAAATAAGGAAGGACAAGAGACATATGAAAACATTCTGAAAGTCACTAATAATCCAAGAGATGCAAATCAAAACAACAATGAGGTACCATCTCACACCTGTCAGAATGGCTATCATCAACAAATCAACAAGTGACAAGTGTTGGCAAGGATGCGGAGAAAAAGGAACCCTCGTGCACTGCTGGTGGGAATGCAGACTGGTGTAGCCACTGTGGAGAACAGTATGGAGTTTCCTCAAAAAACTAAAAATGGAACTCCCATTTGACCCAGCGATCCCATTTCTAGGAATAAATCCCAAGAAACTAGAAATACCAATCAGAAAGGATATATGAACCCTTATGTTCATAGTGATACAATTTATCATAGCTAAGGTTTGGAAACAGCCTAAGTGCCCATCAGCACATGAGTGGATTAAAAAACTGTGGTACATCTACACAATGGAATACTACGCTGCAGTAAAAAAAGAAGGAATTCTTACCATTTGTAACAGCATGGATGGACCTGGAGAACATTATGCTAAACCAAATAAGCCATTCAGAGAAAGATAAATATCACATTATCTCACTCATTTGTGGAATATAATGAACAACATAAACTGATGGACAAAAACAGATCCATAGGCAGAGAAGCATTGATCAGACCGTCAAACCTCAGAGGGAATGTAGCGGAGGGTGGGGGTAAGGGGGAGAGATGAACCAAAGGACTAGTATGCATGCATATAAGCCTAACCAATGGACACAGACACCAGAGTGCTGAGGGCATGAGTGGGAAGTTGGAGGGCATTGGGGGGACAAGGACACATATGTAATACCTTAATCAATAAATAAAATATAAAAGCAAACAAGTGAAACTATATAAAATTAAAAAAATTCTTCACATTAAAGGAAACCATCAACAAAATGAAAAGGCAACCTACTGAATGGGAGAACATATTTTCAAATCATCCTACCTAATGAAAGGAAAGTATGCAAATAACCATCACTCCACTACGCCCATGATTGGGCCGGTGGGAGGCTGGGGGCGGGACTTGGGTGGCTGATTGGGCTGTCGGAAGAAGCGGAGGGCGCAGACTCACGAGTCCTCGACCCCCGTTCCTCTTGCCGGCCCCAACGGCCAGCGCTGCGGGAGGACCCATGGGGCCGGCAGAAGGCGCCAGTGGCGGAACTCGGGGTCGCCGATTGTGTGGCTGCCGTCACCAGTTTTCCTCTGGCCACCCGCCGATTGGAGTGCTGGCGGAGGCACTCCGATAGGCGGGTGGCCAGAGGAAATGGCGCTGGAGGAACTCGGGGTGGCCGATCACGCTGGCGGGAGGCACTCCAATCGGCGGGTGGCCAGAGGAAAACTGGTGCTGGCGGAAAACTGGTGCCAGCAGCCAGGTAAAGGAAGGTCTATTGCACGAAACTTCGTGCAACGGGTTTCTAGTATAGGTAATAAGGGGCTAACCATCAAAATATATAAAGAACTCAGATTCAATTCAATAGCAAAAAAACAAACAGTGCTATTAAAAAATAGGCAGAATATTTGAACAGACTTTTTTCTAAAGAAAACACAGATGGCCAATCAGTTCCTGAAAAGACACTCAACATTACTAATTATCAGGAAAATACAAATCAAAACTACAATGAGATATGACCTCACACCTGTTAGAATGACTATTATCAGAAAGACAAAGAAGTGACACGTGTTCCGGAGGATGTGGAGAGAAGGGAACCCTCATGTACTATAGGTGGAAATGTAAACTGGTGCAGTCACTATGGAAAACAGTATGGAGGTTCCTCAAAAAATTAAAAATAGAACTAACATATGATTCAGCCATTCCACTTATGGATAATTCTTCCATAAAAAAGGATAAAGTCTTGCCTTTACAATGGAATTGATAGGCCTCAAGGACATTATGCTAAGTGAGACGATTAAGACAGAGGAAGACAAATACTGTATAATCTCTCTTTTGTGGAATAAAAACAAAAAACAAGCAAATAGATACAAGAATAGATTGGTTGTTGGCAGAGGTAGGGGGCTAGCAGTGAACGATATGAATAAAATGTGTCCAAAGTTAAAAGGAAAACACAAATTAAAAGCACATTTCTGAATACAAATCACACAATAAAGTTAAAAGGTAAACTAAGAACTGTATAACCACATTTCTATATAACACTTTAAATATTAATTTGCTAAATGTAAAGAAGCACTCATAAATAAATAAGGAAAATTAGAAATTATCTAGCTACCACAAAATGAGAGACTGATGAAATAAAGTATCGGTATCCATAAAACAAAATAAAAATACAGGGGTGGGCAAAAGTAGGCTTACAGTTGAATTGTAACATTCTTTTGAGTTAATCAATATATTGTAATAATAATAACCTGCATGTTAATTTTTCTATGAACAACTATAAACCTACTTTTGCCAACCCCTGTATGTAATCATAAAGATATCATCCTACCTAATAATAGACAAATATGCAAATTGACCATACCTTCGCTATGCCCGCAATTGGCCAGAAGGCGCGGGGGGACGGGACTCGGGGTTGCCGGGGTGGCCGATTGGGCCGGCAGGATGCTGAGCTCGAGCTCAGCGTCTGCGCCATGGCTGTGCTGTGGCACAGAAGGGGCCTCTGGGGCAGCGAGCTCATGTCCCACCATGGACCATCAAAAGCAGGGAAGCTGGGTGCCTGTCCGCTCAGGCACCAGGCCTTTCAGAAGCCTCCGGCGGGGCGGGGTCCAGCCTATCAGGACTGAGTGAGATAGGCTGGACACACCCTGGATCCCTCCCATAGTCCCTCTCCAGCTGGCCAGTCTCCTGTGTCCCTCCCTGGCCCTAATCATGCACCGGTGGGGTCCGTTGGCCTGGCCTGCACCATCTCACAATCTGGGACCCCTTGGGGGATGTCAGAGAGCCAGTTTCAGCTCAATCCCACAGGCCAGGTTGAGGGACCCCCACTGGTGCACGAATTCGTGCACTGGGCCTCTAGTACCTAATAATAGACAAACATGTAAATTGACCATACCTCCGCTATGCCCACAGCCAATCAGAGTGAGTATGCAAATTAACCAAACAAAGATGGCGGTTAATTTGCATATGTAGGCACCCAGCAGCCTGGGTCCTAGGAACTTTCTCAGCAGGCCACGCGTGGGCCCTGAGCAACCTGGGAATGTCCTGAGACACGGGGGTCCTGGGCAGGGGTGGAGCTGGCAATGGGAGGGAGCTGGAGGTCCCCTGCCCAGGCCCCCAGCTTTGGCCAGAGGCTTTGGGCCTGGGAAGGGGTGGAGCCCACTATCGGAGGGAGCTGGAGGTCCCCTGCCCAGGCCCCAAGCTTCAGCCAGAGGCTTTTGGCCTGGGCAGGGGCAGAGCCCATGATTGGAGGGAGCTCGGGGGCCCCAGCCCAGGCCCCAAGGCTTTAGGCCTTAGCAGGGGTGGAGCTGGCGATCGGAGGGAGCTGGAGGGCCCCTGCCAGGCCCCGAGGCTTTAGGCCTTGGCAGTGGCGGAGCCAGCAATCAGAGCCAATTGGCAATCGGTGTGAACTACAGAGGAAACACCTTTTCTGACCGCTCATTGGCTAAGCTTCCTGTATGCCACTGGTAATATTCTTGGTAATTTGGGTATAAGAATCTAAAAAGGTGATCTAGGGGTTTTCCACCACACTCCTGAATAAAAAAACGAAGGTCCGCTGCTGGAGGCCTAAGAAATGTCATATCCTGCCCTAGCCGGTTTGGCTCAGTGGTTAATGCCTAGGCCTGCTGACCGCAGGGTCCGGGTTTGATTCTGATCAAGGTCATGTACCTTAGTTGCAGGCTCCTCCCTGGCAGGGGCCCAGGTCAGGGCTCATGCAGGAAGCATCCAATCAAAGTGTTCCTCTCACTTTGATGTTTCTCTCTGTCTTTTCCTTTCTCTTCCACATTCTCTAAAAATCAATGGAAACATATCCTCAGGTGAGGATAAAAAAAAAGAAAGAAAGAAATGTCATAGCCTATGAAAGACACATCTTGAAAATGCCTAAAGAAAGTTGTCATTTTTTCATGGTGAAGGGACTGGAGTCCGTGTTGATGAAAACACCTTGGTGGCTGCAGTGACTGACAGTGGCTGCAGCAGCTAGGTGATGGGGCTGGTGCCTTCCCCTGATCAGCCCGGTCGTCTCCCACAAAGGTTGCCTCCCACAAATGTCGCCTCCCATCAGTAGGACATCCCCTGATGGCTCCCAGTATGTGAGAGGCGGCAGGCCGGGCTGAGGGACAACCCCCCCCCCCCGCCAGTGCACGAATTTCGTGCATCAGTCCCCTAGTGTTTTTATATAGGACATGAAATGAAATAGGCAGTTAGTTCTGATAGTAGGCTGTATAATATGACTAGTATATTCTATTTGTATTAAATATTAAATGAGTAGGATATAAGAGTATACAATATTTATAATTATCATAAAAAATAAGGGATTATTGAAGATGATATTGTGTTTTCACTATATTGAAACTGAATATGACTTCCATTTCAAGAAGAAAATAAAATTGAATCTATGCTTTGAGGGCACTTTAGGTGGGAAGGGAGAAATGAAAGCTAAAAGAAAATAACTAGCAAGGCACATGGTGAGGACAGTGAGTATAGAAATTATATTGAACAGAGAACATTGTTGGGGCTGGGGATGGTGAAAAGTAATATTTTCTAGACAGTGATATCCTTTGTCATAATTTTGTTTTAAATAAATATAAAACCAAATAAAGATAAAACTGAGAATGGCAAATATTATTTTGCTTTCTCATTTTAAAATGCGTTTTACAAAATGAAAGCTTGGGCTTATTAACATATACTCAGAGGAGAGAGCCAATAGCATTGGTGCAATTGAAAATATACCTGGGTATAGTACCAGCAGATTCCACCATTCTGCCCTACATCTCCCCCCCGCCCCACTGCTACCAGTCTTGATGATATGCTTCTTCTTTAATTCCCTAGTTGTAGAACTTCTGTTCAGCTATATTTCAGGTGGTCCTGAATGATGGTTATCCTATATTTTAGTTGTAAATTTTGATATGGTTGTGGAAGTACTGTGTTAACCTATGCTGCCATGTTTAAGATTTGACATTTTAAATTGGAGTGTTTCTGGGGGGGGGGGGGGCGGTGATGAGAGCTGGTTGTTGCATATTTGTAGTTGCATACTTATAATTGGCTAATTTACAGTAGAGATGGTCTTTAAGTTAGGAGAGTGAATAGTAGTTTATACAAGTGAGGCTATTCTGTGCTTGTGGGCGTTACCAAAAATGAATGCCAGGGATTTCAAAGCCCTCCAGTGGGTCTGGCAGAAATATTTGGAGGCTCTCAATATGCACAATATTCTGTTTAGAAAACTTAGGTGAGATATTTGGTTTTTTGGCGGGATCACTTTGTGACTGCCTATGCTCCACTTGATTTCTCCTTTCTATTTGTATGCACTCCTCGTTATGACAGCTCAATACACTTTGGTTTCGCTGCACTATATGAAATCTAATTTTTCTTTCCCTTGGTAACTTTCAGGAAGTGATGATGACATCTCTAGTAATTATATTGCTCAGATTTCAGATTCAAATAATTGATACCTCTAGAACTACTTTAAGCAAAAAGTGATTTTCAAGGTCTTAATTGGATTACAGAATCATGAGAAAGTTAAAGACACAGATTCAAGAATGTGTTCACATCTTCAGTCATATTACCAAGACCACATTACAAAATTGGACAGAAATGGCATTGCTTTTTTCTGTAACAATCACAAATCCTCAGCTCACTCAGGAAAATGAGACCACTGTTCCTGGCTTTATAACCATGTCATTTCTGCCTCATGTCTTACTTCTCAACTCACTGTACTTGGTTGCAGAATTGAAATTACATCTATAAGCTAAGGGGCACCGGAATCCAGGAGAGTTAGTATTTAGTGTTCAATTCAGCCCAAAAGAGAGATTTAGGAGTTTGGCATTGATATTGAACAACTCTATGATATAATTTAAATTTGAATAACCCTCACTGTCATTTGCTAGCTCAGATTCTCTAACTTTCTACAGTACTAGTCATGGTTGTTCAGGCAAACAGAACCAATAGAAGCTAGACAAATGAATACAAGCATTCAGGCATACATACAAGAGGAGATTTATTACAGAAATTGTCTCATGTTGTTATGGAGGACAACAAGTCCCATGAACGCCTATCCGTAAGCTTGAGAACCAAGAAAGCCTATGTTGTAATTCTGTCTGAGTCAAAATGTCCGAAAATAGGGTTCAGGGAAGGGGGAGGCCAATGGTGAAAAGGTGAAGTTGTGGTCTGAGTCCAAATGGCTAAAAAGCAGGAGCACTGATGTGTGAAGGCAAATGATGCAAGTCTCAGCTCAGACAGAGAGAGAAAACTCCACACTCTACCTTTTTGTTCTATTAGGTCTTCAGTGTACTGGATGATACCCACCCACAATTAAAAAGCCAAGTATCTTTAGTCAGTCTGTTGATTCAAATGCTAATCTATTCTGGAGACATTCACAGATATGCATTAAAATAATATTTTACCAGCTCTCTGGGCATCTTCTATCCCAGTGAAATAAAACCAAAGGAAATAGAACTCCGTTCTATTTTCACCCAGGTAATCTTAAATACTCTATTGAGCTGCTGCTTCTTTCCAACTTGATTGTGGCGCCATGCATAAAAACATGTATGCTAGCAAAGCTTTGCAGTAAACAAGTCTCAAATAAATACTAGTACTATTGTTCCCATTGTTTGGTATCTGAACAAAATTTTTTCAAACATCTCTTGTTAGGTACCAACTGAGACACATAAGAACCCATTTTCTTGTGGTTAGTTAGGCCAGGAATGTGGTTGATAATGCTACTAAGCTTCATTCACCATCCCTACTCCACTTCTTTGTCTAAGGCTTTCTTGATGACTCGGGCTCATTATACAAGCATACTTCTTGCCTTAAAATAATAGCTCCAGAAAGCACATCGGAGTTAATCCTATCTAATAAAAGAGTAATATGCAAATTAACCGTCACTCTGCTATACCCACAAGCCACACCCACCAGCCAATCAGGAGTGAGTATGCAAATTAACTCAACCAAGATGGCTGTAGCCACAGAGAGAGCAGGAAGGAGGCTTGGGTTTCCCCAGTGATGGAGGAAGCCAAGCTTTCCGCACATCCTGGCCAGCCCAGGCCTCTGCTTAAGGCTACAAAGTTTCAATTATAGAAGATAAATAAATCCCAACAGAAATGGCTGCCACCATGGAGGGAGCAGAAGGCTTGGCTCTTCTCCAGACTACAAAGTTTCAATTGTAGAAGATAAATAAATCCCAGATACCAGGGCCTCCGCTTGGGTCGCCAGGGGGTGTGGCCAGCCTGCAAACCACCACAGGCCCCTCGCCCAGGCCGCCGCATGCCCCAAGGGAACCCCCATCTTGATCAGGGACACCCTTCAGGGCAAACCAGCTGGCCCCTACTCATGCACCAAGCCTCTATCCTATCTAATAAAAGAGTAATATGCAGATTGACCATCACTCCAACACACAAGATGGCTGCCCCCATGTGGTCAAGATCCTGCCTCCATGTGGACACAAGATGGCCACCTCAAGATAGCTAGCAGGGGAGGGCAGTTGGGAGGTACCAGGCCTGCAAGGGAGGGAAGTTGGGGGCGATCAAGCCTGCAGGGGAGGGCAGTTAGGGGTGACCAGGCCAGCAGAGGAGGGAAGTTGGGGGCAAACAGGCTGGCAGGGGAGCAGTTAGGCATCAATTAGGCTGGCAGGGGAGTGGTTAGGGGGTGATCAGGCTAGCAGGCAGAAGTGGTTAGGGGCAATCAGGAAGGCAGGCAGACGAGCAGTTGGGAGCCAGCAGTCCTGGATTGTGAGAGGGATGTCCGACTGCCTGTTTAGACCCGATCCTGGTGGGAATGGGCCTAAGCGGGCAGTCAGACATCCCTCGAGGGGTCCCAGATTGGAGAGGGTGCAGGCTGGCCTTGGAACACCCCCCTCCATGCACAAATTTCCTGCCTTGGGCCTCTAGTATATTTATAAAGTTCTGGCAAGATTAGTCTATCAATGTGCCAGACATTTAAAGAAATGTCATTTCTATGTAATATAAAAAAAAAAACACAAATATATCTCACACATAGTTTCATTTATTTTAAGTATTACATTTCTTTGCTCCTACCAACTTCTTAAATCCAGGCTTTCATCATGCCTATACTTATACTCACTATTCTTTTTTCCAGACATGAATAAAAAAGAATAGTCATCTGTCTGGATAAAGGAAAGGTATTGGTTAAAGAGCTGTGATAGTCAAGGAACTTTGTAAACTCTTGGAAAATGCTAAATCTTGGGGAGGTAGTCCATATATTCAAAAGTCTTAAAATCTAGTAGAGAGGTTCATTTCAGTTCTATTACCAACTCTCCACCCTTCAAAGGAAAGTGAACAAAAATGTAGAAAATCAAATAGGAATCTCTTCACAAAGGGGAAGTGAGAATGCTTATTTTATGTTCTTTTTCTTTTATTTTATTTGGCAATGAAGCAATTAAGCAGGTGAGATACAACCCCATGGAAACACACAAGGTAGAGAAAATGTGTCTAAAATATTTGTTTAAAAATTCAGAAGTCAGAAGATTGGAGATTGATAAAGAGAAATATTCTCTGTAAAGGATTAACACCTGCTCATTGAATCCCCAAATGCTCTTTCTTGTGCTGTGTGCTGTTCTCCAACTCACTGATGTCTGTCAATCAGGAAATCACAAGTGAGGCTAAAATACCTTTTGGTAAAAACAGCAGTTATAGAAACAGCAGGGACGAGGGAATACTGAAAAATCGAAGATGTAAAAATAAAGAAAAAAGTACAGACTTTAATTTATATTGTTGCAATTCTTCCTCAAGCATTCCTTACTAATTTATTTTCAACAGAAAATATATTTTATTTATCCATTGAGACTCCTGTTTTCCTTGTCTCTCAACATTTTATTAAGAACTAGCGTTCCCGTTGCAGGAAAAATCCTGCAATAGGGTTTCCTGCTGCACTCTACCACGCCCTGCCTGCTCTCCTCCCTTGTCCCCCGCCCCGCGTTCTCTGCCAGCCCCCCTGCTTTTCTCCCTTCTCCGCCAGCCGGCCCGCTCTTCTTCCTTCTCCCCCGGCCCCGCCTCCACTCCTCCCTTCTCCTCCCCCTGGCTTGCTTGCTTCTCCACAGCTTTGCTCCCTTCTGCAGCTCTTGGCTTCTTTCTACGCTGTCTTGATATGCAAATTAGCTGCTATCTTTGTTGGGGTAATTTGCATACCCATCCTGATTGGTTGGTGGGCGTGGCTTGGCTGGTGGGCGTGGCTTGGGCGTAGCGAAGGTGCGGTCAATTTGCATATTTGTCTATTATTAGATAGGATTATTCCTAGGTTCATAAACAGAAACTATAATAGTAATATTTTCTTTATGTCATGGTCATTTTCAACTCTTTCTGTAATTCTGGTCTGCTGGCTCACTGTATCATTAATAACTGAAACAAAGTAGTTATAGAAAAAATGTTCAGCTTTAAAATTAATTTATATTTAAAAACTATTACATGAATATTAAAAACAACTTATAATATAACTTAAAATGTCCAGAGTTCAAAATTTCTTCTGTTGACCAATTGTTTATAAAACATTTGATTAATGTTCATGTGGCAGTTTTACTCATTTATATTTTCCATTTTTAACATAAACAACTGCTGAAATTTTTGCAAAAATATCAGAGTTCTGATGACTGCTGCTTTTGAATAAAGATAAATATGATATTGTGTGACTATTTTCTAACCTTGTAACTGATTTTACTGTTTTAATTATGTTTAAATAATAGTTTGCTTATTTTATTTTGTACCTAGGCAATGATATAAAAACAAAAGATCAGTCCTATTAACTTGTGCAAATTTAACTTGAGTTTAGGTATGTAAATAATTTTACCAATTTTCTTACAAAAGGTATATTTATATTTAAAGGAATTCTAAATTGACAGTATCTGGGATTTATGTTTCAGACATGAAAAGACAGCAGTAACCAACAACAAAAAAATGTTTACATTTAAGCATAATTATTTTAAGTTGTCATAGTTGTTTTAGTTGGTAGGACTACAAAAGATTGTTGTCTTACATTTTGGATTTTAAATAAATGTTCATTTCTGAAAAGTTTTCAAGATTCATAGAAATGGGCACAAATAATGCCTGTAAGACATGACTTTCAGAAGAGGAATTACATTCTCTGTAACTAGTTGAGTTCTTGGATGGAATAAATGTGGTCACGGAACAACTGTTGGCTAACACAACAAACACTGAACCTGGTGTCAAAATCACTGTGCTCTGGTCATGGCTTTGCCACTTCATCTCTCCAAATCCTGTCATCAGCAGTAAAAGTGAAGAATTAAAGTGAAGGTGGGTTTTACATCCTGTCAATATTATATGTATTTATTTCCCTCAACTTGCTCTGTTCAGACCATTTCCTATCATGTCTGTTTAACACGAGCCCACAGATAATACACAGAGAACCATGTTGGTCTACTAAGCCCTAAATAAATCATCAATCATAAATCAGAATCACAGAATATCAAAAACTGCCAAGATTTTTGAAAACTAATCGATTAGGAATGGGAACAAACTCTATTGAATTATGGCTTAAGTTGATGATGGCTGACAATTCTGCAATATTCCTGGGTAGCATCCCAGTTTAAGCTCATGAGTACATTGGATTGTTACATGACCTGCTTTCTACTCAGCTCTGTTCTTCTCCATCCCTCCATCCCAATTTACACTCCAGGAACCATGCTAGCTTCCTCAATTCTGTCAGTTTCCAGAGACATCATTTATTAAGTTCTGTTATAAAACTTACCTCGCATAATCAAGGAGGGAAACATGGGTTGCATGTACTCCTCTTGAACTATTGTAATTGGTAGTCAGTGAATTGAAACTATGGCATGTCTTTTTTGATCCTGATTATGACTGCTTTACCTGACACAAAACAATTCCATGAAGTGTAAAATGGTATTATGGAAAGAATAGAGGGAGTAGGGTGGTGTTTATCACCATCCATATTTTACCACTTTAACAACTTGAATTTGCAAAATGCAAGTCCAGACACTTCCACCTGTTTGTTTCTTCATGAGCTTAGGACTGTGGCAATGTCTTATTCTCTTGGCAAATCCTTAATTATATTACAAAATAAAAACAAATAATGATATAACATTGCATATGTATAGACACTTTGCCTGACTTTTAGAAAACCTCTAATCCTTACATGAATTTTTCAAAGTAAATGTTATTAAGTCATTTGAGGATCAGAAAAATAAATTAAATAGCCCTTAGCTACAAAGCAACGTAGTGGCTAAACTGACTTTACAGCCCATATCTTCTTGTCTATACAATTTGTGTTGTTTCCTACTACCTATTTTCTACCCATTGTGCTTTTAAAATAGCACTTACTTTCTCTAGATAACTGCAGCTAAAATAATCTACCACAAATCTTTTTTTTTTAATATGTTTTTATTGATTTCAGAGAGGAAGGAAGAGGGAGAGAGAAATAGAAACATCCATGATGAGAGAGAATCATGGATCGGCTGCCTCCTACAAGTCCCCCCTGGGGACTGAGCCCACAGCCCAGGCATGTGCCCTTGACTGGAATCGAACCTGGGACCTTTCAGTTCGCAGGCCAAACCGGCTAGGGCAAAAATCTTTTTTTTTTAAATTATTTTTCTTTAATGGTAGCTGTATGCTTTTACTAACTCTCCCTAGGTCCTGATATTATGGAGATTTTTATTATTATTTGAAAGCCTATGGTTTGTTTCTTTTTTACCCTACTCATTTTGGTAAGACAAGATCTTGACTACAACAATCTTTCTCAAGACAGACCCAGGAGGGAGCATGCCTGCCAGCAGGGCCTTGATCCTACTGCCTTCTCATAATCACGTGGAGTAGTTCCACAAAACTCTCACCCATCAGTCTGACCAGAGCTCTTCTACCTGCTTGCTCATCTTCAACTTCTGACATCCTGCTTTCCTTCCCAGGACAGAAATGGCTTACATTAGTTAATCTTCCACTTATAATCAAGGTCAAATCATTTATCTCTCTGGGCTTTCTTTCATATATTGCTGTCATACTTTTCTTTACAGCACCATAAAAAGTGATCAAGGAACATCATTTGAGTGCCTCCTTGCATCTCTCCCATCCTATGTCTTTGTTCCTTCTAGAGTGTCCTTTCTAGCTTTAGGATCTATTAGAAATATTTTGTTTTCTGACTGTTTACAATCACTTTCAGAGTATATTATTTTATACTCTATTATTTCAGAGTATAAAATAATATTTGAATTAACATGCAAAATTATAGAAGAAATTGGGAATACCAATGAAAGAAGTGTTTACACAGTCAGAAATAGTTTTAAATATTTACTTTTTATCAAATTTTGCAACAGGCCAGACTACATTAAAAGTTTTAGCAGAGGGAGATTAGACAGTACAAAGATTTCATTAAAATAATAGATTAGGAAAGTAAATGTTCATAAGTTTTTTTTTGTTTGTTTGTTTTTGAAGAACTGTGTGTTTTTTTTGTGTGTGTGTTTTGTTTTTTTGTTGTTGTTGGCCAAGACTGAGGCATATATAACATCAACAATCACATTTGTAATTTAACATTTCATTCTTGTCTCTTCTCTAGAAACTTCAATAAACATGGCACAGTGGAGTAAAAGGAGTCCGAAGTTGGAAATCCAGAGAAAGCACTCTTCAGAATGCAGGCTTCCTTCTCCTAGGGCTGCCAAAACAAATGACCACAAACTAGGTGGCTGAAAACAACATAAATTATTCCCTCCCATTTCTTAAGGCCAAAAGTCTCACATCAAAGTATTGGTAGGGACACACAATCTCTAAAGTGTCCAAGGGAAAATCCTTCTTTGTCTCTTCTAGCTTCCAGGGGAATCCCAGAGGTTCCTTGGCTCATGGACACAGAATCCTAATCCCTGTCTTCTTCTTCACAGGGCTTTCTTCTCCTTTCCTTGTGTGTCTCTCTTCTTCTAATGATGCTTATCAGATTTAGGGTCCACATGGATAATCCAGAATAATCTCACATTGAGATCTTTGACATCTGCAAAAATATTTATTTCAAATTAAGCTGAATTCACAGGTTCTGGAGGTTAGGACATGGGGATATATTTGGGGTGGGGGGCACTACAAAACTTTAATCTGCTGTAACAACTACAGATTGGTTGGCTTAAACAACAGAAAGTCATTTGCTCCAGTTCTGGAGGCTAGAAATCAGAGATCAAGGTATCAACAGGATTGGTTTCTTCTGAGGCTTCTCTCCTTCTCTTATAGATGGGGTGTTCTTCTTGTGCCTGTGTGTCTTTTTTTTGTTGTTGACAGTATTACAGATGTCCCCCATTTCTCCTCCTCCCCATAACCTACACCCAAACCCAGGCCTTTCCCAGATTATTGTCTGTGTCCATGAACTATGAATGTATGCCTATATGTTCTTTGGTTAATCTCTTCTGTTCCCTGCCCCCAACCCTCTTCCTCGCTGAGACCTGACAGTCTGTTTGTTCCATACATTATTTTTATGTAAGTACACCAATCATATTGAATCAGGGTCCACCCATATGACTGCGTTCTTCCTTAATTACCTCTTTAAACACATGAGGTATTTTGGTTTAGAATATATGCATATATATTCTTTTTTTTTGGGGGGGGGGCACATTTAGCTTTTAACAATGATCATTCAACCAAATACTAAATTTAATGGATACTCCTCACTTTCTTACTTTATATTTACATGACCTCAGCTACATCTGTGAAGCTCTGAATGATAATATGGTCAGAGTAATGGCACATGTACTTCACAGGGTTTCTACAAGGAGGAAATAAGAGATTTAGGATTTGGGTGTGCTCTATGAAAAAAAAAGAGAATTATCTCTTTGTTGAAATCTGTGTCCCCCGAGTTGTTCTCATACATATTATATGGTAGGTGCTCAATAAATATTCATTGAGGAATTGATGAAAGATTGGCCTTGCAAATATTGGTGCTTGATAAATGAAACTATTTCAGGGTATAATCAAACCTGATATTAAAAAATACCCCCCTAACAGAGTAGATAGGGGCTTCATAATATAAAAATAAAATACTTTATGTGAGTTAGGCAAAAACCATGACACTCCCCATAGTGCCTCTTTTTGTATTTAATCAATCAGAGATCCATTTTGGATAACTGAACTTTTCTTGGGTTGCAAATTCCCTGAAGATGGTTAAACATATAATTAATTTGTATTTGTATCAACAGCTTTATAAAGTGAATGCAAATAAAAGAAGCAGAACGGAGAAAACAAGAAAAATGAGTGTTTTATCTGGTTTCCTTCCATTCTGTTCACTCAATCATGATTAGGAATACTTGATGACTTTTCTTTCTCCAAAGAATCTATAGAAGTTATCTCCAGAATCTCAGATAATATTTGTTATTTAACCATCAGCAAATCATTTAATATTATTCTGAACCACATATAGGAAAAATAAAGTCATACAGACTGACATATTTGAAAATGGAGGAAAACATTGCTATTAAAGTAAGCCTATATAAAGGTTCAGTTACACATATGGAGAAATAATTGCAGGATTATATATCTTGCAAGAAATAAACCAAGATTGGACTATCTGGTTTGTATTTTAGATTAAATGCTATGTTATATGTAACAGTTCATCTTATTGATTTCTTTGGAAAGACACCATTTTAGGTACGTAGGGAAATATTTATTTATATACCTGGCTAGATAGGGAAATTAATTGCATCCAGTGGTACTTATGTGACATTTTGAAATTGTTTCTTCTTCTATAATAATAAAAGCATAATATGCTAATTAGACTGGACAGCTGACCGACCTTCCTGACGACCTTCTGGATGAAGCCAGGGCTGCAAGGACTGAGGCAAGCTGCCACGGCTATGAGAGCCGAGCCCCTTGCATAAATTTCATGCGTGGGGCCTCTAGTTTATTTATAATTAGATCACCCACATTAACAATGTCTCACTGATGAAATATGTGATAGAGAAATAGAGCACTTTAAACTTATAAACACGCCATTGTAACCAAGAAATATAGGCAATGTTATTCCACTCTAAGGGTATGTGCCATGGAGACTGGTAAGACAGAGTTTAATTCATTTTACTGTGAAGAGACTCCCAAGTTAGAGTAGCATAGGAATTTGGTAAGCATGCATGCAATTTTTCTTCCACTAAATTTTTGAGAAGCTCTTCATGTATTCTCAGTAGAGAAAGCTGCAAACAAGAAGAGCATGGAACCAAGGAGCCAATGAATGCTTTATTTGGGATTCCCTCTGTGAGCAGGAAAAATGAGATTTATGCCCTCTGCAGGATAGACTGGACAGTGGCATCTCCATAGAATCAATTTTGCTACTGCATATTCAGGCCAGCAGGGGAGCAGTTAGGGGGTGATCTGGCTGGCAGACAGAAGCAGTTAGGGGCAATCAGGCAGGCAGTCAGGCAAGCAGTTAGGAGCCAGCGGTCCCAGATTGTGAGAGTGCCTAAACTGGCAGTCGGACATCCCCTGTGGGGTCCCAGATTGAAGAGGGTACAGGCTGGGCTGAGGGACACTCCCCCTCATGCATGAAATTTGTTTACCGGGCCACTAGTAAATAAATCTACACTAATAAAAGAGAAACATGCACATTAACCATCACTCCATTACACCCACCAGCCAATCAGGAGCGAGTATGCAAATTAACCCAACTAAGATGGAGGCAGCCACAGAGCTGGAGCGAGCAGGAGGCTTGGGTTGCCCCCGGTGATGGAGGAAGCCAAGCTACCCGCATGCCCTGGCCGGTCCTGGCCTCCGCTTAAGGCTACAAGGTTTCAATTATAGAAGATAAATAAATCCCAGATACCTGCTTCCAGCTGGCCCTGGCCTCTGCTCAAGGAGGTGCTGAAAAAAAGAAAAAGAAGAAAAGGAGGGGCTGGGAGTTTGGGTCACCAGGAGGCATGGCCAGCATGAAAACAGCCATCAGCCCCTCACCCAGGCTGGCCACACCCCCACGGGGTGAGGGTCCCTGCTGGGGGGCTTGGCCAGCCTGCAAACGGCCCTCAGCCCCTCACCCACGCTGGCCAGGCATCCCAGCGGGACCCCCACCCTGATCCAGGACACCCTTCAGGGCAAACCAGCCGGACCCCACCTGTGCACCAGGCCTCTATCTATACTAATAAAAGGGTAATATGCTAATTAGACTGGGAGACCTTCCAGCAGACCTTCCGGACATTCTTTTGGACAAAGCCATGGTGGCGGGGCCAAGGTAGAGGCAGTTAGAGGCCAAGAGGAGAGGGCAGTTTTGGGTGATAAGGCCAGAATGGGACGACAGTTGTGGGTGATCAGACTGGTGGGGAGCAGGGCCGTTGGGGGTAAGCAGACCAGCAGGGGGGCCTGTTGGGGGTGAGCAGGCTGTCAGTGGGGGTCAGTTGGAGGTGATCAGGACAGCAGGGGGGCAGGTTGGAGTGAGCAGGCCAGCAGGGGGACAGTTGGGGGTGAGCAGGCCAGTGGGGAGGGAAAGTGGGGGCGAGCAGGCCAGCAGTGGGGGCAGTTGGGGGAGAGCACACTGGCACAGGGGGCAGTTGTGGGCAAGCACACTGGCATGGGGGGCACTTGGGGGCGAGCAGGCCAGTGGCAGGGGACAGCTGGGAGCGAGCAGGCTGGCAGGAAGAGTGGTTAGGGGCAATCAGGCAGGCAGGTAGGCAGGTGAGTGGTTAGGAGCCAGAAGTCCTGGATTGGGAGAGGGATGTCTGACTGCAGGTTTAGGCCCGATCCCTGTAAACCAGCAGTAGGACAGCACCAGGCCACTAGTAAATACATAAATAAATATTATTATTTTAAGCAATATGTATAATTAAAAAATTATAAAATAAAGATATCTCATTTTTATGTTTGTTTAAATGTCCCAGGTGTTTTAAACCAAGTAGACAGGATTCACATTGCTAATATTATGTTATAAATGTAACCCAGAACTTTTTTTCTTGGAAAACCATATAGATTGCAGGAAAAAATAAAGTGCTGCAAGGGGTAATCAATTTTGTTAGATAAGTTAGCATCACTACAGATATCCCCTAGTTTCAACAAGAATAATAAAAATAGTACTCTTGCAAGGGAATATATATTTTCTTTTCAGCCTAATAAATTAAAAAAGTATCTCAGAATTACTTGGGTACTATATAATTTAGATGAAATACATAGCAACACATTACTGATTTTATTTGCATATTCCTTTAATATTTACTCTTTAATTAATCTTTGTGTGAAGAAATTGTGTAATAAAAAAATATGAGTTACCTTTAAAAAATCTTTATTGTTGCAAACATTACATATGTCCCCTTTTTTCCCTCCATTGACCCTTATTGCCTGCCTCCGTTCCCTGCCCCAGGCCTTCACCACTCTATTGTCTGTGTCCATACACTAAACATATATGCATACAAGTTCTTTGGTTGATCTCTTCCCACCCACCCTCCACCGCCTTTCCCTCTGAGATTCTGAAATCTGTTCCATGCTTCTATGTCTCTGGATCTATTTTGTTCATTAGATTCCACATATGAGTGAGATCATGTGATACTTGTCTTTCTCTGACTGGCTTATTTTGCTTAGCATAATGCTCTCTAGGTCCCTGCATGTTGTCTCAAAGGGTAACAGATCTTCTTTTATACTGCTGCATAATATTGCATCGTGTAAATTTACCACTGCTTTTTTATCCATTCATCTACAGATGGGCACTTGGGCTGTTTCCAGAACTTAGCTATAGTAAATTGTGCTGCTACATTCTTTCTGATTGGTGTTTCAGGTCTCTTAGGATAAATTCCTAGAAGTGGGATCACTAGGTCAGATGGCAGTTCCATTTTTAATTTTTTGAGGTAACTCCATACTGTTTTCCACAGTGGCTGTACCAGTCTGCATTCCCACCAGTAGTGTTTAGGGTTCCCTTTTCTCCACATCCTCACCAGCACATGTAATTTATTGATTTGTTGATGGTCGCCATTCTGACAGGTATGAGGTGATATATTATTGCTGTTTTAATTTGCATCTCTCTGGTGATTAGTGACTTTCAGCATTTTTTCATATGTTTCTTGGCCATCAGAATGTCTGCTTTAGAGAAGTGTCTGTTTAGATCAAGCATGTCAAACTCATAGCCGGCGGGCCACAGGCATGTGCTGGCCAAGAGTTTGACATGCTTGGTTTAGGTCCTTTGCCCACTTTTTAAAATTAGATTGTTTCTCTTCCTTTTTTTAAGTTTTATGAGTTCCTAATATTTTGGATATTAACCCTTTATCAGATGTATCATTGTCAAATATCTTCTCCCATACAATGAGCTTCATTTTTATTTTGTTGATGGTTTCTTTGCCGTGCAGAAGCTCTTTATTTTAATGTAGTCCCATTTGTTTCTCTCTATATACTGTATTTCTTCTGTTCATAACAGTTATCCCTTTAGCATTTCTTGCAGTGCTGCTTTGGTGATGACCAAATCTTTTAGCCTTTTTGTGTGTGTGTGTGGGAAGCTCTTTATTTCACCATTTATTTTGAATGATAGCCTTCCTGGATATAGTAATTTTGGTTTCAGATCCATGCTTTTCATTACCTTGAATGCTTTATCTCATTTCCTTCTGGCCTTTGGAGTTTCTGATGAAAAATAAGCTGATAGTCTTATGGGAGCTCCTTTGTAGGTAACAAATTGTTTTTCTCTTGCTGCCTTAAGATTTTCTCTTTGTCTCTAATTTTAATTATGATGTATTTGGGTGTGAGCCTGTTTGGGGGACTCTCTGTGCCTCCTGAAATTGTGTGACTTTTTCCTGGACCAGGTTAGGGAAGTTTTCAGCATTATTTCTTCAACACATTCTCTATCCCTTGCTCACTTTCTTCCCCTTCTGACACTACTATTATGTGAATAATAGAGGCCTGGTGCATGAAATTTGTGCACTGGGGGTGGGGGGTGTCCCTCAGCCCAGCCTGCACCATCTCCAATCTGGGACCCCTCGGTGGATGTCCAACTGCCAGTTAATCGGACATCCTTCTCACAATCTGGGACTGCTAGCTCCCAACTCCTCGCCTGCCTGCCTGCCAGATTGACCCTAACCACTTTTGCCTGCCAGCCTGATTACCCCCTAACCACTCTCCTGCCAGCATGATCGATGGCTAACTGCTCCCCTGCTGGCCCGATTTCCCTCAACAGCCCTCCCCTACCGGCCCATTTGCCCCCAACTGACCTCCCCTGCCGGCCCGGTTGCCCCTAACTTCCCTCCCCTGCCAGCCCCGTTGCCCCTAACTGCCCTCTCCTGCCAGCCTGGTCACCCCTAACTGCCTTCCACTTCAGGACTGGTCGCCCCCAACTGCCCTCCCCTACTGGCCCAGTTGACCCCAATTGCCCTCCCCTGCCAGCCTGGTCACCCCTAACTTCCCTCCCCTGCAGGCCTGGTCCCCTCCAACTGCCCTCCCTTGCAGGCCTGCTCCCACCCCAACTGCCCTCTCCTGCCAGCCTGGTCGCCCCCAACTGCCCTCCCTGCTGGTCTGGTCACCCCTAACTGCCCTCCCCTGAAGGCCCGGTCACCCCCAACTGCCCTACCCTGCAGGCCTGATCTCCCCCCCTCTGCCCTTCCCTGCTGGCTTTGTCACCCCTAACTGCCCTCCCCTGCTGGCCTGATTGCCCACAACTGCCCTCCCCTGCCGGCCATCATGTGGTGGCCATCATGTAACCACATGGGGATGGCCATCTTTGACCACATGGGAGCGGCCATCTTGTGGGAGGGTGTGACGGTCAATTTGCATATTACCTCTTTATTATACAAGACTAGTGGCCTAGTCCACAAAATTCATGCACATTAAAAGGGAATTAATTAGAGGAAATATTTTAATATTGCTATTTGCCCTTTCTCTATAATAGAAGTGTCAGAGATGAAAGAAAATTAGTAAAATGTATATTAAAATATCCTTCCCGTCAGAGTCTGGGGCACGCTGTGGGATCCAGAGTCAAGTCCCTGCTCACCCACGCATGCCTCAAAATCATGTGAGACCAAGATCTGGCCTGCCACACCCCTTAAAGCCCTGCAGGGCAGTGGGTGCAGCCTTAGGTCCGCCGACCCAGAGCTGGGTGGGGAGCGCAGCCTCAGGTCCCCCGTCAAGCTCCACTGGGGGGGAGTGAAGCCTCAGGTCCCCCATCAAGCCCCGCCTGGCAGGGAGCGCAGCTTCAGGTTTCCCAGCCCTGGTGCTAGGGCGTGGGGTGTGGCCTCAGGTCCCCCATCAAGCCACGCTGGGCAGGGGTCATGATCTCAGGTCCCCCGGCCCTGACACTGGGGTGGGTGGTGCAGCCTCAGGTCCCCGGCCTGGCCTCAGGTCCCCTGGCCCTGGCGCGAGGGCAAGAGGGTGTGAGGGTGTGAGGGCACAAGGGCATGACAACCATTTGCATATTAGCTCTTTATTATATAGGACTAGAGGTCTGGTGCATGAAATTTGTGCATGGGGGGCGTGTCCCTCAGACCAGCCTGCACCCTCTCCAATTTGGGACCCCTCAGGCAGTCAGACATCCCTCTCACAATCCAGGACCGCTAGCTCATAACTGCTCGCCTTCCTGCCTGCCTGATTGCCCTTACTGCTTCTGCCTGCCAGCCTGATCACCCCTAACTGCCCTCTCTTGCTGGCCTGATTGCCCCCAACTGCCCTCCCCTGCTGTGACCCTCCTCTTCTGCTGGGATCTGCCTCCTTTGCATGAGGCGGCGGAGACGCCGGGACATCCTCTGTGCAGAGCTGCGGGACCCCCAGGCCTCATCGTGTGGAGCGACCACTTGGCCCCTCCTCGGCTGTGCATGCAGCCATCTTGTGGCAGCCATTGTGGCAGCCATCTTGTCATGACATAACACGAGTGTGTCACGCCACCTAGGCTTTTTTAATATAGGATTGTTACATTTCATGTTGCTCCACAGCTCCCTTAAGCTGTTCTCTTGTTTTTCTTAATTGTTTCTTTTTTTTTTTTTTTTTGGTCCTTTGCTTGACTGATTTTTTTCTACCCTGTCTTCTAATTTACTGCTCTGATCCTCAGCTTCCCCTAATCTGCTATGTATGCCACCCACTGTTTTCTTTATTAGTGCTATGTCATTCTTCATAGATACTATATTTTTTATCAAACTGTTAAGCATCTTTGCCATCATTATTCTGAACTCTATGCCTGATAAATTTCTTATTTCCATTTCATTTAGCTTTTCTTCTGGAGAGTTCTCTTGATTATTCATTTGGGGCTTGTTTGTTTGCTTCCCATTGCCTGCCTGTTTGGGTTGTGTCTGTGTACTTGGTAGATCTGCTATGAGTCCAAATCTCCAGTGCAGAACAATGTCAGATGCTGCCTGTAACTGGCCCTGAGTACCCTGTTTGGAACTATCAGCAATGCACAGCTTGCAGCTCCCTCTAATGATGCTGTACGCCTTTGGAAAGAAACAAGATGTGCACCAGGGTCTTCTTTTCCTAGCCCTGGACCCTGAATTAGATCAGGCAAAGAGTCAAAACCTCCAGCCTTAGGCTATTGACTACAGTGTGCAGCTGAGAGGTGTTCCAACAGAGTGGGTAACTGCCTTGCCCCCAAGCAAACACTGCCTGGATAGTGAAGGTTCACTGTAGAAAGATGTCCTCCACAGTGTGAGTGAATGACTCAGCACAGGAAACTGGGGTGGTTGCCCTCTGAGCTTCAACCCCAGACCCCCGCAAACCTGGTTTCTGCTCATACCGCTCCAGTCCAATCTGCCCGCCCTCTGCTGGAGCCCAAGGAGTGTGGCTGCACACTAAATATTGTGTGTTGGCCCTTTAAGAGGGTGCCTGAATTTCTAGCTGTCTTTCCCTGGCAGACAGCTATTCTGCTGCTTTTCACAGCCAACTGTTATGTGGCATCTTTCTCAGTTCTGGTGCTCTGGGCTCAGGATCCCAGCTTGGGGTTTAGACCCTAGAGTTCTCAGTGGGAACCCCCCTCAGCTGAGCTATATCTCCAGAACTTCAGCTACTATCTGTCGGAGCCCAGCAAGTCCTTTAGGACCTCCATACATCCTACCAGTTTCTATGGGATCTCCACTTACCATCCTTGGTTATTCTCTCCAGCTAGTATTCAGTTGATTTTTCAGGGTGGTTCTTCTCCTTTTTAGTTGTATTTCCAGTTTGGTCTTGGGAGAGTGTGAGTGAAGCTTCCAATAACTCCTTCACCATTTTTGAATCTCTTCCTGAGATACCTTTCTAAAACCATCTAATCAGACAATACAAGTATGTGTTTAGGAGAAGTAAATACTAATAACAGGGCACTATTTTGCACAGTGTAATGCATAATCCATATACTTTAAAAAGACTTGACATAAGTAAAACACTCAAGGGTATTTTGGGATTCATGAAGCTCTCTTATTTTGATGTGGTTCATTTGCCCATACATGGTTCCACTGCTATTCACAGGATTCTCTCAATGTTAAAACATCTTAGTAAAATAATGTATATTTGTTTCTCACTAGTAAAGAGTGATAATTATTCAATTGCAGTTTAATGTTTTATTAACATGAATTTAATACAGCAGTATGGCTGTTTGACTAACTTCATGAAAAATGTTTTATTGATGTTTTGTGATGTCAGTGACAAATATTCTGAGATTTCTTTTTTAAATAATACACATAAAATAGACTGTTTTTTTCAAATGTAAAGAAAGAATGGTGGTGAGCTACTAATTATTTTAAGTAACTGAATAATTTTGGAGTATTAATTACGTATAAGTCCTTTTCAGTATATCTTTTTAATCAAGTGATTACAACCTAAGGCAATTGGTATTTAATTAACTGCTCATTTATTTTTCTCTCAGGGGATACTCTGACTACATATATCAATCTCTCTTACTTTTTCTTGTTCTTTTTAATTAAATATCAGGTTTTAATTCTCCTTTTCTGTGTAGCATGTAACTGCATAGAGAAACTAAAACTGTTGACAGTCACCAATTCCTTCATCAGACTGGAAGTTAATTTTATTTTCTATTTTCTCACCAAATTATAAATATAACTTGACTCAAATGGAGCAATACAAATATACTTGTCGCTTTAATTCAGAAATTATATCTTCAGAAAGACTAATATTAGAGGATAATATGGCTTCATTTTAAGATTGTATTAGTTCAAAGTATTAACCTACATACATGTACACCACCTAAATAAATTAATCATTTTTCTCTTCTATGTACCATTTTATTTTTCTGGGTATTGGCTAAAAATTAGAATAAAATCTGTTATTTTATTTCAAAAATAACAATATCCTGAAATGTGAGGATGTTGACTACAATACAGAATGAATGGGAAATGGGTGGGAAAAGGAAGGGAGTGGTGTTGCATATAATAAAGTCACTGCAGACAAAGTGATAGGTAAAATTGATTAACTTTGTAGTGATAAGCAACTCTATACTATACAATATACAATATGCACCAAAAAACTCCCAGTTTTCCAGATATTAAAACAATCATTCTGCTGAAGGAAATATTCAAACATCATTTGGGGTGGAGGTAAGAAGCTTCAATTGCTAATGTTTTAGAACAATCATTCTTGTGTATAGTAAAAAAATCCAAATTTCATAAATCCCAAACATGAAGGAAAACATAATTGCAATACATTTTGAGTATAAAAATGAAGTACTAAAAGCCATATAATTATTACATTAAACTTATAAAGATATGTCATAAAGGGCAGAAAAATTATATATATAGAAGTTAATATATTCACATATGCATATATAAATGTGAAAATTAATATATAGTACATATAAAATTGTCTACATGTATATATATATAATATAAATATAACACATGTAATTTATTAATGCAATATAATTAATGCAAATGTAATATGCATATAATTATCTACTTATGTTTACATTTTATATCTATTATAACATAAATGACATATATTTATATATATATATATATATATATATATATATATATATACACACACACACACACACACACACACACACACACATACACAGGATAGGGCAAAGTTAAGTTTACATCTGTGAGTATACAAAACATAATTTATTCTTATTTATTATTTATTGCATTATTTTCCATACAAACAACTGTAAACCTAATTTTGCCCCACTCTGTATATGAAACAAAATTCAAAAAATATGAATCCTCAACTTTAGCAGTAGTCTCCCTAATACCACACAGAATTAGAAAAAGTGTGACTGAGTGGAAATTAGAGTGTGAAGAAGCAATCCTAACTGGTTGCAATTATTATCTCAGTTTTGCAAATTTTATGAAAATATATGAGCATGAGAGTGCATTGCTCAGAGGGAGTACATCCCTCTGAGCCTAGAAAGGGGCCAGCATGAGTAAGATTAAGCTTCATTAGCTCCAGAATAAATATACTTCTGAGCAGCAACTGGAAATAGCTGCACTGTTGAAGCAAACAGGGAGGGATGGGGGAAACATGGAGATAACGGCCGCTGAAAGAGCCTTAAAGAGGGCAGCTTTAAGAAGCTGAACCAGAGTCTGGAAGCAGAGTCTGAGCATGAACATCACAGCTTAGGCATTTCAATTTTTGCTCCTCTGCAAAATGGCTTGGGTGACCTTGACATCTGAATTACAGACATATATTTTACAGATATTTATTGAGTGCCTATTATGTTCAGTGTACTCGCTATTTTCTAAATCTATATAGCAGTTTAGAATAATGGGATTACATAGATTATAAAAACAAAGGCCTCTGATATGAGATCCATAAAATATAAAGTAGGTATGACAGAGTTGATATAATGGAAGAAATGATTTCATCTGTTGGGGGGATCAATTTTCAAGTACTATACAGAGTTTGAGGGGGTCTTAAAATTAATAGGTTTAAGAAGAAAATCCAATGAGAATAGCAGAGACTAGTATTAGTAAATTTGTTTTGAAAGTTAAAATTCACAGGGATATAAACCAGCATGCAATATTTTTTTTTTTTGCAATCTCTGGGCACACATTCCTTTGTCGACTTACAGCCACATTAGTATCTTGCACACATGTAGCTCACCTTCAGCTCCTGACTCCTATTTCTTTCCCCTTCAGTTCTGTGTACCCGGAGTGCCTGTTTATTCATCTCTGCCTAGTTACCTCCTGTTCATCTCTCATGTTCCATCTCAGCATCGCTCTCCTTGAAACTCCCTATGCCTTGTCCATGATATAACACATTTCTCTTTCCTATGTGTTTTCACAGCATTTTGCATGTCACATTTGATTATGGTAATTTTGTGTCTAATTCTAACTATTAAACTGAAGACATCCAGGTTTGGGATAATGATCAATTTATCTTTGTAACCCCTATGTGCTTAGCACAGTACTTTGCATTCAAAGGCACTCAATAAACATTTGATGAATTAATGAAGGAAGAGAATTTAAAAATACACAATGGCCTTGCCAATGTCCCATAGAAGTCTTCTTTCTTTGCTGTTGTATTCCTGAGAAAAACTGCAGCTAAATTCATTCAACTTCACATTGTATCTTACTAAAAAAAATGCAAACTTACTAAAAAACAAAAGCAAAGAAACCAAACAACTGAGGAAAGTCTTATGTATATGTTTATGCAGATCTCTATATACACACATGTGTATTTGCACATATTAAAGGCCAAAGGAAAGTGTCTATCAAGAAAACTAAGAGAATAAGCTAAGTGAATAAAAATATATAAATCTGTTGAAATTGCTAAATACTGCAAATTATATACAAGAAATAACAGAAAATCTTTCAGTGGTCATTCAGATATTCAGAAAGCTGGTATTAGATTTCTTAATGTTATCACTTTGTCTTTTTGTTAATTAAAATTTAACTGTAAAACTTCATATTATAAAAAATAATGTGATATAAAAAGCATTACAATTAAGTATGTAGGATGCTGTATTATTGTCATTATTGCAAGTGAAAATTCTTTGAACAATGATCCAAATGTTCATGAAACCATTTTTACACTTACTTGGTAAGCTGCACCATTAATTTTGTGAACAAATTCTGTTCCCATATTGCTCTTTCCACATCCTAGACCTTAGCAACTTTATTTCTAAGTTTTACCCAATTATTTTTGTGTGTAACTTAGGATGTCATGTTATTCAGCCTCAGTTTTCTCATTGAAGATTCACTCCCAACGTGAGTGACCTGTGTTTGTGTTGCTTTCACATTGTCTAGTGCCCTTGAAAAAATGGCAGTCTTCTGATGGCCATAATTACTGGCCTCTGTCTTATCGGAGCTATAGTTTTCCAGGGCAGTACCCAGGCCCACCGTGTGCCAGATCCGGGCAATGGAATAAATGGTCATTTTCCCAACTCTTCCATCAGCATTCAAATCAACCATGCTTGTGCCCATAGTTTCAAATGTACTCATCTTAGATTCACAAGTTCACTCATTAAAGCAGCTGCCCTACTTCAAACCTTTATAAGGTGCCTCAAAAATTATTCAGATAAAAAATTGGCAGAAATACCATGTTCTTCACTGTCCTTCCCTCCCTATCTTTCTGCTCAGACTTCTGTGCACACACACACACGAACACAGACACACACATGAACACCTAAATACATTTAAAAAATCTTCTTTCCTTTTTTTTAAAATCCAATAAAGTTTTTATACCTGCCAATACATGTAAATGATTGTTTGAAAAATTTGCTTGCTTGTAAATTTAGCAAACAGCTTAACCTTGAATAGTTAAATATGGAGGGTGTCTCAAAAATGTATACCTTCTTTAACAGCTGGTAGCTCAATTTTGAAAATAAATGTATTTAATAAATACTGCCTTTATAATTATTCAGAGTGTAGATATACATTTTGGGACACCCTATATATACATGTATACAGTATTTCTCATGTGGTATATTGGGCACCAAAATGCAAAATCTTAGTAGAATTGATACATATTATTTGTTGTTTTTAACAGTTTTTGAGGGGTTTTTTTTACATAAATCAGCAAAATATTAAGTGAATTGGTAGATCCAAGAGATAAAAAAAATTCAGCCTTGTTCATATTCATATTTATAGCAACTACAACATAGGATTTCTAAAAGGATTAAATGACATAATATTCACCAGTAGCTATAAAAAGTGTCTGGCCATAGCAAGTGTTGGATAGATGATAGATATAGCAATAGTCTGATTTATATTTATAGAAATGTCCCTGAAAGGAAATTAATATAAGAAAAAAATAAAAGGCTAAAAAATAACCTGGATATCAGCAGCAATCTTGAGAAAGAAGAACAAAGCTGGACAGATTATAATACCAGATATAAAGTTATACTACAAAGCCACTGTAATCAAAACAGCTTGGTACTAGCACAGGACAGACATATAGACTAATGGAACAGAAAAGAGAACCCATAAATTGACCCAAGCCATTACACTCAATTAATATTTGACAAAGGAGGCAAGAACATACAATGGAGTCAAGATAGTCTCTTCAATAAATGGTGCTTGGAAAATTAGACAGGGAGATGCAAAAAAAATGAAACTGGACCAGCAACTTACATAATTTACAAGAGTAAACTCTAAATGGGTAAAACACTTAAATGTAAGTCTTGAAACCATAAAAATCCTAGAAGAAACCATAGGCAGCAAAATCTTAGACATATCTTTTAGCAATATGTTTATAGATTCATTACTTAGGGCAAAGGAAACAAAAGAGAAAAATAAATAAACGGGACTAATAATAATAAAAAAAAGCTTTTGCAGAGCAAAATAAACCACCAACAAGATGAAAAGGGAGCCTATTGTATGGGAGAACAAATTTGCCAATGATACATCTGATAAAGGTTTAGTATCCAAAATATATAAGGAACTCATACAACTTAATAAAAGGAAGATAAACAATCCAATTAAAAAATGGGCAAAGGACCTAAATAGACACTTCTCCAAAGCAAACATACATATGGCCAAAGAGACATATGAAAAACTGCTCAAAGTCACTGATCATCAGAGACTTTTCCTCAAAAAGTTAAATATAGAACTGCCATATGACCCAGTGATCCCACTTCTGGAAATATATCATAAGAGACCCAAAACACCAATCAGAAATAATATATGCACCCCTATGTTCATAACAACACAATTTACAATAGCTAATATCTGAAAACAGCCTAAGTACCCATTAGTACATGAGTGGATAAAAAAGCTGTGATACATTTATACTATGGAATACCATGCAGCAGTAAAAAAGAAGGATCTCTTACCCTTTGAGACAGCATGGAGGGACCTGGAGAGTATTATGCTAAGTGAAACCAGCTAGTCAGAGAAAGACAAGTATCACATGATTTCACTCATATGTGCACTCTAATGAATAAAATAAACTGATGAACAAAATAGATCCAGAGACAAAGAAGCATGGAACAGACTGTGGAATCTCAGAGAGAAGGGAGGGAGGATGGGTGGGTGGAAAAGGTCAACCAAAGAACTTGTATGCATATATGCACAACCCATGGACACAGACAACAGGGTGGTGAAGGCCTGGGATGGGGTGCAGGGGTGGGCTAGAAGAGGTCATTGGGGGAAAAGGGACATATGTAATACTTTCAACAATAAATATATTTTTTTAAAAGGGACTACATTTCCTAGCCTAATTTGTTTTATTTCACTTTATCTATTCTTCAGAATCACTCCTCCTGTGAAGGACTTTGAGGTTGCTCTGAGACCCCCTCCCAAGTTCCCATTCAGGCTTACGATAATTGCATCAGGATGATATTTGGAATATTGTTTATGCAGCTGTAGTTGCAGAGTTGTGCTTCTTTCAATTCTTCGCCTTCCTATTCCAATTATGACATTTTGCCTCTGGAGTTTTCATAATTCTCCTCTCACATAGCAGATGGTTAACCATTTTTTTGCTAATTTTTATTTTATTTTATTTTCTTTCTTTTTCAAAACACACCACTTCCTCTCCAGCCTCTGGCTTCAAGGAGGTGATCTGAGTTACATGCAAAGATTTTTAAGTACACTTAAAAATTTGTTTTCACAGTTATTGTACCATTTTACAATTTCATAAGCAATTTAAGAGTTTCAGTTGTTCCACATCTTCTATATGGATAATTTGATGTAGTGTTTTTAAATTTAAATTTTTATTTTTGATCACAATATTATATAGCATACATCATTTCTGAGAGTTTGAAGCAGATGTGAAACCTCAAATTATAAACTTAAACAAAAGCTAAGTCAAGGTCAATGCCCGTTGCTGGTTGCTCTTACTCTCCAAGCAGGCGGAGCAGCCTCCCCAGCAGAGGAGAGATTCTGCTCTTTGTGAAGATGGGACTGGCAAGCAGAGTACTGTGCACTAGTTATCAAACCCAAGGCAGGATAAATATTTCTGCCTATTGCATTTTGGTGTTGGGGTCGCCAAGAAAAACACAGTATAGTCAAGCACTAGATGGAAAAATACTTTACTAACATAGAGAAGAGTCAGAACAAGATCAGATTCAATAGTGTGTGTGGGTCACCCATGGCCAGCAGGTCCCTCCTAGCACCCATCATCAATTGCAGGGCAATTTGTGGAAGGACCTAGTCTACCCCCAGCTGAGGCCAGATAAAACAGTGAGGTTATCCAGGGGCTTGCTTCAAGCAGAGACAATAGAATAAGCCTGAAATATAGAAAGATATTTCCCTATCCTGTTTTTCTCAATCACTTTCTCTTGAAATAATTTCCTCACTAAGTCATATGCACCAGAATTTCTGTCCTGGGCTCTTTTAGGAATTCCAACCTGAGAGAGTAAGTGATTCCAAATTATGGCTCTCATCTAAACTTCATTACTCTCTGCCTCATTATGAAAGGAAGTGAGATAGTATAGGGACTTGAGTCCAGGAATAGAGAAATACCAGGTGACCAGAAAGCCAAGTTAAGACCAGGTGGCCAGAAGGAATGCCCAATAAATTGACCACAGGAATATCACCACACCTCCACTTTCTGTTTGGGAAAAAAAAAAATGCAAAATGTTATGTCCCGTTCAAACAATTGCATTTTATGTACTGACATGGAAGGTTCCAATGGCCCACCTTTTTAAAAAAAGCCTGTCTTTTCATGCAAACCCACTTTTCCTTAGCTTAAAAAAGCAGCCAAGCAGAGCTGTAACTGAAAGAAACTAAGTTCCCTGGCTGCATGGCACCATGAAAGCCAAACTCATGAGACGGGTGCTGGTGAATAAAAGGAGGTTTATTCAGGTGCCAGCTACCTGGAAGATATGGGGGATTCTTGTCCAATGTAAATGGATTAAATGCTCTAATCAAAAGGCATAGGGTAGCTGAATGGATACAAAAACATGACCCAAGTATATGTTGTCTACAAGAGACCCACCTCAGAACAAAAGAGACATACAGGGTGAGAGTGAAGGGATGGAAAAAAAATTTTCTTTTGCCATGCAAATGGAAAATAAAAAAAGCTAGAGTAACAATACTCATTTTCAACAAAATAGACTTTATATGAAGACCATCACAAGAGACAACAAAGGTCACTACATAATACTAAAGGGATTGATCCAACAAGAGGATATAATCCAGATAAACATATATTCTCTCATATAGGAACACCTAAATATATATATATATTTTAAAAAACTTCTAGATGACTTTAATAGAGAGATTGACAATAATACAATCATAGTAGGGGACTTTAACACCCCACTGACTTCACTGGATAGATCCTCCAGACAAAAACTTAACAAGGAAACAGTGATTCCAAAGGACACACTGGATTTCATTAACATTTATAGAACATTTCACTCCAAAGCAGCAGAATATACATTCTTCTCAAATGCACATGGATTATTCACAGAATAGACCACATGTCGACACAAAACAAGTCTTTACAAGTTCAAGAAGATTGAAATCATATCAAGCATCTTCTCAGATCACAGTGGAATGAAATCAACTATGATAAAAACACCCAAAAACAACTGTCATAAAGAGGAATCCATCTAATTTCAAGATTTATTATATAGGTACAGTAATCAAGAAAGACATAGGTACATAGAAACCTGGACACGAGTGTTTATAACAACTATACCCATAATAGTAAAAAATAGGGAAAAAAGCCAATATCCTTCAATAGATGAAGAGGTTAAAAAAAACATTGGAAGTCCCTACCATGGAATACTACTCAGCTATAAAAAAAAATAAACTGACTTCTGACACAACCGCCAACCTGAAGGAATTCCCAGAAAATTATTCTGAGTACAAGAAGCTTTTCCTTACAAGTTACATACTGTATGGTATTATTTATATAACATTCTTGCAAAGACAAAATTAGGAGAGAGGGGTGAGTTGGGAGAGAATCAGGTGAGAGTATAAAAGGCAATGTGAAGAATTCTTGTGATAAAAATGTTCTATATCTTTATTTTATCAATGCCAATACTCAAGTTGTGATATTGTAGTATCGTTTTGTAAGATGTTATCCCTGGGTGACAAGTAAAGGGTATAGACAAAAGAACTCTATATTATTTATTACAACTTCACGTGAATCTACAATTATCTAAAAAGGTTTAATTAAAGAAAAAAAAGAATATTTGATATATCTCATTGATCAAGGAGTCTGTGGAAATTAAATTGCTTGGCAGAATACTCAGATGTAACTTGTTATATTTAGGCAAAACAGTTCTTGTTTAGGTGGGCAGAAAACTATTCATAGCCTCTTGCTTAGTTCTTAGACAGTTCACAGAGAGCTCACAGTTCCTTTGAGGAAGGATTCTACATCTCAGGTATGGTAGTATACCATGAATATTAGTCCATGATTACTCTAGAGAAACTTAACACCAGTTACCAGACTAATTTTGCAAATAAACAGGGAATAACTAGAATTTCTGAGTTTTTATTGAGATACTAGAGGCCCAGTGCATGATTTAATCATGCACCTGGTGCACCAGCGGGCTGGCTGTCCGCCGGTGCACCAGGCCTTCCGAAAGCCTCCGGCGCAGCCATGACACAGACGCTGAGCTCGCGGAGCCACTGGCGCCGCGAGCTCAGCATCCTGCTGGCCCAATCAGCTACCCAGCCACCCTGAATCCCGCCCTCTGCGCCTCCTGCTGGCCCAATCGTGGGCGTAGTGGAGTGATGGTAATTTACATATTACCATTTTATTATGTAGGACTAGCTTTGACTGACTCTAATTCATGTTGCCCTGAGAAATCCCAGTGATCCACTAAAATAGATCTTGTACACAGGTTGTAAAGGGAGTGTAGCCCTAACTCTGTCTCCTCCTCTATTCCTGGGAACACAGATTTATCTGAGGGTTATTTTCCATTCAGAGAATACATAATTAAATAAATATACTTAGAATGCCTACATCAATTCCCTAATCCCAGGAATGGCAGAAAGGGCCAACTGAAAGCCAAAGAAAAGCCCCTCTCAATCAAGATAATAAAACCAATTCTGCATCCATGGAGGTGATGGCAGAGTTCAGTCCTATCATGCAATTCTTGAACATTGTAGGAGTGATCAACACTACTAAATAACTAGTTAACATCACCAGTTAACTCAAAAAAATAGGTAAGTTGTGAAGAAAGTCTAATTATTGATCACCTATCATCCAAACTCCTTATTTGGTAGTACTATTTTAACCTGCAGTAATGGATGTGGTATAACAAATCTAAGAACACTTTGTAACCTGAAATGCAGTTATTAATCTATTTTTATCACTATTACCAAAGAAAATCAGAAGTGCTTTGTTTCAATACAATAAGGACAATAATATAATGGCACGTATTTGCCCCAGGGTATGTCAACTCTGTTCCTTGTGCTTCTCAGTCCAAAGGCATCTTGATTATCATGATGTTCCTTATAAAATGATGCAAGCCTATTTCATCACTGATATTATGTTAGATCCTAGTGAACAAAAAGTGGAGAAACACTTTAACTGCCTAAAATACGTGTCTGACAGCAGATCAGAGATAATCCCCAGGAAACTACGGCAACTTGACACATTAATTAAGTTGCCAAGGCCCCAGTGGTTTGTAGTATGTTGCAATATTACTTCTAAGGTGAGAGACAAGTGATGAATCTTGCACTGCCTACCATGAAAAAGAGGCCCTATTCGGATTGTGATGGCAATATATATCTTATTTTGAATAACCTGTAAGGCTGTCAGCTCTAAAAGATTAAAAAAATGCTTTTCACCTGTTTTAGCCAGAGACAGAAACCTACATTTTATACGCAGGTGTCACAGATATGCTCTTTAGTGTGCCAGATGCCAATATTATCTACTTAGGAATATTTATCAGCCACAGTTTTTGGTTTTCTTATCCATTGTTTCAATAGATGGCTCCCCATGGGGTAATAATAACTACAACTCATAGGTTTAAGAGGAACTTTTAATACTGTGCCTTCAAAATGAATCGTGCATCATGATTCTAACATTGTGAAAGTTAGAAAATAGATTGTCCTCTCCAAAACTTTGTGACTTTACTCAGACTTTTTGACTCTGGATCAAATTAAATCTAAGTCAGATTATCATCAAATGATTTAGTTTATACTCATATGAAAGCCACTTCATCCCCTTCATCATTCTGGCTGCCCTTTTGTGACCCTTCTCAACTCTATTACTTCTGTCTGGTGATATGGTGTTAGTTCATAGTTTGATTGAAGGGTTTATTGATTCTACCCACTGCTATTTATGATATATGTATAAGTCTGAATGTGAGAAAGTTTAAATTCGGTGATGGAAAAGAAAGCACATGCATGACACCCACAAGATTTCTTTGGTTTATCTGATGGGCTGTCAAAAGAGAGTTGCACCCAGGAAAACCAAGCAAGGAAATGATATAGCCAATAAACTCCAGAGGTATAGGTCTAGGAATTTTATAATCCTTAATGGGGAACAAAAGACTTTTTGACTGAAATGGTATTTGCATTCCTTCCATATAAAAGCAAATATTTGACAGAGAAAAAGCTTGTAATAAGTACATAGTTGAACATGAACTTTTTCTTACATATTTATATTCTTTTTCAGTAAAAGCTGAACCCAAAACACAGGGTATTTTGCAGATAGTTTACTTGGAAACTGATCCAAAGGAGCATGAGTGGCAAGCATGGAAAAGCAAAGAAAAACAAAAGGCAAAAAAGAAGAAGGCAAGGGAGGAGGATATGTTCCTCATTGAGGATGCCACATAGGACTGGCGCTTGATATGATTCAACAGTCTGAGAAGACTTACAAAATGGATTTCAGAAGCATTGGCGTTGGGAGGCAAAAAATGAAAAGGCTTCATCTCTTGCCTTCAATTGATTGAAAAAAGTAGCCCCTTGAACTTTACTCCTGGCCATTTAGGTTGTACAAGCAAGAGTACTCAGCTGATTTTCTTGATGTCCAGTACCACAGAGTCATAGGATATTTGGATTGAAGCTTTACTTTCTCTGACTGGCTTATTTCACTTAGTATAATGCTCTCCAGGTCCATTCATGCCATCACAAAGGGTAAGATTTCTATCTCTCTTCTTTCTCTGATTTCAGAGAGGAAGGGAGAGAGAGAGAGAGAGATAGAAACATCAATGATGAGAGAGAATCATTGATCAGCTGCCTCCTTCATGCTCCCCACTAAGGATCAAACAGGCAACCCTGGCATGTGCCCTGACCAGGAATCAAAACATGATCTCCTATTCATAGGTCAACACTCAACCACTAAGCAACATTGACTGGGAAAGATTTCTCATGGCTAAGTAGTATTCCATTGTGAAAATATACCACAACTATTTCTGCCCACTCATCTACTGATGAGACATGTACCATATTATTTCACTCATATGTGGAATCAAATGAACAAAATAAACTAACACCAAAATAGTGACAGACACATAGATAGCAGGCTGGCAGTTGTCTGGGAGGAGGGGATGGGGGAGCTGGAGGGATTGAGCAAAATTGTATAAAAAAGAAATAGAAAAAAAACTCATGGACATGGACAACAGTGTGGTGATTGCCTGGGGCTGGAGTAGGGATTGGAGGGAGGTGGAGAGGGGTATAGCAGGGGATACATGTTGATGGACTGAGACCTGACTTAGGGTGGTGAACACACAGTACAATATACAGTGTACAAATAATGCATTGTAGAATTGTGCACCTGAAATTTGTATAATTTTGTTAAGTTGAATAAAAAGGGAAAAAAAGGAATGAAGCTGTATTCTGCATTAGGTAAGAGCTACCTTTGTGCTATGCTGGTTAGAGGCTGGTTGGTATTGCTTTTCTGTAATCATGGCTGGACCAAGAGTTGGACCAAAGGGATTTTATAAGCAATAGTAGTGGTCCAGTGCACGAAATTTGTGCACAGGGCTGGGGGTGTCCCTCAGCCTGACCTGCACCCTCTCCAATCTGGGACCCCTCAGGGGATGTCTGACAACCAGCAGTTGGACATCCCTCTCACAATCTAGGACGGCTGGCTTCTAACCACTTACCTGCTTGCCTGCCTGATTGCCCCTAACCACTCTGCTTGCTGGCCTGCTCACCCCCAACTGTCCCCCCCGCTGGCCTTCTCACCCTCAACTGCCCCCGTTTGCCAGCCTGGTCTCCCCCAACTGCCCCACCACCAGCCTGATCATCCCCAACTGCCCCCCCCTTGCCAGCCTGATCACCCCCAACTGCGCCACCACTGGCCTGCTCGCCCCCAACTGCCCCCCCTGCCACCCTGATCGCCCCCAACTTCCTCCCTGCCAGCTTAATCATTCCCAACTGCCCTCCCCTCCTGGCCTGATCACCCCTAACTGCCTCTGCCTCAGCCTCGCCACTATGGTTTTGTCCGGAAGGACGTCCAGAAGATCTCCCAGAAGGTCTCCCGGTCTAATTAGCAAATTACCCTTTTATTAGTATAGGTTGTATGTGTCTAATAGAGTTTCCTTCTGTTAAATTAAATATAGATTTTAGTGTTTCTCAATGTTTGACTTTGATTGTCTAAAGAATCCTCTTTATACTTGATAATCTGTAGATGATCTGAAAAGAAATTTAAAAGATTTTGACACCTTTATTAAATATCTGTAAAGTAAACTAAGAATTAATTGAATTAAACTAATAATATTTTACACTTAGGAAAGTGTTAGTGAGTAGATACTTTCTTTGGTATCTAGAATACATAAGTGGTAATCTTTGCCATCAACCCAGTTTTCAACTTATAAATCCTGATGGAATATTTATAAAAAGTTTGACAATGTAATATATGATAGTCAAGGAGGTATTAATAGTAGCTGATAATCATCAAAATGCACAGATTGAAAATTTTCACTATTAGGTAAATAACTGAAAACTCATTTACAGTCATTTTATTTGAAGGGGATAACATATTAAACTAAAAGTCATCCTAATGACTCTGTTCAGCAGAGCTGAGCATATAAATTACATAATTATGTCACCCAACTCAATAAAGTGGGATAATGAAGTGTTAATCTGTGATTAGAGAAAGAATGTCAGTGCATTTATTATTGTTAAGCAATCTCCCATGCCCCCCTTTTTTCCTATCAAACTCTGCCCATATCTCTCTAACATAGATGTCTCTTTTCTCTCTCTCTCTCTCTCTCTCTCTCTCTCTCTCTCTCTCTTTCTTTCTCTCTCTTCCTCTCTCTAAGCATGTCCTTGAGTGAAGATTAAAAAAATGAACAAAACAAACACAAAAAAAACCTCTGCACTATATCCCCTGAGAGATGTAATACTAATTTCAGGTGATTTGTTGAGTGGATTAATCAGTTAATTGATATCTATATATATAAAAGCCTAATATTCAAATTGTCTCCTCGGGAGTTCCACTGGGAGACCAACAGTTCAATTGCTCACTGTGACGTGCACTGACCACCAGGGGACTGCGGGAATGAAGGAAGGCCCCAGCTGGCAGCCGGCAGCCAGGGAAGGGAGGCCCCAGCTGGCCCTGATCGCCAGCCAAGCTTGGCACCCTACCTGTGCACGAATTTCATGCACCGGGCCTCTAGTAGGGATATAAAATAAAACAGACAGAACCTTGGGTTTGGAGGACTTATATTTTGTTTGGGAGATAATGTGAAACTAAATAACAATTTTTTAAGGTAGAAGAAATGACAACTGTTTCAGGAATCCATAGGGGAAAACTCACTTTGCTAGAGGGATGAGAGAAAACTTTGTGGAGCTGGTGGTACCTGAGCTAGCTTGGAGGGTCAGCAACTTATATGGAGGTACATAGGGAAGGCATCCCATACAGAAGGAATACCAGGAACAAAGCAAAAAGGCTGAAAAGAGCAGGGTGTGTTGGGAAAGGAGAAGTTTTTTCTGTTATTAAGGGGCCTCATGAGAGACCAGGGTGGGTTTAGGGTAGTTAAGTCTAGCTAGAGAATGGCCACACATGCCAGGCAGGAAGATAAAATGATCCTGTTTGCACGAAATCCATTGAAGAGTTTTGAACAGAGACTGACAAAATCAAAGGTATCTTCTATATATATATACCAGGGGCTGAGTGCATGAATTCATGTACCTTGAAAGGAACTGTGGGCCGTGAGGCTGTGGTAGGCACAGGGGCTGCCCTGATAGTCCCTCAGGAGCAGAGGGAGGTGGAGAAGCTCTCAGGGACGATCAGGGTCGGCAGCCGCCACTTACACCTGCTGCTGGCAGCAAGTGATTGGGACTGGCACCGGGCACCACCAACAGGTGCGAGTGGCAGCTCCAGTGCCGGCAGCAGGTGCAAATGCCAGGAGGAACAGTGGTGCACGGGAGCAAAGAATTTTCAGTAACCACCAAAGGCTTACCCGGATGACACTGACCAGTACACTGCTTTGGTCTAGTGCCCCCGCTCACTTGCTCCACCATCCCGCCATGGCCAACACCTACCATGTTCCGCACATGCCCCCTGGTAGTTAGCGTATGTCATAGCGACTGGTTGTTCAGTTGTTCTGGTTGTTCCATCGTTTGGTCTATTTGCATATTAGCCTTTTATTATATACTAGAGGCCCGGTGCACAAAATTCGTGCATGGGGGGGGTCCCCTCAGCCCAGACTGCACCCTCTCCAACCTGGGACCCCTTGGGGGATGTCCAACTGCCGGCAGTCGGACATCCCTCTCATAATCCTAGACCGCTGGCTCCTAATCACTCACCTGTCTGCCTGCCTGGTTGCCCCCAACTGCCCCCCTCTGCCGACCTGGTCACCCCTAACTGCTCCCCCCTGCCAGCCTGATCACCCCAGATGCCCCCCTGCTGGCCTGGTGGCCCCCAACTGCCCCCCTGCTGGCCTGGTGGCCGCTCATGGCCCCCTGCTGTCCCGGTCGTCCCATGCAGCCTGCTGTTCAGTCCTTTGGTCGTCTCTCACTAACCCCCCTGCTGGCCTGGTTGCCCCACGCAGCTTGCTTGTTCAGTCGTTTGGTCGTCCCACACTAACCCCCCTGCCAGCCTGAAGGTGTGACAGTCAATTTGCATATTACCTCTTTTACTGTTTTTTTTGTTTGTTTGTTTTGTTTTTTACCTCTACCTGGTTTACTGCACACTTGCATTTGCGTTCCACACCCTGTACAACAGCAATTTTGCAAAGTGCCCTCTTGCAATCCAGGACCCCTCGGGGGATGTCAAAAAGTCAGTTTCAGCCCAATCCCTGCAGGCCAGACCAAGGGACCCCACCTGCCAAAGGGACCCTGCTCACTCCACAGATGCCCTTTGAGCCACAGTCCGCCCCATGTGAAGCTGGCTGGGGAGGGACCGTGGGAGGTTGGCTCCAGGGCATGTCTGGCCCATCTTGCCCAGTCCTGCCCCACCAGCCACCTTCTAATTAATTTCCTTTCAATGTGCCCGAATCCGTGCACTGGGCCACTAGTCTATTTATATAAAAGCCTAAGTGACCTTTACGACCGAAGGACCAGAACAACCAGTCGACCAGTCACTATGATGCACACTGACCATCAGGGGGCACATGCTCAATGCAGGAGCTACCCCCAGGTGGTCATTGCACTCCCACAGCCAACCTCCCACAGCCAGCCAATCTCCCGCCGTCCCTCCCCCTGGCCAGCAAACCTCCCGCGGTCCCTCCTCCCATACCTCCCCCTGGCTGGCAGGCCCCATATGGCAGGCCTCAGCCAGCCTGACCCTGATCTGCCCAGTCAAGACAACCTCAATAGGCCCTGATCACTGGCCAGGCCTAGTAGTGCACTGGGCCTGTAGTGCAAATTCAAAAGTGAATATGTTTGGGTTGTTATCATAATGAACTTCACAGACTACTAGTGCACATACTTCATAATCGATGCTTTCCAAACTTTAACTTTCGTACAAATCACCTGTGGATCTTGTTTTAAACACTTGATCTCACATTTTCGCTAACTAGCCCTATGTTTAAAGCCTTGGTCTTTTGCCCTGATATTTAAAGTCCTCCATACGTTAGACATCTCTTTCCATCACTACATACCCAGGGTGTGATCCCTCATGATTGCTACATAAACCTTACATTTTTAAACATGTTTCAAAAGCCAGATTAAAATTTCATAACACTCATTCTACTACAATGATAATTATATTTTACTCTATGTTCCTTTATTGACATTTACAGTTTAATATTCTCAGTTTCTTATAAGACTTGCTTGAAAAGAGATTACATCTAAAAAAAGGAAAAGGACCAGAAATTATCAATATGCCTGCTAATTCTAATATACACCATGCTTTTTGCTTACTTTCATTTATGTACTCTGGTAGTTGTGAGACCATGACTGAAATGAATAAATATAATAATATAGTTATTTATGATTGAAAGATTACTTTATAATCAGTCTTAATTAAACTATGAGTCAAATCAACAATCTGATAATTAAATTATGGAGAATTTTATTATGAATTTTAGTAAAATGTCTAAATATATACATTCACTGAAAAAATTCAGTTCCCTACAATTGTAAAAAATATACTAGTAATTTTGCTCCAGATTTAAAATTTTATAATAATTAAATTTTTTTGTGGCAAGTTTTACTTTTACTTTTTTAACTATCAAAACAAACATACTAACAAGTAAAAAAAGAAAAAGAAAAACCCACAAGCTGAAAAGCACTAAATCTTCCATATATTATGCGATCTTTCAGTGTTGAAAGTACATTCAAGTAAAACTTGCCATTTTGTCATAGATGATTGTGGGGGAAAATTAGTTATAATATTAAAATAGTAATGAGCTCACAGTCTTTTTCAGAATTAAATACCTAAATTTAATGAGTGGGCCTCCAAAAAATGTTTTAGATAGATGGTAGTGGTGAAATATAAATTTTCATGTTAGAACTGTTGTACCATTAAAAGGAAAATTGCCCCTTTCTTGTCTTTCAGTTACTTAAGATCAAATTGTTGGCTCAGAGTCTCTGGTGGCTACATGCCAGATTAGCAATATTGGGAACCTGAATCTATCAGCTCAAGGTAGCATTGCTGGCATGGGCCTCTACAGCACTTAATTTAATTAGATGAAGCTCCCATTGTTGAAACTGCTGAACACAGTATTTTTGACTGAGCCAAGGAAGAATCTAATTTATTAGACATTTGAAACTGTGCTGTAAAAGTGTTATTGTGGTGTCTCAGAGCGACTGCAATTGTTTTGAATATAAATTCTGAATCCCAAGGAAAGCAGTATTTCAAGGATATATTCTGTCTTTATTGCTGATGTGCTAGGTGTTTTTCTTTCAAGCTATTCACTCTATTTTGATCTTGGTTATTGTTTGCCTGCAAGTTAGAATACAGTTTCCCATTAATATTCCACAACGAAATTTGGTGCCATGATGGGAGTAGTGAACCAAGATTAAGGAGGCCTGTATTTTATTTTATCTTTGTTTTACTGTATGATATTGGACCTGCCATTTCATTCCATCAGGCTTTTATAAAAATATACAGAAGAAGCATTTATCTAGAAACAAGTGTAGTTAGAAAGCTTATAAAATAAATTCTGAAAGGATACTTGAGATATATAGGAAAAATGAAATTAATTTTTATTGAACAATTGCTGAATGCTTGCTATGAAATGGCAAGCAATCAAACAAAATAAAAAGTAACAATAAAAATAACCTCATCCTTTTCCCCAAAGAAATTGTACCTAGAGAGAATCTAAAATTACCAATATGCCTGCTAAGAATATATCTGTTTTGTAAATGAAACTAAGAAAAATTTATGGATTATACTCCATGTTGGCAAAAGAAGAAACACTTAAATTTTAGGCTAAACACAAAGAAGAATAAAATTGAAATTATAGAAGCACTAGAGGTCCAGTGCATGAATTTGTGCACCAGTCTGTAGTCCCTCAACCGGGCCTGTGGGATCTGGTTGAAACTGGCTCTCCGACATCCCCCGAGGGGTTCCAGATTGTGAGAGGGTGCAAGCCAGGCTGAGGGACCCCACCTGTGCACGATTGGGACCGAGGAGGGATGCAGGAGGTTGGCCAGCCAGGGAGGGACTGTGGGAGGGCTCCAGAGCATGTCCAGCCTGTCTCGTTCAGTCCTGATGGCCGGATCCCAGCAGCAACCTAACCTACCAGTCAGAGTATCTGCCTCCTGGTGGTCAGTGTACATCATAGTGAGCGGTTGAGGGGCCTTAGCATATCATTAGCATATTACGCTTTGATTGGTTGAATGGCTGACTGGTCGACCAGACACTTAGCATATTAGGCTTTTATTCTATAGGATATTTTAGACTCTTCCTTTAAAATCAACTAAAAGTATTTTATTCTGAAAATCAATGTTCTTTGCACAAGACAGCAGATATACATGTTAAAGATATCAGGATTGAGTAAGAATATTTACTGACATCACACAGCAATTGCATGTTTACTGAGAAAATATCTTTGATTGAGTCATCTGTGACTTAATAAGTGTCCTGATTAAGAGCCTGAGGATGCTGAAGAAAATGAGAAACATTCTATTCTAAATTCCCAATGGGATTCACAATTTAGCAGTGACAATGACATATGCAAAAATAATATCAAGCTAATGCAAGGATCTACCCTTAGCTGATGAATTCAAATTAGGTTTTCCTAAAGAAATTATGTTTAAGCTGTTATGTGATAGATAGATAGAAATTAGCCAGGTGAACTTTGATGTGACTAAGTTTTTATGCCTTCTTTTCTTATTGAAACTTACTAAAGGCCCAGTGCATGAATTCATGCATGGGTGGCTTCTGGCTGGCCATCCCAATGGGGGCCGATTGGGGCCAGGCTGGTGGGGGGAAGAGATGTAGGAGGTTGGCCGGAGGATGGCTGGGAGGGACTGCAGGAGGGTTGAGGGAGGTTGTCTGGGAGGGGCCAAGGGAAGTTAGGGGGGGCCAATTGGGGCCCTGATCAGGTTGATTGGCCACTGTAGTACATGTCATAGTGATCAGTCGTTCTGGTCATTCTGTCATTCCGGTCACTTGGCTTTTATATATATATATATATATATATATATATATATATATATATATATATATATATGCCTTTCTGGGTTTATTTAAAAGCTGGAATAGCTCTGTTCTTCATCAAGGAAATATAAAGTATAAAGAAAAGAAATGTTAATCTAGGACTAAATGTCCATATAGATTCAAATATTTTAGATTACTTCCAAAGAAAAAGGAATGAAAGTAAAATTTTTAATTAAGCACTCATACATTTTACATAGATTTTTATCCTGTATAATAAAAGCCTAGGTGGCATCATGCCCTCGTGCGATGCCCTCATGCAGTGTCATCACAAGATGGCTGCCACAAGATGGCTGCCACAAGATGGCTGCCACAAGATGGCCATGCCCACAGCGGAGGTGGTGCCTGGTGGCCACTCTGAGCAGTGAGGCCTGGGGCTCCTGCGGCTCTGTGCAGCATGGAGGAGGCCAGTCCTGGCATCTCCGTTGCCTTGCATGGAGGAGGTGGGTCCTAGTGGAGGAGGTGGTTGTGGGTGATCAGGCCGGCAGGGGAGGGCATTTGGGGGAGATCAAGCCAGCAAGGGAGCAGTTAGACGTAAATCTGGCTGGCAGGGGAGCGGTTAGGGGGCAATCAGGCTGGCAGGCAGAAACGGTTAGGGGCAATCAGGCAGGCAGGCAGGCAAGTGGTTAGGAGCCTGCGGTCCCAGATTGGAGAGGGTGCAGGTCGTGTTGAGGGTAACCCCCCCTGTGCAGATTTCATGCACCAGGCCTCTAGCTCTAGAATAAAAATCATTAAAATACTTACATTCTTGAAAGAATAAAACTCAAAGTAATTTGCCATTAAGAAAAAGGGTATGATTACAAAAGTAGAACTTTTATTTACTAATAAGACTTTATTACCTGTTTGATTACTTTCAAATAAAAACCCTCTATAATTTTTATTCATCTGGAGAAAAATAAAAGTCTTTATTTTTAGAAGATTGGAATTCCTTGTTATTCAGTGGTTACATAAGGGCAGACGGTTCACCATAGGGCTAGAAAGAGGATGCAGAGCAAAAATCATCCAGGGCCTTTAACTCCAGTGCTTTCTAATTTCAATAAACATCTGAGTCACCTTGGGATCTTCCCAGTATATGATAATGACTCTATATTACTGGGATGGTCCCTGAGAATCCATATTTAGAATAAACTCTTAGGTGAAGCTGTATTTTTTTCTCCAGAAAACACACTTTGAGTAATAGAGTCTTGACATTGTTTAGACCAAGCATGTCAAACTTAAAGGCTAACATGGGCCAAATAAGCAAGGTTTAAGTTTATGTGGGCCATAAAAAATCAAAAGCTTCAATTTTCATAGAAACATAGGTTTATTTCTATAGAGACATGCTGAATACAAAGGGCTGAAATAAATGAGTATCGTTAACGTAAAATAATAGAACATTTTAATAAAAATTAATAGTTTTTCTTGAATATTAACTTAACAGACACTGAATAACTGCATAAATTAATAAGCATAACACAAATAAACCTATTTTTCTTGTTCTCCAAAAGCGAAATATTTCCTGTTGCACACACCAAACAAGTCAGCCCAAGACTAATGACATGACAATCAGCTGCTAAAATATTTGCTGCTAGTATTAGTGGAGAGAAATGGTGTGCCTGCTCATAAGGCGTTTAAGGGAATTGCATGCATAACGATTATAGTAATCAGTCTTTAGTGAACATTGTAGTTCGTTATTAATAATTATGTATAGCAGGCTATTGTAAAAATTAAGTACAAAACTTTTATTAAAACGTTTCTTACATACTGTTATATTGGCTGGGCTGCAAAAATATTGACTGTGGGCCTCATGCTGCCCACAGGCCGCGAGTTTGACAAGCTTGGTTTAGACTCTATTTTAGAACAATGGGAATGCATCAAGGCATTCTAAGCAGGGTAGTGACATGATGTGATTTTTATTTTTATAAGATTGCTCTATGGAAAGACATTGAGGAAAATTGACTGCATATAGCTAAGTGAAAAAAGCTAGTCTGAAAGGCTACATGCTATACGATTGCAATTTTATGACATTTTGGAAAAGATAAAACTATGGTGAGAGTAAAAAGGCTAGTGATTACTAGGAGTGCAATGGGGTCAATGGAGCAATGAGTAAGTGGTATGGGGAATTTTTAGGGCTATCGTGAATGATATTGTAATGGTAGAATTATGTCATTATATGTTTGTCAAAATTAATAAAATGCACAGCACAAAGAGTGAACTCTAATGTAAACTCTAGAATTTAATAATAATACATTAATATTGCTTCATCAATTGTAACTGATATATCACACTACAGCAAGATGTTAACAATAAGGGGGACTGTGCATGGTGGCTGGGAGAAAGGTTATATGGGGACTATATTTTCAACTCAATGTTTTTATAAACCTAAAACTGCTCAAAAATAAAATCTATCAAGCAAAAAATATCACTCATGCTGCAGTATGACAAAAAGTCTAGCATTTTTAAAAGCTATAAAATAAAGAAACTAAATTTACCTTGTAATTATTTCCCAATATCTAATCAGAACAATACTATCACAAGACATCGTCAATGACACAAAATATGCATCCTCTCAATTCCCACAGAGAAGCATAGATCAGACCTTCAAACCTCAGAGGAAAGGCAGGGTACAGTGAGAGGGAGGGGGAGAGATCAAACAAAGGACTTGTATGCATGCATATAAGCCTAAGCAATGGACACAGACACTAGGGGGGTGAGGGCACGAATGCGGGGGTGGTGTCATGGGGGGGGTAATGGGTGGATAAGGACACATATGTAATACCTTAATCAATAAAGAGAAAAAAAACATATTAAAAGTACAAAAAATGTACCCTAAATAATTCACTGGCAGATAAATAAGGATGTACATAAAGTCAAATAAAAACTGGGGCTGCTTTGGACAGAGAGTGATGGTGGAGTTAAGTGGAAAGATGGTGGTTTTTCAAGTCAGAGAGCTTGGGTTTAGATTGTAGCTCTGCCAACTATAAGTTGTTGACCTTGAGCAAGGTACAAGACTACTTCCTACTTCTCCTTAAATGTGGGCCAAGTGGTGGTGATAATGCCCAACTTGCAGGGTTGTTGAAATGATTAGAAATAATATACCACTACATAAATGGTAGTTCTTATTATTAAAAAAAAAAAAAAGTCTATTGAAGATATTCAACAACTCATGTCTAGATTGGGATTCTTTGAGGCATGCCTTACTGGAGTTTTGTTGATATGGAAACAGATCAGTAACTTCTTTGATAGGTACCTGCTCTTGTTGGTTTTCTCTGTATAGCCTTTACTTACTGTAAACCTAACTAACCAAATAAACATTTTTTTCAGTGCTTTAAAAAAAAGAAAAATAGCCCTGGCCGGTTTGGCTCAGTGGATGGAGCGTCGGCCTGTGGACTGAAGGGTCACAGGTTCGATTCCGGCCAAGGGCACATTCCCGGGTTGTGGGCTCGATCCCCAGTAGGGGGCGTGCAGGAGGCAGCTGATCAATGGTTCTCTTCCATCATTGATGTTTCTATCTCTCTATCCCTCTTCCTTCCTCTCTGAAATCAATAAAAAAATATATTTATTAAAAAAAAAGAAAAATAGAAACTAAACATGAGAATTGAAGGGAACCTTTAAAAAGTGTTTCAATATACCCACAAATATCAACCTATGTTTTATTTTGCATATTGTACCTGCTGTGCACGCGCATGCGTGTGTGTGTGTGTGTGTGTGTGTGTGTGTATTTGTGTGTGTGTGTGTGTATTTGTGTGTGTGTGTGGTTCAGGTTGTTTAGATGAAAGGTAAGGATGGCTCAAAACACTGAGATGAGAGTGCAAATAGGGAAAAATATAATAATAGTGCATTTACAAGACAGAATCATTGGACCTGATTCACAGAGTATGAGGGACAAAGAAAATGTAAATATCCAGGATTGCTCACAAGCACTTGACCTAAATAACTGAGTAGATGGTGGTGTCTTTTACAAGTACAAAGATTAGGACAAAATATTAGGGAATTACAAAGACAATAATATAAACAATTGATTATAAACACGTGCTGTCTTAAAGGAGAAAACAAAACAGTGTTATGGGTAGGGAAACATAAATAAATAATGAATTTAGAAAAAGAAATAAAGCTGTAGTTCTTTGTAAAGTCAGAGTTAAATTTTGTTAAGTGTAGCTCAGAGTAGAAGATTGTAATATTCTAGTATATATCATTTAAATTGTAAATTTCAGAGGTGGATGGATGCACTTTGGCTGCTAGTTCCAGTGTATAAACATGGGAATTTTTACCAAAAATTTAGCAGAGAAAATAGTCATAGGAAGAGTTTCCCAAAGAATTGAAAGATAATCATATTGGATGATCTGTGAGCATGACAAAATCAAAATAATGGATAAAAGTATTAAAATTAAGACTGACTCAGGTACTAATATAATAAATAAAAGGGAGTGTTGGTAGGTCAGTATACCATAAGATGGGAGCAAATGTTTCACTCGAGTTTTATGAGTCTTTAAACTGTAGTATTTTTTTAAAAATATTTTTTTTTTATTTCAGAGAGGAAGGGAGAGCAAGAGAGAGATTGAAACATCAATGAAGAGAGAGAATCATTGATCAGCTGCCTCCTGCACGCCCCCTCCTCCCCCCCCATTGGGGGCTAATCCCACAATTGGGTCATGTACCCTGTCGGGGAATGGAACCGTGATCTCCTGGTTCATGGGTTGACACTCTACCACTAAACCATGCTGGCTGGGCTTAAACATTAGTATTTTTAAAATATGGTAGAGGTCCAATAGTAAGGGACTGAAATTCAGAAACAAAGACCCTAATATGTGTTGGGTAAGAGAATAAAGAAGTTTGCCTCCAAAGAAGACTTTATACATATAGAGAAGGCTGCTACCATGGAATAAGAGTTCCAAGGGTTGGGACAGAAAATAGAGAAAATGATTTCACTTAGAGGAAAGGATGAATAAGGAAGTTAAATTCTGATAGGAAGTGAAAGACTCTTCTATTTTGGACAGATGCAGGAAAGAGGCTTCTACTTTTGTCAGCTACAAAATAAAATGGGGTGGAAAGGCATAGAAAATGTCATCTCCACTAACCCCAGAAGAATATAGATTATTCTGCTACTTTACAAAGAATCCCTATAGTTGTAATGTGGGGCTGGATGGTCTTACTACTTCCTTAGGTGTTAGAAGCAACAGTTAATACAGCAGTGACTTCTGAGAAGAATCAGGCAATCATCATGTGATCCCCATGTTGAGAAGAGTTGGAGGTTGGGAGAACATAGGAAGACAGATTCCCAATAGTATCATGTCAGAGGTCCACAATGGCACCGCCTATTTAGATGTTGTGATCACCAGGTCTGCATTCAAAATGTTCTTTAATTGATGGTCGGTATTAAATGTTTTATGGATTAGTTCTATCTTCTGAACTTATAACAAGAATATAAAAATATGATTTGGGACAATTGCAGTTTACAGTTGTTTTCATTTTAATTTAATAAGTGCTTTGTAGTTTCAAACTACAGAGGTTATCAACTGTGAAAAATATTTTTGTTACCTATATTATCATAATGTTTATTTGAAAGTTGATCTTTAGAAAATTTAAATATAAAGAAGTATATTTCTATTTGTTTTAGGTGATTTTGAGAATTGCATTAAGTTTCTTCTATTATATGGACTAGTAATTCAGAATATTTTTAGAGCATTGAGAGTGCTTTTTAGCAATTCACCTCATGGCGAGCCCTAGGCCATTTAAAATTTATGCTATGCACTCAACAGGAAAGTTATCAGGATCCTGGGCTGTGTGAAAATTGATAACATTCATTGATCAATGATGTATGAACTGAATCTATGAAACTTGTTTGGTTTTACCTGCACTTCACTAATACTTTGATTCATATTCCTGGAAATAAATATAAGAAGTCACACACATGCTAGAAAATAATAAAACCATTTTGACATTATATCTAATTTGTGCTGTGGCCTCTGACTCAATCTGATTCAGGTATCAAATCATCTGAGTAGTTTTGTGAGGAACATGTTCATTAAAATCATGGCACAATTTTCTAGGGGTTTACTCTTTTAGTAATACAGCTATCACAAATTCTATGCATGTTCAAAAAAATAGAAAAATTATCTATTTTTTCTATTATGAAAATGTTGCCATAAATATAAACATGTGTAATATGCAACTAAATAAGAAAAGAGGTCAAATGTGTAAGAAGTTGTTAAGATTATTGTATTAGAAAAAGCCAGAAAATCTAGTAGGTTTTATTTATCACTTTTTAATCATGTCTATCTTTTTGTCATGTTCTGCTTGGATTCCGTACTTCTTATCCTAGCAGAAAGCTTCAGTGCTTTCTGTAGAATTTTTGTGTCTTAGTATATGTATTATGTTTCTGTCAGTAGATTAATAGCTCATCTTTAAGCAGGGTTTGATCATCTCTTATCTTGGTATATTAGGTTTTCATAATTAGGTTTATGCTTTTTTCAAAAAAAATCTTTATTGTTGAAAGTATTACATATGTCCCTTTTTTCCCCTTATTGCCCTCTTCCACCCTCCTCCCCACAAGCCTTCACCACCCACTGTCTGTGTCCTTTGGTTATGCATATACACATATGAGGTCATAGGTTGATCTCTTCCCCACCCCGCTCTCTCCTTCCCTACCTTCCCTCTGAGGCTTGACAGTCTGTTTGATGCTTCTGTGTCTCTGGGTCTTTTTTGTTCATCAGTTTATGTTGGTCATTAGATTCCACATATGAGTGAGATCATGTGATACTTATCTTTCTCTGACTGGCTTATTTCACTTAGCATAATGCACTCCAAGTCCATCCATGCTGTTGCAAATGGAAAAAAAGTTCTTTCTTTTTTATAGCGGCATGATATTCCATTGTATAGATGTACCATAGTTTTTTAATCCACTCATCTGCTGATGGGCACTTAAGCTGTTTCTAAATCTTAGCTGTTATAAATTGTGCTGCTGTGAACATAAGGGTGCATATATTCTTTCTGATTGGTGTTTCTGATTTCTTGGGATATATTCCTAGAAGTGGGATTACTGGGTCAAATGGGAGTTCCATTTTTAATTTTCTGAAGAAACTCCACACTGTTCTCCACAGTGGCTGCACCAGTCTGCATTCCCACCAGCAGTGCAAAAGGGTTCCTTTTTCTCCGCATCCTCACCAGCACTTGTTGTTTGTTGATTTTTGATGATAGCTATTCTGACAGGTGTAAGGTGGTAACTCGTTGTTTTGATTTGCATCTCTCAGATGATCAGTGACTTTGAGCACTTTTTCATATGCCTTTTGGCCTTTTATATGTCCATTTTGGACAAGTGTCTATTGAGGTCCTTTGCCCATTTTTTTTATTGGATGTTTATCTTCCTTTTGTTAAGTCGCATGAGTTCCCTGTAGATTTTGGAGGTTAACCCCTTATCAGATGTATCATTGGTAAATATGTTCTCCCATGGAGTTGGCTTTCTTGTTATTTTATTGATGGTTGCTTTTATGCTTTTGTTTTTTTAAATTAATCCTCATCTGAGGATATTTTCCATTGATTTTTTTAGAGATAATGAAAGGGATAGGGAGAGACAGAGAGAGGAACATCATTGTGAGAGAAGCACATTGATTGGTTGCCTCCTACAAGCACCCTGGCCTAGGATTGAGCCTGCAACTGAGGTATGTGCCCTTGACCATAATCAAACCCCATGACCCTTCAGTCTGAGCTGATGCTCTAACCACTGAGAAAACTAGCTAGAGTAGGTTTATGCTTTTTTACTCCATAAACCTCACCTTTATTTCTAAGTAGTTAAGCTTCTTTTTTTTTTACTAGTCCATCTAATATTCAAATCTATTGGTACCTAATTGCCTCAGAGCATAAATGTCCTACCCCTACAACTTCAACTGTTCAGACACTGGGACTTAAATATGCCCCCTTTATCCTGTAAGGTAGCCCCTAATCTCCAGTGGAACTCAGCTCAAAGTTCTGTGACTTGTAGCCTGGGGCTTGGAACTTTGCACTCTGCAACAGGACTGATAGAATTTGAACTACTTCATACCTATTTGACTTGGGATTATTTGCTGATGATTCTCTGTGTTTCCACATTTCCTCTCCATGATATTAATAAAAGTGCCTACCTACCTCGTGGGTTTTTATGATGATTAAATTAGTTAATAGTTCTAAGTGTTTGAACTGTGTCTAGTACCCTGTAAGTGCTTTCAAAATGAAGTGCTTATCTAACTACTTATTCATTGTTTAAAAATATACTCCATTTTAGGTTTTTTAATACTAATATTTACATTCAACCCAACACGCGTATCCACTACCACCTCTCAGTGGACTTATTACCTCATGTAGAACTCACCTTGAGTTTCATAACTATAAATCCTTGAAAATTTTTTCCTGCAATGTCTCATCATTGGCTTTGTCTGCCTGTTTTCAAATTGCTAGTGGCTTGCATGAGTTACACACTAAAGATTTTCCATGCATAAAATATATCCTATATAGCTGTTCAAGGACAAAATAGATAATATATGGTAAACACATTCCAGAGTGCTGAGCACTCAGTAATGCTCAATAATTCTTACCTCGACACCCCATCGGCAATGCCTGTTGGAATAAGTCTCAGCTACTCCTTCTGCAGACCAGGACTTGCTTATGACATTTATGTAATAGTGATTTAGAGCCAATAAACTTTGGTCCAGTAAGATCTGTTTGTATCTATAACTCTGACAGCAAATATGTGGGCTTTTCACACCAAGCAATTCTCTACTTCTCTGCACACACCAACTAGGTGTCCTACAAGTCAATTCAATTCTAATGCTAAGTACCCAGAGCCAGAGACAGATCCTGCAAGTTAAGGGCTCAGTCCAAGAAGACCTTCCCCACTTCAGGTGCCAATTATAAGTCCCAGGTTTCTCATTTTTATGACCCATTGGCTATAAATCAGGGTTCCCATATCCCCCTCCTGGGGTTCATAAACTTGCTGGAATGCCTCAGAGAACTCAGAGAAAATAGTTTACTTACTACTACAAGTTTATTAGAAAGAATATTATAAAGGCTATAAATGAGCAACCAGATAAAGGTGCTCATCTTGAAGAGTCCTGGGATAAGAGCTTCTGTCCAGCGCAGTATGCCAACCTCCCAGAATGGAGACACTCTCATAAACCTGGAAGCTGATTGAACCCATTGTTTATGACATTCATGGAAGTTCCATTATGAGCTATACTGATTATTAACTCAGTCCCAGCCTCTCTCCCTTCCCTGGAGGTCAGGTGGAGGGGCTGAAAGTTCTGACCCTCTAATCACATGGTTGGTTCCTCTGGTAACCAGTTCCAATTCCAGAGCTATCTAGGGGTCCATTGAGAGTTTATTAGCATAAACCCAGGTAAGATTAAAAGAGGTTCATTATAGCCCTAGATGGTTTGGCTCAGTGGATAGAGCTTTGACCTGTGGACTGAAGGGTCCCAGGTTTGATTCCAGTAAAGTGCACATGCCCGGGTTGCGGGCTCAATCCCCAGCAGGAGGCAGCCAATCAATGATTCTCTCTCATGATTGATGTTTCTACCTCCCTCTCCCCTCCTCTCTGAAATCAATAATATATATAAATATATTTATATAAATAGTAGAGGCCCAGTGCACAAATTTGTGCATGGGTGGGGTCTCTGTGAGTGGCTTGCAGGGATCAGGCCGAAACCTGCAGTCCAACGTCACCTGCAGCTCCTACCTGCCACTCCTGCTCATTGCTCATTCTGGCCCCACTGTGCCTGCCATGGACTTGTGCCCAATCAGTCCCAATCGGGAGAGTCCCACAGCAGTGCTTGCCATCCATGAGCCCTGCATCTGGAGTCCTCCTAAGGCAGTGATGGCGAACCTATGACAAGCGTGTCAGTACTGACACACGTAGCCATTTCTGATGACACAAGGCCGCTGAGGCGGCCGCATGCCTAGGATGAAACATTTGCTGCTCCTGAGGATGAAACATTTGCGAAATAATGTTTTTTCCTCAAAGAGACACACTACTTGAGTTTTGCTCAGTTTTTTGGCGAAGTTTGACACACCAAGCTCAAAAGGTTGCCGATCACTGTCCTAAGGGGAGTGGCCTGCGGGATTGGGTTAAAAGCAGCTCTCCAACATCCCCTGAGGGATCTCAGATTTCGAGAGGGCGCAGGCCAGGCTGCAGGACCCCACCGGTGCACGGATTGGGTCAGGGAGGGAGCATGGGAGGGCTCCAGGGAGTGTCCCGTCCATCTCACTCAGTCCCAATCAACGGACCCCAGCAGCAAGCTAACCTACCAGTCAGAGCATCTGCCCCTGGTGGTCAGTGCACTTCATAGCGACTGGTCAACCAGTTGACTGTCTGCCCTCTGGTGGTCAGTGCACATCACAGCGAGAGGTTGAGCAGCCTTAGCATATTACGCTTTGATTGGTTATTTGGTTGTTCTGCTGTTTGGTCTATTTGCATATTACCCTTTTATTATATAGGATATATACAATTAAATATATATATATATACTAGAGACCCAATGCATGAAAATTGGTACAAGAGTAGGCCTTCATTCCGCCAGCTGCTGGCACCAGCTTCCCTCCAGCACCCGGGACCCAGGCTTCCCTTCTCTGGCCACCAGCAGGCACCCGGGACCCAGGAGGCTTTGCTCCGGCCCTGGCTTCCTCCAGAAGGATGTCCAGAATGATGTCTGGAAGGACATTCAGTCTAAACAGCATATTACCCTGTTATTATACATATATATATATATATATATATATATATATATATATATATATACACACACACACACACACACAAGAGGCCCGGTGCACGAAATTCGTGCACAGAGGGGGTTGGCCCTCAGCCCAGCCTGTACCCTCTCCAATCTGGGACCCCTCGAGTGATGTCTGACTGCCCGTTTAGGCCTGATTATCGGGCCTAAACGGGCAGTCGGACATTCCTCTCACAATCCAGGACAGCTGGCTCCCAACTGCTTGCCTGCCTGCCTGCCTTCCTGATTGCCCCTAACCACTTCTGCCTGCCAGCCTGATCACCCCCTAACCACTCCGCTGCCAGCCTGTTTGCTCCCAACTTCCCTCCTCTGCCAGCCTGGTCACCCCTAATTGCCCTCTCCTGCAGGGTTGATCACCTCCAACTGCCCTCCCTTGCAGGCCTGGTCCCTCTCAACTGCCCTCCCTTGCAGGCCGGGTGCCTCCCAACTGCCCTCCCCTGCTGGCCATCTTGTGTCCACATGGGGGCAGGATCTTTGACCACATGGGGGCAGCTATATTGTGTGTTGCAGTGATGATCAATCTGCATATTACTCTTTTATTATATAGGATAGAGGCCTGGTACAGGGGTGGGGGCCAGCTGGTTTGCCCTGAAGGGTGTCCCGGATCAGGTGGGGGTTCCCTTGGGGCATGGGACGGCCTGAGCGAGGGGCCTGTGGTGGTTTGCAGGCCAGCCACGCCCCCTGGCAACCCAATCAGAGGCCCTGGTATCTGGAATTTATTTTCCTTCTACACTTGAAACTTTGTAGCCTGGAGCAGAGCCAAGCCTGGGGCTCCCTCCGTGGCTGGCAGCCATTTCTGTTGGGGTTATAATTGAAACTTTGTAGCCTTAAGCCAAGGCTTGGGCCCAGCCAGGGTGTGCAGAAAGCTTTGCTTCCCCTGTTGCCGGGGGCAACATTGGCCTGCTCTCTCAAGCTCCATTCTGCCACCATTTCTGTTTGAATTTGTTTACCTTCTATAATTGAAACTTTGTAGCTTGAGTGGAGGCTTAGGCCTGGCAAGGGCAGGCGGAAAGCTTGGCTTCCTCTGTTACCTAGGAAACCTTGCTCTCTGTGGCTGTAGCCATCTTGGTTGGGTTAATTTGCATGCTTGCTCTGATTGGATGGTGGGCGTAGCTTGTGGACGTGGCTTGTGGGTGTATCGGAGGTATGGTCAATTTTCGTATTTGTCTATTATTAGGTAGGATACTAGTGGCCTGTTGCAGGAAGATTCCTGTGCGCACCGCCGCCGCCGCCGCTGCCACTGCCCACACTTTCCCTCTGGCAGCCGCCTTGTTTTTCGCTTTCGCTCCCTCTTCCTTCTATGCTGTCTTCAGTCTTCACTCCTCCCTTCCTCAGCGTATGCAAATTAACTGCCATCTTTGTTGGGTTAATTTGCATACTCACTCTGATTGGCTGTGGGCATAAGCGAAGGTACGGTCAATTAGCATTTTTCTCTTTTATTAGTGTGTGTGTGTATATATATATATATATATATATATATATATATATATATACTGAGTGGCCAGATTATTTTTATAGTGTGTGTGTGTATATATATATATATATATATATATATATATATATATATATATATACTAGAGGCCCGGTGCACGAAATTCGTGCACGGGGGGGGGGGGGGCAGCGGGGAGTGTGTCCCTCAGCCTGGCCTGCACCCTCTCCAATCTGGGACCCCTCATGGGATAACCAGCAGTTGGACATCCCTCTCACAATTCAGAACTGCTGGCTCCTAACCGCTCACCTGCCTGCCTGATTGCCCCTAACTGCTTCTGCCTACCAGCCTGATTGTCCCTAACTGCTCCCCTGCTGGCTTGATTGCCCCTAACTACCTCTGCCTCGGCCCACACCTGGTACCCAGGATTCCCTCCTCCAGCTGACCACAGGCACCCAGGATCCGGGCTTCTCTCCCTCTGGTCAGCCATAGGCGCCCAGGCTGGCTGCAGCCTTAGGGGATGGTGGACAGGGGGCTTCGCCTGTGCTGCAGCTGCAAGTGCTGGTGCCCGGGACTGCGGGGTGGGCGGCTTCTTTGTCTCCCAGGCCACAGCCAGCCACAGGTGCTGGTGCCCGGGACTGCAGGGTGGGCGGATTCTCCATCTACCATGCTGTAGCCAGCTGCAGGTGCTGGCACCTGGACCACAGGGTGAGCGGCTTCTCTGTCTCCCAGGCCACAGCCAGCCACAGTTACTGGTGCCCAGGTCCGCAGGGTGGGTGGCTTCTCTGTCTCCCAGGCCACAGCCAGCCGCAGGTGCTGGTGCCCAGGTCCGCAGGGTGGGTGGCTTCTCTGTCTCCCAGGCCACAGCCAGCCGCAGGTGCTGGTGCCCGGGACTGCAGGGTGGGCGGCTTCTCTGTCTCCCAGGCCACAGCCAGCCGCAGTTACTGATGCCCAGGACTGCAGGGTGGGCGGCTTCTCTGTCTCCCAGGCCACAGCCAGCCACAGGTACTGGTGCCCAGGACCGCAGGGTGGGCGGCTTCTCCATCTCCCGGGCTGCAGCCAGCCTCAGGTACTGGTGCCCGGTTTCTCCATCTCTCCCAGGACGTGGGGTGGGTGGACATGGGGTGGGCAGCTTCTCCAGCTGGCTGTAGCCTGGGATCATAGGGCAAGTGGCTTCTTCATCTCCCAGATCGCATCCACCCTCAGGTACTGGCACCCGGTTTCTTGTCTCCCCCAGGACGTGGGGAGGGCGGCTTCTCCAGCTGGCTGCGGCTTGGGATCACAGGGCAGGTGGCTTCTTCATCTCCCGGGCTGCAGCCAGCCTCAGGCGCTGAGGCGCGGTTTCTCATTCTCCCCCAGGAGGTGGGGCAGGCGGACCTGAGGTTTCTGCTGCTGGCTGCAGCCTGGGATCACAGGGCAGGCGGCTTCTTCATCTCCCGGGCTGCAGCCAGCCTCAGGCACTGGCACCTGGTTTCTTGTCTCCCCCAGGACGTGGGGTGAACTGCTTCTCCAGCTGGCTGAGGCCTGAGATCACGGGGCAGGCAGCTTCTTGGTCTCCGTGGCTGCAGCCAGCCTCAGGTGCTGGGGCCCGGTTTCTCCGTCTCCCCAGGACATGGGGCGGGCGGACCTGAGGCTTCTGAGGCTGGCTGAGGCCTGGGATCATGGGGCAGGTGGCTTCTTGGTCTCCGTGGCTGCAGCCAGCCTCAGGCGCTGGCACCTGACTTCTCCAACTCCCAGAGACCTGGAGAGGCTGGGGGACGGGGCTGCCGCCATGTTTTCAGTTTAATTGCATACCCACTCAGATTGAATGGTGGGCGTGGCTGGGGCGTGGCTGGTGGGCGTGGCTTGTGAGTGTAGCGGAGTGATGATTTGCATACTACTCTATTATTAGATATATATATATATATATATATATATATATATATATATATATACTGAGTGGCCAGATTATTTTTATAGTGTGTGTGTATATATATATATATATATATATATATATATATATATATATATATGTATGTATATATATATATATATATATATATATATATACTGAGTGGCCAGATTATTATGATCTCTGAATGCATAATAATCTGGCTACTCAATGCATATCCTATATAATAAAAGGTTAATATGCAAATTGTCCCCTCAACCAAGAGTTCGACCAGCAGGCAGGCTGGCCAACTGCCCATGTCCCCTCCCCCTGGCCAGGCTTGCCAGACCCCACCCATGAATGAATTCATGCACCAGACTATATATATATATATATATATATATATATATATGCACTGAGTGGCCAGATTATTATGCGTTCAGAGATCATAATAATCTGGCCACTCAGTGTGCATATATATATATATATATATATATATATATATATATGGCTTATTATAAACTAGAGGCCTGGTGCACTAAATTTGTGCACTGGGGGGTGTCCCTCAGCCCAGCCTGCACCCTTTCCAATCTGGGTCCCCTGTGGGATCGGGCCTAAACCAGCAGTTGGACATCCCTCTCACAAACCGGGACTGCTGGCTCCCAACTGCTCACCTGCCTGGCAGCCTGATCACCCCCTAACCACTCCCCTCCCAGCCTGATTGATGCCTAACTGCTCCCCTGCTGGCCCAGTCACTCCTAACTGCCCTCCCCTGCAGGCCTGGTCACCCCCAACTGCCCTCCCCTGCTGGCCATCTTTGACCACATGGGGGCAGCCATCTTGTGTGAGGGTGTGAGGGTCAATTTGCATTTTACCTCTTTATTATATAGGATAACAAAAATGCTAGCCCCTCTTATCCTATCACTTAGGAAATTTAAAGGATTTTAGGAGCTCTTTTTGTTTAAAGATTGTCAGCAACCAAAGATATGATGAAAAACAAATATATCATTCTTATATTACAATGTCACAGGCAGTAACTTAAATGGCTATATCATCTCTTAAATGTTGTAAACAAATTATTTTTGGTTTTAACTATTTTAGGGATTAGTCATCCTCCACTTAGCTGTGTAAATTTGACCACCAGTCATACTGACGATAAAAATAAAATGGACTAGGAGTCAAAAACACAAGGTAACTGAAAATTTGCATAATTGAAAAGATGAACATAGTGAATTCAGAAAATAACTGTAGTGACAGTAGGTAGTAACATTTTACTTAAACAATCAAGTATAGAGTTGCCCTACAGAAAAAAAGAAACAAAGAAATAAATCGTTATAGTTTTGCTAGAAATGAAAAATGCATTTGAAGGAGGCTGTATTGATTTTTAAATGGAAACCTCTATAGACAAAACACTCAATAAAGTATATTTCTCACCTCCCACTAAAATATCCTTTTTTGCTGTAAATCCTGTTCAAGTAATAAGGTAAATTTTCCATGATCTCTGTATGTATAACATATGTACAAGGAAGTATTATGGGCAACAAAAATTAAGATAGTAATATCTATCTGAATTCATCTCAGGTATCATAACTTGGTTTTAGGTATTTTAGAAAATGCAATAAATTTTAGAAAGATTTACAGCAATGTTTTTATTTTTTCACATTCTGATTGTGTTTTATGTATTACCTGCCTCATACACACAATAGGATCCAGGAGAGAATTCACTGATTTGTTGTTAATTTAATGGTGTGGCGAGTAAAAAGCAAAACAAAACTTTTTCTCCCACTGGACTAAAAATCAAACTGACAGACAGATTAACAGGTGAAAATCAAATTTTATATGTGCACAAGGAAAACTCACATAAGAATGAAAATTCCAAAGACAGTGAAGCCAAATTGAGTATGTATGTCATTTTTTCCCCAGTTTTTTTTATTTCAAGATAAACTATTTTAAATATCATAATATTACATGCAATAAACATTAACATCTCAAAAAAACAACTTTAAATATGATAAAATTACATGCAATAAATACCAATTATTCAAGAAAAATTATATATAATAATATTACATGTAATAAACATTAATATTTCAAGGATAAAAGGATTTTAAGTATAATAATATTACCAAAACTATACTGATATAGTATGATATCACAAAAGTTGTAGGAAATATTAAAATTCTGCAAATAATGGGATTACTTCTATTATATTCTAGAATATTTTCCTCTCTGGCTCTATTTTTGTTCATCAGTTTATGTTGTTTATTATATTCCACAAATGAGTGAGATCATATGATATTTATTTTTCTCCAACTGGCTTATTTTGACTAGCATGATGCTTTTACAATCTATTTTGTCAGATCTGAGTATTGCTACTCCAGCTTTTTTTTTTTTTTCTTTTCTATTTGCATGGAAAATTTTTTTCCACCCCTTCACTTTCATCCTGTGTGTGTCTTTTATTTTGAGGTGTGTCTCTTGTAGACAGCATATAGTTGGGTCATATTTTTTTATCCATTCAGCTACCCTACAGCTTTTGATTGGAGCATTTAATCCATTTACACTTAGGGTTATTATTGAGAGGTACTTATTTATAGCCATTTTAATTCTATATGGCTAGGTTTCTCTCTCTATTTCTTCTTCTCAGCAATCCCTTTAACATTTCTTGTCATGCTGGCTTGGTGGTGATGAACTCCTTTAGCTTTTTTTTTTTTTTTTTTTTTTTTTTTTGTCTGGGAAGCTCTTTGTTTAGCTGTCTATTTTGAATGATAGCTGTGCTGGATATAGTAATCTTGGTCTCAGATCCTTGCTTTCCATTACCTTGAGTATATCACCCTTCTGGCCTGTAGGTGTCAGCCTTATGGGAACTCCTTTGTAGGTAACAGTTTTCTTTTCTCTTGCTGCTTTTAAGATTCTCTCTTTGTCTTTAATTTTTGGCATTTTAATTATGATGTGGATGGGCGTGGGTCTGTTTGGGTTCTTTTTGTTTGGGGTTCCCTGTGCCTCCTGAACTTATCTAACTTTTTCCTTTACCAGTTAGGGAAGTGTTCTACCATTATTTCTTCAAACACCTTCTCTGTTCCTTTCTCCCTTTCTGCCTCTTCTGGCACACCTAATATTCTAATATTGTTACGTTTCACATTGTCCCGCAGCTCCCTTAAGCTGTCCTCCTGTTTTTTTAATTGTTTTCATTTTAGTTCTCTAATTGAATGATATTTTCAACTCTGTTTTCTAATTCACTGATTTGACCCTCAGCTTCTCTTAATCTGCTGTATATTCCTTCCAATGTGTTCTTATTTGTGTTATGTCACTTTATCTCAAACTGTTCTTTTTTCATAGTTACTATATCGTTTTTCATACTGTTGAGCATTTTTAACATCATTACTCTGAACTTTGTTTCAGATAAATTTCTTATCTCTACTTCATTTATCTTCTTCTGGAGAATTCCCTAGTTCTTTCATTTGGGGGTTGTTTCTTTGTCTCCTCATTTTGGTTGTCTGTTTGGGTTTGTGACTATGTATTAGGTAGATCCTCTATACCTCTCTAGTGCAGGACAGTGTTAAAGGCTGTTTCTTACTAAATGGATCAGGCAAAGACTCAAAGCCTCCAGACACCACCTCTGCCTATAGACTAATAGGATTCTGGCTTGAATTGCCCCCAGGGAATCGTCCTCAGTTATAGCGAGAGTATTTTCAACAGGGTGGGGCAGTTGCTGCTGCCTGGAGGCTAATTGTTACTTTTAATCTCTTAATGGCCTCAGGCCTAGGTGTTTTCCAATAGGGTGTGTCGACTGTCTTCCCCGCAGACTAGGCAAATGTCTGTGTGGGAAATATGTCCTCTGCCATGTGGGGGAGTGACTCAGCCCAGGAAACTTGGGGTGTCTGCCTTCTGAGCTCTATCCCCCGAGTCCCCAATCCTGGGTTCTGCTCTCACAGCTCCAGTTTACTTCACCCTCCCTCTGCCAGAGCACGAGGTGGGTGGCTCCACAGTGAATTTTTGTGCACTGGTCCTTTAATAGGGTGCCCGAACTTTCAGCTGCCACTCCATGGCAGACAGCATCCCACTGCTTTTCACAGTTAGATGTTATGTCAGTACCCTCCTCAGTTTGGTGCTCTCTGCTGGGGAGCCCAGCTTGGGGATTAGATCCCAGCATTCTCAGTGGCTCTCCCCCACAGCTGAGATATCTCTTGGGACTTCAGTTGCCATCTGTGGGTGCCCGGCCAGTCCTTTCATGCCTCTGCCCCTCCTACCAGTCTCTATGGGATCTCCACCTTTGGACCTTGGGTATCAGGGTTTTCTCCTGTGAGTTTTCCATTGATTATTCAGGAAGCCTTTCCGTATTTCAGTTGTAATTCCAGCTTGTTCTTGGGAGCACTTCCATGCAGCATCCTCCTACTCTGCCGCCATTTTTAATCTCCACGTGTGTCATTTTGAAGGAAAAAGAAAAGGAGAGCTTGGAATCCTAAATTTTAAAAGTGAAAATGGACAATTTATGGGTAGTTGAGGAAGCGCACAACATACCGTATTTTCCGGTGTATAAGACGACTGGGCGTATAAGATTTTCCTGGGTTAAAAAGTCATCTTATATGCTGGAAAATACAGTAATTGTAACAGGAACGATGGGTGGGGATTGTTTCAGAAAAGGTACCGTATTTTCTGGTGTATAAGATGACTTTTTAACCCAGGAAAATCTTATACGCCCAGTTGTCTTATACGCCGGAAAATATGGTATAGGGCAGAACATACAATGTTTGCTAGGCAACCTAGGAATACTGGGACACAGAGGTTGTTCTAGGTAATTGGGCCCTGCTTGGATCCTTCCTATCTAATGCTAAGGTGGTTATGATAAGGTTCCCTCCATGAAGCATATTTTTCAATCTAAATTTCTTATGAGGAAAGGGGGAAGGTAAAAAGCTCTTTCTGATTTTTTTTTTTTTTTTGGTTAATAAATCAATATTCCAAGAGGCAGTTTTAGGGTGTCTATACTTTGGTCTTCTTCAATAGCTATAAGTAAAAAATGTATCTTAGTGGTAGTTAAGAAAATTGTAACACAATATATAAGAAACAAACTTTTAGTGGGGGGAGAAAAAGTCTTAGACTAAAAATTCTTTTTGAAAAATTAATATAAAAGTATTTAAGAATTACCTGTGTGACTTGGTAGATATAACATTTTGTGCTTTATCTAAAATAATTATTAACATCTATATTAAATTCTACAAATAAGTGGAAGTAAGAAATTATCATTTATTAATATAACATTATATAAAACTAGAGGCCTGGTGCACAAAATTCAAGCATGGGGTGTCCCCACAACCCAGCCTGCACCCTCTCCAATCCAGGACCCCTTGGGGGATGTCCGACTGCTGGTTTAGGCCCCTTGGGGGATGCCTGACTACCAGTTTAGGCAGTCAGACATCCCTCTCACAATCCAGAATAGCTGGCTCCTAACCACTTGCCTGCCTGCCTGTCTGCCTGATTGCCCCTAACTGCCACCCTGCCAGCCTGGTCACCCCCACTGCCCCCCCCTGCCAGCCTGGTCGCCCCACACAGCCTGCTGTTCAGTCATTTGGTCATCCCTCACTAACCCCCCTGCCGGCCTGGTTGCCCCATGCAGCCTGCTGTTTGGTGGTTACTGTGAGGGCGTCCTGACCAATTTTCATATTACCCTTTTATTAGTATAGATTATCCATATAAAAACTTTTAAACCAATATGTAAAAATTGATGATTTTTCTCTCCTAATGCATTAATTTATTTTCAGGGGCCATTTAATAATTTATACCAAGTGTGTTTATTTACTCATTCAATAAATACTTGAGAAATTTATCATGTGCTTGGAATTTCTTATGTTTTGTTTATGATATTCTCCTTGCCATGCAAGGATTAGGCAATATTGTTTATATAAAGAAATAGTTATTCTGCTTGCAAAATAACTAAAATGGGAGATGCAAAATTATAAATTGAGATTATGGTGTATATTGTTCCATGTAATCTAATCCTTAAATCAATAAAAATTAAAATAAATGTAGTTTTTAAATATTGTATTATGTATTTTAATGGTTAGAAAGTAGTAGTGGGCTATGCTATAAGCATTAATAAGGAGCACAGTTTTTAGCAATAATAAGTTTATTATGAATGAGATAGGTGTCATATATTACAGATGCTAATTGTATCATATTTCCTGAAGCAATATGTCTTTATTTTTATCTTAGTATATGAAAGTGTCAGCAAAGCTTATCTCTAATGGAGTCTATGGGATTATAAATTCCAAATTACTAGTGATCTTATTCAATGTAGTATTTCTTATTCAATTCTTTAAACTGATTTGTAATATGGCATTAAAGTTGTAGTGTGGCCGAAAGCGGTTTGGCTCAGTGGGTAGAGCGTCGGTCTGTGGACTGGAAGGTCCCAGGTTCGATTCCTGTCAAGGGCATGTACATTGGTTGTGGGCACATCCCCCGGTGCGGGGTGTGCAGGAGGCAGCTGGTCGATGTCTCTCTCTCATCAATGTTTCTAGCTCTCTATCCCTCTCCCTTCCTCTCTGTGAAAAATCAATAAAATATATTTAAAAAAAAAAAGTTGTAGTGTGGTTCATGCAGCAGTAAACCTGAAATGATTAAAAGTATAAAACTTATTCCTTCACATAGCAAGTAATTACTTAACACTTTCATAATATAGGAATTTTGCCAGAAAGCTAGATGCTGAATTAAAAAAAAAAAGTATAAAGTCTTCAATATTAAACAAGGGCATTTAACTGAGGATATACTACCCTGTGACCGTCAAAAGGTTCAATTCTCCACTTAAATTAAAAACCAAGGTTCTATTGTTATTTGTTATCACTGCTTAATGTATTTGTGTAACCAAGTCCAAATCAGTACCAATAAACTAAGTGACAAGGAATTGGGATTTTATTCAGGAAGCCAAGAAGATGACCTAAAGAACCATCTTAGGAAATTACAGAATTCAGACTTCATTTATGTCAGGAGAAGGGGAAAATGGAAGGGCCAAGAGGTGATTGATGACAGAATACATTTGAGCACCAGCAGAGTTCAAGTATGATTGTGAAACTTATTTGTTCTTAGCCTGGTGACTCTAATTGATGGGAGTCTGGTCAAGGAGTGCCTGAAAATCTTTAATAAATAATCACTGATTTTGTATATGCTCCCAGTATAGCCTCGGGAGAGGCATTTTCTGATAAAAGGCTATTTTTGTAAAACTCAAGCCACAAAAGGAATTTCTCTAACCATTAGCATGTCTATATGCAAGACCAAGCAGAAGCTATTAATCTAAAGGCCTTGGAAACAAAACAGTCTTGAACGGGATCAGGGCCGACTATTTTACTCTTACATAATCCTGTGTCTTTCCAATTTTAACGTTTATTCCAATCACGTGTATAACTTGTCAAATGAGTAACCTGCTTCAGTAAATCTGGGGTGGGGCTGATATTGAGATTCTGAATTTTTAACTCACATTCAGTTGTTCTCAATAGCAATTAGTACTCTCCATTATTGAGGTCAGATCCTTCTGTAGATTCTCCCCAAGCCCCTGAAAATATGGAGGCCTTTTTGTTTCTGGACCCAGTTTCAATGTGTGTATATTGGTTGGGGGGTGGGGTGGGGAAGGGGGTAGTATTCCCCACATCCACAATTAGTTCTCAAAACACAAGCTGAGTATCCTATAATTTAACTCAATTCAGACACCATTTACCAAATGAGTGTATCTTCAATAAAACTCATTTTGCTTTACTTTCATTATCGTTGACCTTAAAATCTTTTCCACATCGAGGAAAAGAACTGAGATCCCAGGTGGTAACTCCAATTCATAACAGCACTAGCAAAGGAGAAAGACAATCCACACATTTATCTGAAAACAGAACCATCCCTTAATTGCAGTAAATGGCTTGGTGTCACTTTTTTAAGTCTTCATATAAGCTTATTAAGTTGAGAATTTTCATCTTTTCACTTAAAGGGACAATTTTATGGTTTCTCTTTAGCATATCTGAATTGCAGCATCACTATTTTTGTACCTGGGGCCATTGTTAAGTAAAATAAGGGTTACTTAAATACAAGCACTGTGATACCAGTTGCATAGTATTCCATTGGGTACCTGTACCACAGCATTTTCATTCCGCTCATCTACTGATGGGCACTTGGCTGTTTTGAGATCTTAGCTATTGTATATAATGCTACTATGAACAAAGAAATGCATTTTTTCTTTCTGATTGGTATTTTAATATTTTAGGATATGTTCCCAGAGTGGGATCATTGAACAGAAGTTCAATTTTTGATTTTTGAGGAAATTCCATACTGTTTCCCATACTGGCTGCACCATTCTGCATTTGTAACAACAGTGCACGAGGGTTCCCTTTTCCCCACATGCTAAAATTTTGCTAAAATTGGCAATAGAAGTAAAATTTCAGTGTCTACACTTTATTATAATTAATTTGTTGTAAGTAACTGTGATCTGGAAATGATATAGAAGGGACAGCTAACTCTTTGAGTAATGAATCAACCATGAAAAGATATGCTCTGTGCTTCACAGTAGAGAACTGGGGCGGCATCAGTCTTACATCACATTCTTCCCCTAAGAGGCCCAATCATATATTTTTTGCATTTCATAATTTGTCTTAATAATGAAGGTTATTTAATGCTTTCTGGGTGAGGAGAGAAGTATAAATATCTGTTATGAGGTGGTATTATTAAAATGAAGGTGATAGATAGTAGTACTTTATGAAGTGCAGGCAACAATGTGGGATGTTTAAACAATTATTCTTCAAACTTTATTCTCTATAAAACTGCCTGGGTTTTGTTATAAAACTCATGAGTTAATATTTTGAAAGACCTAGTTAAAATGTAAATGTGCTACCTAAGACAAGTACAGGGAAGCCATTTTTTGTTTATTATCAACATTTATACATCACAATCTTTCAAGTATGTAAAATTAGATGATAAAATTTAAAATTGTATTGAGAAGTTGTTTTAAAAATAGAGACTTTATTTTTTGTTTGTTGATTTATTGATGATAGCCATTCCGGCAGGTGTGAAGCGATATCTTATTGTAGTTTTAATTTGCATCTATCTGATGATTAGGGAATTTGAGCATGATTTTGATCCATCATTAACAATATCTTGAAGATGAAATTTATACAAATGAAATTTCTGGAGTATGCTTAGCATTTGAGGCTATTGGTTGGTATTAGTTGATATACATATATAAAATAATCATTTAATATTTTAAGTTTTGAGAAATAATATGTTAAGTTCTGAGAAAATAAATTAACTAAATTGCTTGCATCATATAAGCAATGTTTTAACTCATTGAACTTATATTCTTGTGTTTGAGGGAGATGTATATTAAATAACCAATGCTTAATTACAGACTGATACACATTCAGAGCACTGCGATTCCATATGTCAAAGGAAACCCACTCTGAAAAAATAACATTTGAATGTTCAGATCTCAAGTTGAATGAGAGTTAGTTTGGTGATGAAGTGATAGGTAAAGGAATGGATAATGCCGTGCCATTAGTGCAATAGTGTGTAGTATGTGCAAATGCATAAGCCTAGCAGAAAAAATGACCCTTAAAAACAACACAAAACAAAACAAAAACCCTGATCATTGGAACACAGGTAATGTAGAGAGTAGATAGGAGGTTGCACAAGTAGACCAACCCCATGCCATGTAGTGCATTCTAACATATTTAAAAAACACTTGTGAGGCAGGATTCTATTAAAGTGCTCACTTAGAGATAATCAATGATGCAGGTCCATTTAATTAAGTTAAAATGAAGAAAAAAAAATATTAACCTGGTAACTTTGTTTTTGCCTGGGCACAAGATATATCCATCTATTCATTTTTTCTCCTTGTTATTAGTGCCATGAAAGAATTATATGATGGTATATAACGATTTCCTTATCCTTTTTATCTTACATCATTGGCATAGCATTTTCAATAAAGTATAATCTTGACTTATCTTGATCACTTAACCAGCATTTAACAACACTAGGCTTTGTGTCTATAAAGGATGTCTAAAAATAGCACATATATACTTGATTTTAAACTAGATTTTCAAAGCCCCAAATGTTAGGAGTTAGAACTTTTACTCCAATAATGCCTTTTAAAGTCAATTATAAGGGATGCCCACAGATCTTAAGTTCTCTTCTATCTGACCTTTCTTCACCAAGTCACAACTGATCCTGCTTCTCAAGATTTAAAAAATGGATCCCAAGAAAGAGGCCAACTCCAATTAACAAATTTTAAGAAATAATTCCACCATGCTTGCCTTACTTATTTGACTCAGCATCTAAAAACTAAACCTCTTTGGTCATCCACCATTACTAAGACTTTTATTTTTCTTGATTCTTTTATACCTCCTATTTTATTCAAAATTTCATTACGTTCCACACTGTGTCCTCTGCCCCTTATGATATGTCCTGAAGCAAAATTGTGTTCTAATCCAGTACTTTTCAGTGGAACACTGCTTTCTCTGGTGTTCTTTAAAGTGCAGGCTACAATTCTCCAATACTCCATTATGACACATCCTTCTGATAACTATTTAAAAATTATTGTCCCTTTCATCTTTCTAAAGAAACCTGCTTTCTTTAAATGTTTCTCATCAATCCAACTACTCTCCTGTCTTCTGTTATTGAGGAAGCCTCTCAAACCCTCAATCCCTATTGATTCACTGAAGAATTTATAATATAGCTCCTCACCACCACTGCTATTCTCTTTATTGACAGAATTGCCTGGTTTAAGCAATAAAAAAATATCCTGTTAGTTACTTCAGTAATTTAAAAAATCAACGGACACCCAGATTGTTACTGTATTTTCATTCTGATATCTACAGGCTGTTATCTTCTGCCTAGTCTACTGATTGAGACTAGAAAAGGGTGTTACAGGTCAGAGAATTGAATTAGCAAATGAACCAAAAAAGAAATTGCAAGTTGTGTTTAACTGAATTTTGGTTGGAGACTACGGTGTAATATAAAATAAAAATATGAACAGGGAAATTGGTAGAAAATAAAATATGTATGATTATTAATGCAGATCATTCTAATTAAATTCTGTGTTGAAGGGTTTAGTGGAAAAAGCTTTTTCTGGTACTTTTAAAAGAAATACAGGAGTAAATAAAAATAGTAGTGTGAGGTTTTCAAGACTATGATCAACATGATCCCTAAATTTATATTCCCAATGAAATCAAAACAGTAATTGTAATGTTTTATATAACCACTTTTTCATTTATAAATATTTAACTTTGATTTGTTTTTTATTGTTTGAGGTCCATCTTAATTTTTTTATAATGACTTATGAACAGAATGAAGAATGGACTTGAAATAGTAGAATGACATGGGGAGGGTAAAGAGTGAAAAGTACCATAAACCAAAGTTTAAATTTTTTTAATGCAAAAACCAGTTAATATTTAATTTTTTATTATTTACTTATTTTGTTATTTAACAAATTATTGTTATTATTATTATTGTTAAAACAAATGTGTCTTCACAAAGGGGGTATCAAAGAACTACAAAGATTAACTCAAGTCAGATTCTGAAATATCTATGATTTTAAACAGAGATATTGCGCAAATAAGAGAGTATTAAAAATTAACAAGATGTGTAATAATGTAGAGAAACTAGGAGGAAAAAGAAGAATTTTGTTTATGGATGAGGTAACAAGGACCATCAAAGGCTATTGGAAATGTTAAGAAAAAAGTGACATGATAGAGAAAACTTAACACTACTAATCTACACTAATAAAAGAGAAACATGCAAATTTATCATTCCTCCACTATGCCCACCAGCCAATCAGGAGTGAGTATGCAAATTAACCCAACAAAGCTGGCGGAGGCCATGGAGCTGGAGCAAGCAGGAGGCTAGGGTTGCCCCTGGCGATGGAGGAAGCCAAGCTTCCCACCCTCCCTGATCTCCACTCAAGGAAGGGCTGGGGGACTGGCTCACCGGGGGGGGGGGGGGGGGGGGGGACATGGCCAGCCTGAAACCAGCCCTCAGCCCCTTACCTAGGCTGGCCACACCCCCATGAAGGGAGGGTCCCCATTGGGGAGCTTGGCCAGCCTGCAAACAGCCATCAGCCCCTCACCCAGGCTGGCCAGGCACCCCAGTGGGACCCCCTATCCTAAAAGGGGTGAGGCCAGACTGAAAATGGCCCTCAGCCCCTTACCCAGGCTGGCCACACCCCATGGAGTAAGAGTCCCTGCTGGGGGGGCAGGGCTGTCCTGCAAACCACCACAGGCCCCTTGCCCAGGCTGCTCCACGCCCCAAGGGAACCCCCACCCTGATCCAAGACACCCTTTAGGGCAAACCAGCTGGCCCCCACTTGTGCACCAGGCCTCTATCTATACTAATAAAAGGGTAATATGCTAATTAGACTGGGAGACCTTCCATGACACCTTCCGGATGTTCTTCTGGACAAAGCCATGGTGGCAGGGCCGAGGTAGAGGCGGTTAGAGACCAAGAGGGGAGGGCAGTTGTGGGTGATCAGGCCAGGATGGGACGGCAGCTGTGGGTGATCAGGCCAGTGGGTAGGGGGCATTGGGAGTGATCAGGACAGTGGGGGGCAGTTTGGGGTGAGCAGGCCAGCAGGGGGGCAGTTAGGGGTGAGAAGGCCAGCAGGGGGGCAGTTGGGGGTGAGAAAGCCAGTGGGGAGGGCAGGTGGGGGTGATCAGGCCGGCAGGGGGGCAGTTGGGGGCAAGCACACTGGCAGACAGAGTGGTTATGGGCAATCAGGCAGGCAGGCAGGTGAGTGGTTAGGAGCCAGCAGTCCCAGATTGTAAGAGGGATGTCAGACTGCCATTTTAGGCCTGATCCCTGTAAACCCAGCAGTAGGACATCCTTCAAGGGGTCGCAGATTGGAGAGGGTGCAGGCCGGGCTGAGGGACAAACCCCTTCCTGTGCACAAATTTCATGCACCGGGCCACTATATTTATTCTATATAATAAAAGCCCAGTGACCATAATGGCAGAATGACTAGAAAGGCTGCTCAACCAGTCACTATGAGGTGCATTGACCATCTCTTAGTCCCTTCCCCCAGCCGGCAGGCTCCCATCACCTGATGGCAAACAAGGATCCAGGGATGGGTGGCCAGGGATGCAGGTGGCACCAAGCCAAGGCCTCCATCCTGCTGGTCGTCCCACACACAGAGGGTGGTGACCCGTGGCAGGGGCAGGGCCATGGGAGGACGGGACCGGCCAACCTCTCAGTCCTTCCCCGCCAGCCTTCAGGCTCCCATTGCCTGATGGCAAACTGGGAATCCGAGTGGGTGGCAGTGAGGGGCGAGGGTGGTTGCTGGCAGTAGGGGAAGATGGCCCTGATTGCAGGCTTGGCCTAGGGACACGATTTCATGCACTGAGCCTCTAGTAAACGTAGAAAGCAAGACCAAAGTAGAAATATAATTTGATTAAAATATTCTGATTTATGACAAAGAATTACAACACTTAAAATATAAATAAGATGAGATAATTTGTAAAATCTGGAAAATATAATAGTCTACAAAAGAGTGAATTGAATTTATTCATACAATAAAATGGCCTATTACCTTCAAATCTAATCAAACAGGAATATCATGAGGTCGTGAATTATTTTGGTAAGTGTAAGTAAATTAAGAACAAGTCAAATAATATACATTTGTTTTTTCCTTGCATATTGTTATTTCATGTATCTGGAATGTATAAGAAAACAATGATTACAGAATTAAGCAATAAATGACACTATCATTTTCTAAGTTTAACTTGAGTAGCAGCAGAATCAAATAAATTTGGAATAAGTGGAAAAACAGCAGCATAGCTGTTTAATATTCTTTGAATTGCTTGTGTTAAATTATTTAGTATTTAATGTGCATATAAACAAGTTATTGTTATGTGGCTCTTTATTTAACATGCACCCAGGATGTTATTTTTATAGAGTAAATATTTTATAATTTTGCTACAATCCTTTTTTCCACAAAGGTATTGATTCATACTACTAAGAATCTAATAAGCCCATGTTTGTATTAATAATTTTACCTGTTAAACACAACTGTCGGGACTATTGTTTATACAGAGATACAATTGCTTTATATTTACATGCTGTTAAGTACTGAAAATTATTTATATTTTGAAAGTATTTTTTTGTTGTTGTTGTTGCTATGTCTCTGTTGTTCTACACATTTTCTCCTCTGTGTGGTTTGGTATTATGATAATATTGGTTTCATGAAATGATTTCAGAAGTGTTTCTTCCACTTTTTTGGGGGAAGAGATTTAGAAGGATTATTGTTGATTCTTTAAAAGTTTGTGGAATTTATTAGTGAATCATCTGGGACTAGAATTTTTTTGATTACTGATTTAGTCTTTTTAAATTTTTATTTTATTTTATTGTTTAAATATTAAAAATAGTAGTACATTAGTCTCTCTTTTTTCCCCATTCTCCTTCCCCTAGCACCCCCTACCCACAGCACATGCCCTCACCTCCCCACAGTGTCTTGCATCCATTGTTTATGCTTATATGCATGCATACAAGTCCTTCAGTTGATCTCTTACCTCCCCTGCCCAACCCACCTCAGCCTTCCCGCTGTAGTTTGACAGTCTGTTCCATGCTTCTCTGACTCTGTATCTATTTTTGTTCAGCAGTTTATAATGTTTTCTTTATCCATAAATGAGTGAGATAATGTGGTATTTTTCTTTCACTGACTGGCTTATTTTCTACTTAGCATAATGGTCTCCAGTTCCATCCATGCTGTTGCAAATGGTAAAAATTCCTTCTTTTTTATAGTAGTGTAGTATTCCATTGTGTAGATGTACCAGTTTTCTAATCCACTCAAAAATAACAAGCATAGAAACTTAAAAGGTTAATACAAATTTAGATAGATAATTGAGGTTATCTTTAGTAAATATACAAAAATGATACTTAAAGTAATTCTATAAAATTAGCATTTTTAAATAGATAAGAGTTAGTGAAATGGCTTTAAAGGAAATTTTAGTTTATTCAATTTTTGATAGGTATGTATTTATTGCCATTTTATTGTTTATATTTTTTATCTTTTTTTCTTCTTCAAGAAGACCCTTTAACATTTCATAAAGAACTAGAATTGCAGTGATTTTATTCAAGTAACCCTTAGCTTACTTAATAATGGCTCCAAAGCTCAAGATTAGTGATTGTGTAATCAAAAAACTTCCAGCAAACAAAAGCCCTTCACAGGGGAGTTTAACCAAACATTCAAAGAAGAATTAAAACCTATACTTCTCGGACTATTCCAAAAAATTCAAGAGGAAGGCACACTTCCAAGCTCTTTCTATGAAGCCAGCATTACCCAAAACCAGATTAAGTCATTACAAAGAAAGAGAATTATAGGCCATTATCCCTGATGCACATAGAGGCTAAAATCCTCAACAAAATTATAGTAAATTGGATCCAGCATTACATTAGAAAGATTATAAACCATGACCAAGTGGGGTTTATTCCAGGGATGCAAGTATGGTACAGTATCTGCAAATCAATAAACGTGATACACCACATAAACAAATTGAGACAAAAATTACATAATCATATCAATTGATGCAGAAAAGCATTTGACAAAATCCACTATCCTTTCTTGAAAAAACTCTCAACAAAGTAGGAATAGAGGAATCATACCTCAACATAATAAAAACTTATATGACAAACCTATAGCCAACATCATACTCAATTGGCAAAAACTAAAAGCATTTCCCCTAAGAATGCAGACTGGTACAGCCACTGTGGAAAACAGGAACAAAATAGGGATACCCACTTTCACCCCTCCTGTTCAACACAGAATTGGAAGTGCTAGCCATAGTGATCAGACAAGAAGAAGAAATAAAAGGCATCCAAATTGGAAAAGAAGAAGTAAACCTGTCATTATTCACAAATGACATGATATTGTACATAAAAAACCCTAAAGACTCCATCATAAAACTACTAGACTTAGTAAATGAATTTTGCCATGTAGCAGGATATAAAACTAACACCCAGAAATCTATGGCTTTTTTATACACCAACTAGAGGCCCGGTGCATGGATTCATGCATTGGTGGGGTCCCTCAGCCTGCCCTGAATCCTCTCACAATCTGGGACCCCTCAGGGGATGTCAGAGAGACAGTTTTGGCCCAATCCCTGCAGGCCAGGCTGAGGGACCCCACTGGTGCACGGTTTCAGCTTGATCCCTGCAGGCTAGGCCAAGGGATCCCACTGGCCAATTCCAGGACCTCCTCTGTTGGTTGGAGCATCTTCCCCCTGGTGGTCATTGCACTTCAAGGTCAGACAGTTGCTTAGGCTTTTATATATATAGATAATGAACTCACAGAAAGAGGAACTAAAAATACAATCTCATTTACCATTGCACCAAAAAATTAAGATACCTAGGAATAAACTTAAATAAGGAGGTAAAAGAACTGTACTCAGAAAACTAAAGGATGTTGAAAAAAGAGACAGAGGAAGACATAAACAAAAGGAAGAATATATCATGTTCATGGATTGGTAGAATCAACATCATTAAAATGTCCATACTACCCAAAGCAATCTATAGATTTAATGCAATCCCCATTAGAATACTAAGGGCAAATTTGATAGATCTAGAACAAACTTTCCAAAAATTTATATGAAATTAAAAAAGACCCTGAATAGCCACAGCAATAATGAGAAAGAAGAACAAAGTTGGAGGGATCACAATACCAGATATCAAGCTATATTACAAAGCCACTGTTCTCAAAATTTCCTGGTACTGGCACAAGAACAGACATATAGACCAATGGAACAGAACAGAGAACCCAGAAATCAACTCAAGCCATTATGTTCAATTAATATTTGACAAAGGAGGCAAGAGCATACAATGGAGTCAAGACAGTCTCTTCAATAAATGGTGTTGGGAAAATTGGACTGATACATGCAAAAAAAAATGAAACTAGATCACCAGCTTACATAATTCACAAAAATAAACTCAAAATATATAAAGGATTTAAACATAAGATGGGAAACCATAAAAATCTTAGAAGAATCCAGAGGCAGCAAAATACCAGACATTGCCACAGCAATATATTTACTGATACATCTCCTAGGACAATGGAAACTAAGGAGAAAATAAACAAATGTGACTACATCAAAATAAAAAGTTTCTGCATAGCAAAAGAAACCATAAACAAAATGAAAAGGGAGCCCACTTCATGGGAGGACATATTTGCCAATGTAATATCCAATAAGGTTTTAATCTCCAAAATTTATAGGGAACTCATACAAATGAACAAAAGGAAGATAAAGGATCCAATCAAAAAAATGGGCAAAGGACCTAAGTAGACTCTTTTCAAAAGAGGACATACAGAAGGCTAAGAGACATATAAAAACATGCTCTATGCGGGGGCCTGAAGCGGCGGGGGCCAAACATGGCGGGGATCTCCCTTTTCCGCGTCCCGCGCGGAAAGAGAGATGAATGAACCGGTTCTAAGTGGAGGCGGCCAGGGATTGAGAAATAATAGAAATAAAGAAAACAAGACGCAGAAATAGATTCATGAAGCTGGGGCTGGGTGGGACGCCATCTTTCCTCTCTGATGGAGAGGCAGCATGACGACGACGACGAGCCACCCAGCAGGTTTATTTTATATCCCAGAAATCCAGGAAGTAACACCAAAACTTAGGATCAAAGGAGCTTATTTGCATTCTTAACTAGGCCCTAGCATTACTGGATTTACATATCTAGTCCCGCCCCTGCTGACACCTGGGCTGCTCTCTACATCTCACCCTTTCTTTTGTTTTTAAGCTGCTATAATAAAAGTAAAATTTAAACATTAAGAATAAAGCTCTAATATTAACACAATTGCAAACAATGCCAATGCAAAACTAAACTATATACATGTTATCATTTTCAAAACTTGAATGTCAAGAGCAAAACTCTGGCTATTAAATAATAGCTATTAAATAATAACAAAACAACGCCAGTGCAAAACAACAATAAGAGAAATCAGAACTATGGACATGTTAACATTTTTTGCTACTAAATGAAAGAAAGTCTCTCTTGCTGCTGGTGTATATTTACTCAGAGTCCTTGGACTTGGCTGCGCCAAGATCTTTGCAGAAGACTGGCAGCTAACAGATGCTAGCATAAGCAAGAACATGGTTGAAGAAGTAGCTTCAACTTCTTGCTTTTCCACAATCTGCTGCACTTCAGTTGTTAACTTCTTCAGCTGACTCCATGTTGGCACGTCAGTCCCTTGCGTAGCTTTCAGTTTTCTTCTTCTTCCCCTTTGCTGTCATGGGGCAGCTCTCAGTCCTTTTGAGTGAAGGGACACAGGAGCTTCTCTGGGTCCATTGTGGTGACAGATGTAACGCTCTGGCACCCGAATTGGCTGCATTGCTCCTTCTGGAAAAATATAAAACACAACCTATTCCCCACATTATTACTGAATCTGATAAAACTCTTGTCTGGTTTTGTGCTTCCTTCCACCTAGCTGACTCAGTGAAGGCTATTATACAGGAGGCCTGATGCCTTTCACCTGCTGTACAATACTTTGCATTACAATTAAAAATTTTTTTAAGTATAAAAAGCATGACTGAGCCTCTTAGAGGTGACACATAACACCTGTCTCCCCCTTTTTGTTTTAATAAATGATTTTAAGAGTACGATTGGCTCTTTCCACAATTGAGTGACATTCATTATGTCAATTTGATTAGGTTTAAGTCCTCGGGGATTTACCCCTAAAGTTGGCACAGAGAGGTGGATAACAGACTGAGGACATTGTTTCCAGTAAAACATGTAAATTGTCCTTGTCTAATAACATTTTAAAGGCTGAAAATTAAATGAAAAGTTTCCTCTGAATTAGTGTGCCCTATAGTAGCTGTTTCAATAATTTTGGCCATACTTACCACATAAGCACTATTACTATAGGTTGATGGGTTCTGTAGCAAAATCTGTTAAGGCACAAATAAGAGCTTGTATTTCTACTGAAATATAAAAAGTTTGAAGGATCTTTGTTTCCTGCTGCAGTAGATCTAGCCTTTCCAGAACTGGATCCATCTGTAAAAATGGTTAATGCCTGAGGTATAATATTTCTTTTAATGTGGCAGTTAATACCATTCCCTGAGTTAGAAATAAGGCAAGACCCCAAGTCAGGGGTCCTGGTAAAAACACAAAACATCAAACATTGACTTCTATGCAGAAGGGTGTGCACACATGGTCTGTAAGCGTGCACACCGACCTTCCTTGCCCTTGGTCAATCTGCAGCAATGCACAGGTGCTGACTGCTAGCATGGCAAGGCATCTTCACTATTTTTATTTCTGGACTATTTCTCCTCTGTTTTCTGGGGCCACTGCTTATTCTGTGGCTGCAGTAGTCCTATCAGGTCCTCTCTGGGATCCGTTGTTGCAGGAATCCATATGGGGTTTGGAGTTTCCTGAAAATATAAACATATTCTCGACCAAAGGTTAATAAAGAACTCTTTTCTATAAATTAGACTTGGGATCCTTTTAATCCTTGCCCAAACAATTTTCCTTTGATTTATTTTGACACCATATGAGTTTTTCATGGGTGTCTTGCTCTTTGCATTACAAATAAAAATTAATTTTCAAAGTAAAAAATTTCTAGATGTAATTTACTTTCAGGATATTTTTCCTTACAGAATATTACTCCACTATCCCCCCTTATTTTTATTTAATTATTAGGAGGCTTTTGGAAAATTTTTATAATGAAGTCTTGATAACTTTAAATTTTATTTTTTTTGCACAAAAATATGACTGCTTTAGGTTCATTGCATGTTAAGTAATTTTACCATGAAATGAACTATCAATAGAAATTTTGGTTAATACTTTAGGAACAGCTTTTGTACAATTAAATTTTCTTGAATATTCACTTATTTCATTTTGCCAATTTAAATTAATCTGAAAACTTGACTATTTTAGTGTCAAATTTAATACTCTAACAACAATCTTAGTTTACTCTGTAAATATTAATGGAAAGGATTATTTTGCATCCTTGAGAAAGCCCCGAGCATTCCTGGTGCTAGGCTAGATTTAGACATAGGGCAGCTGCCATTGGCCAACTCTCTGTTGCCTGGGTCTCTTTCAGATCTGAGCTGGGCCAAGTCTCTGTTCGCTGCCTGGGTCCCGATCTGAGCTGGGCATGGGAAGCGCGAAGCAGCCATGGGGCAGGAGAACTCCCTCAGAAGGGGCGAGTGTTCAAGCCCCTGCAATGTTGGGGGGGTGAGGTTCTGTGCCCCACCTCTGTTGACCCCCAAGTTCTCTCCTGATGGCCCCTCTGCGACTGTGCCTGTCTTAGGTTGTTCCTCCCTTGAGGAATCTTACCCGTCTTTGACTAACCAGCCATCCTCCGGGGCCAAGCAGGGTGATGTGAGGTTCAGTTCTGTCTCCTTGGTAGCCTATGCCCCCATGGCCTCCATTCCATGCCCAGCACCTGCTTTGGGATCCCCAGGTTTCTTTTCTAAGGAGGGCCCAGCTCACACAATTGGGCGAGAGAAAGATCCATGGTACCAGCCACCACGAGGCTTCAACCTCAGCATGAACTGAACTCAGGCAACAGCTGTGGGCAATTGGATTGTGAGAAGAGGGTCCCTCTTGGCAAAAAGAGCAAGAAGGGCCAATATAGAATGCTCAAATGCTTTCCTAGGGGGCCTTCCACACAGTGGAAGGAATTAAATTCTTTCATGTCTTTTTTAAATTGCTGCCAAACATTCAAAGAATTAGTTTGTAAGTTTGGGATAATAGTACAATATGCTGTTGTAAAATATCAAAATTATAATGACATTGTAGAATATCATGTAAGAATATTCTTTGTTCTAGGCCATGGCAATTCAATCTCAAACTGGCTATCAATTTCTTTTTGTATAGAAAAGGTTTTAACCCTTAAAGTCTCCTAATAATTTCTAAAAGTCATTTAATCTTTTCTTATCTACAACTTCTGAGGCCTAATGCATTGGTTATCAATTACAATCTTTATGATATTTGAAGGAAACCTCTCTTTATTTTCTTCCAAAATAATTTTCAGGCTATAGAGAGTTTCATTTAAGAAACTTTGTCTTTCTTTTTATAATAAGCAATCTGTATGGTTACAGCTTGAAAGACAAGCCTCAGGTGACTAGCTAGCTATATTACAAACACTCTTACAGTAAGGGTGACTACTAATTTACTTTCAGATTTAACATTTTAATAACAATCTTAGTTTACACTGTAAATATTAGTGAAAGAGAATTCAAAATTTTAAAATTTTCTCCCTTTTATTAAATTTATAATTATATTTTTAAAGTATCTTCTTAGGCTTATTTGCATATACAGAGGGATCATGGGATGCCTTCAGTAACTTTCTTAGAAGACTTATTTAAATTGCTTACAAAGACATTGGCTTATTTAAAGGAAAGGGGTTGGCCTTTGTTATTTCAAGATGGTGGGCAGTAACCATGTGGCCAGAGGGGCAGGCAAGATGGCGGCTGCCTCACAAGCTGCAAATGTTGCTCCTCCTCTAGCTTAATTAAGAATGCAGGTGGCTACAATGGTGGCTTCCAATCTGTTCTTAAATTCAATTATTTAAACATTGGCTTCTCATGTAACTTAATTTATATGAGACATTGATTATTTTTTTTAAAAGGCTAATTTATAAAGCAACTTAAGTAGGTATCTTTAATTAAAAAAAAAGGCAAAGAAACTTATTCAGTAAACTTATTTAATATTTATTGGTCTGATCTAAAAGCATAAACAGTGTCCCACCTCCAGCCGATTCAAAAATGCAGGCTGCTTGAGGCTTTTTGTCTTTCTATGAAATTCTACTGCTGTTGAAAATTTTGGCTATATTTAAGAAACATATTGTTTTTGCCTTTCTTACAGGTGAAAACTTTCATAACATTTAATATACATGTATATAAGTAAAATATATTAATTAATTTTTATTTGATAAAGCTTTCCATGAGACCTCAAGTATCAATCGGTTTAATTAAAATATTTCTTTTAAGAGAGGATAGACTTTTGAAATACATTTCAAGGGCCCAATGAAATGCCCAAAAGCCGCTCTCAAAACCTTGAAATATACCTGGAAAGATCAAATATATAATATATATTTATATATATGATTTAAAGATTATATACTTAAATTATCTTAAAGAATATCAATTAAATTTAAATTGTATCACAGAATTCTCTTTTTTAAAAAAAAACACATTTTTATATTTTAGGTATTATACCACATTTATATAATTTCTCTCAATTCAATTTGCACTCAACTTTCAGAGCTTGCAAGTCAAATATTAGCAGTTCTTTGATTAACAACTCTTTTATATTCTTAATAATAATAAATTTCTAAAACACAAGACATAGTCAAAGAGATTCAAGTCTGTCCTCTAAGTCTTTCATGAAGCAAATTTAGATTAATATTTTAGCGTTTTTTTCATTTCAAAATATCTAGATATTTAATAAACTTTTATTATTTATATAATTAAGCAAACTTTTAAGATTTTAAGCGCCAAAGCCAAACCTATTTAAAGATGGCGAAACAGGTTTGGTCTATTCAAATGTAAATGACATTCTTAAAAATGGCTATTGGCGGGAACTTGCCTACCTGAATGCTGGGGGAAGGGCGACTACGCCTTCCTGCATTAACAAGGGGCATAGCCAGTCTTTATCTGGGCTACTTTATTTTTATATGTTTTTCAACAATTTTTGAGTTTCAAATCCAATTCCAATTATTTTAAGGCATTTACTTTGGATAAATTTTGTCTTGAAGACCTTAAGGTTAAATTTTTAACACCTTTCATTAGCATTTTAAAAACTACTCTTTATTATGGAAATGCCCATCTGCTGCTGGAACTAGCCTGTTTTTTTCCTTTTGGTCAAATCCGCCATTTTTCTTAGGAAAAAGGTTCTGGGTTTTTCATTTTTGTAGCCTTTTCATGATGAGAAAAGAGACTTAAACTTTCAGAGCTTCAATTTTTCAGGTAGCAAATCAAATACTTAGCATTTCTCAAATCAATAATACTTTTACATTTTTAAGGATACATTTCAAATAAAATATAAGGCATATTCAATTAATAGATTAACTTATAACATCTAGACTTCATACTAGGCATACTCAGATCAACATTTCATTATTTTAAATTTCAATACATTTAGATCATTTGAACTTAAAAGTTTTAAATTTCCAGCCAATAGGCTTGGCACAGCCACTAAATTTTTAAAGAATTTTTTCTGCTGAGGAAGTCAAGAAACAAACTCTCAGCCATTCATATGTAAAGTTGACTATTTACTTGCTGGTTGCCTGCCTCTGGCGGGAAACTTCAAAAGAGCTACCTTAGATCACCTTGGGGAACTACCCAGTATTTCTTTCCCAGGTTCATCTCCGCCATTTTTAAGGCCAAAACAGTCTCGGGTTTTTATTCTGTACACAGCAAAAAGTTAAGTTCAGCTCAAAACTATGCGCACTCGTTTTTAAACTGGCCTTTTCCCTTTACATGTGCACAGAAATCCCGGATACATTTATGAATTTGTAAAAGCTTTAAGTCATTAGCTGGAAAATAAATAAAGATGGCGAAGATGAGGCCTTTCAAAGTGGCTTTCTTGGGGAGTGACGTCCATATTGGATCGCCACGTGTCTCCCTTCCCCACCTCCTTGTTTCTTAGGGGGAAGATTCAGTAATGGTCTGGCATCTACTGTTTTTATTTATTTTTTTTTTCTTCAATTTTTATTTATTTATTTATTTATTTATTTATTTATTTATTTATTTTTAAGGAAAGAAAAAGATTGGCAGTTGCTGAGAAATTCCTTTAATCCTTTTCTACTTTGTTACAAGAAGTTTTAGCCTCCAACAGGTGTGCTCTTAACTACACACTGGCAGGAAGAGCGGGTGGAGGCGGCGGCTGTAAGGCCAGGGCCACATCCCGTTTAGACATTCTTAAACTCGCCTGTGCTGAATCAAGCATGCAACTGCTTTCTGACCTTTTCCCACATTTTAACAACAAAAATTAAGAAAGAAATCAAGAATTTGACTATGCTTAACAGAAAATCTTTGAGATCTGAGCATAGTTAAAGCATTTTTACCCACGTTTTACACCCGGCTATTTCAATTCAGTTCAATACACTCCCCAATACCTTACATTTCTTAAATCTGTGGCGCACGCAATTCTTGGGAGCGATCCCTTGCCTCTTACCTCTTGTTGCCTCTTTCACGGCCCACGTTGGTCGCCATTATGCGGGGGCCTGAAGCGGCGGGGGCCAAACATGGCGGGGATCTCCCTTTTCCGCGTCCCGCGCGGAAAGAGAGATGAATGAACCGGTTCTAAGTGGAGGCGGCCAGGGATTGAGAAATAATAGAAATAAAGAAAACAAGACGCAGAAATAGATTCATGAAGCTGGGGCTGGGTGGGACGCCATCTTTCCTCTCTGATGGAGAGGCAGCATGACGACGATGACGAGCCACCCAGCAGGTTTATTTTATATCCCAGAAATCCAGGAAGTAACACCAAAACTTAGGATCAAAGGAGCTTATTTGCATTCTTAACTAGGCCCTAGCATTACTGGATTTACATATCTAGTCCCGCCCCTGCTGACACCTGGGCTGCTCTCTACAACTAATCATCTGAGAGATGCAAATCAAAACAACAATGAGGTACCATCTCACACCTATCAGAATGGCTATCATCAACAAATTAACAAAGAACAAGTGCTGGCGAGGATGCGGAGAAAAAGGAACCCTTGTCCACTGCTGGTCGGAATGCAAACTGGTACAGCCACTGTGGAAAACAGCATGGAGATTCCTCAAAAAATTAAAAATGAAACTCCCTTTTTAGCCAGTAATCCCACTTCTAGGGATATATTCCAAGAAATCAAAAACACCAATCAGAAAGGAGATATTTATCCCTATGTTCATAGCAGCACAATTTACAATAGCTAAGATTTGGAAACAGCCAAAGTGCCCATCAGCAGAAGAGTGGCTTAAAAAAAGGTGGTACATCAAACAATGAAATACTATGCTGCTGTAAAAAAGAAGGAACTCTTACCATTTGCAACAGCCTGGATGGACCAAGACAACATTATGCTAAGCGAAATAAGCCAGTCAGAGAAAGAAAAATATCACATGATCTCACTCATTTGTGGAATATAATGAAAAACATAAACTGATGAACAAAAATAGATCCAGAGACATAGAAGCATCAAACAGACTGTCAAACCTCAGAGGGAAGGCAGGGCAGAGGTGGTGGTTAGGAGATCAACCAAAGGACTTGTATGCATGCATATAAGCATAATCCATTGACACAGACAGTAGGGGGTGAGGGCATGTGGTGGGGTGGGAACCACTGGGGAGAGGTCAATGGGGGAAAAGGAAACATATGTAATACTTTAAACAATAAAGAATTAAAATAAATAAATAAAGTAGTGATTCTGGCAATTTAGATATGTCAAAGAGAAGCCATAAAGTGTGTCCTTTAAGTGAAAAGCTATGCATGTATAGGAGGAAAGAAAAACACAACAATGGATATGTGTTGGTACTATCTGTGTTTTCAGGTATCAGCTGGGAATCTTGAACCTTATCCGCCAAAGATAGAGAGGACTATTTTATTATTATCTTATTCAACAGGGAATTTTGGTGGCTCAAGATGAGGCTTAGGCATTGCCCTGTTGAGCCAATCCCTCCTACCATTACTTTTTTATCTTTATGTGTTGAAATCCATTGCTATAAATAATGACATTAAATAGATGATGATGGTGATGATAGTGATGATGATGATGATGATGATGATGATGATGATGATGATATTATTGATAATCTTTCATTTTAGTCAGAGACCGAGTGAGATTGTGAAGGCCCAAAAAATGGAGGTGATGAGAGAGTACTGATAGTCCACCCGGATTGTGTCTAGTCATTTGGAAAAAAAGGTCAGAAGTTAGAAACAAAATGAACAGAGAAATCTGAACTAGAGTTGGATCCAAAGAAGAAATGAGTTAGATGGGGTAGAAGAGATTCCTTATCCACAAAGCCCAAAGCTATCCTTGAATACCAAGAACCACTAATCCTGGGGACAACTTAATAGCAGAGGTCTTACCAAAATCATTCAATCTTAGAAGCCATTCATAGAAGTGGCTATTTCTAGAAAAAAATATTGGAGAACTAATATTGAAAAAACAAGGTGCACAGTCAAAAGGGAAAAACACTGAAAATTACCCTTGGTGGCATATTTGTAACTACAGCCCAAATACCTTTTGAATTTTATCAAGTACAGATTGTCTTGCAAGTCCATAAGAAATCTGTATCAAGTTAATCAGTAGCAAAGACCACATGCCTAGGTTGCAGGCTCCATCCCCACTGGGGGGCATGCAGGAGGCAGCTGATCAATGATTCTCATCATTGATGTTTCTATCTCTCTCCCTTCCTCTCTGAAATCAATAAAAGTATATTAAAAATATATATTACTCCAGTGATGCTTGGCAGTTCACACAGTTAGTAGGAATGTAAATGATTTCAACATTTCCTAGAGGGAAATTTGAAGAAAAAAAAAAAAAAAGCCTTTCAAATATCTCAAGAAGACATACTAAATAACTAGGTAATGTAAATCCTAGAAATATATAGCAATAATATAATCATCAGTAGAAACAAAACTATATAGACAAGCATGTTCATTAAAACATGGTTTAAGATTTTATTTTAGAAATATGACGAATATCCAAAATTAATACATTTAAAATATAATTTTTATTATTCACATGTATGAAATGTTCTGTGAGGCAGGAAAGTTAGCATAGGGAAGAGTGGCCCCAGGCTCTACCCCTCCCCTTCCTTTCTAAGTTAGAACACTGTGGACCAAACTGGTGGCTAGATAACTGCTCCCTGATATCCACCTCCCAATTTTCTGGGAATATTAAATAGTTCAGACGAATAAAAACCTTTCTCAGCCTGAGATGGCAGCCATGTTGACCTACTAGTTGCAGTTTTGAAGCCACTCAGCCCTTCAGATCACCTTGACACCATCTGGAAAGGAGGGACTGAAATGAGCTGTGCAGACAACCACTCTCCCAGCTGACCCCCAGCATCAGAGACCAGGAACCACCCCCATTTCCCTCCCCTGCCCATAACTGATAAAAACCTCCCCACCAGACCCAATCGGTGGGACTCACTGTTTGAGTTCACCTTTCTTCAGTGCATACTATCACTTGAATAAATCAGCTGTGCTTCGCTAAACCTCTCTGTCTCAATCTTGAATTCTTTCCTGCTCAGTGACAAGAACTTGGATTGAGGCCTCCCTTGGCCTCCCTGTGAGCTGTCCAGCATCATAAGCAATAAAATGAAGTCTTCTATTTCATAATTTTGAATGATTTCCCTCACATTAAGTATAGAAAAATAAATTCTAAGATTTTTGTATGTTGTTTGATGCTATTTATTTTACATTTAAATACAAATGAAAATAAAAATTTAGCCGGGACCGGTTTGGCTCAGTGGATAGAGCGTCGGCCTGTGGACTCGGGGGTCCCAGGTTCGATTCCAGTCAAGGGCATGTACCTTGGTTGCGGGCGCATCCCCAGTGGGGGGTGTGCAGGAGGCAGCTGATCGATGTTTCTCTATCATCGATGTTTCTAACTCTCTATCCCTCTCTCTTCCTCTCTGTAAAAACTCAATAAAATATATTTTAAAAAAATAAATAAAAAGAAAATAAAAATTTCCAGGATTCTAATCCAGGGTACATTGTTTGTTCTTGGGTAAGAAAATTATCAACTTAAAGACATATTTTGTCCTTTCACTCTACTTCTGACTTCAATTTTATTTTGGTTTACTTATTTCTTTCTCTCTATTCCCCACATTATCTCAATTATTTCTGTATGAGAAATAATGTATCAAGTACATTGTTTTCTCATTACTTCCAACTCAGTGGTTAACAATCTAAATACTTACTCCTAAATAATCACGCCATTAATAAATAGTGTAGTTACTTAGTTGATTGAGAATCTAGGTAATCACAGTAATGATTGACCTCACTGTCTTTGATTATAAAAACACAATCAAGATTGCTTTCTTACTTTCTGTTCCTCAATTATGTGCATCGCTGATTTCTTTCTGTTGGCAACATTGCCCTACTATTGTATTTCTTATTTCCCAAGAGACTCAAACCAATGTATAAAAAATTCTTAGTCTGTAGCACAAAACTGAGACAAGACTTGTAGATAGTACATAGTATTTTGTTATAGCTGAGGAATCATAAACAGTTGAGACCAACTGTTACTTTGGGATTTCTTATTTTCTTAAACATTTTATTATTATTAGAGGGAGAACTATATAAATCTGCTTGGATGTCTGACTCCCAATTGTCTGCTAGTCTACTTATTCTATAAATTATGCTAAAACTTAGTAATGGCTTATACAATATTTTATTTAAATCATCTTAGTGGCCTCCTAATATCCATCTTATCTCTAGTGTTTGTCCATCCTTCTATTCACAGCCAATTAATTCTGCATAGTGTTCACAAATTAATCTAAAATTAATAAATAAAACAAACAAAAAGGTACTCTCTCTCTCTTTACTGCTTAAACTAAAACACCACAATCACCATCAAACAACAAATCAACAAAGACAAAAATAGTCCCAGCTGTTTGGTTTGGTTTTCAAATACCTATAAATTCTCAATTACTTCACAGTCACTCCCCAGCACAATTTCATCATTCTTCAAAAGGCAATATATTGCTTTCCTCCTGTCTTTTAAGTTTTCATTGTACACACTGAAATTTCATGTTCATTCCAGGGCAAGCTCAAATTTCAATAGCTTTTGAATACCTGTCTTTATTAAATGATGTGGCTTTTTAATTGTTATTTTCTCCTCCTTCCTAAAAAACTTAGATTACACATCATCTCTCCTGAGACATCTAACTTACAAGCTGATAATAAACATACATGTCTTCTTTCTGAGCTCAGAGATACTTGCATTTAGAGGTTATGTGGTATAATTTTGTGCTTATAGATAAGCCTGTCATGCATAGGTACATATTTATAAAGCCTTGTTGACTGCTAGCTACTGCATATTATAGGGGTTGGGCTAAGCTTTGGAATAAAAATAAGATAGAATTTTCCCTTGCAAGAAGTGTTAGAGACAAATATAAACAAAATAATTATAAAAATTTGAAAGTAATATACTCAGACACTGGTGATGTGTACTAGTATATACTTTGGTTTGACTAGCCTGCAGGGAAATTTATTAAATTGTATCAGTAGCCTTGAAAATATATATAACATGACTCATCAATTTTACTTATTTTTAAGAGAAAATAAAAGTTGATTGCAAATAAAGTATTCTTAACATAATTTATATTGAAGAATATTTCCAGGTAGGAAGCTGGGGCAATAATTTACATCATTTGTGTCCTGCTTCCAAGGAGTAGCACTTTTTCTTGTTTAAAGTCTAATGTCTTGAATATCTTTAGTATAGTTGATCTCTCTGTTACAGTTGTTTTAAGTAATAGGGTAAATATGGTCGCTCTTTCTGTATCTTGGTCAGAAATTTGAGTCTATTCTTTTTATTTTTCCTCTGTATGTAATGATTCTTTTTATTCTTGATAAAAAAAAAAGAGTTTTTTTTTTTTTCTTCTCATTGGTTTTCAGAAGTCTTATTCTGATGTGCCTTGATGTTTTGTTATTGTTGTTGTTTTAATGTAATTACCTGACTTGGGATTCTTTGAGCCTCTTCATTATTTTTTATTAATTTGGGAAAATTTTGTCTATTATCTTTTATATATTTCTTCTACCTCATTTTCCTTCTGAAACAAAAATTATATATATAAGATATTTGATATTGTCCACTTAGATTCTCTTATCTCTGTTTTCTTTTTGATTTTCTCATTATGGTTCAGTCTGTATAATTTCTATTGACCTATCTCCAAGTTAACTCATTCTTTGCTCTGCTTCATCCAGTTTGTTGATAACTCTTCTAAAAGAATTTCTGATATGCTGTCTTCCATTTTTAGCATTTTAATTTGATACTTTATTAGGTTTTTTTTTACTCTGATAAAATTTATTTTTGTCTATCTGTATTTTCCCCTTTTTCACTATTTCCTTGAATATTAGTTATTGTTATTTTGAAGACCATCTTTGATAGTTCCAATATCTGGTCTTATCTTTTCCTGGTTATATTGACTATTTACCTCTTCATAATGTGTAGTTTATTACTGCTTATTATGTGTGTTTCATGGTAGTTTTAATGATGTGAGCAAAATAAGTATAAACACTGAGTTAAATAACAGGTATGCTTTCACATGGGTGCACCTTTTTTTTCAGGCCTCTGAGGGTTTAAATCAATCTGGACTGTAATCAATGTTGGCTTGAGTTTTATTGTTGCTATAACTACCTTACATATGCCACAGGCTTCAAATCCCTTCAGTGGTTGACAACCACTAACTGCTTTTTAATGTGAAGCCTAAAGTGCCAGATGGCTTTTCCTTAGTATTCTTGCTCTACATTAAAATTTCAGCAGGTCTTGCACATCCACTGCTCCAAGGATGAAATTGCTCTCCAAGCACTTGCTCCTCCGTGGGTCAAAGCAGCGTTATCCAGGTCAGTAGTGCTCATCCCCCAACAGCAGTCAGATTTTGCTTCATAGCAAAGGCACCCGGTGCTGGCAGATTTCGTCCCTATTACCCGCCGGTCACTAATCTGTACTTCCGCAGCGGCTGGAGCACAAACAGGCACTGCGCAATTCTTCTGTTCCACTTTCAGAACTCAGCGGCCTCCATGCCTGCACCACGGGGACTCTCAGGCCACCGTTCCTGCTCATGACACTTGTTGGAGAGCCACTGAGAAGGGCTATTGATTGGCTGAGGACCCCTTTTGGTTATAGGGCTTCCCAGTTCAAAATCTCATGCCAGTTCCCATATGGCCTTTAAGAACTCACTGAATTTTCAGAAGTCTTCTTCCTATGCCACCTCTCATGATCTGCTAAAGTTAAAACAGTTCATGTGTTCCCACTGTCCTCAGAGTAGCTCATTACCCATTGGAATTCTGTTCACCCGTTGTCCTGCAATCTCAGTGTCTCTCATGGGTTCAAAACATGATTTTGTAGATTGTAAAGATTCCTCTTATTGTTGGGGTGAGAAGGACCTTGTCTTGCAGCTCTGCACATTCGAAGCTACCGTAGAATTTACACATATGTAGAAGCTATTGTCTGGAGTTTGCACATTGTAAATTTTGCATTCTTGTGCTCTAGGTGTTGTTGTGTCCTTTAGAGTAGAGGAGGTTTTATCAGTCAGGCTGTTCTGATATTTGTTGTTTATCTGGATCCTTTGAGACTCATTTTAAGTTGCTAGTGTGAGTTATGAGCAGGCTTTATTCCAGGAATAATTCAATTTTACTAAGGCGTGAGTCTTATCATGTGTCCACTAAATGCACCTGGTTTCAGTGAGGATTTTCCACTCTGACTAGTCAGCAGTAGAATGAGTTCCAACCCAGTATGAGCTATGAGAATTGTTCAGCTTCCTTCTTAAAGTCTTTCTTTGTTTATCCTAATGGGATATCATCCTCCCATGTGCATCTTGTTACCGCACAATAGTTCCAAGGGGAAACCCACCCACATTTTAGAAATGCGTTTTTTCTATATTTTCATCCTCTATGGTCTACTGTCTAGCAAACTATAGGTGTATCTGCTTTCTCAACCTCTGATTGTCTCCTCAATTCAAGGAGGCTGTTATTATTCTTTCTTGTACTGTTACCTAGAAACTACTTTCTGGCAGAAAGCCAAGAAAATTGTAGGTCTAATCAGGGATCATAAGTGAATCCATTTTGCTGAGGGATTAAAGTCATACATTGCCTATTGTTTGAAAACAGAAATAAGGTGGATTTTTTTTTAAATGTATTTTTTCAGTGTTCTATCTGCTCATAGAGGGAAGTATGGTGCTAATAACTACATCATATCTACAAGTAAAGACTTTTAGATGTCTTGCATAAGAATGTGCCCCCTCTGTTGGAATTGTTTCAAGATAATGTGTAAACATTTTGAAAGCCTTTGTTTGACTTTGCAGGTCTGCCTACATTTCACAATTAGTCTCATGCATTTTAAGGAAGTTACTATTACCAATGCTGTGATTTAACAGGAATCTCAAATTCTGATAGAATATGAATCAGTAAATAAATGCCTCATTATGTAGACTTTTGTTTTGGAGATATTAAATATGTTTACTTAACCTTTAGCTTCATAAATGATGTCACTTTATTTTCTAAAGGTTACATAATTCTTTATTATCTACTAGAGGCCCGGTGCACGAAATTCGTGCACTGGGGAGGGTGTCCCTCAGCCCAGCTTGCACCCTATCTAATATGGGACCCCTCGGGGGTGTTCAATTGCAGGTTTAGGCCCGATTCCACAGGTTTCGGGCCTAAACCTGCAGTTGGACATCCCTCTCACAATCCGGGACCGCTGGCTCCTAACTGCTCACCTACCTGCCTGATTGCCCCCTAACTGCTCCCTTGCTGGCCTGATTGCCCCCTAACTGCTCCTCTGCGGGCCTGATTGCCCCCAAATACCCTCCCCTGCTGGCCTGATCACCCCCAAGGCTTTTATTAGTATAGATATGACCCTGCACAGAAAATTTTACTAACCCTGCTTTACAATAAGGGTTTGACGATTGAATCATTAGGACCAGACACCAAGATTTCCTTTCTTTGAATAGTGGAGGGAATACTTATCTTGTCTTTAAGTTGCCCGGAAATTAAAATGAGATAATGACTTAGAAAAGTATAAAAGCACCATATAAAGACAACTGTCTTTTTAATGAAGTGGCAAAATGAAAAACACTTTTTATTCTCCCCTTCCTTCCTTTACAGCTTTTATTTAAACTTTGAAATTTATAAAAGTTTCACTCCAATTTTCATTTCTTTACATTCAACATTATTTTGTATTGGTTTCAGGTTTTATATTAGTTACAGAATAGTGGTTAGACAATCATATACTTTACAAAGTGTTCCCCGATATTTGTAGTACCCACCTGGCATCATACCATCATTACAACACTATTGACATTCGCAAGCACCTCTTCATTGCGGATGCTCCACATTCTTTCCTCTCCCCCCATTCTTTACTGCGCCCCCCTTCTCCGAAGCAGGTGGAAGGCTTCCTACTCACTGCCTAGGCATGCTCTGCTATGGGGCAGGGTGTAGCGAGCTTGCTTTTGGGTCAAGGCAGGAGCAGGAGTCACTGCCTCTGAAGTGTGTAGGCCACCTGTGCATGGCCCTTTAGCACTGGGAGCTTCTCTGAATCACATCAGTCAGTCCAGTACCCTGCAGTGCAGCACCCCTCCACTGAGGTGGCACCACCCCTCAACCCCCGCCTCAGGGGTGAGGGTCCTGGCCCTCTGCCAGGAGTCCTTCCATGCCCCTTGATCCCTGGCTGGGCCCACCCACGTCTTGGGGGCACTGCAGAACCTCTGTCTCTATGCAGATGAGACAGATCCCTGCCCTAGGTCTCCGCAAAGCTATGAATCTGTGGCCAGAGGCCTGGTCTGGGTCTCAGCAACCACATGCCTGCAATGTTCCCAGGGACCCTGGGAGTGGCTTGGCGAGTCCCGCCTCACCTCCCCGGGGTGCCGATCTCCCCAGGGACTCCTGGGAGAGGATGGATGGGCCCAGCCATGCCCCCCCAGGTTGCCGATCTTCCCGATACCCTCTTGAGTGTCTGGGCAGCCAGGTCTCGCCTCCCCGGGGCAGTGATTTCCCCAGGGACTGCCAAACTAAGAGGACTGGGCGCCGCCATCTTGATCTTCTCAACGGCCGGATAGGCCACCCGGAGCCCCCCCCCCCAGCCTCTCGCCGGCCCAATCGTGGGCGTAGCGAAGGTGCGGTCAATTTGCATGTTTCTCTATTATAAGGTAGGATAATTTTTAATGTTTTTGTATAACAATGCAACATTTTTGTGGGTTTTTCTTTCAGTATTGGCCTACACAACCAAATATATTTTTTCCACTGTATAAGGCTTATACAATCATCATTTTTCATGAAAATGTAATGGCAGGAAGCCACTCATCATTTAACAAGTAAAACTTGGTTCATGAAGGTAGTGCACTTACCATATTAAAATGTGCCTTTAAGGCATTACTTAATCAAAAAAATTGAACATCTGGAGAAACAAATCTCTGGCACTTTAATTTAATTGTTACAGAAAATACTATATTAACTGCTGCTCCATTGAGAAATTTAGAACAAGAGAAAATATTGCCTCTGCATAAAAGCACTGGCTACTTCCTATTGGGTTTGGAAAAGCAGTATACACACCCATCAAACAAGCATTAATTTATTGGATCATTAGGTAAAAGGCTATAGTTATTGAAGAGAGTGCTATGTTATCCATTTCAATTTGAAACAAGCCACATTATAGTAAATTAAAGGGAAAATATCAGGTAATTGATATCTAGTTAAAAAAAAGTGCTATATTTTATAATATGGCTATTCAAGTAAACTATATTATGAAATCAATGCATTGTTTGGTGAATTAAGGTAGTATGGCATGACACTATGGATAACATAAAGCTTGAAATAGAATTTTTACTATAAAGGCAAGTTTGTTTAAAGGTTTATTAGTGCCAATATGGATGTAGCTATGTTGTTTATTTTATTCATATGGATACTTTTCACAAACTTTATTTGCTTTATATCCATAACTAAAGACAATGACTACAATTAATCCTAATATATAAAAACCCTGGGTCTGTCATGACTGGAGGCTCAACCAACCGGAAGTCAGTCCTGCAGTCAGCGCTGGGTTGCTGTGGCGACCCAGCACTGACTCTATGGCAGAAGGCATGGTAATCCAGCACTGACTGCTGAGGGGGCTGCGAATCAGGACCAGAGAGAGGCCTGGAGAGAGAAGCAGGGTCTGATCCGTAGACTCTGTGGCAGCTATTGATCAGCACTTGCCTCTCTCTTTCTCTCTGGGCCTGGCCAGCAGTCGTGCCTCCATTTCTCTCCAGGCACCCACCAGGGCTGCTGATCAGCCCCACCTTTCTGATCAGGCCCCATTGATAGGCCCAAAGACACTGACTGGCATAGAAACTGACCAATCAGAACCAAATCTGGGTCAACTGTGAGGAGCCAATGGCTACCTAGGAGGCGGAGCTTTTGACACTGACTGGAATAGAAACTGACCAATCAGAACCAAATCTGAGTCAACTGTGAGGAGCCAATGGCTGCCTAGGAAACAGAGCTTTTGACGCTGACTGGCATAGAAACCAATTAATCAGAAGCAAATTGGCCAGCAAAGGAGGGCAGTTGGGGGCCATTGGGCTGGCAGGGGAGCAGTTAGATGTTAATCAGGCCGGCAGGGGAGTGGTTAGGGGTGATCAGGCTGGCAGGCAGAAGCAGTTAGGGACAATCAGGCAGGCAGTCAGGTGAGCGGTTAGGAGCCAGCAGTCCCGAATTGTGAGAGGGTATCCAGCACTGACTGCAGAGGGGGCTGTGAATCAGGCCCAGAGAGAGGCCTGGAGAGAGAAGCAGGGTCTGATCCGTAGCCTCTGTGGCATCTATTGATCAGCACTTGTCTCTCTCTTTCTCTCTGGGCCTGGCCAGCAGTCATGCCTCCATTTCTCTCCAGGCATCCTCCAGGGCTGCTGATCAGGCCCCATTGATAGGCCCAAAGCTCGGACATCCCCCGAGGAGTTCCAGATTGGAGAGGGTGCAGGCTGGGCTTAGGGACACCTGCTCCCCCCAGTGCATGAATTTCAAGCACTGGGCCTATAGTGTGTTATAAATGCCTAGAGGTCATTTAACAATTCTTTATCTAATAGCCTCTAAAATTTAGAACAGAATAGAATTCTACACTCCTGATGTGAATTTCCTCCAACTAGGTTTTAATACATAATACATTTTTTTTTAGAAACGCTGTTCTTAAACATAATAATACATGAATTTCTAACTCATTGTTTCCCAGACTAAATTATAATGTGGATATGTCAATTATTTAAAATTTGTGTTATTGACTTTGTGATTTAGAAAGGAACAAATCAGAAAAAGAGCTTAAAAATGGCAGTGAAATTTCATGATTAGGAATTTTGACAATTATCTTCAGTTGGATAGATACCAGTAAAACCCTTAGATAGCTTATATATTATGCTCAGGTCATCCAACATGAATATCTGCCTTATCCATCACTAGCAATAGGCAAGTTTGTATGACTAATGCATGGGGACATAGGTAACAATTTACCCTTTGCCAAAATTATTACTGATTATTACAATCTAGTATTTCCACTAAAAATAATTGATTATAGTTATTCTATCTAAAAGCCCAAGGATAAAAATCAGACTGGTCAAAGAATCCCTAAGTGCCAGCATTCTTCCAAGATCACATACTTTATTATTTGAATCTAGTTTCAGAGCTTCATATCCAAGGAAGACTTTTGAATAAAGATATTCAGCAAATATTAGATTTAGACAATAATTTCAATGTGGACTAAAAAATAATCATTAGGATATTTTTCTTCTTGCATGTATTTTGTCAGCATCTTAGTTATAGATGAATTTATAGTGACAGTAATTAAAGCTTTGGTTACTTAATGTCCCCAAAGTTTTGTTAAATTAACACTTCACAATTAATTAAAAATTTTAATCTACTAAGCTATACATGCAATGCACTATTTATTATTTTTAACAAGCTTATTGAAAATCTATTAGTATCATTATTATTCTATATATATAAAAGCCTAAGTGACCGGAATGATTGGAACAACTGGAACGACCAGTAGCTATGACACTCACTGACCACCAGGGGGCAGATGCTCAATGCAGGAGCTGCCCCCTGCTGGGCAGTTCAGTGTGCTCCCACAGCCAACCTCCCCACAGTGGGCAGGCCGTGATCAACCAATTGGGACCGGGCCCAGGGCTGGGACAGGGAACTGGGGGTGGGTGGCGGTGGACAAGGCCCCTTTCCCATGGGGGCTGAAGGCCGGATCCCTCCTTGGAGCCAGTGGCAAACCTCCTGTGTGCTGTCCCTCCTCCCAGCCTGCAGGCCCTGATCGGCCCGCAGCCTACTTACCGTGGTGGCAGCATGGCAGCAGGGAAGAAGGAGGGGGGTAGGCGGGGAACCGCACAGTGGTGGTTCCTTCCATGCCTGGCCCAGGAACCGTTACCTCTTCTCCAATCAGCCCTGATTGCTGGCCAGGACTAGGGACCCCATCCATGCATGAATTTCATACACTGGGCCTCTAGTTATTAATATTATCATTACTATTTTAAAGATGATGAGATAGGAGCATATAGAAGTAGAACTTGAGGAAAATTGCACAGATAGTGACAAAATCAAAGTCTGTCTGGCAGTAAAGACTTGCACTTAATCCTCATTATATATCGCCTTTGATTTTTTTTCAATGTAAACATTTTACTGAAATTAGTGTTATAAAATGCTAATTGGCACAGAGTAGACACTCAATTCTAAATAAAATATCCATTGCTTTGCACTGTTATTGTAGTTATTGAATTCATAAGCATTAAAATTTTTTTTTTGCTCTTAAGTAGGTATATAATGACACGGACAAAAAGTACCATATCAGGGTCTACCATGGTATTTGGTTAGCTCAATTATTATCAGAAATCAAGACTTGCTTTAAAAAAAAATGTTGATTATCCACCAATATAACTTGCGATAAAGTGTAAAAATAAGAAATAACTGATTCTTGCTCAAGTAGTAACTGTCTTATAGCATGCAAGATATCTTATAGATCCTTTTATAGCTGTGTGCATTACCTACCCTTGAAATATTATTTTTGAGTAACCTCATTTGAATTTGAGATTATGCATCCTTTCTTTGAATATATTGGTAATGAGTTAAAAATAATAGTCCACTTGAGTGATGAATCCTGTTGTATTTTATTACAACCTTGTTGTGAAATTATAGTTTATGGATTGGAACATATTACTATTTTAATGTGGCTATTTTAATGTCCTTTCTAAGAATACTCCTTTTGACCTTTATCTCTTTGCAAAATATGCACAGAATTTTAGACTTTTATTTTGTCCTCCCTGTTCATATTTTATTCTCTTTAAATTGCCTTACTTACATAAATCACTCTTCTTTTATTGGGTATTAATAATTTCGTATAAGACAGGAACAATTTGATGGATAATTCAATCTTATATTTTCACAAGGTTAAAAAAAGATGTGTCTTAGAAATGTGTCTGAATTAATTTAAATCATTCCATATGTAACCCAATCAAGGTTCTTCTATGTTACTAAGTATCAAAATTCCAAAGTCTGTTTTTCAGCAAATATAAATATTAGTTGCTGTTGTTAGTTTCTCCCATCCAAATGTAAATCTATTACCCTTGATATCTCACCTATTCAGGCCTTGTATATTGGCATGCTTACATGAAAAAGATATAGAGTCTATGCACACAGTGATAAATATAATGTATTTACAAAAACTATAAAAGTAAAAAGGGGAACATGATAATTATAACTACAAAGTTTGAAACCAAAAAGTAGTAGACTCAAAGCCAAAATTACTTCTTAATAGTTTTATGATATTGGATAGCTATTGATATTTTTAAGGCACTTTTTTTTTATATAAACTAGAAAGCATTATTGTACCTAAGTATTAATAGGCAAGATAAAAGTATATATATATATATATATTAACTATATATATTTCTGAGAGGAAGGGAGAGGGAGATAGAAACATCAATGATGATAAAGAATCATTGATCAGCTGCCTCCTGCATGCCCCCTATTGAGGATAGAGCTCACAACCTGGGCATGTGCCCTGACCTGGAATCAAATCATAACCACCTAGTTCATAGGTCGATGCTCAATCACTGAGCCACACTAGCCGGGCTTGAACAGGGTTTCACAAGGTGAAATGTTAAATGTACAGAGCACAGTACTTCTTTCTTGTATTTTACTAAATGTTTATAATTTCTTGTTTGCTTTTTCATACTTGACAAGATCATAAAGTAGACACAACCTGAGAAAAGGGAAAAATAGTCTCAGAAATAAAGTCATAGATAACTTCTTTTTGTCATTTGTATCTTTGAATGTCTTGACAATTTTTCTTTTTCAGAGAGAGAGGGAGGGAAAAGGAAAGAGAGAGAGAGAAAAAAAATCCATGTGAGAGAGAAACATCTATCAGTTGCCTCCCACACACACCCCGATCACCCTAACCTAGAATCAAACCCACAAGCTTTAGGTGTATGGGACAATGACCCAAACAACTGAGCCATACCAAGCAGGAATGAATGTCTTGACACTTTAATTAGAGTGATGAATTCCTAATTATCATTAAGATAGAGAAATAGATATTACCAGCCCATATGTATATAATAAAATATTATGAAAGTACATTAAAAGTGTGTGTATTTTATTTGTCACTACTTTAAATCACTGAACATAATGAGAAATTTAGCTGTATTCATGTAAGTAACAGAAACTAAATGTTTTGCAATATTTTCTGAGATAATTATACTTATCACATACTAGCAGTTCTTTTAAAAGGTTTGGCCTAATATATAACACATAATCCATTTTTAAATATCAGTATTGTTTAAAAGATATTTTTTATTATCACCCATTACTAATGTCATTATAGAAGACATTATTTTAAATAAAACATTAAAAGGTAATGTTTATAACATAATTAATATTTTTTAAAATAAAGATATCTATATCTACCTAATAATAGGGTAATATGCAAATTAGTTGTAATGCCATCACAGTAATGACCGATCAGCAGGCTGCGTGCACAGCAGGTGGGTGGGGACATGCGGATAGGGGAGGGGATTTGCAGTGTTGGGGACACAATGGCAGCTGCCACTTGCCCAGGGCTAACCCGGGACTCCAGCAAGCTGCCGATGGCCACTGCTGCTTGCCCTGGGCCAGCCCTGGGCAAGTGGCAGCGGGGATGGGGGCAGGGGAGGCAGGGCCTGGTGGAAGGCAGCCTGTACTCCCCACATGGCAGCGGCAGCTGTGTGCACTCCCGATGACTGCTGCCGCTTCAAGGGCCCGAGGCTCAGGCAATGAGGGCCTCGTGAAGCTCAGGAAAGCTGCGAAGGCTGAGGCGCAGGCAGCCTCACAGCCGACAGTGGCAGCAGCAGAGGCATGATGGGGGCGTCACCTTCCCCTGATCACAGGGTCACCTTCCACAGAGGTAGGCCAGAGGCAGCAGCAGTGAGGGGGTGATGGGGATGGTGCCTTCCCCTGATCGGCCGGTCACCTTCTGCAGAGGGAGGACAGATGCTGCTTAGGCCCGCTCCCAGTTAGGACATCTCCTGAGGGCTCCCAGACTGTGAGAGGGGGCAGGCCGGGCTGAGGGACCCCCCCCCCAGTGCATGAATTTTGTGCACCAGGCCTCTAGTATGTTTATATTATGATGTAAACAAACAATTATAAATTATAAATGTTTTTATTTTATAATTTACAAAAATATAACTGTCAACAAATGAAGAGACAAAAATATAAAATAATGAATAAGTTACCTCTATTACTTTACCAACTTTCAGTCACATGAATATAAGTATATGTATGAATATAAGTATAAGTATATGTATGTATATATATATATATATATATATATATATATATATATATATCAGTATATATACCTGATATGCTCATGCATATACTTTTAGAATACATATATTCTAAAAGGTTCTCAAATTTGACAATATATCTGAATCTGATATATATATGCTGAAAGCTTTTCAAATTTGGCCAATAAATCAAACCACAGAGTCAAGAAGCTCAGAAAACTCCGCAAAAGATATCTCAGAAACATCACATCCAGAAACATCATAATCAAAAACCCCACAAAAGATACCCCCAAAAACACATCCAGGAACATCCTAGTCAAAAAGATGAAAATTAAAGGTAAAATAAAAAATTTGAAAACAGTTACAAAACAACAATACAGTAATACAGCATTTGACAGGGGAATGCTTTTTGAATGAGTATGCATTTTTTTCATCAGAACCCATTAAGGCTAAAAGGAAATTAAGAAACACTTTAATATATAAAAATGAAAATAACTTTTACCTGGAATGCTACATTTAGGAAAAACATCCTCGCCCTAACCAGTTTGGCTCAGTGGATAGAGCATCAGCCTGTGGACTGAAGGGTCCCAGGTTCGATTCCAGTCAAGGGCATGTACCCTGGTTGCAGGCACTTTCTCAGTAGGGCGTGTGCAAGAGGCAGTTGATGGATGTTTCTCTCTCATCGATGTTTCTAACTCTCTATCCCTCTCCCTTCCTCTCTGTAAAAAAATCAATAAAATATATATATATTTTTAAAGGAAAAACGTCCTCATGAATAAAATTTGAGGGGGCAGAAGGAAACTGGCAATCAGGGACTGGAGTGTGGGCGGGGGGCGGTAGTGGAGCATTGCAGACACAGGCAGAATGTAGCTTGCTGACTGCACCACAGAGACAAACAAAAGGATTAGAACTGAACCCAGCTGGGTGGGAGTTGCTAAGACAACCCAGTTGGATGAGGAAGGAAGGGGCCAGTGGGAGAAGTGAGCTTCAAAATGTATGGATGCTGCTAAAACAGGCAGCTTGCAAATAACCAATCACAAAGTAGTGAGGCATATAACCAATCCTTAGGGATGTTGCTAAGGCAGAATTCTTTTAAAAGAACCAATCAGGAGCTAGCAAAGCATATATCTATCCCTTTGGAGCCTGAGAGAAAGAAGCTTTACCTGTCACCCACCTTGGGCCCCCTTCCTGTTGATCCCTACAGCAGAGAGAATCCATCTCTCTCTCAATAAATTTGCTCCCACTAACTGTTTTAGTCCAAGAATTAATTCTTCAACTTTGTGGGACAAGGAACTCATACCTGAACAGAAATTTTGGCATAAGATTGAATGAAGAATAAGGTAGAAAAGTAAGAGAATTTCATGTCAGCTGACTTGTTCTATAGAAATTGCTAAAACAATTTATTCAGAAAGAAGGAAAATGAAACCAGAAGGTAACTGAAAACATAAAAACTGAGGAAAGGGCAAAGAAATGGTATATATCTGGCCAAATCTAATTAAATGTTCTTCTTCACTTGAGCTCTTTAAAATATGTATGTTGCTTGTAAGCAAAATTAAAACAATATTTGATGGAATTTTCAATGAATAAAGATGTAATACATAAGGCAATTGCAATATAAAGGGGTGGAAAGAGACCCATATGTTGGTAATGTTTCTACATTTCACTCCACACTTTAAAATGTTGGTTATAAGTAGACAGATGTAGATTAAATATGTGTACTATAATCCATGGATCACTACAACAACATATGCAATATGCAGACAGATATAACAAAAACCTGAATGTATTAATAAAAATGAAATGCTAAAAATGTGCATATACATGAAAGATGGCTGGGAAGCGACAAAAAAAAGGAGAATAAACTGAAATTAAAAATTTAATGGTATATATAAATTAAGACATTTATAACTACATTAAATGTAATGTAATGTGCTTAAATATGTAAATTAAAAGTGAGAAATTGCCACTGAATTAAACATTATAACTCAACTAAATGCTACTTAAGGAAACTCGCTTCAAATACAATGTGGTAGGTAGGAAAAAAAGTAAAAGAATAAAAAGTGCCATAGCATGCAAACACAAGTCAAAAATGAAAAGTTGTGGAGGTTATACTAATGCCAGACAAAGAAGACATGAGAGCAAAGTTGATCATAAGGAAAAAGGGGGTTACTAAATAATGATAGAATGGTTAAGTTACTAAGAAAGCACATAATCTTAAATGTGTATATGGCAAACAAAATAATTTTAAAATACAAAACACAAAAATGGAAAGAAGAAATAAATAAACCCACAGTGGAGACTTCAACACTCCTCCTTTAATCAATGGAACTAGTAGACATAAAATAAGCAAGATAGACAAAAGTGTATGAAAAATATCAACGACTTGGACTTCATTATATTTATGAAACACTCTACCCAACAGTAATAGAATATATATTCCTTTCAAATGCATAAATAACATTCTCTAAGGTAGACCATATTCAATGAATATAAAACAAACCTTGAGGTCACAACAAAGAAAACAAACAAACCTTGATGAATTTTATTAAAATCAAACAAGAATTATCTTTGATCATAATGAAATTAAACTGGAGTCAATAACAGAATAATAATAGAAACATCTTCATATATTTAGAAATTAATCAACACTGGGAAAATATTTGCAAATAACATCTGATAAAGTTCCTATATCTAATATATGTGATGAGGGTTCCTTTTTTTCTACATTCTCACTAGCACTAGTTTGTGGACTTACTGATGATAGCCTTTCTGGCAGGTATGAGATGATATCTCATTGCAGACTTAATTTGCATCTCTCTGATGATCACTGACACCGAGCATTTTTCATATGTCTATTGGTCACCTGTATGTCCTCTTTGGAGAAGTGTCTGTTCAGGCTAGTGGATTGCAAACTACTGGAAAAATGATCAGCAGTTTCTTATAAAGTTAAATACACACTTACCCAGTAATTGTGTTCCTTGGTACTACTGAAGAGATATGAAAACTTATATTTCTACAAAAGCCAGTACACAAATGTTTATAATAGGTCTATTCATATTTACCAAGAGCTGGAAATGACCTAAAAGTCCTTCAATGGGTGAAAGGAGAAACAAACTTGGGTATATCCATATAATAGAATACTACCCTGCAATAAAAGTGAATAGGCCATTGATTCATACAGCTTGGGTGGATATTAAAGTCATTATTCTGAAAGTAAAAACATCAGTTTTGTTAGGGGGACTTATAATCTGCTGGATGGAACATCTGAAAAGTAATCATATTGTTTTAAATCTTAGAACACATATACTTATGTAAATAGGGGGTTAAGTTGTTTTTTTTTAGTTTCTTTTTCAAGGCCTGTGTGAAGGTATTGGAGTGGCGGGGGGTGGGGGGTGGGGGTGACTCAGCTGTCAATCCAGCAAGCATAACAGATAAGCAGGGTCAGACTGACCTACCAGGAGTCAAAATATCATCTCATCAACATCATCTCGTGACCTGATGATTAAGGATAATAGCTGACATTTGCAGACCCCAGGGTTACACGTAGCTGCATTCCATTCCCTAGCCCCTTCCCCTTTATAATCCTGTCCCCTGCACCTTGCTGTAAGACAGGATTTGAATGCTTTTAAGCGCCCTGACTTCTTGGTTGACTAGCCTTCTCAACAAACACCTTATATGAGTCAACCCTGCCTTGGTTATTGGACACAGTGACAGGCAGCCCGAGCCCACCCGGGGTTTCCCAGTAACAGTGTCAAGGAGTCAGAAACTATATAACTACATTTATATAATTGCCCCCAAAAGAGAAAACTATGCTGGGGGAGAAAAAAAATCAGAGTTGTTAAGAATTAGGAGTATGTGAAAATTGTCACTAAAAAGGGATAGCAGAGAGGAGGTTTCATGGAGTGACATAGCTATTCTGTGTCCTGGCTGTGTTGGGGTCACATGGATCTCTTCATGTGGTAAAATTCATGGAGCTATATACAAAAAACGTCAACCACTGTACATTAATTTAAAAATAAATAATAAACATCAACTAGTAATGCTAATAGTAACAAGAACAATACTTTTGAGGAGAATTTCTAAAACTGTTTCTCCATGTGAACAGGAAGTCTTGAGTCTCATTTAAAAAAAACTCTCTCAGATTAGTAACATTTTAAAAAATGTAATAGTTGCCCAGCTGGAGTGGCTCAGTGGTTCGATTCCCAGTCTATGCACATGCCTGGATTGCAGGTTTAATCCCCAGTGTGGGGCGTGCAGGAGTCAGCCGATAAATGATTCTCTCATCACTGATGTTTCTATCTCTCTCTCCCTCTCCCTTCCTCCCTGAAATCAATAAAAAATATATTTTAAAAGTCTTTCTGACAATCTTATTTAAACTGACTTCTTCCAGTTACTGTCAATTCATGCTATGTATTTCATTCATATGGTTTAACACCATCTGTAATACTTGAGTTTTATTTACATTTATATTTATTATGTCATTCCTGTAAGAATATAAGCTTCATGATGTCATTAATAGTAGCACTAAGAGGAATGCCTGGCACAGAGAAGAGAGATCTTTGGAGCATTAATTTTTTTTTTTTAATTTCATTCACCTTTAATTTTCTACCGGATAGCTCAGCATTCAGTGACTGAATGTATGAGAAAAAAAAAAAAAGGGGGGGGGGATGAATCACAATTCTTAATAATGTTTGTAATCCAGGAAAATAGTTAAGTGATTAAAATATGCTCACTCAAAGTTGATTTCTTTATAAATATCAAAAGTAATACAATTTGAATTCAATGTGAATTTTGCCATATTTAATACATGCTAGCTGGCATAAGTTTATTGATTTTCTTTTCTTATAAACTATATAGGCCCTCATGTCTAAACCTCAGTATTCAAACACATCTAAATTCTCACTGCAATAACATATTTTGTTTTGCAAAAGAGAGAATAAAATTCTACAATTGGTGACACCATTTTTCTCATAAATATGATTTTTCTTTAAAATATTCTGCTCATTATACTACAAGTGGTTTAATGAGAAAAATGATTCAGGAAATTAGCTTCACAGACAAAATATATCAAATTAATTATTTGCTTAGAATAAACTGTTTTAATTTTTCTTCCTTAGGGGTTAAAAGTTTAATAAATAAAATTTACCAAAGGGAACTAATTCTTTTGGTATTCCATTGCTTCTATTCTTTCCCATGAGCTTTCTAGAGATAAGGGCTTTCTCCTCCCTATCTAACACCCGGATGAATCTGTCATCTCTTTTTATTTAATCAAGTGACATCAAAGATTCTTAACAATACCTCTGACCCCTGAGAAACAGGATATACAGCAGACCATTAATTAGATGTTTAAAATGAAAGGATGTGGCACATTGAACCATGCCTCCCTGCTCCATTGCACTGTATACCCACATCACGTTGTCCATTTATATTTCTGACGACTCCCAAAGAGCCAATACCCTTGAGAAACATCGTAAGTTAGCAAGCTTGATTGATGTACATTAGGCAGTCAATGACTTGTTCTATCTGGAGTATTTCTCTTTTTGCATGAGGGAAAGATGGTCAAAATATGTATCAGACCTTGAATCAAATTAAAACCCAGAAGATTTCATTGCAGCACTGCTTTTTGTTTCATACATAAATTTACATAAAATTGAGTTACTTAAGATTTCATATCTGTTTCAATTTTCCTTCCATTCTAGACATTCTGAAATGAAAGTGGTTTCACAGAACACTACATTAAATAGTTTCAGGAGAGTAACACAGTCAACTCGGCTATTCTCTAATTTAAGTTTGTGAGATGCTATTGTTCTTTACGAATTTTCTCCATTTACACCCTTACAAATTATTCACATTTATAGTCAATAAAAGAAATATAAATGAAAGAGTGTTATCAAGAGACAACAAAACAACGACTGGGATACCTGCCTCTCATTTGGTATTTCTAGTGATCATTTAACCTTCGATGAAGAGAATTTCCCTTAAGTTGATTCATTCCATAAGAATTAATAATTATGATACTACGTACCTTAAAGAGAGGTATTTTTAAGTCATCTTCTGGGGTTGTATTTTTTCATGACACAATTAAGCAGTAAAACTATTTGTGCTGTCAATTCTTTGCTATATTAAGAAACATATAATTTATTAGAGATATTTAAAATTTGGGAGCTCAGTTAGTTCTTAAGAATGTTTATAAAATGCCATGTTAATTCAACTTAATGGCTTACATCATAAAATATAGAAATGTGGCAGTCCTAGGAGAAATAACTGCTACTCTTAAAATATAATGTTTATTTTCTAGTACTATATAAGAATAATTTTACTAAGAAATAAAAAAAATTATATAAATGTAGCTTTTGTCTTAAATGTTTTATGCTAGTCTACTGATCACCTATGGTTAAAATTTAAACATCCCTGTTGGGGAGGGGGGTGTTGTATAAAGAATTAACTAGTTTTGTCTATGGCCATTTGCTGTTCTCTTCTATCTCAATACAGTAATTTGATCAGTTTCTATTCAGTATTAGGAATTAACTGTTAGAAGTTCTTGATATCCATTAATTGTTGCATTTTTTTCTTATGATGATTTCTAAATTCATTAATACAACTCAGTCTTCCTATTTGTTCTGTATTACATTTCTCTCCTACAGATATATTTGACAGCTATTTTCTTTCCCCTGTAATAATTGTACATTTCTGATTCTTTAATTTTGATGTTTAGGGATCCTTAAAATTCCTTTGGATAAGATGGATGCATGTCTTTTCTGTTGAAACATAACAAGGTAGCAAATGTACATTTTTTAATTATTCAAAAAGGTTAGTCTTATGAGCTGCCAGCTCATTATCTGTTTCATTCTATTCTGTCCTTCAGTTGAACTGAATAAAAGATGTTTGAAAAAAATGAATCTTAAAAAGCAGATTGTTATCATTTCAAGGAAATGGAATTCATCTCACACTCTACTACAAACTCTAAAAGATAATATAGCATCCAAATTATAATCTGCTAAAATGTTTTTCTCTAATATGTTAAGAATTAGAAAGAATCTTTAATGTACTATAACCTTTTCACCAACTAATGTTCAGATGGTTAATACAATGATCCTAGTTAATGGGGGTTGGGAGAGCAAGAATAAAACAAAACAAATTAAATGAACTAATAAAGCCTGAGTTACTTATATTTGAGGTATACAGGGCCCAATATTGAAAGTAGGACTCCTGAACACTGGATCTCCTTTCTCAGTGACTAGGTATAAGATCATAAAAAGAAGTAATAGAGCACTCTAATAATAATTTTTATACATTGTGTCTTTTTTTCCTTCTAGATTTTGATAAATTCTAAAGCAGTTTTTATATCATATTTATCTTCGTAGCTCTGGGCCTTAATGTAGTGCCTTGTTCTTTATATACTGACTGAAAAAATAGAAGCAATAATGAAAGAGGATGTATAATAGCAGGCAGGGAGAGAGGGCAGGAGGAAACAAATTGGCACAATAGCTTTACCTCCTTCACAAAGCTACCGTGAAGATAAAATTACAAAATCAATGTAAAATGCCTGCCACAAGAAAGCATTCTAGTAAAAGTTAATTTTTTTATTTAGTTTTTGCTTTGTGATGGACAGCATTTAAATATATATATCTTATTCAGTCTCACAATACCCTTATGAAGTTAGTATTGCCTTCATTTGCTGTATGAGGAAATTGAGTCACAGGCAGGAAAGTTAAATTTCGCAAGGTTATAGAGCAATTAAGTGGCAGAGATAAGTCTATCTTACTGAAGAGCATATTAATTGAACACTTCCTCTAAAAAATTATTTTTATTGTTTAATTTGATTCTGAGAAAATTATACACTCATATTAGTTAAAGTGAAACAAAGAAATTAAAGTGCAAACTTATCAAATATATTTCTGTTTTCCCCTAAACCTCTCTATGATTCAACAAAAAATATAAGATAGATAATAGATAGATAGATTATAAGTAGATAGATAGATATTAGATAGTTAGATAGACAGAGAGATGATAGAAAGAGAAACATTTCTCCCATTTGAGATCAATTTCATTATCTATCTATGGTTTTAAATATTTAGTTTATGACCATCACAGTGTCCCAGATGTCAAGCTTGCATTGTGAAATTTCTGATTTACTAGTTCTGCAGCAGTTATTATTTTTAACTACCTATTATTCTTTCCCAGAGTATAACTCAAATTAATTCTTTTGGTAGCGATCATTTACAGTGCAGCAAAAAAAAAAAAAATAGTTTCAGCATATTCTAAAGTAACTGGATATAAGTCTCCAAATTTGGTAGTTTTGCTCTTTTATTTAACTACTAGAGGCCTGGTGCATGAGATTCATGCATTGGGGAGGGTGCTCTCAGGGGATGTCTGCCTCCAGGGATCAGGCCTAAGTCGGCAGTCAGACATCCCTCTCACAGTCCGGGGCTCTTGCAGTCTGGGAGCCCTTGTTCCTTACCACCCACCTGCAGCGCAGGCAGGTGAGTCTCCCACCACCGCCACTGCACTCACCAGCTGTGAGCCCAGCTTCTGGCTGAGTGGCACTCCCTCTTGGGAGTGCACTGACCACCAGGAGGCAGCTCCTGCATTGAGTGTCTGCCCCCTGGTGGTCAGTGAGCATCATAGCAACTGGTTGTTTCACCGTTTGGTCGATTTGCATATTGGCCTTTTATTATGTACGATGGGAGGGATTGACAGACGTCAGAGGGGAGGGGGATGGACATAGAAAAAGTGTGGTGATGGCCAGAGGTGGGGGGCGCTGGGTGGAGGAAGGTAAAGGGAGGGATATGGGAGACATCTATACTAATGTCAACAATAGAATAAAAACAACAATGATATACCACTACACTACACACCTATTAGGGAAAAAAAAGATACATTATGAACTATGTATTTACTACTTTGATAAAATTTAAAAATGTAAAAAGAAAGAATTTTGTCCAGAAAGCAGTGTTGTTGAATTTTTATTTTTTTATGGTAAAGATAAGGAAGCTTCAGAGCCCTTGTAAGAGCTGGATTTGTTCTGGGGGAGAGAGCAAGCAAGTTGCAACCAGCAGCATTTTGCCTGAAATGATTTAAAAGAGAAAGGGACAGATTCCCCAAGCCTACAGTTATTTGTAATTTATTTTCTTATTCTAAATAAAGTCATTTTTGAACCTTATTAAAAAAATCCTCCCCCCCCCAAAAAAAAAAAAATTAGTCCTTCAGGTTCAGTAAACTTTAGGCCTCACAAAACTTGTGTTAGTCCCTGAGTGTTGGGGTCCCCAAAGGAGTTCGGATTCATTCATTATATCTACTTGCTCCTTTTAATTCTTATTCTAGAGGGAGAGTGAGGACAGTTTTTTACTCAGTAATTTTTATAAGAATTGTATTGGAACCTACTCCTTCTTTGGCTATTTACGTGTTTACCTTACAGGGAACTCACAGAGACTTTAAGCCCTTTGAAGATGGGGACAGAGCTGTATTGTGTTTCTATAATACAGGCACAAAGTTAATACAACTTTTATAAACATTTGTTGAAGAAACAGATAAATTTCAGTGCCATGAGGCATTACTTTTCCTTCTGCTCCATCTCTTTATGGAGCAAAGCATAAGGCTGAGAGGATGAGCAGGTAGAGTGAAGTAAAGTTGCTTTTTCCAAACCCTAGATCCCATACTTTGATTTTACATTGTAGATGCATTTCTGAATGACATTTTGAATTGGATATATTAGATTTTGTTAATATCAACTCCCTTTACTTATAGAGATTATTTTTAATGATGTTTAAACATTTTGTACTATGAGATGCAAAATATTTTGCTTATTTCAAGAATCTTTGTTCATTCTTTCTGTAGTAAAGTGAATTATCAACATGGTAAGTCTATTTGGGGGGTCTGCTTAAAATGAGGCACATCAATATTAAATTTGGCTCTAACAATGACTAATTCGCACACCATGTGTAGAGTTAGATGGCCGTTGGACATACCTATTTCTTTGGGTCACTTTGCTCCCACAGCACCTGCTTCAACCAGAGGCAGTGTCTTGACCCTCCATGACCTCTTTGTCATGGCATCTGCTGGGTGTCTACTGTCTGAGGCCTGGACAGTCAGCTGGGCGTTGACCTTCCCAAGATGGCGGCAACCTGGAGGAAGGCATGTCAGGGACGGGGTCCCATCGGCAGAGGTGGGGCAGGGAGGCACACGGAGAAACATCTATAGGACTGGTTTTTGGTGGAAGTGTGTGGCTTTTAGCAGGCAATCTGTGATTCTGATCTCACTCGCACCAGCAGCTTTCCTCCTCCTCTCCTCTCCTCCTGTGCTGGCGGGCTGATGGCTGAGGAAAGTGGCAGCTGCTGGTGAGGTCGGATGCGGGCTCATGAGGGTGGAGAGCCTGAGGCGCGGGTCCCCTCTGGGGCACTGGGCTGGCCTGCACGAGGGGCGCCTGCAGTTTGAAAGCTGGCTACGCCCCTGACCATGGCAGGGGTCCCCTCATGGTGACTGTTTGTTTGGTCGTTTCAGTCATAACGCCTCTTGGACTTTTATTATTATGATATATAAAAGCCTAAGCGACCTTTATGACTGAACTACCAGTTGACTGGCTGGTAGTTATGACACACACTGACCACCAGGGGGCAGATGCTCAATGCAGGACCTGCCCCCTGGTGGTCAGTGTGCTCCCATAGCCAACCTCCCATGGTCCTTCCTCCAGCCGGCCAGCCCCAATCACTGGCCAGGCCAAGGGACCCCACCCAGGCACGAATTCTTGCACCAGGCCTCTAGTATTAAATATTTGGTAAGGCACTTTTGGTATCTGCTTTCACCATACATTCACTTCCAACTTACTTTACCTGATGTTTTGTACTGGTCAGCTTTTACTAAGATTATCCATAACTTTTACTGCATCCAAGGGATAAATATATATCATTTACCTGACTTTTAAATGATTCTGACTGCTTTCTTCTTCATACATTCTCCCCTGATCAGCTTCCACTCTATGGTTCATACAGATACTTTGAATTTTGAACTGTATCTTTAAATACTTGGTTCTTTTCTGTTTTTTCCCCTTTTTAGTTAACCACAGATTCCTAGAATAGGCACTATTTATAGTAATCCCTATCACAAAATAATGGCTGGGTTTATGACCAAATTTCCAAAGCTCAACATTTCTTTTTTCCCACCATTCAGATATTTCTGCTGGGTCCTTAAAACAAGGGATCTTTAAAAAATCAATAATAATCTATTCAAACTGTTTTCCACTTAAAGAAGTCTATTAAAAAGCCTATTATTAGAGAGCACTATTAAAATTTAAATTTGGATGGTAGATTCAAGTGCTTCTCTTCAGATCTTTGGCCTCTATCTCATATACTGAGTGAAATAAACCTGTCACCCCAACCTCAACAGATTAGACCAGAAGTCACTATAAGACTTTAACAAAAAATATAGGGGCCAGATTTCAGGGAAGTCAGCACCTGTGAGATGACTTGTAGAAGAATGCTAACAGCACCACTAAAGGGCAGCCCAATGGCCAAGGCGGCCAAGCTAGGAACACATATTATCTCTTTTGAAAAGTATAAACACTTGGTTAAACGAGCAGATATGCTAGTACTCAGTAAGGATATGGTTTTATTCAAAAATGAAAACCAGGTATACTTCCATGAAAATGCAAAAACAGTTAGTGGTATAGAATGTTTACCTCTTCATGGCTATGTGATCTTTGGAAAAGGACCCATCTTCTTTGAGCCTCAGTCTCCCTATTGGTAAAATGAAAATGACAGTAGTATTTATTTAGTTGATATATTGAGAGGGATTATTAATTTCAAGCATGTAACTGTTTGCCCAATGCTTAAATTGTAATAAACTAATAATAAATGCTCACTCATTATTATTTTAATTTGGGAAAAATGGTAACTCAACTTCTCTGGGTAGATAGAGAAATAATATATCATGCTTTCCCACATTGTTGTTTATCTTTAAAATAATTCAAAGTGTATTATAGCTATCTCTATTCTGTGTAGTCTTACAAAGCCATGTGAATAAGAAGTCAAATATGAAATCAAACAGGATTTACCCTCATACAAATAAAAGCAAGACAATAAATGCATCCTTTAAAACAGAGTAAACACACACAGACAAACAAAAATGTGATCATATTCTTTCTTATGTAAGACATTCCTCTTAAACTTAGATTTGTTTTATTAAAAAAATATTATGTTTCTATTTGTAGTAATAGCATTAAGTAAATACAAATTAATATATAAGCACCACACTTTGTAGATTCTGCAATAGCTTGGGCTCGGGCTTTCTTTAATAAACAAAAACACAGGGCCAGCATAGCTCAGTGGTCAGTGGTTGAGCATTGACCTATGAATCAAGAGGTCATGGTTTGATTCCTGGTCAGGGCACATGCCCTGGTTGCAGGCTCAATCCCCGATGTGGGGTAGGTGTGGAGGATGCAGCCAATCAATTTTGTCTCTCATTATTTCTATCTCTTTCTCCCTCTCCCTTCCTCTGTGAAATCAATAAATTATTTTTAAAAAATAATCAATTGACCAAGTACCTATTAAAAAATAAGAAAAAGAAGAATCAGTTTTCAATACAGTACAAGCCCCATAGAATTTACTTTGGAAATACTACAAAACTTCTTTGATTTACTTAGTTACATATGTTGATTATAGTATTCTTTGCCTGTATGATTTACAACAAATAACATTGCAAACAATTCAAGTTGTTGCAGAAGGTTACTTTCTTAGATCTTCTTTTCATATTTTATTTATTAAATAACCTCCCTGTTATGGGGAATTTTCTCTGACATTTTCGAATTGGTAAGCAATATCTTCCCTTATTCAGATAGAAACTCATTGAGATTATTATCTCTTTTCCACGTCTGAGCTCAGGTATCTTGAAAAATAGACACTCATAATCTGAATTATGCCAATAAAATAAACATTTTATATTTGATTAACAAATATGTATATTTACAGAGTAACTTTCTAATATACTAGTCACATTTTTATAATATGTATGTGTATGACATATCTGAAGAAACATCCTATTTTTAGCAATAGATGAAAAAGGATTTTATTGCCCTAGCCAGTTTGGCTCAGCGGATAGAATGTCGGCCTGCGGACTGAAGGGTCCCAGATTCAATTCCAGCCAAGGGCACATGCCTGGGTTGTGGGCTCAGTCCCCAGTAGGGGGTGTGCAGGAGGCAGCCGATCAATGATTCTCTCTCATCATTGATGTTTCCCTCTATCCCTCTCCCTTCCTCTCTAAAATCAATAAAAATATATTAAAAAAAGGAAAAGGATTTTATTGCATAGTTCTAAACATATGTCTATTTTAGAGTAAGAACCATCTCAATATGTCCACAGCTACTTAGTCAAGGAAGTTTTCAATCTCACATTTTTCACTGTTTACATACTGTTATTATAACTATCTATTGCATATTTTCTTTCCTACTAAACAGTAGAACACTGAAAGGAAAGATTATGCTCTATTCCAAGCTTTGTGCCTGGAAAAGCATGGCTAACAGTATTGTGCCTATGTTATGTGCCTATTTATTTTCACTTTAGTACAATCAAAATTAATTGGGGCAGTTCTAAAATAGACATAAAGAGGTTTAGTATAAATAACTGTTTTAAAAATGAAAAGGGGAGAAATAATAGCAGTAAATATATAAAAAAAGCATTAATAACAGTTCTCCTCTAAGACAGAAAATTAATCAATGTATAAAAAAAGGCATTTTCTAGGGTTAGGAGATGCATTTGTTATGTTGATTATTCTATGATAATTAAAAAGTAAACATATTGATAAGTGTTCTTCACTTCAATTTAAAAAATATATAGTTGTTTATCTTTTACTCAGTTATAGAAGTAAAGCATTAAATTATTTCCTGACATTAATAAAACAGATGGGTACACTAATCATCTGAGAGATGCAAATCAAAACAACAATGAGGTGCCATCTCACACCTGTCAGAATGGCTATCATCAACAAATCAGCAAATGACAAGTGCTGGCTAGGATGTGGAGAAAAGGGAACCCTTGTGCACTGTTGGTGGGAATGCAGACTGGTGCAGCCACTGTGGAGAACAATATGGAGATTCCTCAAAAAACTAAAAATGGAACTCCCATTTGACCCAGTGATCCCACTTCTAGGAATGTATCCCAAGAAACTAGAAACACCAATCAGAAAGGACATATGCACCCCTATGTTCATAGCAGCACAATTTACCATAGCTAAGATTTGAAAACAACCTAAGTTCCTATCAGCAGATGAGTGGATTAGAAAACTGTGGTACATCTACACAATAGAATACTAAGCTGCTATAAAAAAGGAAGGAATTCTTACCATTTACAACAGCATGGATGGACCTGGAGAGCATTATGCTAAGTGAAATAAGCCAGTCAGAGAAAGATAAATATCACATGATCTCACTCATTTGTGGAATATAATGAACAACATAAACTGATGAACAGAAACAGATACAGAGACAGAGAAGTATTGATCAGACCATCAAACCTCAGAGGGAAGATAGTGGATGGTGGGAGTAAGGGGGAGAGATCAACCAAAGGACTTGTATTTATGCATATAAGCATAACCAATGGACACAGATACCAGGGGGATGAGGGTATGAGCAGGGTTGGTGAGGGGGGGCAATGGGGGATTAGGGACACATATGTAATACCTTAATCAATAAAGAAAAAAACATGTTACAGCCAAAACCGGTTTGGCTCAGTGGATAGAGCATCGGCTGTGGACTGAAAGGTCCCAGGTTCGATTCTGGTCAAGGGCATGTGCCTTGGTTGCGGGCACATCCCCAGTAGGGGGTGTGCAAGAGGCAGCTGATCGATTTCTCTCTCATTGATGTTTCTAACTCTCTATCCCTCTCCCTTCCTCTCTGTAAAAAATCAATAAAATGTATTTTTTTAAAAAACATGTTACAGAACATTATTAAGGTATAATTCACTTATTGACATTATTTTAATTTTTAAACAACATAACCGAAATATCAATAAGGATATTCCCATTTAAAAACTATGGGACTAATAATAATGTGACATTTTTCCATTATTAACTATTTTTTAAGCATACAAAAAAACAAACAAACAAAAAACAGATGGGTAGATGGTGATTTATATTCTATAGCTTTCTGCTTAACAGATTGAATATGAAAAAAATGTGTAACTTGAACGAGTCACTAGTTAACATATTATTTTAGAACTAGAGGCCTGGTGCACAAATTCATGTACCAGTGGGGTCCCTTGGCCTGGCCTGCGGGATTGGGCCAAAACCAGCTTTCTGACATGCCCTGTGAGGTCCCGGATTGTGAGAGGGCACAGGCCAGGCTGAGGGACCCCTCCGGTGCATGATCGGGGCCAGGGAGGGACACAGGAGGTTGGCCAGCCAGTGAGGGAACATGGGAGGGCTCCAGGGTGTGTCTGGCCTGTCTCACTCAGTCCCAATTGGCCAGACCCCAGCAGTAAGCTAACCTACTGGTCAGACCGTCTGCCCCCTGGGGGTCAGTGCATGTCATAGTGAGCAGTTGAGCGGCCTTAGCATATCATTAACATATTGTGCTTTGATTGGTTGAATGGCTGACCATCCGACTGGACACTTAGCATATTAGGCTTTTATTATATAGGATTGCACCATTCTCAATTATCAATTTTTTTTTTCAAGTTGATTTATAGCAGGGCTGCTTTCAGCATAGCAGTGTTCATTTTTAAATGAATACATATACTAAATCATTTTACTCTTCTGATAAAAAAAAAAGTACTTCCATAAGTCCCCAATTCACTCAGGCCCTCACCCTGGCATACAATGTCCTGCATGATAGTTCTCAGGGCCACCTCTTTCACTTCATACCATACCTACTGTCTCTTCATGCAGTCACAGGTCTTCTTTCACATCCGTTAATATACCAAACCTGCTTCCAACTCACAGATTTTACATTTATGTATATTTTCTGCAGTTTGACTTTTTCTCCCTAATGTATTTGAATGTTTCATTCATTCATTCAGATCTCTGCCTAAATGCTTTTTTTTTATCTAAAACTAGATGCCCGGTGCACAAAATTCATGCACAGGTTGGAAGGGGTGTCCCTCAGCCCAGCCTGCACCCTCTCCAATCTGGGACATCCCTCTCAATCCAGGACTGCTGGCTCCCAACCGCTCACCTGCCTCTGCCTGATTGCCCCTAACCACTTCTGCCTGCCAGCCTGATCACCCCCTAACCACTCCACTGCCAGCCTGATTGACACCTAACTGCTCCCCAGCTGGCCCGATTGCCCCTAATTGCCCTCCCCTGACGGCCTGGTCACCCCTAACTGCCCTCCCCTGCCAGTCTGGTTGCCCCTAACTGTCCTCCCCTACAGGCCTGGTTGCCCCCTACTGCCCTCCCCTGTTGGCCTGGTCACCCCTAACTGCCCTCCTCTATAGGCCTGGCCCCGCCCAACTGCCCTCCCCTGCAGGCCTGGTCCCCCCAACTGCCCTTCCCTGCAGGCCTGGGTTCCCCCTAACTGCCCTCCCTTGCTGGCCTGGTCTCTCCCAACTGCCCTCCTCTGCCAGCCTGGTTACCCCCAATTACCCACAACTGCCCTCCCCTGCCAACCATCTTGTGGCGGCCATCTTGTGTCCACATGGGGGCAGCCATCTTTGGCCACATGTGGGCGGCCATCTTGTGTCTTGGTGCAATGGTCAATTTGCATATTACTCTTTTATTAGATAGGATAGTATCCCACACCGCCCCTCTATTTCCCATGCTATTAAGTAGCTTTATTATTTTTTAAAGCACTTATTACCCCTTCTACAATATACATTGACTTGTTATGTTCTGTTTGCTCCCAGGTGAATGTTAACTCCATGAAAGTGTGGATTTAATTCTCAGCTGCATTTGCAGCACCTAGGAAAGTTCCTGACACATATAGATGCAAAATAAATATATGCTGAATGAATGAATAATTGAGAAGATAGTTATTAAGGACATTCTAAAGTACAATTATTTGAAATTAACACTTGAAAGAGAATACAGCTTGGCCGGTGTGACTCAGTGGTTGAGCCTAGACCTATGAAGCAGGAGGTCATGGTTCAGTTCCCAGTCAGGGCACCTGCCAGGATTGGGGACTCTACCCCAGTGGGGGGTATGCAGGAGACAGCCGATAATGATTCTCTCTCATCACTGATGTTTCTATCTCTCCCTCTCCCGTACTCTCTTAAATCATTTAAAATATTTTTTTTTAAGAAAGAGAATACAAATTTATGGTTAACATGTAGAGATAAGATGGCAATACTAATGTGCTTTACCTATCAATATCTTAATTCAGATATATAACAAACAATTGTACTGGGTAGTAAATATTTCTGGGAAATTTCTAGTAGAGGTTCAAGTTATTTCATCATGAAGATGATAATTATGCATTAATTCTTTATTAGGTACTACATTGAATTCTTTAAGTACACTGTGCAATTTCATAATCTTGATCTACTTTCTTTCTAAATTAAAATAAATCCCCCAAAAAAACTAGATTATATGATTTATATTATCTGTATAACATGTATAACATTTTATCCTCAAATGATAAAATGATATATAGGTATCATTTTTTCTTCTTACAAAAATGAGTCACTTTGTGTAAAAAGGAAATTTTTAAATCATCACTACACACTAGAGGAGTGATTCTCTCCCAAATATCCTCTCCCAAAATATGTGAAATGTGAAAAAGTTTGACCACCTGAGTGACTACACTGAACAGCAGGCATAAGTCATAACCAAAAAACAAAAAGGGAAAAGCGGAATAGTAAATGACATTTTCATAACTTTCTTTGTCTCTCTCCCCATTTATCTGCCTTTGTCTCTGTCTCTCTCTTTCAAACACACACACACACACACACACACACACACACACACACACACACATACACACAGAGACTCATTAATATCACACAGTCTCATTAATATATCTTGAATTTGGGTGGTGCTTCTCAATCAATAGATAGACTCTGTTGGAACCTATGGAGCAGATGAAAACTGAAACACTATGAATGACCTGGTGCGAAGGGGCTAACAGTGGTAAGGACAGTAGCACGGGCCCGCAGGCTGGTTATCCAGTGGAGGCAGCCAAAATTAGGTTGTGCCTGGATAATAGTGAAATCCATGCCCTGTCATCTGCTTATAACTTTATCTCTTCTCTACTTAAATAATGGAATCTCTAGGATGTTGAAATTACAATTAATGTAATTTTTTTCTAATTGGTTTTCTCTGATACTAAATAAAGTATGGAATATTTATTCCCACAGTCATGGAAGGAGTCTTACTTGACTTCTTTTAAGGAACAAAGAGCACCTCTTTCTATAAGTTTATATACACAGAGAAAACACAAATACAGAAAACTTTGCAGGTTTAAATATTATAAGTATTTAATCATTTATTTCACAATTAATATGGGCCATATGTAGTTTTAAGTTTAGCTATTCAATAATTTATTCATTTTCAGAAAAATATATTGATTAACTAAATTATTTTAAATACCAAAGTTAATTAATTCAAATTTCTCTCTGTTTTTAGTCACACATATAGATATGGATACATATGAAGAGATGTAGACAGAGTTACACACATATAGATATTTTTAAAGCAAGCAATATTTAAAAAGAAAAGATAAATTATGGCTAAATTATATTTAAAATGCTAATTTAAAAAGAAACATATAATTATGTTAAAGTGCAAGTAATTACCTCTCCTCCCCCCGCACCCTCACCACCAAATTAATCTAGGTCCTGGAAAAGGACAAACAGAAAATACTTCAGGCAGATGTTCCACTTTATACATGAGAAAATCAATGCAAAGGAAGTTATGCAAGGTGCCCAGGGTCTGAGGGCAGAAAAAGCCCGGCCAGTGTTGCTCAGTTGGTTGGGTTTCATCCCATGCACTAAGAGGTCACCAGTTTGACTCCCAGTCTGGGCACATGCCCAGGTTGAGGGCTTGATCTCCATTAGTGGGCGTGCAGCCAATTCATGTTTCTATCTCTCTCTTCCTCTCCCTCCCTCTCTCTCTAAAAAAAAAACAATAAAAACATAATTTTAAAAATAAAGTTAGAAAGTTTGAATAGTTTTCTAAAAGTCTCAAGTTAAAAAAATGGAAATCTTATTTTTAAGCTTTCTTCTATTTGTCTATAAAAAATTGGCCATTAATCACTAAGCAAACCTACCTGCTTGTCACTGCTCTAGAAGGGCATGTGCATATTTTCTACAACAGGAAGTTGTAGGTACTGTATGAGCTTTTGCTTCTTGGAGTATCTTTCTCTCTGGCACCACACAAATCTGATTTTTGATGGGCTCCAGTTAAACTATTAAATGGCTCTACATTGTATTTCTTAGCACAGATCCAGGAAAATCTGCTCTGGCCATCGCTCTAGGTTCATCACTGCACAGCCCATCATTATTCTTCCCTTCTTTTCCTCCACAGTGTATTTTGTTAATGTCTTAAACATGGTTGTGATGTATACCCTTACTTCAGTTCCTTTTCCTGCAATGAACTGTAGCTTGGTCAGCATTGTCATTTCGGGTCCTGTAATTCTTTAGCAATTAAACCGTATGTATCTGCCACCATCAATGCAGATATGTAAAACTATCCCAGTGTGCTTAGAAGGAAAACTGCTGCATCACAGGACTTGGCAGCTTTGTATTTAGTGAATATTTATTAACTGGTCTCTACTTATCTCTTTCTTTCTCAAACAGTATGAGAGTTCTCATTTCTTTAAATATTTCTTTAAAATATTTGCCAAGCCAATGTATAAAATCATACCTAATTGTTGCTAAATTTGCACTTCCTTATTTACTCTTGTGTTTGGAGATCAATTCACATATTTACAGTTCATTTGTTTTCTATGCTTTGCATTTGCTGAAATGTTCTTCCAAGTCTCTGTATGTTCTGATCATTCTCATCTCTCTGTTCTTAGCACACATGGCATTGCTTTAGAGAGGCCACTAAAGATCATCCTCTATGTGACTTTTAATTGCTTTCTCCTTTCTGTGAAAACTGAACATAACACAACCTATACTGTCTTGCTCAATTGTTCTTCATTTACTGCCTCTGTTTTCCAAATCCCAAATCAATGTACTGCAGGTGGACATGTGTTCTTTCCTCTAAAAAAAATGAGTCAAATAAGTTCTTGTGGAACTTAATTGATTAATTGATTAATTAATTGTAAAAAGTTAGCTGGTAATTACAAAATTTTTTACCAGATTATAATTTCCAGGAAAGGAGAGCCTTTGTTCTCTCTATTGCTGACTTAAAGCAGTGCTTGGCCGGTAATAGGCATTCAAGATACATTTGTGGAATTGAGTTGCGTTTTGGTTACTCAGAATCTGTTTCTGGTTAGCTGCTGGTTTTTAACAATATAGGGTGGGAAAAATGTAGGTTTACAGTTGTGAGTCCGTGAAACCCAGTTTTATTACTTATTAATTATTGAATTATTTTCCATATGAACAACTATAAACTTACTTCTGCCCTATCCTGTATAATGTATAGTCCAAATTGCTAAAGAAAATATAAATGTAAACAAAGTTATTTTTTCCAATTAAAATAATTACCTGATGTTAGATATATCATACACACTTTATCTCAGCAAAATATAATTTGAAGGCTAATCATCATAGTAAAATTTGTCCTTTCAATAAGAAAAAATTAAGAAAAAAAAAGGAAAGTCAATATTAATATATTGTCTCTTTTAGGGGACAACTGAGCTGCATTGTAAAGAATCATATCTTAATCATTCCTAAGCATTCCAAAATAACTCTGTAATTTTGGCAAGCACATAAAACAGCCTAAAATGAGTTGGCACTTGGCAGGTAGCAATCATTGCCTTAGGTGGAAAGTTTAAATGTTTGTTTTTCTTTTATGCCTTATGAGGAGAAAAAGGTCTTCCCATAAGTAAAAAATATATACTAGTATAATGATGTTTAGAACAAGATCATGACAACCTGTATTTCTTTGAAAAACTAGCTAAAGATCAAAACACTCATCTATAAAGCACATCTGAATAATGTGTGTTCTGAAGATCGAGGGAGTCATACTACCCAATCTTTGCTGGTAATATAGCCTTTCCAAAGTTTCATCATTCATATATATATCTATATATATGAATATATATATATATAGATAGATAGATAGATAGATAGATAGATAGATAGATAGATCTTTTTAAGCAGTTAGCTTAGAAGAAAGCTGATATATTCCATGCTATGGACAAAAGGAGGAGTAGATAAAACTATTCAACATGATTTCTTTGTTTCTGTGGTACACTTTTGAGTAAACCAATGAATGGCTTGGCTACAGCTACCTGAGGTACTTGGGAATACCATTTGTAATTTGGAGAATAAACTTCATGGGAAAAGTTAAGTTATTCTGCTTAGCCAACCTATCTTGAGAAGCTGGCTAAACGAAATTCTTCCACATGCATCCTCCTAGGACAGCAAATTAACCTAAGCATGTCTTCAAAGCTGTGCCAAGAACACAACATTGTAATGGAATTCGACTCACACAAAAATCTTCTGAAGTTTAGGATTAGAACTTTTATTTCTGCTTCAGGCTCTTAAGCAAAGCATACATATGTCCACACCCAGAGCTGAGGGACAAACAAGGCCACTCTAATCATGAGGGAGGACACTGTCATTTATTGGGCAAAGAGTGTAACTACATACCAGAGAAATGTTTTAAAAATTGGGTTCATTAGTTACTTGACCATTACTTTCTATAACTTTCTCCAGCATGTCTTCTTATTTTATAAAGCTAACAAGCGTTAGTTCAGAGAGCATACTTTAGAAAACATGGATCTTGATACCTACGTTAGAGTTATAACTATCTCTATGGTCTAAGTGTTCCTGTCCTCCAAATATTTATAAGTTGAACTCCTAATGCCCATTGTAATGATATTAAGAGGTGCAGTCATTGAGAGGTGCTTAGGTTCATGAGGGTAGCGTCCTCATTAATGGGATTAGTGCCCTTATTAAAGATGCTTCACAAGCTCTCTAGACCTTCCACCAAGTGAGGGCACACTAGGAAGTCTGCCCTCTGGAAGAGGGTCCTCACCCTATCATGCTGACACCTTGGTCTCAGACTTTCAGTTTCCAGAACTGTGAGGAATAATTGATGTTGTTTATAAGCTTTCCAATCTGCGATAATTTGTTACAGCAGCCCACACTGACTAAGAACCTACATTGACAATATACTAAATTATGCTAGAGATACATTTTTCAATTTCAATTACCCTAAGCTTTACTAGTTGTAAATTATTTTTTTCAGAGTTGTATGATTAAGCTATTATAGGCTATTAAGTGGTTGAAAAAAATGTACTAGGGTAAACATCATCATTAGTGCAAAGGAGCCATAGATTAAAGATTGAACCATTATGTAATTGATTTAATAAGCTGTTTGTAGAAAAAATATGACAATCTTCACTTTACTAAAGTTTAATAATCACATCTAATTTTATAATCTTATTCATTTCTAGGAAAATGTGTGCACAAGGCTCTGAGACATGCAGTTTTCTGTGTCTCTACTTTTACATAGTAATCTCTAAATGGTTAAGTACCTTTCACTAAAATGAAATCCTTGACACACTCCAGAACTAAGATCTATGATTTAAGGAGCATGACATATGCTAACTTCTATGTGATGTGGTAAACAATATTGAGTAATCTGACTAAAACCTAGGCACAAATTTTTTAAAATATCATTTAATTTTAATTAATATATTCTTTAATGTGTTTGTAGAAAAATATTTTCCAAAAAAAAAAAATCTACATAATGCTGTTAGGTCAGAAATTTTAGTCCTTAAGCCTGTATTCATTATTTATGAATCATAAAGGGAAAGAGAACCAACAAACTTTCAAAAAAGTATATAAAGAACAATACTTCAGAAATGTACTAGTGTATACTCTAGTATTCCTTTGCAAAAAAAAAATCTGATTCTAACATTACTTCCCACTGTTTTAGTAAATTTTTCACCATAGAGAAAGCCAGTTATTTTTTCCTTTGGCCAGTACAGAAATTAAGACAGTTAGTTAAAGCAAATAGATTAGGTATCAAAGTAAAACACATAATTATGCATATAGCAGTTGAGTTTTCTTTTAGTTTCATAAAATGTACTTCATCTGGTATAAGTTTATAAAACTACTAGAGGCCTAGTGCATGAAAATTCATGCACTGGAGGGGGGGTCCCTCAGCCCAGCCTGCCCCCTCTCACAGTCTGGGAGCCCTCAGGGGTGGGAGGCAACCCAGTGATCAGGGGAAGGTGACACCATCATCACACCTCTGCTGCTGCCACTGCCAGCAGCGCAAGCCTCGACTGGCCCTGGTTACCTGAGCCTTGGGTGGCCCTAGGCGGCTGGGCAGCTGCCATCCAATGCTTGCCTGCACCTCGGGCCGGCCCTGGGTGGCTGGATAGCCGCCATCCGAGGCTTGCATGCGCCTTGGGCCGGTCCTGGGTGGCTGGGGAGCTGAGGGAACTGGGGGACTCCAGAGGCAGGCGTGTGGAGTGGCCGGACCTGCCTGGGGGCGGGCCCGGCCTTGCCGTGTGCCTGCTGCCCCTGCGAGGCTGAGGGGACTAGGCGCCGCCATCTTGTGGTTGTGGGCACCGCCATCTTTGAGGGCAGGGCAGTCAATTAGCATATTCCCTCCTTATTGGCTGTGGGCACTGTTATCTTTGAGGGTGGAGCAATCAATTAACATATTCCCTCTTTATTAGATAGGATAGTAATCAAACAGTGTGGCATTGGCACAAAAACAGACATATAGATAAATGGACCAGAATACAGAGTCCAGAAATAAACCCATGCTGATATGGCCAATTAATTTATGACAAAGTAGTCAAGATATTCAATGGGAAAAGGGTGGTCTCTTCAATAAATGCAGCTGAGAAAACTAGCCACATGCAAAATGATGAAACCACACCATACACAAAAATCAACTTAAAATGTATTAAAAACTTGAACATAAGATCTGAAGTAAACATACAGGGTAAGCTTCTTAAAAAATTAATTTTTTATTGTTGAAAATATTATGTATGTCCCCTTCATTTCATTGCCCCATTGACCCATTCTAGCCCGAGCTCATCTCCCCCCACCCAGGCCTTCACCACCCTGTTGTCTGTGTGCATGGGTTATACATATATGCATACAAGTTCTTTGATTGATCTCTTCCCACCCATCCCAAACTTCCCTCTGAGATTCCACAGTCTGTTCCATGCTTCTATGTCTCTATATCTATTTTGTGCATCAGTTTATTTTATTCATTACATTCTACATATGAGTGAGATCTTCTGATACTTGTCTTTCTCTGACTGGCTAGTTTCACTTAGCATAATACTCTCCAGGTCCCTCCATGCTATCTCAAAGGGTAAAAGATACTTCTTTTTTACAGCTTCATAGTATTCCATGGCATAAATGTACCACTGCTTTTTTATCCACTCATGTACTGATGGGTACTTGGGCTGTTTCCAGATATTAGCTATTGTACATAGGGGTTCATATATTCTTTCTGATTGGTGTTTCAGGTCTCTTATAATACATTCCTAGAAGTGGGATCACTGGGTCAGATGGCAGTTCCATTTTTAATTTTTTGAGGAAATTCCATACTGTTTTCCACAGTGACTACACCAGTCTGCATCCCCACCAACAGTGTGCCAGTGTGCTAAGGTTCCCTTTTCTCCACATCCTCACTAGCACTTGTCATTTGTTGATTTGTTGATGTAGCCATTCTGACCGGTGTGAGGAGATACCTCATTGTTGTTTTAAATTGCATCTCTCTGATGATCAGTGACTGAACATTCTTTCATATGCCTCTTGGCTTTCTGTACATCCACTTTAGAGAAGTGGCTATTTAGGTTCTTTGCCAGTTTTTTAATTGGGTTTCTTGTCTTTCTTTTGTTAAGTTGTACAAGTTCCTTATATATTTTGGATATTAACCCTTTATCAGATGGATCATTGCCAAATATTTTTTCCCATACAGTGGGCTCTCTTTTCATTTTGTTGATGGTTTCTTTTGCTGTGCAAAAGCTTTTTATTTTTTTTTTTCTCTTTAGTTTTCTTTGCCCTGGGAGAGATATATGTAAACATATTGGTATGAGAGATGTCTAAGATTTTGCTGCCTGTGGATTCTTCTAGGATTTTTATAGCTTCATGACTTACATTTAAGTCTTTTATCCATTTTAAGTTTATCCTTATGTATGATATAAGTTGCTGATATAGTTTAATTTTTTTGCATGTATATGTCTAATTTTCCAAACACCATATACTGAAGAGACTGTCTTGAGTCCATTGTATTTTCTTGCTACCTTTGTCAAATATTAATTGAGCATAATGGCTTGGGTCAATTTCTGGGTTCTCTGTTCTGTTCCATCTATATTCCTGTTACTGTGCCAGTACCTGGCTGTTTTGAGAACAGTGGCTTTGAAGCATAATTTGATATCTGGTATGTTGATCCCTCCAACTTTGATCTTCTTTCTCAAGATTGCTGCAACTATTTAAGGACTTTTTTTTTTTTGGCTCCAAATAAATTTTTGGAGTATTTGTTCTGGTTCTATAAAATATGCCATTGGTATTTTAATAAGGATTCTATTGAATCTATAGATTGCTTTGGGTAGTATGGAACTTTAATGAAGTTAATTCTACCAATCCATGAACAAGGTATATTTTCCCACTTGTTTTTATCTTCCTCTATATATTTTTTTCATAGTCTAGTAATTTCCCAGTACAATCTTTTACCTCCTTGGCTAACTTTATTCCTAAGTATCTTAATTTTTTTGGTGCAATGGCAAATGGGATAGTTTTTTTAGTTTCTCTTTCTGCGAAATCATTATTGGTGTATAAAAATGCCATTGATTTTTGGGTGTTAATTTTGTATCCTGCTACATTGTCAAATTCCTTTATTAAATATAGTGTTTTTTTTGGTGGAGACTTTAGGGTTTTCTATGTAGGATATCATGTCAACTGTGAATAATGAGTTTTATTTCCTCTTTTCCAATTTAGATGACTTTATTTTTTTCTTATTTTTTGATCACTGTGGCTAGGACTTCCAGTACTATGTTGAATAAGAGTGGTATCTGGGAACATTCCTGGTAAGGGGACATTCCTGTGTTGTTCCTATTCTCAGAGGAAATAGTTTTACATTTTGCCTATTGAGTATGATGTTGGCTGTAGGTTTGTCATACACTGAGTGGCCAAATTATTATGAACTCTGAACGCATAATAATCTGGCCACTCAGTATATATATATATATATTAGAGGCCCAGTGCATAAATTCTTGCATGCGTGGGGTCCGGCCAGCCGGGGGAGGAGACATGGGCAGTTGGCCAGCCTGCCTGCTGGTCGAACTCCTGGTCGAGGGGACAATTTGCATATTAGTCTTTTATTATATAGGTTATACACTGAGTGGCCAGATTATTATCTGTTCAGAGATCATAATAATCTGGCCACTCAGTGTATGTGGCCTTTATTATGCTCCCTCTATTTCCACTTTGCTAGAGATATGCTCCTTCTATTTCCACTTTGCTAAGAATTTTTTTCTTTTTTTAATAAAAAATGGGTGTTAGCTTTTGTTAAATGCTTTTTCTGCATCAATTGATATGATCATGTGATATCCGTCTTTCAATTTGTTTATGTGATATATAACATATATTGGTTTGTGAATATTGTAACATCCTTGCATCCCTAGAATAAATCCCACTTGGTCATGATGTATGATCTCTTTAATATATTGCTGTATCCAATTTGCTATTATTTGGTTGAGGGTTTTAGCATCCATGTCCATCAGGGAATTTGGCCTGCAATTCTCTTTCATTGTAGTGTCTTTATTTGGTTTTGGAATTAGATGATGCTAACCTCATAAAAAGCTTCCAACTATTCCTTCCTCTTGGACTTTTTGGCATAGTGTGAGGCAGGTAGGTGTTATTTGTTCTTTGAAGTTTTGGTAAAACTTCCCTATGAAGCCATCTGGATCAGCGCTTTTGTTTGCTAGAAGTTTTTTGGTTACTGCTTCTATTTCCTCAGTTGTTATTGGCCTATTCAGGTTTTCTGATTCTTCCTGTTTGAGTTTTTGAAGATTGTATTTTTTAGGAATTTTTCCATTTCATCCATATTATCCAGCTTATTTGCATATAGTTGTTCATAGTATTTTCTTACAATCTTTTGTATTTCTGTAGTGTCAGTAGTTACTTCACTGCTTTCATTTCTAATTTTATTTATTTGGATTACACTCTCTTTGTTTCTTGATGTGACTGGCCAACAGTTCATCAACATTTTTTTCAATATATTTTTATTGATTTCAGAGAGGAGGAGAGAGAGAGAGAAATAGAAACATCAATGATGAGAGAGAGTCATTGATTGGCTGCCTCTTGCACTCCCCTACTGAGGATCGAGCCTGCAACTTGGCATGTGCCCTTGACTAGAATGGAACCCGGGAACCTTCAGTCTGCAGATCAATGCTTTATCCACTGAGCCCAACCGACTAGGACTGGTTCATTAATCTTTTTTTTAGTGTTGTTTAAAGTATTACATGACTTTCCTTCTCCCCCCATTGACCTCTACCTGGCCACCCCCACCCCCCAACACATGCTATCACCCCGCTACTGTCTGTGTCCATTGATTATGCTCATATGCTTGCATACAAGTCCTTTGGTTGATCTCTTATCCCCTCACCACAACCCCCCCGCCCCATCTTCCTGCATAGGTTGGACAGTCTGTTTGATGCTTCTATGACTCTGGTTCTATTTTTGTTCATCAGTTTATGTTGTTCATTATATTCCACAAATGAGTGAGATCATGTGATATTTATCTTTCTCTGACTGGCTTATTTCACTTAGCATAATGCTCTCCAGTTCCATCCATGCTGTCACAAATGGTAAGAATTCCTTCTCTATTACAGCAGCTTAGTATTCCATTGTGTAAATGGACTACTGTTTTCTAATCCACTCATCTGCTGACAGGCACTTTGGCTGTTTCCAAATCTTAACTATTATAAATTGTGCCGCTATGAACATAGGGGTAAATATATCCTTTCTGATTGGTGTTTCTGGATTCTTGGGATATAGTCCTAGAAGTGGGATCACTGGGTCGAATGGAAGTTTCTTTTTTAATTTTATGAGGAAACACTATACTGTTTTCCACAGTGGCTGCACCAGTCTGTATTCCCACCAGCAGTGCACAAGGGTTCCCTTTTCTCCACATCCTCTCCAGCGCTTGTCATTTGTTGATTTGTTGATGATGGCCATTCTGAGAGATTTGAGATGGTACCGCATTGTCGTTTTGATTTGCATCTCTTGGATGATTACTGACTTTGAGCATGTTTGCATATGTCTCTTAGCCTTCTGTATGTCCTCTTTCAAAAAGTGTCTATTTAGGTCCTTAGCCCATTTTTTTCATTGGATTGTTAATCTTCCTTTTGTTAAATTGTATGAGTTCCCTATAAATTTTGGAGATTAAACCCTTATCAGATATAACATTGGCAAATATGTTCTCCCGTGCAGTGGGCTTTTTTGTTGTTTTGTTGATGGTTTTTTTTTGCTGTGCAGAAGCTTTATATTTTGATGTAGTCCCATTTGTTTATTTTTTTCTTTGTTTCCATTGCCCTAGGAGCTGTATTGGTAAAGATATTGCTATGACAAATGTCTGCTATTTTGCTGCCTATGGCATCTTCTAAGATTTTTATGGTTTCCCATCTTATGTTTAAGTCCTTTATTCATTTTGAGTTTATTTTTGTGTATGGTGTAAGTTGGTGGTCTAGTTTCTTTTTTTTGCATGTATCTGTCAAACTTTCCCAACATCTTAGTATTTGACAAAGGAGGCAAGAGCATACAATGGAGTCGGTTCATTAATCTTGATTATCTTTTCAAAGAACCAACTCTTGGTTTCTTTGATTTTTGTTGTTGTTGTTGTTGTTGTTTGCCTCAGTGTTATTTATTTCTGCTCAAATCTGTATAATTGCCTTCCTTCAACTTACTCTGGGCTTTTCCTGTTACTTTCTTTCTAATTCTCTATGTTGTGGGTGACTTTATTATAATTTTTTCTTGTTTTTTGAGGTAGGCCTGTGGTGCTATGAACTTCCCTCTCTGAACTGCTTTCACCTTGTCCCACAGATTTTGATTTGTTATGTATTCATTTTCATTTGTTTCCAGGAATTTTTTCATTTCTTTCTTGATCTCTTTGGTAACCCATTCATTTTTCAACTACATGCTATTTAGTCTCCACATGTTTGAATGTTGAGTGTTTTTATTGTAGTTGATTTATTAAATCATGCCATTGTGATCTGAGAAAATGCTTGAAATTATTTCAATCTTCTTGAACTTGTAGAAACTTATTTTGTGTCCTAACATGTGGTCTATCTTTGAGAGTAACCCATGTGCACTTGAGAAGAATGTATATTCTGCAGCTTTTGGGTGAAATGTTCTATAAATGTCAATTAAATTAATTTGATCCAGTGTATTATTTAGAGTCTCTGTTTCCTTGTTCATTTTTTGTCTGGAAGATCTATCCAGTGAAATCTGGCAGAGTGTTAAAGTCCCCTACGATGACTGTACTGTCAATCTCTCCCTTATTATCTTGTAGAAGATTTTTTTTATATGTACATCTTCCTATATTGGGTGCATATATGTTTACTAAGGTTATATACTCTTGTTGGATCGATCCCTTTAGCATTATGTAGTGACCTTTATTGTCCCTTGTGATGATCTTCATTTTGAAGTCTATTTTATCAGATATGAGTATTGCAACTCCAGCTTTTTTTTTTTTCTTTGCATGGAAAATTTTTTTTCATCCCATCACTGTCATCCTGTGAGTGTTTTGTTCTGAGGTAGATCTTTTGTAGACAGTATATATATATAATTTTAATGTCCATTTAGCTACACTATGTCTTTTGATTGGCACATTAAATCCACTTGCATTTAAAGTTATTATTGATAGGTACTTACTTATTGCTATTTCAATTATTTATGCCTATGTTTTGCACCACATATATTTCTTCTTCTCATTACATCAGTCCCTTTAGCATTTATTGCAGTGCTGGCGATAAGCTCCTTTAGCCTTTTTTTTGTCTTGGAAGCTCTTTATTTCACCATTTATTTTTAATAATAGCCTTGCTGAATATAGTAATCTTGGTTTCTGATCCTTGCTATTTATTACCTTGAATATTTCATGCTATTCCCTCTGGCCTTTGGAGTTTCTGATGGGAAATCAACTGACAGCCTTATGGGAGCTCTTTTGTAGGTAACAAATTGCTTTCTCTTGCTGCCTTTAAGGTTCACTCTTTGTCTTTAATTTTGGCATTTTAGTAATAATGTGTCTGGGCATGGGCCTGTTTGGGTTCTTCTTGCTTGGGACTTCCTGTACCTCCAGAACTTGGGTGACTTTTTCCATTACCAGGTTAGCAAAGTTTTCTCCCATTATTTCTTCATACACATTCTCTATCCCTTGCTCACTTTATTCCTCTTATGGCACACCTATTGTGTGAATATTGTTACATTTCATGCTGTCCCACAGCTCACTTAAGCTGTCCTCCTAATTTTAGTTGTTTTATTAATTTCTTTTTTAGTTCTCTGATTGAGTGATTTTTTTCTACCCTGTCTTTTAATTCATTGATCCAATCTTCAGCTTCCCCTAATCTGGTTAGTATTTCTTCTACTATGTTGTTCATTAGTGCTATGTCATTCTTCATAGATACTATATCTTTTCTTAAGCTGTTGAGAATCTTTGCCATCATTTTTCTGAACTCCATATCTGATAAATTTCTTATATGTATTTTATTAGGTCTTCTTCTGGAGAATTCCCTTTCATGTGGGACTGGTTTTTCTGTCTCCCCATTTTGGTTGCCTGTTTGAGTTTGTGTCTGTGTATTAGGTAGATCTGCTATGAGTCCCAATCTCTAGTGCAGGACAATGTCAGATGCTGTTTGTGACTGGCCCTGAGTACCCTGTTGGAGCTATCAACAATCCACAGTTTGTGGCTCCCTCTACTGGGGCTCAGTGCATTTGGGAAGGACCAAGATGTGCTTTTCTGAGCACCAGGCCAAGGATTAGATCAGGCAAAGACTCAAAGCCACTTCTGCCTACAGTCCCATTGACACTCAGACTTGATTAGCCTCAGGCTAGCAACCAAAGGATGGGGCTAACAGGTCTTCCAACAGGGTGGGGCATCTGTCTTCCCCCCAGGCACAAACTGCCTGGTCTGCCAATGGAGAAAGATGTACTCTGCAGTATGAGGGAATGACTCAGCCCAGGAAACTAGGGTGGTTGCCCTCTGAGCACCCACCCCAGGGGCCACAAGTCTAGATTCTGCTCACACATCTCCAGTCCACTCTGACCTCTCTCTGCTGGGCCTGAAGGTGAGTGGCTGCACATGAAATTTTGTGCATTGGCTCTTTAAGCGGGTACCTGCATTTCCAGCAACCTCTGGCTGGTAGACAGCAACTCTGTTGCTTTTCACAGCCAGACATTTTGTGGGCACCTTTCTCAGTTCTGGTGCTCTGGGCTTGGGAGCCTAGTTTCAGGGTTAAGACCCCAGAGTTCTCAGTGTGAACCCCGCCCCCCCTCCCCCCCGCCCCAACAGCTAAGATAGCTCTCCAGAACCTCAGCTGCTATCTGTGAGAGCCCAGCCAGTGTTTTTGGATCTCTGAACTTCCTATCAATCTCTATGCAGTCTCCACTTTCCATATTTGATTATTAGGGTTAAATCCATTTAGACTTCAATTGATTTTCCAGGGTCATTCTTCTCTATTTTAGTTGTATTTCCAGTTTGATCCTGAGAGAGTATCAGTGTAGCTTCCACTTTTTCTGCCACCATTTTGGAATCCAGAGTAAGCTTCTTGACATCAGTTATGGCAATATTTTTTTTGGATTTGACACCAAAAGCAAAGGCAACAAAAACAAAAATAAACAAATATGATTATGTCAAAATAAAGTGCTTCTTTACAGCAAAGGAAACCATCAATAAAATGAAATATTTGCAAATTATAAAACTAATACAGGATTAATATACAAAATATATAAAGAGCTCATACAACTTAATAGTTGCAAAACAAACAAATCAATTTAAAAATGGGCTGAGTATATGAAGACATTTTTCCAAAGAAAGCACACAAATTGCCAATAGGTATCTAAAAAAAGCACTCAACATCATTAATGAACAGGGAAATGCAAATCAGAACCATGATGAAATATCACTCACACTTGTTAGGATTGCTATGATAAAAAAATACAAAACATAACATGTGTTTTTGAGGATGTGGAAAAAAGGGAATCCTTGTGCCTTGTTGGTAGAAATATAAATTGGTGAAAAACAGTATGACCATTTTATTATGTTATTAAGTGTCTTTTTCTGAGTAAGCATACAAACCATGTTATATTATTATGAAAATTATAAATAGTGTTGTAGGGAGATTTATATTCCTTAACATAATAAATAATATTTTTACCAATATGTGAATTTTCTTATTCTCTCTCTTTTCAGTATCCTGTATGTAGTGTTGTTTTTTTAATTGAGAGATAATTTACATATAAAATTATATTAGTTTTAGGTATTATATATATATGTGTATTAGTTTTAGGTATTATATATATATATATGACTAACACAATAAATTTAGTTACCATCCATCATGACACTTTTTTTAAAATATATTTTTATTGATTTCAGAGAGGAAGGGAGAGGGAGAGATAGAAACATCAGTGATGAGAATCATTGATTGGCTGCCTCCTGCACACCCCCTACTGGGGATCAAGCTGCAACCCAGGCATGTGCCCTTGACCGGTATCAAACCTGGGACCCTTCAGTCTGCAGGCCGACGCTCTATCCACAGAGCCAAACTGGCTAGGGCCATCATGACACATTTTTATGATAAATTTTAAGATCTACTCTTCAGTAACTTTCAAATATACAATACAGTTTTGTTAACTATAGTTCTCATGCTGTACATTATTTTCCCTGTACTTATTTACCTTATAGTTTGTACCTTTAAACCACCTTTACCCATTCCACAACCCCTGATAACCACCAATCTGTTCTCTGTATCTGTAGGGTTTATTTATAAATCAACATTTAAGTGACATTAAAGTGTTTGTGGTTTTCTGGCTGCCTTATTTCAGTTAGCATAATGTGCACAAAGTACATCCATGTTGTTGCAAATGACAGGATTTCCATCTTTTTATGGCTGAATACTATTCCTGAATATATATACTACATTGATGGACACTTAGGTTATTTTTATGTATTCATAATTGTAAATAATGCATCAATGAACCTTGGATGCAGATAGCTTTTAAAGATAGTAATTTCAATTTCTTCTGATAAGCTCCCAGAAATGGAATTGATGAATCACATTGTAAGATATTTAAATATAGAATCACTATTTGAAACTAATATAATATTGCATGCCAACTACCTATATATATAAAAGGCTAATATGCTAAGTGTCCGACCATCTGACCGGTCGCTATGATGTGCACTGACCACCAGGTGGCAGACGCTAAAAACAGGAGCGGCCGTGACACGTATTGACACTGTGGACCTGGCACCTACAAAGCAACACTCAGCTTCCCCCAAGTGGGATACAGGCCCCGCCATCACTGTGGGGCTACACCCCACCAAATTGCAGCCGATGCTGCCGAGGCCCCATTGTGCAAAATGTGACCCACAGCCCAGCCCAGGCCGGAAATGGTGGCTGTGGGTGCCAGGTAATGATGTCACATAGCAGTGCCCGTTTTCCTCTCCCTAGTGACAACTAGCCTCCTTGGAGTTCCTTCATCCCAAGAACACAACTTGCTTTATAGCCAGGTGCAAACATTTCACACTTTAACCAAATGTCTGTGAAGTGTTTTCCCATGCCTCATCTCATTTAATCCTCACAAAAGTTCTGGAGTAGGTAGATAGGAGACTTGATATTTCTTCTAATTAATTTCCTTTCAATGTGCATGAATTCGTGCACCAGGCCACTAGTACTTTAATAATAAAAGAAATTTAAAAAGAGAGAGGCATTAGTCTGTTTTTCCTTAATGCCTTTGACTGATTGAATGCAGTCCACCCACATTATGGAGGGTAATCTGCATTAATCAAAGTCTATTTTAATTTTATTATCATCTAAAAATACTTTAGAGTTACTTATTAATTAGTGTTCAATTAAAAATCTGGGTTCCATGGCTTACCCAGATATTTACCAATAAAATTAACTATCACACACTAAGTCTGAAGAAGGTTTGAATTAAGTTAGGTTCTTTGGTTAATCTCTTGACCAATTTTTGGGGGCTCATTCTTTTTAAAACAAAATCAATAGAAAGATTCAGTTTGGAAAAATGAGATACCTGGAATCAAACCTCTTACCTTTAGCCCCTAATGGAGAATCAGTGGTTAATTTTAGTGTTATTATTATTGCTAAATTGAGAAATTATTTGCTGTATTTTGCTGGTTAAACACAGACTTTCAGATGATATAATCAACAACTTCCTATTTCCTTATAGTCCAAAAGTTTGAGTCTAAGTAATATATATCACCAGTAAAGCAATTCTAATAATATATTCAGTGAACTCTTATGTACTCCAAGATAGTCCTCAAAAATCTGCAGAAAAGCAAATGAAAACTAATACTTATAATTGTTATAAGCTTGCTGTGAATATAAAATAAAAGGTGCTTATAAAACATTTGGACTAGTTTATGGAAGAAATAACCTCACAATAAATAATATTGTTATTTTAATTATAATATTGTTTTTATGTTTGTAGAGCAGGAAAGTAATCTATAATAATAAAAGCGTAATATGCTAATTAGACTGAATGACCTACCAGACGACTTTCCAGATGACCATGCTATGACACCCACTGGTGCCAGGCCAGCCAAGGGGGGTGCGATGTGATTAGTCGGGGACCTGGCCATCCCCCCATGATCTCCCCGCAGAGGGAGGCCCAGGCCACCGAGGGAAGCCTGAGTCCTGGATGCCAGAGGGAAGCCAGTGCTGGCAGCCGGGGGAAGGAAAGCCTAACCTTGCACAAATTTCATGCATTGGGCCTCTAGTAGAATATGAATATGAATTATATCAGTCTGTATGAAGCCCTATCTTTATCCAAGCCCATGCCCTAACCAATGTTTAAAATGCCTTTACCCCTTCCAAGTTCTTGAATGAAGGACCCATCTATATATATAAAAGCCTAAGCGACCGTCGCAACCAAAACAACCAAACGGACTACCAAACAGGCTGCATGGGGTGACCAGGCCGGCAGGGGGGTTAGTGAGAGACGACCAAACGACTGAGCAGCAGGCTGCATGGGGCGAACAGGCCGTCAGGGGGGTTAGTGAGGGTCGACCAAGCAACTGAGCAGCAGGCTGCATGGGGCGACCAGGCCAGTAGAGGGGCGAAGTGAGGGGCAACCAGGCTGTCAAAGGAGGTAGTGAGGGATGACCAGGTTGGCAGGGGGGGTAGTTGAGGGTGACCAGGCCGGCAGTGGGGGCAGTTAGGCAGGTGAGCAGTTAGGAGCCAGTGGTCCTGGATTGTGAGAGGGATGTCCTTGATTGGAGAGAGTGCAGGCTGGGCTGAGGGAACCCTCCCTCCGCCAATGCACAAATGTTATGCACTGGGCCTCTAGTCTTTAATAATAAAAGGGTAACATGCTAATTAGACTGGACAGCTGAATTAACTTTCCAGACAATCTTCTGGATGAAGCCCAAGTTGTGAGGGCCAAGGCAAGCTGCCCTGGCTGCAAGGGCCAAACCCTTGCAGGAATTTCATGCATCAGGCCTCTAGTTTAAATATAATATCAAAAGATTAAAAACAAACAGCAGCAATGACAAAAAGTCAACAAAATAAGCCAAATATTCCTTTTAGGGAAAGAAATTAACTTCTAAATGTGTGCCAACTTCAATGGACATGTTAAAATTATATATTTCTTGTCAAGTAGAGTGATTCATAATGATATAGCCACATATAAGTCTAGCTTTTCATTGTGATATGCCATCAAAGGGGAAAAAAGACTACTCGGGGATATGTTGGGTAGAGAGCTCTGTAGACTGACCTTTTGCTGATAAGTTGATGAAGTTCTCATTAGCAGCAACCCTGCTGCTTGCCCTCAATAAAAGATAACATCCTGCTGTTAACATAATTTCCATTTTTGTGATTTAATGACACAATTATATTAAAGATACTTTTCAAATGGATTAGGGTTTAAGTGAAGATAAAAATGTTTTTATAAGTTTTCATTCTGTTTCCCCCAAACCAAATAATATTTTTTACTTTGTGATTATATAGGATAAATATGACAAAAAGGTTGACAATATTCAGGTGATGTTTTTAATATATTTGATACCAAGAGAACAATTATTTGCTAAACTATTATATATACTTAATAACTTTTGGGGGTATATCTAACATTGCTCATAGAAGCATCCATTTAATTTCTTTTCACTTGAAAAATATTGCATCTCTTTTATTGAAACACAGTGAAATTTTAATAATTAAATTAAATGCTGATATTGTAGGAATTTGGCCAGGAGCTATATTTTCTGAAGGGAAGCATCCTATCATTGTGGGAAGAGGAAATACTTTGAAATGTCAGATCTATGTTTATATTTTGGCTTTACCATTTAATAGATATGTGACCTTGAACAAGTTATATCTTCTCCTGAAACAATATCAGATTTTGTCATTCAATTAAGTAGTGAATGGAATATTACATAATAAATATAAAACACATGGCTCATTATAACTATTGCCAAAGCATAGATTTTTTTAACTTGGGACCTCTAATGGTTTAATAAAAGTGGCCATTAAGAGAAAAGTGTTTCTTTAATAATTGATTCTCTGAGTTAAATTGTGGAATATTTAAATAATCTGTAAATTATGATACATGTTTTTTTCCTATGGCAAGCATTTACTTTTATTGTCATTCAAATTTAAAATGTTATTCTATAAAATACCATCAGTATATTTTTAAATGGCAATGGCCAATTTGTGAGAAAAAGACCTAAAGAAAAAGAAAAATAGAAAATATGCAAATATCAAACAGATATTTAAGAGTATTGAGTCCCCCTAATCTTACCTAATAATAGACAAACATGTAAATTGACCGTACCTCCACTACGCCCATAGCCAATCAGAGTGAGTATGCAAATTAACCCAACAAAGATGGCGGTTAATTTGCATACATAGGCGCCCAGCGCCTGGGTCCTGGGAACATCCTGGCACCCAGGTCACTCTGAGGTAGGCCCCACGTGGGCCCTGAGCAGCCTGGGAAGGGCCTGAGCCAGGGAGCTCCTGGGCAGGGCCAAGCCTGCGATCAGAGCTGAGGGGGCAGGGGCAGAGCCAGCAATTGGAGGGAGCTGGGGGGCCCCTGCCCAGGCCTAAAGCCTGGAAAGGGGTGGAGCTGATGATTGGAGGGAGCTGGAGGCCCCTGCCCAGGCCAAAAGCCTTGGGCAGAAGCTTTCGGCCTGGGCAGGGGCAGAGCCAGCTATCAGAGGAAGTTGGGGGTCCCCTGCCCAGGCCGAAAGCCTCAGCCAGAGGCTTTCGGCCTGGGCAGGGTCGGAGCCAGCGATTGGAGGGAACTGGGACCCCTGTTCAGGCCCTGAGGCTTTAGGCCTGGGCAGGGGTGGAGCTGGCGATCAGAGGGAGCTGGGGGTCTCCTGCCCAGGCCTAAAGCTTTGGCCAGAGGCTTTAGGCCTGGGCAGGGCCCAGCTGGCAATTGGTGTGAACTACAGAGAAAACACCTTTTCTGACTGCTCATTGGCTAAGCTTCCTGTACGCCACTGGTAATATTCTTAGTAACTTGGGTTATAAGAATCCAAAAAGGTGATCTAGGGTTTTTCCACCACACTCCTGGAGAAAAAAACGAAGGTCCGCTGCTGGAGGGCTAAGAAATGTCATATCCTGCCCTAGCCGGTTTGGCCCAGTGGAAAATGCCTAGGCCTGCCGACAGTGGTCTGGGTTCAATTCTGATCAAGGGCATGTACCTAAGTTGCAGGTTCCTCCCTAGCCGGGGCCCAGGTCAGGGCTCATGTAGGAGGCAACCAATCAAAGTGTTCCTCTCACTTTGATGTTTCTCTCTGTCTTTCCCTTTCTCTTTCACATTCTCTAAAAGTCAATGGAAACATATCCTCAGGTGAGGATAAAAAATAAAGAAAGAAAGAAATGTCATATCCTATGAAAGACACATCTTGAAAATGCCTAAAGAAAGTTGTCATTTTTTCATGGTGAAGGGACCGGAGTCCGTGTTGATGAAAACACCTTGGTGGCTGTGGTGACTGGCAGAGACTGCAGCAGTGGGGTGATGAGGGCGGCGCCTTCCCCTGATCAGCCCGGTCGCCTCCCACAAAGGGAGACCAGACTGCGGCTCAGGCCTGTTCCCCGTGGGGAGCAGGCCTAAGCCATCAGTAAGACATCCCCTGAGGGCTTCCAGTATGTGAGAGGGGGCAGGTTGGGCTGAGGGATCCCCCAACCCCCAGTGCACGAATTTCGTGCACCAGGCCCCTAGTCAATTATAAAATAAAGAAGAAGCCACTATTGATCTGTCTTCCCAGCAGAAACATAGACTTTCCCAAAGACATGAGGAGCTGGAGAAGAAGTCACAGCTAACTTGGGCACGGACTGTAGTCAGAAGAACAACATGAATCCCCACTATGCCAGACACTCCACAGAAGGAGTGGTGTTCCCTGCAGAGAACAGAAAAGCCATATTTGACTGGTGGAGTACTGGAGTTCTGGGGGAATCAGATTATTTTATGACCCAAAGCAAGAACACTTCGGATTTTCCCAGATATATTGAGGGTCAGATTTTTCAGATTCAAAAGTCTTTCACAACCAATTAGTGATTAAAAGCTGGGGAAATATGCTTTGATGTTGTTTAGTTTTATGTAACTATTATATGTACCATTATGCTGTGCTAAAAACAGTGATGATTTGCTCTTTAAAAATAACACATACAGACTTATATATATGAAAAATACTAATATCACATAATATAATATTTAATGTATATTAAATTGACAATGAAGTATGTGGATTGGGAGAAAAAAATAAGCAGCAAAACATATCTCAAAACTATTTTGAGAAGTTGTAATCCTACACTTCATTCTGCTATACACCCAAATATTAAAAAAAAAATTTCAATATCCTACATATTAAAATTCCAATATGTTTAAATTGACACATTATAAATCCCAACTGATTTTTTGCAAGCATTTATAAATATAAACCTTAATTCATTGTTTTTACATAGTATTTTTTGAACTTACCAAATTATCAATGTATTATATTTATTATAAAAAGTAGACATTTTATTCAATTACATTTAAAATATTATCTTTAGTTTTGTTCTGAACTTGCATAAAAATCAATTATGGATATTTATCTGTTTACATTACTTATTCTGCTAATTCAACATTACCAATTTGAAACAAAATTAAAAATTTTTATGGAACTCATTGTATCCACTTAAATAAGAACAATAAAGCATTTTTTCCTTCTAAAACAAGTGTTACATTTCCCATCATCATTTAATTCAAGGAGAATCATTGAACATTACTTCAATTTTAAATGATCTTTGTAAACAACTTTCTATAGCAAAGGCTATTTGATATGAAATATGGTTTATAAGTTATATTTCGTTACTGTATTAGATTTTTTCAAAGTAGAACTTTAATTTCATTTAGGCAACTATCATTGGTCTCCTGTAAAATACCAAAAACAACAATTAAAGTGGATCTACTGACAACAATTTGCAATAGCAGTGCTTAATTGTTTATATTGAGTCATTTTTTTAAAACATATTCTCTCATTTCATCTCAGTATTCTCAATCTTACTGCTCCTTGTTATCTTCACTTCCTAAATGAAATGGCATTTTCTTCCAAGATTCAACCTTGTTTCAGCCTCATCCTATATAATAAAAGGCTAATATACAAATAGACTGAACGGTGGAACAATCAGAACAACCGAACAACCAGTCTCTAGGGGGAGGTGTGCTGACCACCAGGGGGCATGTGCAAAACATGGTGGGTGTTGGCCACGACGAGATGGTGGAGCAGGTGAGCGGGGGCACCAGACCAAGATGGGGTGCTGATTGTCATTGGGGTGAGCCTCTGGTGGTTACTGAAAATTCTTTGCTGCCGCGCACCGCGGTCCTGCCTGGCACTTGCACCCTCCCGGCGCCGGCCCCACTCGCACCCACAGCCAGTGCCAGAGCTGCTGCACGCACCCGCTGCCCTTGCCCGGCACCAGTCCTGATCACTCGGCGCCATCAGCAGGTGTGAGCGGCATCTGCCGGCCCTGATTGCCCCTAAGGGCTTCTCCACCTCCCCATGCTCCTGAGGGGCGATCAGGGCAGCAGCCGCCACTCGCACCCACTGACGGTGCTGGCCCCACTTGCACCTGCTGATGGCGCAGAGCAATTGGGGCCAGTACCAGCAGTGGTGCGAGTGAGGCCTGTGCTGTCAGCATGTGGGAACAGCTGAGGTGGGAGCGGGGCTTCCAGCAGACAGGCGACCAGGGGCTGTGGCAGGAGGGTCTGAGACCTGCCCCTTTGCCTACTGCAGCCTCGGGGCCCCCAGTTCTTTCAAGGTGCATGAATTCTTGCACTGGGCCCCTAGTCAGTGTTAATAATCTTTCTTTCACTGTGACTTTTAGGCAATCTAGCCTTATTGATGTTACTGCAATTGACTCTCCAGCAATTTCTGCATAAAGGGGGTCCCACACAGTCATCTAAAACAGCTGGCAAGGTAAATAAATATCACATCAAATGGATTTATAAAAATAATATAAGAATAATAAGAAAAATCTTGATTTATATCTTTCATAATATATCTAAAAAGAGAATTGCCATTTTCATAAATCTAGATTTCCAAACCTTCAAGTTACTGAAATGCATAATTGGTGGAATAATAAAAAATCTCACAAGTTTGTATTTGGGAAACCCATAGAGTGTACAAATTATACTTTGTTAATTCCATAATATACATATTGAGGCTAAATTAATTCATAATTTATAGAACCTCTATAAATTATAATCCAGTGATAGAATCAATATGTCATGAAGATATTATTTCAAAAATATTCAATTAGGTCATATAAATAAATTATTAAAGAAGACATAAAGTAATATATACCAATCATCCACACAAAAGTATATACTTTCATATGAATTAATATAAATATTCATTTTGTTCATATATCAAGAAGGGATCAAATACAAGAGTGTGATGAAGGCAGAAAAAGTTGTCAAAGATATGAGGAGGTATGACTTTGGAGCTTAAAAACAGTCCACGTTATACTGGGGTATGTAAATTTAGGACAACCCTAAAAGTTAATGTTAGTTCCTGTGACAAGATAAAATGCAGTAAAGTATAAGATGATGACAAAAGATGAAGTGTAAATATAAAATAAACATATGAAAGTCTCATAAATATAATTAAATGAAATTAAGTTAAACAATAGTAAGTTATAGCATGCTTTTATTTCTTGCTTGGCAAAAATAACAAGCATGATTATGTGCTGTTGACAGCAATGTTCTGAGAAAAATTAGGACTCTAATTTATGGTTAGTAGGAAGTATTTTATAATACTTTTAAAACATTTTGAATGAGGATATTTTAATAAATAAACATCAAATATAAATGTCTACACATAGTAACTCTTCAATTATTTACATACATTTTCATATACCAATTATACTGCTAATGTTGATCTTAAGATTATAGACAGATTATATTTGTTTATAATACTAACAATGCAAATAACATGCTAATGAATTAAAAATTTGTAAAATAATTTATAATGCATTTTTTCATGTTTTATTATAACTAATAAATTGTATAATTAATCAAGGTATATATTAACAAAGACCAGAATGTACTGTTATATGTGATATATTTGAATGGTAGAAATGCATATTATATAGGAAAGTTTAATACTGTTTATAAACATATATATGTATATTAACAAATAAATGAACATTCCTCAAGTTATGAATCATATGTAAAGTTACTTTGTTCATTTTTAAAACTTTACAGTAATTTTAATAAGAAAGTGAAAATATAAATATACCCATTGTATGAGAAAGTTAAAATAAAGTTAGAGATTTAAAACATATAAATTAAACTTTAAACTCTACAGAAAGAATATTACAGTAATCTACTCTGTTGGTCATAGAATTATAACTTTTTTTCAAAAGCATATATAGAATAGTGGAAATAAATTTTAGAGACTTAGATTAGTGTTTTATCCTAAGTTGCTTTTCTAATTAATGGCAAAAGGATGCAATCTAAAAATCAAGTCTGTTGCCCTCAACTACTATTCTTTCTACATCATACAGTTAGCTATATTAAATATAAATATCATAGTTATAACTCTCCGTGATTTTTTTCTTCCTTATTTTTAAATTTATCTTCAAGAGTTTTCCTTTTGGTATTCTGGGTCTAGTGCATTCCCATTCAATGTGAATTTATTATAACCTAATTGGAAATTGAGGTGTGAAGAAGTGGCTTTGATTTGTGCTTGGAGTGTACGTTTGAAAATATAAAAATACTAGTGGCCTGGATTCATGCACATTGAAAGGAATTTAATTAGAAGAAATATTTTAATATCACTATTCACCCTTTCTCAATAATAGAAGTGTCAACCAAATTTACGATTGACAATGACCAATCAAAACATGTGTGTGATTGGTGCCAGTGAGAGCTTTACATGTATCACGCATGCGTGAATCAACTTAGCCTTTTATATATATAGAATAAATTTGCTTAATTAAACCTACTTTCTGATGTAGGTAAACTTTTTCCAGCCCAGTGAAGCACGCCACCTTCTCTTTCGGGTAATTGTCAGAAACACAGCAGTAAATATCAACCTTAAGCAGATTATTATTGTAGATCATGCAGGAAGAACAAAGGGTAAAATATTTAACTGCAGAAGTGTTGGACTACTTTTCTGTGAAGTAAGAACACCTGAAGTCATTTTCAAGGTCCACCATTTCTTACTTCTTTTCAGTCGTATCAAGTTTCTAAGTTTTCTAAATCTCTGTTTTCTGGCTAATGAAGAGAAAACAGAATTCCATCGAGTCTCTTATCTACCTACTTCAGAACTTCTGTGAGGATTAAATGAGATGAGGCACAGGAAAACACTCCACAGACATTTGGTTAAAGTGTGAAATGTTTGCACCTGGCTATAAAGTAAGTTGTGTTCCTGGGCTGAAGAAACTCCAAGGAGGCTAGTTGTCACTAGGGAGAGGAAGCCGGGCATTGCTACGTGATGTCATTACCTGGCACCCACAGCTACCATTTCCATGCTGGGTTGGGCTATGGGTCACATTTTGTGCCATGGGGTCTCAGCAACATCGGCTGTGATTTGGTGCGGTGTCGCTCCGCAGTGGTAGTGGGGCCTGTGTCCCACAAAGCCAAGTGTTGCTTTGTGGGCGCCAGGTCCACAGTGACAATGCATGTCACAGCAGCTTCTGCATTTAGCGCCTGCCCTCAGTGGTCAGTGTGCATCATAGCGACCAGTTGGATGGTCAGACACTTAGCATATTAGCTATATATATATATATATATATATATATATATATATATATATATATATGTTGTTTTGATTATGAGTGGTTTATTTTCTTTGAGAAAAATAATAGCAATTTTTAAGTTAAATAATCTAAAAGAAATAAAACAATTGCAATAGTATAATTACAGTTAAAGATAAAACAAAGAGAGGAGAAATATAGTTTTTAAAAATGTAAACCTCATAGACACAGACAACAGTATGGTGATTACCAGAGGGAAACAGGGATGGGGAGGTAGAAGAGGCTATAGGATAGATAAATGGTGATGGAAGGAGACTTGACTTGGGGTGGTAAATACACAATACAATATACTGATGATTCTTTATAGAATTGTACACCTGAAATCTATATAATTTTATTAACCAATGTTACCTCAATACATTTAATAAATTAAAAATATAATTTTTTCTTGAATAAAGTGAATTATTACTTATGCCCTCTCATTTTGAAATTTAAAAAAATGTAACCTATACTAATTGCCATTTGTAGACAAGGTACTTTTCTGGGCAATGTGTAGAGTCAAAACATGAGAAAATATTGGTGTTTGTGAAAAACATTGATGATGCACACCAATTACCACTTATTTTCTCCTTAAGAATAATAGACACTATAATTCTCTATCCAATTCAACTTAAGCAGAGTTATATAACTAGTTCTGTCTAATAAAATGTGAGTGTAATTATATCTTTTCCAGTTGAGGTTGGGTAAAGCTCATATGGGATTCTCTCTTTCTATTGTATCATTATTTAAAAGATTCAAAGACTTTGTTACTGCATCAATATAAAGTCTATACTGACTGTTACACTGTTAGTCCTAATTTCCAACATATGACATGATGATGCAAAAGATGGTAAAGGCACTCAAGGGGTAGAAGTTAAAACCTGGCAGGACTCTTGCCCACCTAAATATAGGAATGGATAGTAGAGCTGCGAAATACTAATAGATATTAGTAGGATATGAGAAAAAACCATTGAGTGTGTAAAATACACACATGATTCAACTTATGATCAGCACAAGTGTTTCCAATAGGATGATGTCAAGGTTAAGAACATCAGAGTTAGAAAAATCAGGAAAGCAAAATAATAGTCACATAGAAGGACAACGATTTACTCTAGTGTCCTACCTGGGAAGAACTATTGTGAAATCATCTACAGTTAAAAATATTTAGCCCTGGCCTGTGTGGCTCAGTTGGTTGGGCATTGTCCCATGGACTGTAAGGTTGCTGGTTCCATTCCCAGTTAGGGCACATGCTGCAGTTTTAGGCTTGCTCTCCAGTAGCAGGTGTGTAGGAGGCAGCTGACTTCTCACATTGAAGTTCTCTCTCTCTCTCTCTCTCTCTCTCTCTCTCTCTCTCTCTCTCTCTCTCCCCCTCCCTCCCTCTCCCCTCCCTCTTTCTCCCTTCCTCTTTCTCTAAAAATCAATTTAAAAAGCTTTAAAATATTCAAATCTTGTAACATTATAAATTACACCATATTCCAACTCTATATGAGTAAAACTCCCAGTTTTAGAGGAGAGGAGAAAATACTATTACTATTACATGTATAAGCTTATCCAATTCTTTCCATTTTGAGTCCAATTTTTACTCTACTGCCTTGGTGAGTATTATGTTTGATTTGGCACTAGTTTCTAGTTCATGAGTACCACATCATCTGTTTTTTGGGACTTGCTGTCTAGGTATTACAAGTTCCTTTAATTACTTGAGTGGTATATAATTTAAACAGTCATAAGAATAATAATTATTCTCAATTTATTTAGTCCCATAACTATGTTTGCTTATCCTGATTATTTCCCAGTATTTTATATGAATTCAGTTATTCCTTAAAGTTCTATAAAACTTCATCCAGTTCACAGATATGACCTGATTAGAAAACTGTAACTTTGAGTAAGTCTGAGTCATTTTTATGAATTTTTCTAAAGATATAACTTATCTGTAAATACAGCAGAGTAAAACAATGACCATCTATGAATGACAAAACTTAAAGTGACATGGTTATAGATTTTACTATAATGCAATTGACAAAAAAACCTTTACTTTTCTATCCTATATAATAAAGAGGTAACATAAAAATTAACCCTAACGCCCTTGCACAAGATGGTTGCCCCCATGTGGTCAAAGATGGCTGCCATAAGATAGCCAGCAGGGGAGGGCAGTTGGAGGCAATTTGGCCAGCATGGCAGCAGTTAAGCATCGATCAGGCTGGCAGGGGAGTGGTTAGGAGGTGATCAGGCTGGCAGGCAGGAGAGCAGTTGGGAGCCAGCAGTCCCAGATTGTGAGAGGGATCCAAGATTGGAGAGGGTGCAGGCTGGGCTGAGGGACATCCCCCCCAGTGCATGAATTTCATGCAGCGGGCCTCTAGTCCTATATAATAAAAGCCTAATATGCTAAGTGTCTGGTCGGCTGGTCCGTCGTTCAACCAATCAAAGCATAATATGCTAATAATATGCTAGGCCATTCAACCGGTTGCTATGATGTGGACTGACCACCAGGAAGCAGATGCTCCAACCTGTAGGTTAGCTTGCTGCTGGGGTCCAGCCAATTGGGACTGAGTGAGACAGGCCGGACACTCCCTGGAGCCCTCCTGCAGTCCCTCCCTGGCCCTGATTGTGCACTGGTGGGGTCCCTTAGCCTGGCCTGCACAGTCTCGCAATTGAGGACCCCTCAGGGGATGTCTGAGAGCCAGTTTCGGCCCGATCTCAAAGGCCAGGCCGAGGGACCCCACTGGTACATGAATTCATGCACTGGGCCTCTAGTCCTATCTAATAAAAGAGTAATATGCAAATTGACCATACCTCCGCTACACTCACAAGTCACGCCTATAAGATTTCCGCCTGCTCTGGCTGGCCCAGGCCTCCACTCAATGCTACAAAGTTTCAATGATAGAAGATAAATAAATCCCAACAAAAATGGCGGCAGCCACGGAGCTGAAGAGAGCAGGAGAGTTGGGTTGCCTCCAGCAATGGAGGAAGCCAAGCTTTCTGCCTGCTCTGGCGGGCCCAGCCTCCACACAAGGCTAAAAAGTTTCAATTATAGAAGATAAATAAATCCCAACAGAAATGGCTGCAGCCACGGAGCAAGCAGGAGGCTTGGCTCCACTCAAGGCTACAAAGTTTCAATTATAGAAGATAAATAAATCCCAGATACCAGGGCCTCCGCTTGGGTCACTGGGGGGCGTGGCTGGCCTGCAAATCACCACAGGCCCCTCTCCCAGGCCACCCCATGCCCCAGGCGAACCCCCACCCTGATCCGGGACACCCTTCAGGGCATACCAGCTGGCCCCCAACCATACACCAGGCCTCTATCCTATCTAATCCTATCGAATAAAAGAATAATATGCAAATTGATCATCACTCCAATACCCAAGATGGCTGCCCCCATGTGGTCAAAGATGACTGCCCCATGAGGACACAAGATGGCCACCACAAGATGGCCAGCAGGGGAGGGCAGTTGGGAGGGACCAGGACTACAAGGAAGGGCAGTTGGGGATGACCAAGCCTGCAGGGGAGGGCAGTTAGGGTTGATCAGGCCAGCAGAGGAGGGAAGTTGGGGGCGACCTGGCCTGCATGGAAGGGCAGTTGGGGGGTGACCCAGGCCTGCAGGGGAGGGCAATTAGGGGCAAACAGGCTGGCAGGGGAGCAGTTAGGCATCAATCAGGCTGGCAGGGGAGTGGTTAGGGTGTGATCAGACTGGCAGACAGAAGTGGTTAGGGACAATCAGGAAGGTAGGCAGGCAAGCAGTTGGGAGCCAGGGGAGTAGTTAGGAGCGATCAGGCAGGCAGGCAAGTGGTTAGGGGCTATCCGGCAGGCAGGCAAGTAGTTAGAGGCAATCATGCAGGCATGTGGAATGATTAGGGGTGATCAGGCAGACAGACAAGCCAGCAGTTAGGAGCCAGCATTCCCAGATTGCGAGAGGGATGTGCGACTGCCAGTTTAGGCCCGATCCCCTGCAGGATTGGACTTAAAACAGCAGTTAGACATCCCCTGAGAGGGTCCCAGATTGGAGAGGGTGCAGGCTGGGCTGAGAGACACCCCCCCGCCCCTGTGCATGAATTTCGTGCACTGAGCCTCTAGTAATATATAATAGTCCAAAACAACAATTTCTTGGTAAATAGTAATTACTGTAAAATGACATAGAGAATAATATAAAGTCTATATGTATTTAGATTCAATACATAAGTTCAGCATATAGAGAACAAATAATATGTACAATTTTATTTTAATTACTAGGGGTCTGGTGCATGAAATTCATGCATGGCGGGGTCCCTCATCCCAGCCTGTACCTTCTCACAATCTGGGACCCCCTCAGGGGATGTCTAACTGCTGTTTTAAGTCCAATCCTACAGGGGATCGGGCCTAAACCGGCAGTCGCACATCCCTCTCGCAATCTGGGAATGCTGGCTCCTAACTGCTGACCTGTCTATCTGCCTGATCACCCCTAATCATTCCACATGCCTGCATGATTGCCTCTAACTACTTGCCTGCCTGCCGGATAGCCCCTAACCACTTGCCTGCCTGCCTGATTGCTCCTAACTACTCCCCTGCCTTCCTGATTGCCCCTAACTGCATCTACCTTGGCCCCTGCCACCATGGCTTTGTCCAGAAGGACATAGGGAATAACATCCAGAAGGTCTTTCAGCTGTCTGGTCTAATTAGCATATTATGCTTTTATTATTATAGATTTTCTTTTTTAAATATATTTTTATTGATTTCAGAGATGAAGGGAAAGAGAGAGATAGAAACATCAATGATGAGAGAGAATCATGGATCAACTGCCTCCTGCACACCCAACACTGGGGATTGAGCCCAGAACCTAGACACGTGCCCTGACTGGGAATTGAACCATGCTCTCCTGGTTCATAGGTTGATGCTCAACCACTTTGCCACACCATCTGGGAAATATGTAAGATTTTAAAACATTGCACATGCCTTATCAGAAGTGTGCATTGAGCATTGGAAATAATTCATGAGATCCCAATATGTAGAACACAAATATCCAGAGTACCACTGCCAGACAACCCCCACAGGAGTGTTTGCAAAGGCTTCCAGGAAGGCCTTCCCTGAGTTAGTCAGGTTAACATTGGCCCCTTTTTGTCTACATATAGATACAAAGTACATTTGTGGTTGCATAGGACTTGAGGAAGAGGGCTTTAGGGATATAGGTCAGACCACTAATTGATACAAACTATCTTTATTAGAAACTTGGGATAACAGTTCCACATCTCTGATAATATACAAAAAGCTATTGATTGAATACTTTAATGAATAAATGCCATGGTATGAATTATATCTCAGTAATGTTATTATAAAGAAATACAATTTGCATATTTGTGTTTATAAGTTTCCTATTTTATGACACAGAATTCTTGTAAAAATTGACTTCATTTAAAGCAGGACATAAAAAAGAAAATTTGGCTATGCTAAAAAGAAAAAGAACCAATATAAAAATAAATCTGACTTCCAATTGCTTACTAATATATATATATATATATATATATATATATATATATATATATATATATATAATTTCAGCATTTTTGAAATAGTGTTTAACTTATTTATCCAAAATTAAGGAAATAAACTTACATTAAATAACAAAGAACACCAACCTTTTTTAGCTGCAGGAAAATGTGTCAGTGCACACTTACTAATATCATTTTACTCTGGGTGAGAGGAGAATAGAAAACAGAATGCACCAACATTTCTAGACACCTCTCTTAAATCCTGTGGTTGAACTAATCTAGAGAAGGGGTTTACTAACTGTTAACAAATGGAGCTCTTACAATCTAGTTGCAAATCATCTATATGTAGAGATTTTTGTGTCTCCTTTGTGGCCAACAAAGTTGAATACTATTGAGAGGTCAAGGAGAAATGAGTGTTTCCAGACAAAGAAAGTTGAGAACAGCAGTGTCAAATGCTTTTGATAACTGTGTAAGAGATAAAGAAGTGAGAAGTCATTAAATGCCTGGATGTAATCTCCTTGTGGGACTACTTTTAGGGAGAAAAACAAATAAATGACTTTATGTATAAAGCTATTTGTCCGAGGTAATATAAAGCTCTTAAAATAATCCATCCTCCTATATATCAATTTGAAGAGTCCATTATTCCTCATGTGGGATTTGAAGACGATTCTGCATATTTCTTTGTTATCTGTCAATATACTTAAATACAAATAAATCTTAATAAAGGAGATTTTAATAACAATACCAATAAATTTAAGGTTACTTGTCTTTCAAATGGGTTTACTCTAGCTCAGAATTTTATTCAGTTTATACTGAAAATGGATTAGAAATTAACATTGAAATCCAATTGAATATTAGTTTCTTTTGTTTAAGTATTTATTCTTAAGTAATGTTATATTAAATGCATGTTGCTCTCTTTCAAAAGTTTAGTTTTTCTATTTTTATTTCTAAATCAATATTAATAAGTTCAGTTAAAACTAAATATATATATATGTATACATATATATACATCTTATCTAATAAAGAGGGAATATGCTAATTGACCATCATGCCCTCACAAAGATGGCAGCACCCAGAGCCAATAAGGAGGGAATATGCTAATTGACTGTCACGCCCTCAAAGATGGCATCGCCCAGTCCCCTTAGACCTGCCAGGGCGGCAGGCGTGCGGCATGGCCGAGCCCGCCCCCAGGTGGGTCTGGCCACTTCACACACCTGCCTCCAGAGTCCCCCAGTCCCCTCAGCACCCCAGCCGCCCAGGGCTGGCCCGAGGTGCAGGTAACCAGGGCCAGCAGTGGCAGCAGCAGAGGTATGATGGGGGTGTTGCCTTCCCCTGATCACCAGGTTGTCTTCTGCCCCTGAGGGCTCCCGGACTGTGAGAGGGGGCAGGCTGGGCTGAGGGACCCCCTCCAGTGCATGAATTTTTATGCGCCAGGCCTCTAGTATATATATATATATTTTTTTATTTTTTATACAAATATATATATACATGTAAATATAAGAGACATATCACTTACACCTTTACATCACAGACACAGAGATAACCACCTTTTATATTTTGGTGTGTGTTCATATATCTGGTCAATGATTGTAGCCCAGTGGGATCCATGTAGATGCTAACCTACTGATCTGTAAGATAAATTTGTGTGTTTTTTAAGTTACTACAGTCTTGCAAATTTATCATAGTAGTGGTAGAAAAATAACTTGCAGGTGCCAGGCTTTTTCTTCTACCAGGATTAAGTGTGATCTCCAAACCGATGAGCTGTTCTGGAGACTTGGTGCTCACTGTTCCGTGTTTCCTGACTGAGTTCCCAAAACAGAACAGGTGTAAGTTATTTTTCAGAGGCCTCACACAAAATATGAAGATTAGAGGATAATGGTGACAATTTAATGTGAATTTCAACTTTTAACAAATGGTCTTTACAATCTTAGTTCTTTCAATGCCTTTTCAAATCTTCATTTGTGTCAAATTTGGTTGACCTGTGAGAAAAGATTTAAGCAGTTGCAATCAGCACACTTTTGTTGTTAATCCTCACCAGAGGATATTTTTTCCTAGAGGGAGTAGAAGGGAGGAAGGGAAGAGAGAGGGAGAGAGAGAGAGAGAGAGAGAGAGAGAGAGAGAGAGAGAGAAAGCCTGTGAGAGAGACACATCGATTGGTTGCCTCTTGAAGCACGAATCTTGACTGGGGCTGGGCATAGAACTTGCAACTCTTTGGTGCATGGGCCAAGGCTCCAACCATTTGGCCGCACTGTCCAGGGCACAATCAGCACATTTTTAACATTAAAATAATTTAATGTGACTAAATGCTTGATATCACCTCTTGAAGTTTTAGAAGTCACAATCAGGAAAGGGTCATAATAATGAAACCAAAATGTGGGGCTTTTGAGTCCAAGTTCATTGTCTCACGGAATAGAAGAATGAAGTCGTGGACAAAAACAGTTAGTGGAACCAAAGTTTCTGAGTAGAGCCAGTCCTGGAAAAGGTGCATCTGGCATTCAGGAGCAGGCCAGTATCCAGAGCTTCCTTTCCAAGTTACAGTCAGGAGAAGTTCAGTATCCAAGCTAATTAAAGTCTATCAGTCGATGGGTGGAGGCCCATACAGCCATAAGCCACATGGGCATAGGAAATGCATCTCCTGACATTAACCCATGATTGTAGCACTGGGGAGTGGGAGAGGTGGAAGTGTGAGCGCTTTTAATTCAAGGGATGGAAACAGCCTTGTTGGCTCCTGACTGGTCTTTCCTAAGAATTCTGCCTTAACAACATCCTTGGGTTTGGTTTATATGGCTTACTATCTTGTGATTGGTTATCTGCAAGCTGACTGTTTTAACAACATTCATACATTTTAAAACTCAAATTCCCTCGTGCACCCTCCCTTCCCGGCCAGTTGGGGTGTCTTAGTAATTTCAACTAGTTGGGTTCCCCAATTCTACTCTCTACTATGTTCCCTCCCCTATCTACCTAGCTTCTCTCTGTCTCCTCAATATGTCAGAGGTCACTATACCTCCAACCAGATAGTCAAGAAATAAGAATTTATTCAGATTTCTCAAAGTTTTCTGAATTTAATATCTTAAATAATTTAGGCCAGTTTAGGCTCATGTAATTGTGGATGCTTGGCAAATCCAAAATCTGATGGTGGTAGAGGCTGACAGGATGGAGACTCAGGAAAGAGCTGCAGTTGTATGCAAGCCGTCTGCTGGAAAGCCAGTTGGAGCTAAGGTTGCAGATGAGGGCCCCTCTTGCTTTTGTTCTATTCAGCCTTGGGACGGTTGGATGAGATCTAAGTACCTTATAGAGGGAAACCTGCTTTACTCAAAGTCCACAGATTTAAATGTAAATCTTATCTAAACACATCCTCATAGAACTGTCCAGGGTAATGTTTGTTTGACTAAATATCTGGGACTATCTCAACAAGTTGACACTTAAAATTAACCATCACAATTATCAAGAGTTACTTTATTGACAGTTCAAGAACAAAGCGATTAACAGCTGTGGCTTATCAAGTAGCCTTGCCAATCACCTGAGTAATAGTGCAATATTATCTATTGATCCTTTATTTTACTTAGAAGTACTCTCAGAACATGTTTATTTAAGAATTTGTAAAAATACTTTAAATAAGGAAATAAAATTCTAATCCAGATTTGCATAACTTGAACATCACTGCATTGTCCAAATCACTTGATCTAAAGCATTGCTCTCAATAAAATTTGTACTTTTGACCTTTGCTGTTTAGATTATTTTTCACGGTCTTAATTCCTCTTTTTTTTTTTTTTTTTTTTTTTTTTTTTTGCAGTGCATTGTCTTTCTAAGGAGCAGTTGAAAGTGCACCAAGTAATTACTTTTCTTTTCAGTCTAGTTCATAATGAGGGTTTTTTTTTTTTATTTCTTTTCATAACCTCATGCTAATTTTCCACTTCAGTGAATGTAACACAAAACAAATCGGTCCCTTTTCAAATAGGTAAAAATTAACTCAATCTTGCTTTTTCTATTAAAAGACATGAACACACTCTTATATATTTCAAATTCTTACATATTACAAATTTAAATTCAAATTTCAGCCAGTAACAAAGGATAGCACTACTGTTTTATTCCCATTTATTTTAGGCCACCCTCTTAAAATATGACAAAGTTTTTAAATGCTATGTCATTAAAGCTTGATAAAGACTAAATAAATGTGGTAGCTGAAAAAGCCAATAATTCCACTAAGGGCCTAATAGAGGTCAATTTCTCAGTGTGCTCACCATACACCAAAGTGTACCTCCCTATTCCTCTGACCATGATGCAGATTCCAAAACTTATTCCAAATCCCACTCATTCAAGAAATCTAAAATAATGTCACCTTGGATAGTAAAAAAGATATATAAGCTGTCTGATAACCAGATTGTTTGTGCTAGATATTAAGTGCTTCTACCTCCTTAGATCAATAGATTTAGGAGACAAAATTTTTCTTTACAATGTTGATTTGTAAACATAGGACCAGATTGCCCTGAAAAACAATTCATACCAATGGTGTTTACCTGCCAATTATTCATATATTACCATAGACTAAGCTCTTTGGTTCTCAGAACCCATGTCTGCCGATTCCCAGTCTTTCTTCCCTGAGTGGTCTTAGATGTCAGTACCACATTTGGTTTCATCTTTGAGAGACCCATGCTGAATATCCCTGCTCTCTAAAGGTAGTTCTTCTTCCAACTGAGTTTGGTGCATTGATTAAGCAAGTACTATTAAAAATGGTCAAAGGACTAATCTATACAACAATATCCAAGTATAATTTAAACATCACTATAAAATTGAGAGCTGTAGTAATGACCAAAGATATTATCGGTAACTAGAGGCCCAGTGCACGAAATTCGTGCATGGGTAGGGTTCCTAGGCCTGGCCAGCAATAAGGGCCAATATGTGGGGTGACCAGCGGGGTGATCAGGGGCCTCTGCTGGCACCCGCCCTGGCCGGCCTGGTGCCGCCCATTTGCTGGCCTCTCCCCCCACTGCTGCCTTCAGTCCCCTCCCTCTGCAGGGCAACCGGTGGGGTGATCGGGGGCCCCTGCTGGCACCTGCCTTGTCTGGCCTGGGGCCTGTGGGCTGGGGGCAGCTCCTGCATTGAGTGTCTGCACCCTGGTGGTCAGTCCGAGTCATAGTGACTGGTCATTCCACTGTTCATTCTGTGATTCAGTCGATTTGCATATTAGGCTTTTATTATATAGGATAAGTTTAGATGCGTTATGTCAATTGTGTCAGATCATCTATACTAATAAAAGCCTAGGTGGCCCTTGCACCCTCGCACGACGCCCTTACATCATCACAAGATGGCGGCCCCCATGTCGTCACAAGATGGTCACCACGAGATCGTCGGCAGGGGAGGGCAGTTGGGAGCGAAGAGGCCAGCAGAGGAGGGCAGTTGGGGGTGACCAGGCCGGCAGGCAAGGGCAGTTGGGAGCCATCAGGCTAGCAGGGGAGGGCATTTGGGAGCCATCAGGCTAGCAGGGGAGGACAGTTGGGGGCCATCGGGCCAGTAGGAGAGCAGTTAGGCATCAATCAGGCTGGCAGGGGAGCAGTTAGGGGACGATCAGGCTGGCAGGCAGGTGAGTGGTTAGAAGCCAGCAGTCCCGGATTGTGAGAGGGATGTTCGACTTCCGATTTAGGCCCGATCCCACAGGACATCCCCTGAGGGATGTCGGACATCCCTTGGTGGTCCCAGATTGGAGATGGTGCAGGCTGGGCTGAGGGACAATCCCCTCGTGCAAGAATTTTGTGCACTGTGCCTCTAGTTTAAATATAATTGTCTACAAATTGTAAGAATCTGATGCACTGGTAATTATTAACAAATATAGATATTTATCTATAAAATAAAAAATTGATGCATACAAGATTTTCTACTTAGGAAATTAGGCCTCACTGTGTAAGATTTATATATATGGAAGTCCAGTAGTACAGAAGTAATTCAATGAAGTCAAGATGCTAAGTAGGCCAGAACCGGTTTGGCTCAGTGGATAGAGCGTCGGCCTGCGGACTGAAGGGTCCCGGGTTCGATTCCGGTCAAGGGCATGTACCTTGGTTGCGGGCACATCCCCAGTAGGGGGTGTGCAGGAGGCAGCTGATCGATGTTTCTCTCTCATCGATGTTTCTAACTCTCTATCCCTCTCTCTTCCTCTCTGTAAAAACTCAATAAAAATATATATTTAAAAAAAAAATGATGCTAAGTAGAAGATCAAGAAAATTATCCAAGGGAGGAACAAGCTCCAGAAATTGTTATATATTGAATTGTGTCCTAGCTCTCCAAAAAGTTATATTGAAGTCCTAATCCCCAGTAATTCAAAATGTAACCTAACTTGGAAATAGGGTAATTGCTCATGTTGTTAGTTAAAATTAGGTCATGATGGAGTAGGATGGTGCCCTTATCCAATATCACTGGTATCTTTACACAAAAGATGGCCATGTGGCCATATGAGGACAGAAGCACACAGTAAGAACTCCATGTGACAACAAAGTCGGAGGTAGAGTTATACAGCAAGCTAATGAATGACAGAGTGCTAGTAAACCACCAAAAGCAAGAAAGAGATAAGGAAGAATTCTACTGCAAGTTTATTAAGGATCAGGACCCTGTGGACATTTTGATTTTGAACTTCTAGCTCCCACAATTTTGAGAAAATACATTTATAGTGTGGGTTTTTTTTGTTTTGTTTTTGTCTTTAAGACACCCAGTTTGTGGTATGTTGTGGCTATAGGCCTAGAAAAGTAACACAGGATGTGAAATGTTTCTCTAGGAAGTGCTTAGTCAATAATGACAATATCTAGGTGAAGATTACTGAAGGCTAATGTGCTCTAGCAAATATGTAGTGTTACCTGGTATGGCACTGCTACTTGTTTCAAGAAAAGAGAGATTATACAATAATTAAAATTTAGACAACTAGGTAGCCATCTGGACAAATTACATACAGATTTCATATCTTATACAAAAATAAATTCAAATTGTGTAATAGATTAAAATGATTTTTAAAAATCATATAAAAAGGAGAAATCTTTGTTTAATGTCAACAAAATGGGATCCATTATAATATAGAATGGCTCCACAGATAGAGATCTAGCCAATCCTCAATTGTCACACCAATCACAATGGTATTAGTTTCTTATGCTGCTTTAATAAATGACTATAAACTTAGTAGCTTAAAACAACACAACTTACTGACTTACAATTTAGAAGATCAAAAAGTGAAAATCAGTAACAGCAGGCTAAACTCAAGGTGTCAGTAACGTTGGCTCCTTCTGGCGTCTCTGAGGGAAGAATGTGTTTCCAGACTGCTTGCATTTTTTGGCTCCTGGACATTTTCTCACAATATCACCGTTTCAACCTTGTCATATCCTTTTTTTTTTTCCTCACTCTGTATTGTCTCCATCTTTTAAGAACTCAGTGATTACATTGGGCCCACCCAGGTAATCCAGGATATTCTTTACCAGCTCAAGATCCTTAAGTAAACCACATACCCAAAGCCCTTTTGTAATATATTAACATGTTCCAGGGTGTAGATATCTTGTTTTTATTTGGTTTGGTTTGTTTGTTTGTTTCATTTCATTTTGTTTTGGTAGGGAGGATTACTTGTCTAAATATTATATTATCTGAGGGACAGGACACATAAATATGTTTATATGTAAACTATCCTATTTACCTAGCCAAGTTGAGCCTTCAGATAACTGAAGGTTTAGCCACCATCTGACAGAAAACACATTATAGAATTTAAGAAAAATCTGTTGTACTTAATCCCTTTAATTCGCAGAAATATGAAAAATAATATTAAATCATTATTTTTAGCCACTAAGCTTGGAGTTGTTTTTAATACAGCAATAGATAGTCAGAATTCTATAATTTATAAAAAGACCAAAATATATTCACTACATATCCAGAATAAATAAGGCTATATACTAGGTTTTAAATTAGTTGGGTTGGGTATTGAAAACAGTATTCTCTTGGGATTATGCATATTGTGGCTTAAAACAATTATTTTCAGACACTGTGACAAGGCTCTCATGATTACATAAGGGAACTGTGGATGTGAAACAAAAGGGAGCGATCCATATAAAAATTAACATATATTCTAAGGAGTGTTGTTGCTATTCCTATAATAGAATGCAATTGGTGTGAATATAATCCTACCTAATAAAAGAGTAATATGCAAATTGACCTTAACTCCACTACCCCCACAAGCCACACCCACAAGCCATGCCCACAAGCCAATCAGGAGCAAATATGCAAATAAACCCAACCAACATGGCTACAGCCAGAAAGAGTAGGAGGGAGGCTTGGGTTTCCCCGGCAACAGAGGAAGCTAAGCTTTCTGCCTGCCCTTACTGGCCTAAGCCTCCACTCAAGGCTACAAAGTTTCAATTATAGAAGGTAAACAAATCCAAACAGAAATGGTGGCAGCTATGGAGCTGGAAAGAACAGGAGGCAAGGGTTTCCCCCAGCAATGGAGGAAACTAAGCTTCTGCAGCCCTGGCTGGCCAAGGCCTCCGCTCCAGGCTACAAAGTTTCAATTATAGAAGATACATCAATCCCAAGAGAAATGGCTGCCGGCCACAGAGTGAGCAGGAGGCTTGGCTCCGCTCCAGGCTACAAAGTTTCAATTGTAGAAGATACATAAATCCCAGATACCAGGGCCTTTGCTCTCATCACCAAGGGGTGTGGCCGGCCTGCAAACCACCACAGGCCCTTTACCCAGGCCACCCCACACCCCAAGGGAACCCCCACCCTGATCCGGGACAACCTTCAGGGCAAACCAGCTGGCCCCCACCCGTGCACCAGGCCTCTATCCTATCTAATAAAAGAGTAATATGCAGATTGACCATCACTCCAACACACAAGATGGCTGCCCCCATGTGGACAAAGATCCTGCCCCCATGTGGACACAAGATGGCTGCCACAAGATGGCCAGTAGGGGAGGGCAGTTGGGAGGGACCAGGCCTCCAAGGGAGGGGCAGTTGGAGGTGATCAACCCTGGAGGGGAGGGCAGTTAGGGGTGACCAGGCCGGCAGAGGAGGAAAGTTGGGGGCAAACGGGCTGGCAGGGGAGCAGTTAGGCATCAATCAAGCTGGCCGCGGAGTGGTTAGGGGGTGATCAGGCTGGCAGGCAGAAGCGGTTAGAGGCAATCAGGAAGGCAAGCAGGCAAGCAGTTGGGAGCCAGCAGTCCTGGATTGTGAGAGGGTTGTCCAACTGCCCGTTTAGGCCCGATCCCAGTGGAGAGGCTGCAGGCTGGGCTGAGGGACACCCCCTCCTCCGTGTGCACCGGGCCTCTAGTAAATGAATAAAAAGCATTGACACTTCTACCTAAATGGATAGGTAGAAGTGTCTTCTTTGTCTGTATTTAATTGGTCCTCAGAGTAGGAATGTAGAAAAGATGTAGGTTGTGCAAATTATGAAACACTATAAATTCCCTATAAGATACTTTAGTATCTGTTTTTCCACTTTTCCATAATAACATTTAAATGCTAAGCATATACCTACCATGTACTACATTTTCCAAACAAACAAACGAAAAAAGATGGTCAAGAACTTATAGGACTATAACAAATTTATACTATCAGAATCTCAGAAGGAAAGAAAAAAGAGAGTGGGACATGAAAGTGTGCTCAAAGAAAATAATGGATAAAAACATCAATTTGGTGAAAGACTTAACCCCATATATGCAACAAGCTGAGCAGATCTGAAACAGGGAAATGAACGCAGGGAAATACACAAAGTAATATTATAATTGACCTTCTGAAAATAAAGACCAAGAAAAAAAATTTTGAAAGCAGAGGAACAACCCATTATTTATAGAGAAACACCAATCCTAATGACAGCATGCTTCTCAACACAAATTAAAAGAAAATGGCAAAATATTTTTCAGTGCTCAAAGAAAAGAATGATCAATTTTCGATTCTAGAGCTAGCAAAACTAGCCTTCAGGAATGAAGGGAAAATAATGGCATTTCCACAGACAAAAGAAAACTCAAAGAATTTGTCACTAGCTAACCTACCCTTAAAGAATGGCTAATGGGAGGTTTTAAAACAGAAAATCTTACCTACTAATAGACAAACATGCAAATTGACCGCACCTTCGCTACGCCCACAGCCAATCAGAGCGAACAAGATGGCGGTTAATTTGCATATACGGACGCTGAGCGGCCTGGGTCCCGTAAACATCCTCCGGACCCAGGCCGCTCAGAGCCTGTAGGCTCACGCTTAGGTCCTGTACGGCAGCGGTCCCAGAACACCCCCTGGCCACTGGGAGCCTTGGTGGGGCGGAAACATTACCGCGTTGCCATAGCGACATGGGGATATTCCCGCCCCCAAACACTTGCAGTGGTCTGGGTCCAGGAAACATCCTTCGGACCCAAGCCACTCAGAGCCTGTAGGCCCGCGCTTAGGTCCTGAGCGGCAGGGGCCCCCAGAACGTGACCTGGGTCCCGTAAACATCCTCCGGACCCAGGCCACTCCAAGACTGTAGTCCCGCGCTTAGACCCTGAGCGGCAGGGGTCCCAGAACGCCCCCTGGCCACTCGGAGCCAAAGGGTGCAGGCGCCAAGGGGTTGGGTCCCGCAAACATCCTCAGGACCCAGGCCAGTCCGAGCCTGTAGGCTCTCGCTTAGGTCCTGAGAGCCAGGGGTCCCAGAACACCCCCTGGCCACTTTGAGCCTATAGGTGCAGGCGCCAAGGGGCTGAGGGTGGGGCAGGAACATCCCGTGTCACCATAGTGCCCCCAGCCGCTTGGGAATGCTCCAGCACCAAGAGGCAGTTTGGGTCCACGCCCCCAGCCTGGCGCCCACGATGTGGGGCTGGCTGCTGGCCTCTGGGGTGTGTGGAGACCCTTGGCGGCCACCGCTGCATGCGGCCCAGGGGTCCCTGCATGCCCCCCAGCCTGGCGCCCATGGTCAGGGCTCATATAGGAGGCAACCAATCAAAGTGTCCCTCTCACATTGATGTTTCTCTCTGTCTCTCCCTCTCTCTTCCACACTCTCTAAAAATCAATGGGAACATATCCTCAGGTGAGGATTAAAAAAAAAAGAAATGCATATCCTATGAAAGACACATCTTGAAAATTCCTAAAGAAAGTTGTCATTTTTTCTTGGTGAAGGGACTGGAGTCCGTGTTGATGAAAACACCTTGGTGGCTGTGGTGACTGGCAGTGGCTGCAGCAGCGGGGTGATGGGGCTGGTGCCTTCCCCTGATCAGCCCAGTTGCCTCCCACAGAGGGAGGCCAGACTGCAGCTTAGGCCCGCTCCACGTGAGTAGGACATCCCCTGAGGGCTTCCAGTATGTGAGAGGGGGCAGGTTGGGCTGAGGAACCCCCCAACCGTAGTGCATGAATTTCGTGCACCTGGTCCCTAGTCAATATAATAAAGAGCCAGGGTCTAAGGACCCATAGAATGGAAGTCAGTGCTGCGGCGCCCCAACCCAGCACTGACTGCCTAGGGGGCTGTGGATCAGGCCCAGAGAGAGGCCTGCAGAGAGAGAGGCTGGGTCTGATCTGTAGCTCCTGTGGCAGCCATTGATCAGAACTTGCCTCTCTTTCTCTCCTGGACTGGCCTCCATTTCTCTCCAGGCCTCCACCAGGGCTGCTGATCAGTCCCACCTTTCTGATCAGGCCTCATTGATAGGCCCAGAGACGCTGACTGGCATAGAAACTGACCAATCAGAACCAAATTGGCTGGCAGACGAGGGCAGTTTGGGGTGAGCTCAGGCCAGCAGAGGAGGGCAGTTAGGGGTGATCAGGCAGGCAGAGGCAGTTAGGGGTGACCAGGCCAGCAGGTAGGGGTGAGATCAGGCTGGCAGGGGAGGGCAGTTGGGGGCGATCAGGCATGCAGAGGCAGTTAGAGGTGATCAGGTCAGCAGGGGAGAGAAATTAGGGGCAAGATCAGGCCAGCAAGGGAAGGCAGTTGGGGGCAATCAGGCAGGCAAAGAATGAGAATGGATTGATAATTCTCAGGGGGAAAGGGATGTCTTTGTGGGGGGTACGGGAAGAGACCGGACAAAAATCATACACCTATGGATAAGGACAACCGGGGGGAGGTAAGGGCAGAGAGGGGTGGGAACCGGGAGGAGGGGAGATATGGGGGGGAAAAGGAGAAACAATTGTTATAATCTGAACAATAAATATTTATTAAATTAAAAAAATTAAAATTTTTTTATAAATGGAGAACAGAGCAGTTGTGCCAAGGTTAGAAAGCAAGGGTGGGAGGTGGCTATGCCTATGAAACAGCAACAAGAGGAATTCTTGTGGTGATGGGCCTATTCTGTGTTTAGATTGTTTCAACGCCAGTATCCTTGTGATATCAAATTATAGTTTTGTCATATGGTACCACTGGAGAAAACTGAGTAAAGAATAATACAAAGGCAATATCTGTATCATTTCTTACAACAGAATGTTTTATGATAATTGATGGAGTAATATATACAATTTACATTCACCGCTCATATTTTTCATGAATTATTTTATACTTTTCTGTTTTTATTTTATATCTTACAGCACCAGCTTAATATCTTTCATGTGTGAAATGAAAATTATTCTGTATGTTGGCATGAAACTGCTAAAGCTATTGATTTTACACAAAGAGCTTAAAGATGCCATTCCAAATCCCTGTGGAAAAGATGCCTGGAGACTTGAGTGTAATTTTCATAAGTCCAAACATTTGTTGAATTGAGGCAATTCTGTAAATTAAACATGAACTCAGACTTTCCTTGACTCTCAGGTGAAAATGTTATTTTCAAGAGCAAAGTATACTTACATGAAAAATATAGAAACAAAGAACTTGAAAGAACATAAGACAAAATGTGCTGAAATGATAACTATCTCATACAGTCTGTAATGTTTTAGCTAAAACTGCTTATTTATAAAATTTGCAATGTGATGGTGTATATTGTTGCAAAAATATGACTTATCTTTTTTATATTTTTTCTATCTATAATGCATAAGTAATTCAATAAGCTGTATGAACATTGACACCCTAAACCTCTTCATGTCCCATGAGTGTTCAGAAGACAATCATAAAGCTCTTTAACACCAACAACTAAAAAAACAAGGCAGACTTGAATTTCCATATTAGGGAGAACACATATCATATGCCTACTGATATATTCAAATAGCCAAATTATAAGTATAAAAAATAATTATCCTATATAATAAAAGGCTAATATGCAAATCGACTGAATGGCAGAACAACCGGTCCCTATGATGTGTGCTGACAATCAGGGGGCAGATGCTCAATGCAGAAGCTGCCCCCGGGTGGTCAGTGTGCTCTCACAGGGGGAGTGCTGCTCAGCCAGAAGCCGGGTTCATGGCGGACAAGCACAGCAGTGGTGGTGGGAGCCTCTCCCACCTCCTCGGCAGCACTAGGGATGTCCAACTGACTGCTTAGGTGCCCTCCCTGTGGGCTCCTGAACTGCGAGAGGGCTCAGGCCGGGCTGAGGGACCCCCCTGAGTGCAAGAATTTAATGTGCTAGGCCTGTAGTTATTTTATAATACCTTTCCTCCTAAATTATATTTGGGCAAGTAATTTATAATATCTGACAAGAATTTTTTTACTTAGATAATATTTTCTTTATTTCAGGGGACTTTCTAATGATTTTAGCCAGTTTGATAATTCATAACTCTGGAAGATTATATACAATTTCCAGAATCACTACCTTCATGTAGTTCCTGATTTGCTTATGCCATAGGTTGTTCAGAGCACTGTGTTATGTGATTCTAGAGAGACAAATAAGAATAAAACATGGACTTGATCCCTAAGGAGAAGAATATTAGATGTTCATTAAAATATCCACAAACCTAGAGAGAATGCATTAGATATATGAAACTTCTACTAGAATTAAGATAGGAAAGGATTATTTTAAGGGAAGGATTATGAGATGAAAAGAAGAGGTTATTTTATTTTAAATATAATATTTAGTGTAAATTTGGCCCAGAAAAAATTCATCCACAGGCTATCATTTTTCCCAAGCAATTATTAAGTTGGAAGGAAGCTTGGCAAGAATATTTGCAGAAAATGACCCTTATTACATTCTCAAATAGAGAAAATTAAAGACCAGTGACCTCAAACTTGCAATGAATACTGGTATATACACCTCTCTGTATGCACAGATATACATGTATTAATCTAATGCAATTCAGTATACACTCAAATATATACACTGTACAATTTGCAAATAAGTCTATAAATAAAAGAGAGTAAACAGCCCTGGCCAGTGTTCTCAGTGGTTAAGGCATCAGGCCACACACCCAAAGGTCACAGATATGATTCTCGGTCAAGGGGACGTATCTGGGCTGTGGATTCACTCCCTGCCCTGGGTGGGGGCACGTGCAGGAGGCAACAGTTGATGTGTCTCTCTCACAGTGATGTTTTTTTTTCTCTCTCTTTCTCTTTCTCTCCCTCCCTTCCAATCTCTCTGGAAATCAATGGAAAAAATATCCTCAGGTAAGGATTAACAAAAAAATAAATAATAATATATCTATAATAATAAAGCATAATATGCTAATTAGACCAGACAGCCAAACAACCTTCTGGACGTCATTCCAGACGTCCTTCTGGATGGAGCTGCAGAGGAGGGGGCCAAGGCAGAGGCGGTTAGGGGTGATCAGGCAGGCAAGCAGAGTGGTTAGGGATGATCAGGCAGGCATGCAGAGTGGTTAGAAGTGATCAGACAGGCAGGTGAGTGGTTAGGAGTGATGAGGCAGGCAGACGAGCAGTTAGAGGTGATCAGGCAGGCAGGCAGAGGGGTTAGGGGCAATCATACATGCAGACAAGTGGTTAGGGGTGCTCAGGCAGGCAGGCAGGTGAGCAGATAGGAGCCAGTGGTCCCAGATTGCAAGAGGATGCAGGCTGAGGGAAAAAATAAAATGCATTTTGTGCACTGGGCCTCTAGTAAATCTATAACAAAAGCATAATATGCTAAGTAGACCAGACATCCTTCAGATGTTCTGGACAACCTTCTGGACAAAGCTGGGGCTGTGAGGGAAGCCCTGGTCCCGGGTGCCAGAGGGAAGCCTGGGTCCTGGGTGCCAGAGGGAAGCCAGTGCCAGCAGCCAGGGTATGGAAGGCCTACTCGTGCATGAATTTTGTGCATCAGGCCTCTAGTAAAAAATAAAAGAGAGTAAACAAATGAAGACAATAACTAAGCAAAGAAAAGTTACTGAAGATGGCAAAACAATTAGTAGACAGTCTCATTACACATGGTGTCAAAATCTATGGTATTTGAACATTAGTTTTCAATAGTTTTGGGAGAGCACATCTACATTTTCTCTGCATCTTATTAGGAGATCACAAATTAAATAAAACCTTATCCTTTAATAACACACACACATACACAACACACACACAAACAAACAAAAAACCCCTACAAAACTCTATGATATGTGATGTTCTTTTATTATTTTTTAGAATAATTTAAAATTGTATTATACTCATACTGTATATCAGGGCAAGTATTCTTTAGCAATATGCATCTCAACACTGTCTTTTAGATTTTCCCTTTACAATTTCTCATGGAATTATGTAAGATACATTAAAGCACAAACAGGAAAAGGTTTTACTCTTCTTTTTAAAATTTATAGTGCAATATGCCTTATTCCAAATATATAGTGCAATATATTTAATTCCAATATACATTATTCCACCATGACCACCTGCCTAAATTGATCTGACATGAAAAGGTAAAAGAAATGTAAAGGACTTTTCTTTTCCAGAAACTTAAAGAGATGCAGCTGTTCTAGCCTGAGTAACTAATTATAAATTATTAGTGCCAAAAAAAGACGTGATTCCCATCTCCTGATTAAATCTATACAAAAGCTCTTCAAACATACAGTTCAGCTGCCACCAAATGACAAATCAATCAAGAAAGACAATACAAGTGAGTGATTAGGCTATAAGTAAAAGACAATAGAATGTAGGTGGCATTTTCCCTCTCATTTAAAGCCCTGTTATTAATCAGAAAAGGAAGTGATCATTTATTGGATCTACTTTTATTTAAACATAAAAGGTTCCAATTTGAGCATTCTGTACCCTATAAACATTGTAACAACAAAGGGAAAGGTTCCAAATGACTTATAAATGTTTGCTTAAGAAAAAAAAATATGTTTACTAAAAAATATTCAATAATTGTGGGTGGGTAGAAATTTATTTGAAGCAAAAACAAAAATGAATAAAAAATAACGTAAAACTATATATCACTCAATTAAACAACAAAAAATATCAAGTTTTTTTCACATTTTCTAAATTGATTTACACTCATATCAAGTTGGTTGTCATGCCCAATTGAGTTTGATTTCCATCACTAAAGTCAAAAGACTTCAGGCAGCAAGACAAATGAAATCAGTAAAATGCCGGTGCCATTGAATTCACAGCAGAGATAAATTGATTTTAGGAAATTAAGCATGTATTATTTTCTTTATTAGTAAATAATTTTTGACTATTTAATTCTAGCAGCATTTATGCTTGAGACATTTCTGAATATGTATTATGTAAAAAAAAAATCAACTGGTTTTAGTGTAGAAGAATTTACCTAATACACATTCATTGCATAACCTAAATATCTATTGCATAATTTAATTTTAAATTATATATTTTATGTGCAATTTTAAGAGTGACCTTAAATTATTTTCAAAAAGTCACAGACGATACATCAGTATGTAAAATACTAATAAGTAATTATCTAATTGATAATTTCTATTCAAATTTATGACTACAATGTACTATTGCTTTTTTAAAAAGTAAACACTGTGATTTATACATGAAATATATTGAGGGGTCTTAATAAAATTGTATAAAATTACTTTTTGGAATATGTGTGAAATAAAAATTATATTAATACTACTAGGAACAACTAAGGATATTATTAAGTATTTATCTAAACTCATTAGTATTAATAATACTTCAAAATAAAACATTTTTTTCATTTCACACATGAGATGTCTGAGGTAAAATAAATTGGGATGGTCACACAGCTAACTAGTGGCTAATGTTATTTTTTTAAGTTATTCATTCATCTATTGTTAACATTAAAGAAGCCATGGTGATTTCTCTAAATAAGTGATACCTGGGAATACTTGAGCTAATGCAATTGCCTTGAGTTTAAAAATACCAACATCATCCTCATATTGTTTACATGCACATCCCCACCTACAATATTTTCTAATTGGTCTGTTGGATGATCAGTGTCAAACCAAGTCAATTCATCCACCACTGACTTATGAAACTATTTCCACACTCTTTCTTTCCTGTTCTGTGTTTAAAAGTAACACATTTTAAAATTTCACCTTCTCACCATCCTTCAGTGTCATTATTTAAGCACCTTTCTAAATGTTCTTAATTTTTAGTTTTTACCCAAAAAAATCACTAGGAGGTAGCATATGTGAACTTCCAGGTTTTATACATATAGAACACAAATAAATCTTGAATATGTGTATGTGTGTGTGTATGTGTGTGTGTGTGTGTGTGTGTGTGTATGTATTTGCACATTATGAAAAAGCAGTTTGGGCTTTCCATAGAATGAGTGTCTTACTAATCAATATTTTATTTAATTTAAATATTTTACTTAAAACTTCAAACAATTATTATTTATTTTTATAATAAACTAGAGGCCCGATGCACAAAATTCGTTCAAGGGGCTCAGCCCTTGCAGCCTCAGCTTCGTCCGGAAAGTCATCTGGAAGGACATCCAGGTCATTCAGCTGTCCGGTCTAATTAGCATATTACCCTTTTATTATTATAGATATTCTCACCAGTAACTCTACCAGAGATGTATACTTCATTGAAAATGAATACCAACCTACAGAATTATTTTTTAAATTTATTTTTGTTAATCCTTACCTAAGGATATTTTTTCATTGATTTTTTAAAAGAGAGAGTGGAAGGGAGGGGGAGAGACAGAGAGAGAGAAATATTGATGTGAGAGAGACACATTAATTGGTTTCCTTCCACTGGTGCCCTGACCAGAGCTGGGATTGAGCCTGTAACCGAGATATATGCCCTTGACCAGAACTGAACCTGGGACCCCTCAGTCCGTGGGCCAATGCTCTATCCACTGAGGACAAACCTACAGAATTTTTAATTCCACCATACCTGACCTGTCACAGTAATGGACACAAGCAGGACTAAATATGTGTTACTCCTAAATTACCAATTAGCCTTAAAAGAAAACTTTTAGGCAAAATAGTTTAACCCTCTGTATCAATTCATTTGCATCAATGTTTCCATGTTTTGAATTAAATAACTTGGAAATATATCTCTATTTGGCTTTTATATGCACCATGTATTATACAGAAAATACACTCACTCAACTTCTTTTAAATAAAACAAACATTAAAAGCAATCACTTAGGATCTAAATTGGGTTATTGTGGTAGGTTGTGTTGTTTGGAATATTCCCTTCCTTTTCTTGTGAAATAATTGTATTCATCATCTCATTCATGTCAAGCTTGGCCACAGAATGTGATCTGTAGTGATATTCCAATTCTGAGTAGAAGCTTTCAGATCTGTCACTTAGTTCCAGTAATTTCTCTTCCCTGAGCCCAACACATGCAGTGCCCCAGACCGCAGCTATTTCTTTAGTCAGCCTCCAAAAAGTGAAGAACTATAGTAGAAACACTGCTTACCCAGGAGAAACAAACCATTTTCTTTCTTTCTTTTTTTAAATATATATTTCTTTATTGATTTCAGGTAGAGAGAGAAACATCAATGATGAGAGAGAATCATTGATCGGTTGCCTCCTGCACGCCCCCCACTGGGGATCGAGCCTGCAACCCAGGCATGTGCCCTTGGCCAGAATCGAACCTGGGACCCTTCAGTCCATAGGCTGACGCTCTATCCACTGAGCCAAACTGGCTAGGGCACAAACCATTTTCTTGAAAGCCTTTGAGGTTTAGGGTTGTTTGTGACCACATGAGTAGAATAACTGACTAATACAGACAAAAGACAGAACTTCCCTCACCCCCTGGCCCCAAGTAACCTGAAGAGAATATTTATTCAAGATAATTTCATCAAATCCAGTCAAAGGGTTAGGTGAAAAATGTTAACCTCGTTTAGAGCTAATGACCAAATTAGTCACCATTTTTTTTCTTATTATATATTTTTCGCACACCTAGTGCCCAGATATTACATAATTTAATGTATGATCATCTCTATAAATCCATACCCATTTAGCACTATGCCTAGTTATTAGAATATTATTGACTATACGCCCTATGCTATACTTTACATTCCAATGGCTAGTCTATAACAACCAATTTATACTTTTATTTCTTATATAAATCTTTCTTTTCCCTGGCCACACAAAGTTTAAATTGCTTTAATATCAAGTAATATTTGGTTACATTCACCAATACAAGAGTAAATATTTGGGTGACTACTATGAGCAAAATACTGGAGTCGAAATTTGTTATACAAAATGTATAAGCATCAATACTTGCATACAGAGTCTATCACTATGACTTGTGTGATAAAGCAGAAACAAAAATTCTAAGAAATGTCAAAGGCAATGTGTGATTCCTTGAATACTGAGTTCAAAAAATAAGAGTTGGAGAGTTCTTTGTCAAGTATTCCAGAAAAATGTGGAAAGGCAACAGGACCTTAAGCAATGGTAAATTTTAAATGGGGAGTGAAGAATACATTGAGTGACTAGCAAAGTGAAGAAAGGCACAGATGTGAAAATGAGGTATGATCAAGATTAAATTTGGAGTTCTTCTGGAAAGTAAGACTAGAAACTTAATCTTTTGGATTCTTGTTTCTCCCAAACGTTCTACCATACAACACTATTTAACAAAATATTAATGAATGTATTGTGCTCGAACTAGTGAAGAAAATCCTGAAATAGGGAAATAGTGAACAGTTTTATTCATGCTGAACTTCTCAGGGAATGTAATATACTGACATACATTGTGGATTTCTACTATGGAGATAAATATTTCAGGTTTGTTTTTTGTGGGATTTTTTTAGAATTAAATGGCTATAAAACAACTCTTTTTATTGCATCTTTATTAATATTTGAAAACACTATTTGGAACTCAATTTGGGAAATGATTGTAACATAACTTTTAATACCATTCTAAAGGTAATTAAGTGCTTAATTTTCTACAGTCTTGGCTTCCACACTTTTTAAGTATAAGCATATTTTTAATAACAGAAAGTGGCCTGGACCCCAATAAAATAGTAGCTGTGTTAGTTATGTGATTAAAAGTATTCATAGCTGGGATGAAATTTCTGGGTTCACATCCCAATTTACTACTTACAAGACATGTGACTTTGTACATGCCTTCTCTTAGTTTACCTTGTCAGCTGCAAATTAAAGATAGCAATCATATTTCTCGTTCTTATGTATGTTCCCATGTCAGTGTAGGCATGTAGGCATGTGTTTGAATGTGTTTGTGTGTGTGTGTGTGTGTGTATGTGTGTGTGTGTGTGTGTGTGTGTGTGTGTTTGGGTGGAGGAATAAATGAGATCACTCTACACAAAGCTGACTGGCACAAAATAAAACCTCAAATATATCAGGATGGGCTATTGAGAAATATGTATAATTTCTAAAACTTAAAAATCTAGTAGTATTTGAAATTTAATATTTAATTAACAGCTCCTTACACATTTGGAATGTAGAGGTACTACTTGTGCAAGGTATTTATTTAGTGTGCCATCAGTGCATGATGTCTACACGGATTTATAATCCCTTGTAACACTCAAGGGAGCAGCTGCTTCAGGCACTGCAGAATGACTGAAGGCTTCTGGAGAGAGAAATGACAGGAAGAAAGGTGTATTTAAGAAGATAAATTTTGTGGGAAGAATGGAAAAAAGGATCCAGGCAATGAGAGCTAGGGGGCAACAAGATGAGTGAGAAGAATATACTATTCCCCAAGAGCTGTGTGCATGTAAGCATTATTTCATGAAAAAGTCAATAAATGGCTTCAAGGCAGAATTTTATTATATGCTTTAGAAATGCTCACCTGTTTTTAGTATAAATAGAATAAATCGAATCAGATGAATTTCTATAAGAAGCACAAATGCAGAAATAGAAGAGACAGTTATGAGGTATACAATTCTCAATATGAAACCAATGATGAAGCGATTCTTCTCCACCACCATTGCAGTCCTGCTGTCCCTGGAGTCCAGCGGTCCTATGTGGCCTATATCAGGCCAATGACATAAACTTTGACCTAAAATGGAATATGGGGAAAGGTGTATTAACTATAAGTCCAAGACTGAAGAGACCTAATATAGGTTTCTGACAGATTGCTAATCTAAATTGCAATGCAAGTCTTTGGGATATTGATTATATTCAAACAATATTTCAAACACAGGTATGTACCATACCTGTATGTAGTATTTTCTCAAAACATCTTCTAAAGCAGGTGATTTGGTGCAATGTCAACCAACATTCATTTGGGGGTAAAGAAAAGTCTGTATGCTTTTTTTTGCTAAAATATGGATTGGAAACACAGAGTAGGTTGAAATTCAAGGGAATTACAGTAATAGTAAATGAGATTTAGATAAGTAATGTAAAAAATATAACTAATTCCCATAAAAGAAACAACATGATGTTTACTGTAGTACTGCTAACTCCCAGGTTTCTTAATTAACAAATAAAGCAATCTATTTTAATCACATTTAATTAAGATAATTTAGACTCCAAGGTATTCTGTATTGTTGAAAAGCAAAGAAAAGAAGAATCCTATCTAATAAAAGAGTAATATGCAAATTGACCATCACTCCAACACACAAGATGGCTGCCCCATGTGGACACAAGATGGCCACCACAAGATGACCGGCAGGGGAGGGAAGTTGGGAGGGACCAGGCCTGCAAAGGAGGGAAGTTGTGGGCAATCAGGCCAGCAGGGGAGGGTGGTTGGGAGGGACCAGTCCTGCAAGGGAGGACAGTTGGGGGTGATCAAGCCTGCAGGGGAGGGCAGTTAGGGGTGACCAGGCCAGCAAAGAAGGCAATTTGGGGGTGACCGGGCCTACAGGGAAGGGCAGTTGGGGGGTGACCCAGGCCTACAGGGGAGGGTAGTTGGGGGGGATCAGGCCTGCAGGAGAGGGCAATAAGGGGTGACCAGGCCTGCAGGGGAGGGCAGTTAGGGGCAAATAGGCTGGCAGGGGAGCAATTAGGCATCAATCAGGCTGGCAGGGGAGTGGTTAGGGGATGATTAGGCTGGCAGGCAGAAGCGGTTAGGGGCAATCAGGAAGGCAGGCAGGCGAGCAGTTGGGAGCCAGCAGTCCTGGATTGTGAGAGGATCGGGCCTAAATGGGCAGTCGAACACCCCTCAAAGGGTCCCAGATTGGAGAGGGTGCAGGCTAAGCTGAGGGACACACACCCGCGTGCACGAATTTCGTGCACCAGGCCTCTAGTAGAGAATAATATTATAGAAGATGGGTTTCTTTATATTTTCATATACTTGTAAAAACTAAAAATTTTAAACTTTAAATATTTAAATCAAATAATTTAATATAAACTAGAAAATATTTGGAAGAATTATAGTTTTATCCTAAATTCTTGTTTTGAAATATAAATATATGTGCTGCCCATATGTTATTACAATGTTTTAAAAGTTATTTAATAACATGTTTTTAATTAATCTATTATATAAAAATAACAGTCTGAGAAAGCATCTAACTAAAGTCAAATATAGGATTTGTTTTAGGACACACTCTTTTGTGTAACTCATAAATTTTCTTGAGTTAAATGAGATAATGCATGTGCAGAGGAACCCAATAAATGACATATTATATTTCAGAGAAGACATTCTAGTAGCTAGAACTATAGCTTATTGAAACCAAAGTTTTTCTGGAACACAGAACAAAACTAGACACCCATTTCCAATAGGTCTATTCACCATTCTGGTATTAATGGTGCTATTGCACAAAAGATTTCTCATGAATTTACTCTTCATCACTGTGATATCTTGCCATTATCCAATATATCTTGTTTGGCACTAAGTAGGTTTGTAGCATAGCATGTGGAAATGTAATTCTATCAACTCAGGGGTAGTTGTGATAGAGTAAAATTTGTTAAATAGGGTTATGGTTATGGCACATCCCATAACTGATGCCATATATGTGGTTCTAGTAACCATGATGTTTTAAAACTCTTCATTAGAGGATCATTTTTATTCCCATTAGAAATGTAGTTCTTAAAACACAGCATCACATTTAAAAAGAAAATATTCCCCTTTTATTACAAAAAAAGCTCAGGAGAAAAATTATCTAATTAAGAAATTTCAGGAGAACCCAAAATGGCGACGTAGGTGAACACCAAATCTGTGGCCGTGCACAACAATTTCAGAGCTACAACTAAAGGACAGAGCCTCTATCACCCAGAGCCATGGGAGGAAAGAAATGGAGGAAAGTAAACTATGGGACGATATAGAGTTCAAAACCACATTTATAAGGTTACTCAAGAATCTTCTAAAAACTGTGGAGAAACTTGATGAGGACTTCAAGGACCTCAATGAGAATATCAAAATAATGGAAAAGGACCAGTCAGAAATTAAGCATACACTGTCTGAAATAAAGAATATACAGAAACTCGACTGTAGATCAACGTACCCCAAGAAACAAGCCAAAGCCGAAATATGAGGAAACCAAAAACACCCAACCAGAGAAAACAAAAAATATGAGGAAACCAAAAACACCCAACCAAAAAGAAAAAAAGATCCAAAAATATGAAGATAATGTAAGGAGCCTCTGGGACAACTTTAAGTGTACCAACATCCGAATTTTTGGGATGCCAGAAGAAGAGAGACAGCAGAATATTGAAAACCTATTAGAAGCAATAATGACAGAAAACTTTCCCCACCTGGTGAAAGAAATAGACTTACAGGTTCAGGAAGCGCACAGAACCCCAAACAAGAGGAATCCAACGAGGACCACACCAAGACACATCATAATTAAAATGCCAAGGGCAAAAGACAAAGAGAGAATCTTGAAAGCAGCAAGAGAAAAACAGTTAGTTAGTTACAAGGGAGTACCCATACTACTGTCAGCTGATTTCTCAACAGAAACTATGCAGGCCAGACGGGAGTGGCAAGAAATATTCAAAGTGATGAATAGCAAGAACCTACAACCAAGATTACTCTACCCAGCAAAGCTATCATTTAGAATTGAAGGTCAGATAAAGAGCTTCACAGATAAGAAAAAGCTAAAGGAGTTCATCACCACCAAACCAGGATTACATGAAATGCTGAAGGGTATTCTTTAAGAAGAGAAAGAAGAGGAAGGGGGTAAAGATAAAAATTATGAACAACAAAAAGACATCAAATACATACCTACCAACGAGTGAATTTAAAAAGCAAGTGAATAAAAAGTCTGAAGAACAGAATGGACTGGTGAATATAATGGAATCAGGGACACAGAAAGGGAGTGGACTTACAACTCTCAGGGGGAAGGGGGTCTGAAGGGTGTGAGAAGAGATTGGACAAAGGTCTTACACCTATGGATAAAGACAGTGGTGGGGGGTGAGGACATGGGTGGGGTGGGGAATCAGGTGGAGGGGAAGTATGGGGGGGAATAAAGAGGAACACCTGTAATAATCTGAACAATAAAGATTTATTAAAATAAAATAAAATAAAAATTTCAGTCCAGTTAATAAAGTGATTTCAGAATTTTAGTTTTAATTAAAGTAGTAGATGCATGTATGGCAATAAAAAGTAGATACCCCATCATCCACATTTGACTTCATTCTCTCCAAGAAAGAAAGAAAAAAAAAAAGGGTTTTGTTATTTTATTTTAATACTATGAAGCAGTCATATCTCTCAGAATATCTGATGCACTTTCTTTACCTCCAGGCATAAAGGAACAGAAAAAGAATCCTGTTAACCTCATTACAAAAGTGCTCTAATGCTTTTTACTATTAAAAACCTGCAAATGTAAGAAATAATTATGTGATTTCATTTTAACATGTTAAATTCTCACACACAAAAGGAAATCAGCATAATCATCAACTAAAGAATGGAAGTGGTATAAAAGCAGCAGGGGTCACAATGCTATTTCGATATATTTCTTTAATCATATCCATTCAAAAATGGTTATTCATCACCTATTTTGTTCCAGACACTGAACCCAGCATTTAGTGTATGTTATAATTTTCAAACCTCACAACAACCCTGTTAGTTAGTTTTCTAATTTCATAGATGAGGAAATTCGACTCAGGCAGTGAGGGGTTTATATATATATAAGTCTGTGTCCATTTTTGTAGGAACTTACAGTGAACATAAAAAATAGAAAGATGTATTCAAAATAATAAACCAGTATATGTCAAATGAAACAACCACCATGTAGAAAATATTTGCTTTGAATCAGAAAAATAGAGATAGATGTTTGAAGTGATTAAGGAAAGTTTAATGAATAAAAATAGCTTTTTCTTTCCTTTGTGTCCAAGTCTGTACATCAATAAAAATGTGCCTCGGCTTTCAAATAGCATTGTTTAAAGATCTTATTGTTAAGAATCAAATTATTTTAACAGACTAATAAAAAGAACCAGACAATCATGGCAACTATAAGATCATTGTATAGCTATTTACTCTTTAAAATTTGTATTGAATTTATTAGGGTGACAGTAATTAATAAAATTATATAGTTTTCAGGTGTACAATTCTATAATACATCATCATTACATTGTATTGTGTGTTCACTAGTCCAAGTCAAGTCTACTTCCATCACCCCCATTTCCCTCTGGTAATCATCACACTGTTGTCTGTCTATGAGGTATTTTTGTTTTGTTTTGTTTTTGCTTAATCCCCTCACCTATTTCACCCATCCCTCACCCCTCTGACAGCTGTCAGTCTGTTCTCTGTAGAAATTTTCTAGCCACTCCATCCTGTACTGCACACACATAGCACCACATGGAGATGTATACAACAATTCTCACAGTAGTGCACGCTGTGGGCAATTTTGAGGAGAACTGAAGAAAGACTAAATGAGGAGGAAATTCTACTGTCAGTCATTCTTTAAAAACACAGAAAATGGAAAGTAAGATAATAGTACTCAAGAACTCCTGTGTCTTTCAGAGAATCTTTTTAAAAATACACAGTGATATCTTACCAATATCATATAAATGCAGGTGAGGAATTAAAGATAAGCCTTCAAAAGTATGATAAAGAGTGTTAGTGTATGATATTATACTGTCGCTGCACAGTATTCTATTGTGTGTATTGCTTATTTTGTTTTCTTTGCTTTCCTTGAAGACTTGACTCAGCTGGGCCATGTGGATTGAAGATTGGTTCTGTGAACAAAGTGTCTAGGGCACCACAGAGGAAGCAGAACTGGCAATACTCCTGCCACCATTCCCTACACAGAACAATGTGGGGTTGCAGTGGCCATTAGCATAAAGTAGGGTTGGGATTTATTATGTCACAAATTTCAACAATGGATTCTCAAATGGAGTTCTTTTTTTTTTTTTAAGTATGTTTTTATTGATTTTGTATAGAGAGAGATAGGGAGATAGAAACATCAATCAGCTGCCTCCTGCATGCACTCTACTGGGAATTCTGCTAGGAACCCAGCCAGCAACTTGAGCATGTGCCCTGAACAGGAATCAAACCATGACTTCCTGGTTCACAGGTCAATGCTCAACCACTGAGCCACACCAGCTAGGCCCAAATGGAGTTCTTTAGTTGGCACACTACGCAGCTACTTTGTTGAGGAAGGTGAAATATATTTCACTCAGAAAAATGATCAGTGTTTTCTGGATGGTCAGAAAATTTAATGTTTTTTGTTTTTGTTTTTTTAAAATATGCTCTTACCACATTCAATTCCAACTTTTAATTAATCAAGGAGACATTATGGGAAACCAAGCAAATTTGAAAGGGGAAGCAGCAGCGGATAGAAGCGCAGCCTCACCACAGCCCAGACTGGCCTTGGACACCACCCCTGACCCACACAGTAAGCTGCATGCCAGTGTGAACCTCCAAAGTACCCCTGCTGTGGGTTCCAGGACCCCACTGAGAGTCACAGGGTCACACACAATCCCAGTTGTGGTGATAGGACCCTGCAGTGAGTTGCAAACCAGTGGAACCTTGCAGGCGACCTTCGCCATGGTAGCTAGGAAGCCAAGCAAATCCATAATAGCTTGCACAATGAGATTGGGGTTGAGCCACATAGGCAGACAACCTGTGAGGAGACTCCATCCATGAATGGGACAATAAAATTCAAGACTGAACTACATTAGGGCAACCCAAATAACTTAAGTAGGGGGCTTTCCTACAACACCCAGCTCAGGAGATCTGAGAGATTGCAGCACTGGGTCCCACAAAACCCCTACTGCATAGGATCACCCCCCAAAAATCTAGGTGGCCTAGCAGTTTGAATTAAGACATAGAAACAAATAAAAAGGGACAGCAAAAAATGGGGAGACAAAGAAATAATCTACAAAGGAAAGAAAAGGAGCAATCTCCAGAAAAGGAACTAAATGAAATGGAGGCAAATCATTTTTTTAGATAAAGAATTCAAAGTAATGGTTATAGGGATGCTCAAATATCTGTCTGAGAATTACAAGCAACTCAATGAGAATTATAAGGAGCTGAATGAGAAATACACAGCTAAGAATCAAGAGGAAAAGAAGAATGACATAGCTACAGTAAAGAACACAATGGAAGGTTCCAACAGCAGACTAGAAGAATCTGAGGACCGAATAAGCGAGTTAGAATACAGGGTGAAGAGATCCAAAGGCAGCCAACAGGATGGCAGTGAGGAAGAGAGTGTGAGTGAGTGAGAGAGCGAAAGGGGAGTGCATGGACCTGTGGGGCGTGTGGGTATGTGTGAGTGAGGGACAGCTATATTCCCAAGGACTGTTGGAGCTGGCGGACCAGGTTCCCCTAGCTGGGCAGCCTCTACTACTGCTGCAATCTCTCTTGGGGTGGCCAGCTCTGCCGCAGAGACCACACCATCTTGAAGGGGAGAGTGGCTGTGACTGGGAGCCCAGGCTCACCTCCACCCGGGGAGATCTCAGACACCACCCGGGACCCTACAACCACACCAGCCAGGGACCTGCTGCCTTGGCTGTGAACCCACGAACACTGAGACTCCAGCCTCCCTAGCCGCAGGCTCCTAAAAAGTTTGTCCAGGGGGAGACAAGGTGGCAGCCAAATAGACAGACAGATCCTGTGCCTTCTCACGGAGCAGATAGAAGAAATAGCTGAATCTAATAACATCCACTGGGAACTGGAGAATTAAACACAGCTGGCGAGACAATCCATGGGCAGAAAGGTCAGAGATCGCCTGGAGAGAGGTGGGATAGGCGATCTGGGCTGGAGGGAGAAATGTGCGCAGATGGGACTAGAGTCTCAGGGGGAGACTGTGCTGCACCAAATTCGCAGCCCTTGGGGACAGTGTAGCAATTGAATGTGGAAGGGGGTCCACAGGGCTGCTGGCAGTGGAGGGCTCTGGAATAAGCCCACAAGCCGTGGGAGGGTGCACCCAGAAAGGCAGCCTGAAGTTCTGCACCGGTCACGCAGTGCTGCAGGGAGAGAGATGTGCAGTGGGCGGTGGCTCTGTCTTTATATTTTCCTTGCTTTTACTTGCTAAACCCAGTGCATAGGATCTTTCAATTACACACACTCCCTGAGGCTGTGGTGCAGGGGAAGGTGGTTTTGTGGAAGCTGGGGAAGAAACTAGGGAGAGGCGATCAGGAAGCCTGCTCTGGGACAGTCTGATCCCTCCAACCCTGAACAGCCATTTTTCTCCTGAAGACCAGACCCTTCCTAGCAGGGCAGCCACACCCAGCCTTGAGCTCGGGCAGGGAAACAAAGATTCTAAATACCCCCAGAGAGCCCTCAGGGACTGGGTTGAGGGACCATTTGGCCCTAGAAACTAATAAAGAAACCTAGAGACCGTGTCAGAAATAGATGTGTGTGTAAATATGACTGAAAGCAGGCAGAAAAACAAAGTGAGAAGATTCACCCCACCTGCTTGAAACCAAGGTTGTGGTGTATGACACAGAGGAGTGGTGGATCACTGGGAACTTCAAATGGTGCTGACTCCCTGACAAGAAACTGAGATGTGGCAGACAGAACAGTAGAGAGGGGTCTTAAACCAACCCCCTTGGGACATTAAAACCAAGCTGAAGCAAACGAACTTCACTACTTCACTTTTTTATTTTTTACCTAAGAAACTAAAAAAAAAAAAATGTTTTTTCTCTTTATTTTATTATTATTTATTATTATTTTAACCTTTCATTTTTTTACTTTTTATTTTTTTGAATTAGTGTTCTACATTCTATTTTTATTTTTTATTATTATTTTACTCTATCTTATTTTTTCCTTTATGCCAACCCTTTCTTCCTCACTTCTCCATTTTTTATCCTGTTTCTCTTTTTTTCCAGCTTTAGTTTTTCTCTCTCCTTTCTTTTTACTCCTTGTTAAAAATTGCTCTTCTTTATCTGCTTTATTGATGCATTACTATTATAGTAGTCTTTGTTGGATTACTCATATATCTAATTTCCTCTCCCCTGTTCCAAGTTCTAGCACCCTTCTCTTTTCTCTTTCTTCACTAGCCAATTTTTTTCTAGTTGTTGTTGCTTGTTTGATTGTGTATTAGTTTGTTATTTTTTATTTTATTTTATTCTTTAGTTTTTCCTCTCCTCGCTTGTTCTCTTCTTCTACTAATAGCTTAATTCGTTTCACTCACCAAACTCAGTCTTATCTGCTCTCTATTCTCCTTTTCCAAAAATAGATGAACATATAGATAGATAGATTAATATATATTTTTTTTATTTTTAATACATATATTTATTATTTTAATATATATTTATATATTTTAATATATATTTTTTATTTTAATACATATATTTATTATTTTAATATATATTTATATATTTTAATATATATTTATTATTTTTTTAATAATTATTATTTAGTATTGAGTATTTTGTTTTACTCTTCTTCTTATACACTCATTTTCTTTCTACCTACTATGTACTGAATTGTGGCCATTTCCCCATTCATTCAATTCCTTTACCTTACCTTCTGGAAATAAGCTCTGCCTCTTTAGATTCAGCTCCCCTCCTTTGTTTCTGGGTGTTCATTGTTTGAATTTTTTTGGATTAGTTCTTGTTTTTGTGGAGTTTTCTCCCTATACATGTATATTTCTTTCCCCTTCATTTTTTCTTCTCTTTCTTTTCAATCTCACCTTTTTTCCTTTTCTTAATATCATTTTTGAGCTCTTTTCTCTCCTCTAATTCTCTTTTCTCTGGTGGTCATCTTTATTTTGGGTTATTGGTATGATGAATACATTTGTGTTTTGTTCCCTCTGTGTCGTGTCTTATCGAGTTGTATTTTGTGCCTTTTGGTCAATGCAAAAGAGAGTAAGCCACATAACTAGACATGCTCTGAGGATCGAAAATGGGGAGACAAAGAAACATCCCCCATACAAAAGAAAAAATCCCTGGAAAAGGAAGTAAATGAAATGGTGGCAAGCAATTTGTCAGAGAAAGAATTCAGAGCAATAGTCAGAAGGACGCTGAAAAGGATGGAAGACAAATTCAAAAACATGTGTAAGAACCAAGAGGAAATGATGAAGAACCAAGAATAAATTAATAATTACATACCTCCAATAAAGAACACAGTAGAAGGCATCAACAGTAGGCTAGACATAGCTGAGGACTGCATCAGTGAGCTAGAAGACAAGGTAGAAAAAAACACCCAAGCAGAGCAGCAATAGGAAAAAAAAACTTAACAAACAGAAGGAGAGCCTAAGGGAGCTTTGGGACAACATGAAACAAAACAACATCCACATAATAGGGTGCCAGAAGGAGAGGCAACTGAGCAAGAAATAGAAAACCTGTTTGAATAGATAATGACAGAAAACTTCCTTGATATTGGGACGAAAAAACTCACACAAGTCCAAGATGCTCACAGAGTCCCAAACAAGATGAACCCAAAAAGACAGTATGGAGATTCCTCAAAAAGATAAAAATGGAACTCCCATTTGACCCAGTAATCTCACTTCTAGGAATGTATCCCAAGACACATCATAATTAAATTGGCAAACACCAATGACAAAGTAAGAATCTTAAAGGCTGCCAGAGAGAGACTGAAAGTTACCTATAAGGGATTTCCCATTAGACTACCAACTGACTCCTCAACAGAAACACATCAGGCCAGAAGGGAATGGAATGAAATATACAAAGTGATGCAAAGCAAGGGACTGAACCCAAGAATACTGTACCCAGCAAGGATATCATTAAAAATTGAAGGTGGAATCAGGAGCTTCATAGACAAAAAAGGACTAAGAAAGTTTATTACAACCAAACCATCAATGCAAAAAATGCTAAAGGGATTGCTGTTAAAATAAGAAATAGGAAGGGAAGAAGGAACACAGGCATAAAGAATAAAAGTGGTGAAAAACAAGTACCTATCAATAATATCATTACTTATCAAAAATAAACAAACGGGACTACATCAAAATAAAAAGCTTCTGCAAAACCATCAGCAAAACAACAAGAAAGCCCACTGCATGGGAGAACATATTTGCCAATGCTATCTCAGATAAGGGTTTAATCTCCAAAATTACAGGGAACTCATACAACATAACAAAAGGAAGATAAACAATCCCATAAAAAAAAATGGGCAAATATCCTAAATAGACACTTTTTGAAAGAGAACATATGGAAGGCTGAGAGACATATGGAAACATGCTCAAAGTCACTAACTATCCAAGAGATGCAAATGAGGTACCATCTCACACCTCTCAGAATAGCTATCATCAATAAATCAACAAACAACAAGTGCTGGTGAGGATGTGGAGGAAAAGGAACCTTCATGCACTGCTGGTGGGAATGCAGACTGGTACAGCCACTGTGGAAAACAGTATGGAGTTTCCTCAAAAAGCTAAAAACGGAACTCCCATTTGACCCAGTAATCTCACTTCTAGGAATATATCCCAAGAAACCAGAAATACCTATCAGAGAGAATATATACCCCCCTATGTTCATAGCAGCACAATTTGCTAAGAAACAGCCTATGTGCCCATCAGCAGATGAGTGGATTAAAAAACTGTGGTACATCTACCCAATGGCATACTACACTGCTATAAAAAAAGAAGGAACTTTTACCATTTGCAATAGCATGGATGGAACTAGAGAGCATTAAGCTAAGCTAAATAAGCCAGTCAGATAAAGATAAATATCACATGATCTCACTCATATGTGGGATATAATGATCAACATAAACTGATGAACAAAAATAGATCCAGTGACAATGGGCAGGGGAGGGGTGAAAGAGATTAACCGAAGGTCTTATATGCATGCATATTAGAATAACCAATGGACACAGACACTAGGGTGATGTGGGCCTGCCTTTGTGAGTGCGAGAAGCTGGGGGTGTCAATCGGGGGGAAAAGGAGACATATGTAATACTTTAAACAATAATAATAATAATAAAAAGACAGGGTGAAAGAAACAACAACACCCAATCAGAACAGCAATTGGGAAAAAAATTAAAAATCATCAGGAGAGTTTAAGGGAGCTTTGGGATAACCTGAAATGAAGCAACATCCACATAATAGGGGTGACAGAATGAGAAGAAGCTGAGCAAGGAGTAGAAAACCTGTTTGAAGAAAAATGACAGAAAACTTCCCTGACTTTGGGAGGAAATAATTCACACAAGTCCAGGAAGTACAGAGAGTCCAAGACAAGATGAACCCAAAAAGCCCCACACCAAGATACATAATTAAAATGTCAAAGACAAAAAAAAAATCTTTAAGGCTACAAAAGAGAGACAGAAATTTATCTACAAGGGAGCTCCCATTAAACTATCAGCTTATTTCTCAAGAGAAACACATCAGGCCAGAAGGGAGTGGTATGAAGTATATAAATAATGAAAAACAATGGACTAAATCCAAGACTACTCTATCCAGCAAAGCTATCATTCAAAATGCAAGATGAACTCAGATGTTTTGTATAAAAAATAAAAAGGCTACAGGAGTTTATAACCACTAAACTAGCAATGCAAAAAATTCTAAAGGGACTGTTTTAAGAAGAAGAAATAGGAAGAGAAGTAGGAACACAGGTATAAAGAATAAAAATGGCAACAAACAAGTACCTAACAATAGTAACTTTAAACATAAATGGATTAAAAGCTCCAATCAAAAGACATAGGATAGACAAATGGATAAGAAAAAATGACCCATATATCTGCTGTCTATAACAGACCCACCTCAGAACAAAGGATTCACACAGATTGGAAGTGAAGGGATGGAATAAAAATTCTTCAGGCTAATGGAAATGAAATAAAAGCTGGGGTAGGAATACTTATATCTGACAAAATAGACCTCAAGGTGAAAGCCATAATGAGATAATAAAAGCCACTTCATAACTTTAAAGGGATCAATACAACAAGAAGATATAACTCTGGTAAACATATATGCATCCAATAAAAGGAAATCCAAATACATTTAAAAAAATGTTGGAAGATATCAAGAGAGAGATCAACAGCAATACAATCATAGTACCCCATTGACATCACTTCATAAATCTTCTAGACAAAAAATTCTATAAGGAAAGAGCAATCCTAAAATGACTCATTAGGTCAGGTGGAACTATTTGATATCCTCAGAACATTTCAACCTAAAGTTACAGAATATACGTTCTTCTCAAGTGCACATGGGATATTATCAAAAGTAGACTACATGTTAGGAGACAGGTTAAGTCTCTACATATCCAACAAGATTGAAAACATTTCAACCATCTTCTCAGATCAAAAAGGCATAAATTTAGAAATCAAAACACTCAAAAACAATCAAACATATGGAGGCTAAATAGCATGCTATTAAACAATTTTGATAAATTTTTTAGCAAAGTGGTAATAGACAGATCATACATCAACATATAGAAGCCTTATATGACAAACCTATACTCAATGGGCAAAAACTAAAACCATTTTCCTAAGAATAGAAACAAGACTAGGAATACCCACTTTTACCACTCCTTCAACATAGTACTGGAAGTGCTATCCGTAGTGATCAGTAAAGAAGAAGAAATAAAAGGCATCGAAATTGGAAGGGGGAAAGTCAAGCTATTATTATTCACAGATGATATGATACTGTACATAGAAAACCCTAAAGACTCCATCAAAACCTCATAGATTTAATAAATGAATTCGTAAATGTAGCGGAATACAAAATTAACACCCAGAAATCAATGGCATTTTTATACACCAATAATGAATTATCAGAAAGAGAAAGTAAAATAAAATCCCATTTACCCTTGCAATGAAATTTTAAGAAATGTAGGAATAAAATTAATCAAGGAGGTGAAATACCTGTACTCAGAAAACTACAGAACATAGGAAAAAGAAATAGAAGAAGATATACACAAGTGGAAGAATGAACAATGTTCATGGATTGGTAGAATCAACATAATTAAAATGTCCATAATACCCACAGCAATCTACAGATTCATGACCATCCCTATTGAAATATCAATGATATATTTCACAGACCTAGAACAACCTCTCCAAAAATTTATATAGAATTAACAATGACCCTGAATAGCCCCAGGAAAACAAATGGGGGAAAATATTTGCCAATGATACATCAATAAGGGGTTAACCTTACTCAGAAAAGGTTAGAAGAAGATATACACAAGTGGAAGAATGTACAATGTTCATGGATTGAGCAGAAGGCTTGGCTCCGCTCCAGGATACAAAGTTTCAATTGTAGAAGATAAATAAATCCCAGATACCAGGGCCTTCACTTGGGTCGCCGGGGGGTGTGGTCAGCCTGCAAACCACCACAGGCCCCTCTCCCAGGCTGCCGCACGCCCCAAGGGAACCCCCATCCTGATCCAGGACACCCTTCAGGGCAAACCAGCTGGCCCCCACCCATGCACCAGGCCTCTATCCTATCTAATAAAAGAGTAATAAGCAGATTGACCATCACTCCAACACACAAGATGGCTGCCACCATGTGGTCATAGATCCTGCCCCCATGTGGACACAAGATGGCCACCACAAGATGGCCAGCAGGGCAGGGCAGTTGGGAGGGACCAGGCCTGCAGGGGAGGGCAGTTAGGGGTGACCAGGCCTGCAGGTGAGGGCAGTTAGGGGTGACCAGGCCTGGAGGGGAGGGCAGTTAGGGGTGACCAGGCCTACAGGGGAGGGCAGTTAGGGGCAAACAGGCTGGCAGGGGAGCAGTTAGGCATCAATCAGGCTAGCAGGGGAGTGGTTAGGGTGTGATCAAGCTGGCAGGCAGAAGTGGTTAGGGGCAATCAGGAAGGCAGGCAGGGACACCCCACCCCCATGCACGAATTTCATGCACCGGGCCTCTAGTATATATAAATATATATAAATATATATATATATATATATGCAAAGGACCTAAATAGACACTTCTCTGAAGTGAACATACAGAAGGCCCAAAGAAGTATGTAAAAATGTTCAAAGTCATTAATAACCGGAGAGATGCAAATCAAAACATCAATGAAGTACCACATCGCACCTATCAGAATGGCTGTCATCAACAAATCAACAAAGGACAAGTGTTGGTGAGGATATGGAGAAAAGGGAACCCTAGTACACTGCTGGTAGGAATGCAAACTGGTGCAGCCTCTGTGGAAAACAGTATGGAGTTACAAAATTTAAAATGGAACTCCCATTTGACCCAGTGACCCCACTTATAGGAATATATCCTAAGAAACACCAATCAGAAAGAATATATGCACCCCTATGTTCATAGCAGCACTATTTATAATAGCTAACATATCAAAACAGTCCAAGTGCCCTTCAGCAAAAGAACAGAATAAAAAACGGTGGTAAATCTACACAATGGGATACTATGCAGCTATAAAAAAGAAAGAACTCTTACCATATGCAATAGCATTGATGGACCTGGAAAGCATTATGCTAAGCAAAATAAGCCATTCAGAGAACGATAGGTATCACATGATCTCACTCATTTGTGGAATCTAATCAACAACATAAACTGATGAACAAAAATAAATCCAGAGACTTAGAAGCATGGAACAGTGTCAAACCTCAGAGGAATGGCAGGGATGGGCGGGTTGGTGGGAAGAGATCAACCAAAGAACTTGTATGCATATACACATAATCTATGGACACAGACAATAGGGCAGTGAAGGCCTGGGGTGGGAGGCGAGGGCAGGCTGACAGAGGTCAACAGTTGAAAAAGGGGACATATGTAATACTTTCAAAAATAAAGATTAAAACAATAAATATAAATATTAGGAAAAATATAAAAATATAAAGGTTACATTATTATGCATAATTTCAGTGTTAGAGTAAGATAAAAGTAAATTATTTTTTATGAAAAAAAATTATTATTGCAATCCTTTAAATTATTATTAGATAACTAGAGGCCCACTGCACGAATTCTTGCATTGGTGGGGTCTGTCCGGCAAGCCCTCCCCGATGGGGGCCCATCAGGCCCTGGCAGGCTGGGGGAGGGGCTGCTGCAGGTTGGACAGCCAGCCTGACCCCAATCAGGGTGGGAGGGGCCAATTGGGGGCAGGGCCAGCTGGGGAAAGGGGCCATGGGTGGTTGGCTGGCCAGACTCACCCCCAATCAGGGTGTAGGGGGCCAATCGGGGGCAGGGCTGGCCAGGGGGGGGGCACTCCCTCTGTGGTTGGTGTAATTTTCTTAATTTGACCTCTACTTTCTGAGAATGTACCTGGGTTTTCCCATCACTCCTTGACTTCATTCAAGTGCTTTTGATTTGGGCGTGGTAACCTCACTCAGACATTTTGGGCTCCTGTCTTTGAGCTGCTGTGTCAGTTACCACCTCCTTCCCCTGCCCCTTCCTCCTTCCCACCCCTTCCTCTTTCCTCTCTTCCTCTGGCCAGGTTTACTGAGTCAGTAGATGACTCAACCTGAATGTTGACTCACTAATCAAATCAGTGGGCATTTGTTAATTTGGTTCACAAAAAGGCTCACAACAAAGGTGTTGGGGGCTGGGGCGGCGGGGGGCGGGGTGGCGATTGGGGCCCGGATCAGGCCGGTTGCCTGCAGTGCATGTCATAACCATCAGTCGTTCTGGTCCTTCTGCCATAACAGTCTCTGGGCTTTTATAAATACAGATAATTTAAAGAATTTATTTTAGGAACATGGGAATGACAATCTTGGGCAAAGACCTTATTTTTAAAATCTGATTTTAAATGGAGTATCTAAAATAAATAGTGATTCATTCAGTATTACTCCACAGTTCAGAAAATATCAAAGTAAAGGCATTTTCTCAACAGGGTCTCCCTAAACTTCTTTGTAAAAAGTAAAATATTTAGGGAGTTCCTGCTTTATGGAATTCACTTCCATGATTTGTTATGGGTATTTAGATTTGCTCCACAGAAGCAGGTGGAGGTTTTGCCCTTACAGATACCTAAACTAGAAGACCTGACTTTGGAAGTAGCTATTGACTTTCTGTATCCTAGGCAGTTTCATATTGATCTTGAGGCAGCTCAATTACGCTCACCTGGAAGAGGCAATGAATTTGAATAGTGTTCCTGGCTTTTTAAATACATCCTTTTCCCTCTTCACGAAGGGCAATGACTTAACGTTTTACAAAATGAATCAGTAAGGAGATTCTCTTGTTCTCCTCTTGAAGATAATGGTAAATAATATTTAAAATAAGGCACTTGTTAGTCCAATGTACAGATTATTTATGAATATTTATTCTATTCAATTCTTATAGTGTAAATGATTAAAGCTTTTTAAAAAATTATAGGCTAGTTAAATGTTAAATCTTAAAAAGATAGATAGATAGATAGATAGAGCACTATAGCGTTTCAAAGGGGGAAGAGCATTATAGAGTGAGCTTTCCGATGTGTAGCAAGTTACTTGACACTATAATTCAGGTAACTCAAGGGTTCTTGGAAAAAAACCCAAATAAATAATTGCCATACCATCTCATAAGGGTTGTTATGAAGAGTAAATTAGATAATGTATACAAATGCCCTATCTTAGAGCCTGGGACACATTAACTGAACAAATATGTTATTAAAAAGTTCAACTCCATTGTTTTACAGAAAAAATGAGTAAAGTGAGGCATAGTAATATTAAATTTTGTAATTAGAGTAACAAAGCTAATTAACAACAAAACTAGGATTAGAAATACTGCTTCTAGCATATTGAAATTTATTATTTTAAATGGAAGTTTGTTACAATAAACTCAAAATGGTTAAAGGACTTAAATGTAAGACAGGAAGCCATAAAAATCTTAAAAGACTCCATAGGCAGCAAAATATCAGACATATGTCATAGCAATATCTTTACCAATACAGCTCCCAGGGCTATGGAAACTAAGGAGAAAAATAAACAAATGGGACTACATCAAAATAAAAAGCTTCTGCACAGCAAAAGAAACCACCAATAAAACAATAAAGCCCACTGCATGGGAAAACATATTTGCCAATATTTTATCCAATATGGGTTTAATCTCCAAAATTTATAGGGAGCTCATACAACTTAACGAAAGGAAGGCAAACAATCCAATAAAGAAAAATTGGCAAAGGACCTAAATAAACACTTTTCAAAAGAGGACATACAGAAGGCAGAGAGACATATGAAAACATGCTCAAAGTCACTAATCATCCAAGAGATGCAAATCAAAACAACAATGAGGTATCATCTCACACCTGTCAGAATGGCCATCATAAACAAATCAACAAAAGACAAATGCTGGCAAGGATGTAGAGAAAAAGGAACCCTTGTGCACTGCTGGTGGGAATGCAGACTGGTGCAGCCACTGTGGAGAACAGAATGGCGTTTCCTCAAAAAATTAAAAATGGAACTTTCATTTAACTCAGTAATCCCACTTCTGGGAATATATCCCAAGAAACCAGAAACATCAACCAGAAAGGACATATGCACCCCTATGTTCACAGCAGCACAATTTACAATAGCTAAGATTTGGAAACAGCCTAAGTGGACATCAACAGATGAGCGAATTAAAAAACAGTGGTACATCTACACAATGGAATACTACGCTGCTATAAAAAATAAAGGAACTTTTACCTTTTGCAACAGCATGGATGGACCTGCAGAGCATTTTACTGAGCTAAATAAGCCAGTCAGAGAAAGATAAATATCAATGATCTCACTCATACTTGGGATATAATGATCAACATAAACTGATGAACAAAAATTGATCCAGAGATTAAGAAACACTGAATAGACAGTCCAACCTCAGAGAGAAGGCAGGGGAGGGGGCGGGGTAAGAGATCAAACAAAGGTCTTGTATGCATGCATATTAGCATATCCAATGGACAAGGACACTGGGGCAGTGGCGGCTTGTCCTGGAGGGAGGTAGTGGTGGGGGTGGGGTCAATTGGGGAAAAGGGAGACATATGTAATACTTTAAACAATAATATAAATAAATAAATAAAATAATTAATTAATTAATAATAAATAATAAATGGAAGTTTGTTTAATTCTCATATTAATGTCTATAGATACTTTGCAAGTTAAACATCATGCATAGTTATTGAACCTCTATTTTGTTAAAAGCATCGACCTAAATACTGTGAGAGATATATTCATAAATTAGTACTTGCATGTAGCTTATCATTTAATATAAAAAATAAGAATATATGAGCAGGATTATAAAATAGGCATTCCATTCTATAAGAGGAAAGACCCTTTTGTGATAGCATGGGTGGACCTGGAGAGTATTATGCTAAGTGAAATAAGTCAGTCAGAGAAAGACAAGTATCACATGATCTCACTCATATGTGGAAACTAATGAACAAAACAAACTAACAAACAAAATAAAAACAGGCTCATAGATATAGACCAAACTGACAGCTGTCAGATGGGGCGGGAATTTGGGGGCTGGGTGAAAAGGTAAAGGGATTAAGCAAAAAAAAAAAAATTTGTTCTGCACTGACACTATGGTGATTATCACAGGGGAAGGGGTTTGGGGCAGTTAGAAGAGGGCAGAGGGGGTGTAAATGATAATGGAAGGAGACTTGACTTTAGGTGGTTAACACACAATACAATGTACCAATGATGTATTATAGAATTGTACACCTGAAACCTATATAATTGTATTAACCAATGTCACCCCAATAAATTCAATTTAAAAAGGCAACTGAAAAAGATTTCCTAAGTGAATTGTTTTGAGATATGTTTTTAAAATAATTTTTTCTTGTCCTTGACAAAAGTTTATTATAACTTATTGAGCTACTTGAACTTTCTTCTAAGATTATGTTACTCTTATATAGCTGTGCTTCCACTCATGTTAGCCCTTAGCCCTTTTTGCTGTTGCCATAAATACTATTATATTTCATGCTGAAGATATAATCACCTAGGGGTTTAATGCTTAAAAGCCACAATTACATCTTGTAGAATCCTTTTAAAAATCTAATAAAATTGTATGGTTTCAGAAGTTTTTATTTGATTATACTTATTTTTGCACCATATTCACAAAATTCACATAAAAGAGATAACCTTTCCTTTATCCCAATTATCTCTTCTTACATATGAACAACTTTTTATTTTATTTCAAAATAATTATAAAAATAAGAAGTCTAATCATAGTGTCTAATTAACTCTTTAACTGTTCTTTACATTTTTGCTCAGGTTTTACTATTTGTCCATATCACCCCACTCTCCTGAGGTAGTAGGGACATAGCTAGGAGTTCAATCAGCACTTTGGGTCACTGTGCTTGCCACATTAATCTGTGCTCATATGTATTCCCATTTTCTCCCTACAACAAAGTGAGCTCCAGGAAATCTGAATCTGAGTCCTCTACCTTTGACATTAAATAAAGGATTTTTGAATGAATCAATCAAATGGAGCTTGTTTAACAAGGAGGGGAATTTACCCTGAATAGCTGGAGTACAAAGGAGGTTTAAGAAAAATCAAGGATAGCAAGGGAACAGTTTATACATCATCTTGAGAAAGGACATAGAAAAATACATATATTAGAGATTGTCCTGAGGTAGGAGAAAAAAGGTCAAACACATGAAAAAAAATCTAAGATGCTAGTAAGCAAATCATTAAAATGGCAGGTTTGCTTTAATTTTCTCTTTTAATTGTAATATTTAATTGAACTGTTTGTTCAATATCCATGGTCGAGTAATGTTTTATAAGTATTAAAGCAAAAGAGGAGTAATAAATATAAAGAACAAGTTTAAAAAAATAAAACTCATTTTAAAATGAATTTTTAAAAAAAATTCTTTGAATAAAAGCTATGATGCCCTCTTGTGTGCATACATTTTAAAAACACTCTAACACATGCTTTTCATATTTTCTAGCATTAATTGTTAAAAATTCCATTAATACTTGCAACAAATCACAACGTATTTAATTTCAAAAGATCCAAAATACTAACATGCAGATATTTAATGAATTTTCTACTATAAATGCAAATCAGCCTAGCCTTTTTTGTTTGTGGGTGAGAGAAGTAATTTCTGAATAAAATGCCAAAGCCTTAAGTTCTCTGTGAGCTTGTCTGCAACTCATCACAGGATTATGAATAAACATGATGGGGGAGTATGCAGATTTGCTAATAGAAAAGCCATGAATGTTTTAGCACCCAGGGGGTCAAATTATAATAAAGGGATAGCACCTGTCACTGGAGGCAAACTACAAGTCACCTTTGCAGTCCCTGGAGTAATGAAATCACCAACAATTTAGCTTGTCTCTGGCAAGTCAATACTCCACAGACCTCCTCGTATATGTATCTCAGAGGGCCAGAGTCGCCTTATGTTACACTGTGCATTTTTATTTATTTATTTATTTTGTTTTTTTATTTTTCTTTATTGTTGAAAGTATTACAGATGTTCCTTTTGTTTGTTTGTTTGTTTCCCATTGACCCCCTCCACCCCAGTTAATCACTCCTCGCCCATGCTTCTATGTCTCTGGATCTATTTTGTTCATCAGTTTATTTTGTTCATTAAATTCCACGTATGAGTGAAATCATGTGATACTTATTACACTGTGCATTTTTAAAATAGCATTTTCCAAATATCTAATCAAAATTTTATTTTCAGAGAAGCTTAGCATGATTTCCTGTGTTTTATTAAATTATGAGAGTAGATATCACATGGCTACTTCTAATCATTATACTTGATCACCAATATGATAAGGCCTTTCCATTTAGTAAATTATCATTCTATGTAGTATGCATGCAGGTGTGATTTCTGCATTAATGCTTTTGTAAAAAAATATTTCAATTGATTTATCTCCTGGCATACTTTTACAGGAAAAATGCAGAGAACACTTACGCTGAATGCTCCGGAGAGCTGCGCAGCATGTTTCCTAGTTATGTTTATCTATCTGAAGAAATGCAAGTGCTGGCCATGCTCACAGCCTGACCGAGGGATTGCTCACGCAGTCTCCTGTGTCTTCAACATCAAGCTGCCACTGCCCTGACCACGGCTTCTTACTGTAGGGACACATGGTACAGGAGTAGCTCCCTGTGATGGAGGCTGGTGCCTACTTGTCACTCTCTCATGGTGAGGTTTTATGAAAGAGCATAATACACAAAATAAAAGCTCAAGATATAAGAATGAAGAAGTAAGCAGAAGCCTAGGGGAGAAAAGAGAAGACACACAGAGCAGTAAAGCAAAGATACATGTAGCTTAGACATCTCAGGAAGGAGCACCGTAGTAAGTTCCTTATTGCAGCAGGGCAGCCGAGCTTCTAGAATATGACGTCCACTACTGTTCCATCAGAACCACCTCTGCTTCCTGGCTCAGTGGCAATGCAGATAGTTTTCCCTTTTTTTACTGTCCTAATAAACTCACAGCAATAGACGTTACCTTAGCAACTATCCATTCTTTACAGCATAAAGTGCCTAGTTAGAATACTTCACTATACTCCAGTGATTTCATTATTTGTGCATCATATATTTAATAGTGTCATTTCCAAAGACTGTCTATTTCAACAAAAGGGGGAAAAGATAAAAGAGTAAAATATCATAAAATTAGTTCTATGAGAGCATACATTCAATGACTATTTCACAACATTGGGTACTGAGAAGATAAAGTTTTAAAACTTACAGAGCTGCTAAATGTATTGAATATGCTGAAAGTAAAGAATAGCAATCAGGAATTAATTTATATATTCTGAAACATTTTTAAAGCTCATCTCATACCCAGGGTTTGTATTAGTTACTAGAAATTGAAATACATGACGATATCTTACATTTAAAATTTTCTTACATTACTGGTATAAGATGTATATAGAAGTATACAAAATTTAAAAATTATTAGTTAAGATAACAAAGGCATAACAAAAATATACTGAGATCAAATTTTAATAACAAAACTATAAATAAAGTAATATAAGAGGAATATAGGACCATGCCTTTCAAATAACATAAATATAGTCTGTCAAATAAGTATGTAATTGTACATGCAATAGATTAATGATTATATGAATATAAAATGTATACCTAAATAAGTTTGCAGATATGAGAGCTAGATATATACTCTCTCTCTCTCTCTCTCTCAAACACACACACACACACACACACACACACACACAAATACACATGCACGCGCACACACAATAGTCTCAAAGGGAACTTTTGGTAACAATGGCTTGGCTGGAAAGCTTAATTTCACTTGAATGAAAGAATAGTTACCTGGTTTCACCCAATAATTGCCAGGTTTTTTCATTTTTTTAATTTTATATTTTTTAAATTTAATAAATCTTTATTGTTCAGATTATTACAATTGTTTCTCCTTTTTCCCCCATAGCTCCCCTCCACCCGGTTCCCACTCCACCCTCTGCCCTTACCTCCCCACCACTGTCCTCAACCCTAGGTGTACGATTTTTGTCCAGTCTCTTCCCGCACCCCCCACACCCCTTTCCACCTGAGAATTATCATTCCCCTCCCATTCTATGTGCCTGATACTATTTTTTTTTAATTTTATTTCTACCAAATCTACATAGACATGCAGCTTACTGCAATACAGACAAATAGGCATAACTTTCTCTGGCTGTTACCATACGAATAGCTATACTGTGCTAACATTAAATAATGCCAATCTTCAAGTTAATTTGCTAAAAGGTAAGGAAAAAGATCTAGAAGGAGGTTAGCCAGAAGAAAATAGCTGAGTAGTATTTCAAATTAACATTAACTCTTCTCTCATTTAACTGTAATTTCATGTGCAAGGCACTTCGTTAATGGTCAATTGCTGACACTTATTGAATGCATATAAAAGTTTTCATGTGCTGCCTACTTTGTATTTTATATAGTAATTTCCATTTATTTTAAATAGAATCTGGAACTTATTCATACTAAGTTGAGAGATACTGGTGATTTCCTTTTTAAATATTTCACTGGGGGAAAAAAGAATAAAGCCTTGATTTAAACATAACATACATGTGTGCATGTGTGTATGTATGTGTACACAACAGTAAAAAAGTTCACATTCAATTACTGTTTAGTAAAAAATTAAATATTCTGTTACTTAGAAATGATAGCGTAGTTAAAAATGTTTAGCCTTCATGGTCTTAAAACTGAACAAAGACATGCCTTGTCATGCATATTACCAATGTCAAATCAGAGTGAGGAATCCTATATAATAAAGAGGTAATATGCAAATTGACCATCATGCCTTCGCACAAGATGGCCAGCAGGGGAAGGCAGTTGTGGGCAATCAGGCCAGCAGGGGAGGGCAGTTGGGGGCGACCAGGCCTGCAGGGGATGGCAGTTAGGGGTGACCGGGCCTGCAGGTGAGGGATGGCAGTTGGGGGAGACCTAGCCTGCAGAGGAGGGCAGTTAGGGGGGACCAGGCCTGCAGGGGAGGGCAGTTGGGGGCAACCAGGCCTGCAGGGGATGGCAGTTAGGGGCAACTGGGCCAACAGGGGAGAGAAGTTGTGGGTGACTAGGCCAGCAGGGGCGGGCAGTTGGGGGTGACCAGGCCAGCAGGGGAAGGCAGTTGGGGGCAACAGGCCAGCAGGGGAGTAGTTAGGCCAGGCATCCTCAAACTATGGCCCGCGAGCCACATGTGGTTATTTTTGCCATTTTGTTTTTTTTACTTCAAAATAAGATATGTGCAATGTGCATAGGAATTTGTTCATAGTTTGTTTTTTTTGTTTTTTTTTTAATTATAATCTGGCCCTCCAATGGTCTGAGGGACAGTAAACTGGCCCCCTGTTTAAAAAGTTTGAGGACCCCTGAGTTAGGCATTGATCAGTCAGGCAGACAGAAGTTAGGGGCAATCATGCAGGCAGGCAGGCGAGCAGTTGGGAGCCAGCAGTCCCAGATTGTGAGAGGGATGTCCGACTGCCGATTTAGGCCCATAGGGATCGAGCCTAAACCGGCAGTAGATCATCCCCCAAGGGGGTCCCAGAGTGGAGAGGGTGCAGGTTGGGCTAAGGGACAACCCCCCAGCAGTGCACAAATTTTGTGCACCATGCCTCTAGTGTAGTTATATACACCAACTATATCATTAAAAAAATGCTAATTAGCATAGGATTCCCCAAGTTTCTGGGCCATTATAAATTCATAAGCTTTCTACTAAAATTTCTTATTTATGGGTTCTACTTTAGATGTACTGCACAAAAATATCTCAAGTTGGAATTTTGGTCCTGTATTTGGAAAAATTTTCCTAGGTAAGTCTTAGACTCTGATAAATTTGGAAGAAATATATAATGATTACTTGTATTGTTGTTTCTTTCTAATGATTAGAAAGGTGTTGAATGAGAAGGGAAATGAGCATTAAAGCATTGCTTCTCAAGTCTACTGGTTTAAAAAAAATACTCTGGTAAGTTTTTAAAATGAAGATTTGGGGACTTTGTTGCAAATATTGCAAAATCTGTTTAAAAAACTCTTTTAAAATCTTCCCAGATCAAATTTTTATTAGCATTGTCTGGGGAACTTCACTCTGAGGCTGTTTATAGAAGGGGAAAAAAAAAAAAAGCAAGTTATGGTAAACAACTAATTAAATTAAATTTACATTGCTTAAAATCCTAACAGTTTTAAATTTATTTTCACATATATTTTTACTACATGACTTCCTTTCATTGTGCTTTTAATTTGTTTTCTACTCTACACTGCTGTCAAAGTTATCTTCGTAAAATACTAAGCAGCTTAGCTCAATCCCTACTTAATACATTTCTAGGGATCCTTAAAGCATACACAGAGAAGTCCAAAACATCTCCATTTTTGCTCATTAACCTAAGATTTCACCAAAGAATTATTAAATATCTATTGGTTGGGGGCTACATAATGAATACTAGACAAAAAAGACCAATCCCATATTTTCATGTGTTTGTTTTTGTTTTTTTTTCATCCAGAGGCAAGAGATAGAAAATCAGATAGACAATATCAATATTTATTGATAGAGAAATATATTTCATGATTCACTGGATAACGGTAACCTACCCAAATATAGACATAGCATCTGAAATCCATTGAACTCTAAGAAGTCCCTAAATGGGTAAAATTGGGGGTATGTTAACCTATGAAATTGAATGCAAACATTTGTGCATATATACATGTTTAGAATTTTTTTTAGAATGTCAATTATTCTTATCAAATTGATCAGGGGATCACTGATTCCCCCAAATTTAAGAATTGTCTTATAGAAGATGTGTCTTACAAATTCAAAAGACTTCAGTCTCAGTCAGAGGATGTATTAGTTTCTCATTGTTGCTGTAACTAATAGTCATAAAATTAGTGGATTAAAACCACAAAAATTTATTCTCTTATAGCTCTGGAGGCCAGACATCTGATTTGAAATATTTTTAACTGAGCAAAAGTCAAGGGCTCAGCTGGGCTGATTCCTTCTCAAGGCTCCAGAGGGAATCCTTTTCCTTGCTTTTTCTAACCTATATTCCTTGGCCTGTGGCTCATTTTTCCATCTTCAAAGTCAGGTAGAACACTTACTTCTGTTGTCACATCTCCTATGATCCACTCTAATCTTCTGCTGTCTCATGAGGACCTTTATTGTTATTACCTTAATAACTTGCTTGAATAATCCAAGATAATTCTCGCCATCTGACCAGACAGTGGTTATTGGTTATTTGGTATTTTAATATGTACTCTTTTCTAATTCCAATGTCATAGCCCACTTATTCAAATTATGGCATTATTCATATAAAAGTCCATTTCCTACACCCCAAATGAAGTGAAATTTTGACACTGCCTAATTATTTTTAAAGTTTGTAATATGTATAAGCTTATAGAGAAAAAACTTACTATCATAATGATCATTTATAAAATTATTTTGACCAAACTATCTAAAACATCAAGACTTAAGAGAAGACAGTAAATGATTTTTCCTACAAAGGAGAGCTATTTAAAAAAACTGTCAATATTTTGATACTATTATTTGATAATCATAAAAGTTGAGTCAAACTACTTTTAACTTATTTATATCAAGCATTTAAAAAAAATAGAAACCTTCTTCTTTTATAACAACTGGTTTGAAATATAAATGATATGGAATTTTTCTTTTGGTTCATTTATTTCAATGCCAGGTTAGAGAGCTACATTTTCTCATTTGCTCTCCAGTGTCTATATAATATTTAAATAGGACTTTTTAGGGATGAAATAGGCAGGTTTAGGGAATTTTTAAAAATTAAAAGGGTCCATGGAAAAAGCACAGGCTACAGAGCTGCAAAATGTTACATTTCCATAAGACAAGGGAATTGGGGGAGGCAGAAGTTACATTTCCATAAGATAAGGGAACTGAGAATAACCAAATGTCTATATTTACAAAATATAAAGAAAGAAGGCCTCACATGTCCCATGTAAACTTTGACCTTTGAGCTCAGGAGTTGCCATAGTGACCAAATCAAAGGGAATATTGACCAATCAGAGGGAATATCAAGGCACAAAACTGCAGCCTTTATAAACTGGAGAAAAAGGAATTCAGTGGGACTCTTTCCCCCTCCCCATGTGGGAGTCTGTACTTGTTCTTCAATAAATTTCCACTTTTGCTATACTATCTTCTGTCCATGGATTCATTCTTTGATTCTGATGGACAAAGAATCTGGGGAAGCCATCCTGCCCAGGGGATCACTGGGTGTTCCAGTCTAAAAATCCTGTGTCAATACTGATAAAGAATACTTAATTTAAAAAAATCTATATAAAAGTATTTGCTCAAACTTAAACCCAGTTCAGAATATATAAATATATTTAAGGATCTTATAAGAGAAAAAGTAATTTAGATATTAATTCTGAAATATCAACTACTCTGATAATATTTATCTTCTAATAATAAAAACTGATTTTTAACTAAAGGAAATTTTATTTAATTTTTCTGTGATTATCAATAGTTTTAATTTTTTAGCTATCATTGGTTGTAAGCATGTAAAACCTACTAAAGTATATGCTATTATTTTTGATATTGCATTTGATGCTGTAGATACCAGAGTTGAGTAAGCCATAATTCTATTACTTAGTAAAAAAAAAAAAGATTATAATACAGAAACAGAAAATATTTAAAATCCTATATAATGAAGAGGTAATATGCAAATTGATCATCACTCCAACACACAAGATGGCCACCCCCATGTTGATGCAAGATGGCCACCATAAGATGGCCAGCAGGGAAGGGCAGTTGTGGGCAATCAGGCCTGCAGGGGAGGACAGTTAGGGGCAACCAGGCCTGCAGTGGAGGGCATTTGTGGGTGACCAGGCCTGCAAGGGAGGGCATTTGGGGCGGGGGAACCAGGCCTGCAGGGGAGGGCAGTTAGGGGCAATCAGGCTGGCAGGGGAGCAGTTAGGCATCAATCAGGCTGGCAGGGAAGTGATTAGGGGGTGACCAGGCTGGCAGGCAGGAGCGGTTAGGGGCAATCAGGCAGGCAGTCAGGCGAGCGGTTGGGAGCCAGTAGTCCTGGATGGTGAGAGGGATGTCCGACTGTCGGTTTAGTTCTGATCCCACCAGGATCGGGCCTAAACGGGCAGTCGGACATCCCTTGAGGGGTCCCAGATTGGAGAGGGTGCAAGCTGGGCTGAGGAACACACACACCCCATGCACAAATTTCGTGCACCGGGTCTCTTGTCTATAATATTTTTCATTCATTGTTCCTCTATGCTAGATGCTAGAAATACAAAAATGAGAATATAACATCTGCCCATGGAAAAATTATATTCTAAGTAAGGAAACATTATTTGTTCTGAGAAGATGAATTCAAGTTTTATGAAAATCATGTGTTTTTTATGACCGCTGCATAATTATTCTTATAATAGATATGCATTTATGATGAGTATAACGATAAAAAACATTAGAAAAGATAGTTACTAGGTGTACCGGTTAATAATGGTGGATTTTGTAATCAAAGAAAACACGATAATTTAGAGAGAAACATCATAAGTGCTTTATTCAAAGTAATGTCCATCACTAGCTACACATTCCCCCATCTTTCAGGTAATTTGTGGATACCGTCCCAATAGAACTTTTCTTGTTTTGAGGCAAACCATTTAGAGACCCAATTTTCTACCTCTTTGTACATTTTGAAGTGCTGCTCAGAAAGTGCGTGTTCTATCTATCAGAACAAGTGGTAATCTGAAGGAGCAAGGTCTGCTGAACTTGGCGGGTAATCTGAAGGAGCAAGGTGATTAATACTTCCCAGGCAAGATCTTTTAACATATTTTTAACTGGTTTTGTAGTATGTGATGGTGCATCATCATGAAGCAAAATTACTTTCCCATGTCTTCTGGCACATTCTGGTTGTTTCACAATCAAAGTGTGGTTCAAATTGATTATTTGCTGTCAGTAGTGATCAGTATTAATGGTTTCATCTGGTTTTAGAAGCTCAGAATACACCACACCTTCCTTATCCCAGCAAACACAGAGCATTGTCTTCTTTCCTAAGTAATTTGGCCTTGCAAGTGATGTTGATGGTTGACCTGGATCAACCCATGATTTTGTGCATTTGGGATTCTCAAAATAAATCCACTTTTCATTGCCAGTCACAATTCGATGCAAAATAGGCTTTCTTTCATGTGGTTGAAGTAACATTTTACTGATGACTTTTTGGATTTCAATTTGTCTTTCATTCAATTGATGTGGCACCCATTTTCCTTCCTTTAAAATATTTCCTGTTGCTTGTAAATGATCAAAAATTGTTTGCTGAGCAACGTTTAATCTTTCTGCAAGTTGTTTTTGAGTTTAACACACATCTTCATCCAATAATGCTTGTAATTGGTGGTCTTCAAACTTTTTTGGTTGACCTGGATGTTCTTTGTCTTTCACATGGAAATCATCACTTTTGAAGCATTTAAACCAGCGTTCACAAGTATCTTGAGATGGAGCATGTTCACCATAAGCTTCCCAAAGTATTCAGCAGCACTTTTCTTCAAAATAAAGTAATGAATTATAACTTCCCGCAAATGCTCTTTTTTTGGCACGAAGTTCGACATTTTTAAGCATAAAAATATCTATGATGTTAACACCTTCAGAAAATTTGACATAAGAAGTTTTGAAGCTTGTTGTCAATACAACAAAATCGCATACATATCAAATGGCATATATATCAACATATGTGTAACTCAATCTATTGAAAAAATCTGCATTATTAACCGGTACACCTAGTATTTTATATGAGTTGCAATATGGAAGATATATATTATAGATTATACATATTTACTAGTATATATAACATATACATGGTATTTATAAACATGAAAAGCATATACCTCTGGGAGATTTTTTGGCATGTTTTATAGATGAGACAGCATTTGAAGTGGGGCGTAGAGGATAGACGGTATTCTTACAAAGCAAAGTAAATGAGAGAAATCTTCCAAAAAGAAGAGATAGATTAAACAAAGCTAAGGAGGAGACAGAAGGGCTAGGCAGTCAGGGACAGGACCTTGGGAGAGGGAGGAGAGTGGGGAAGGCCTAGAATAACAGGACCTTACAGACATGAACAGGATACAGCTTGCTGACTATGTCCTGTCCTGAGAAAAACCACAGAGACAGAAAAAAATGCCTAGAACTGAACGCAGCTGAGGGGAGTTACTAAGACAACCCAGCTGGTCCGGGAAAAGAAGGGCGCATTAGGGAGACATGAGCTTTACAATGTATGGATGTTGCTAAGACAGGCAGCTTGAAGATAACCAATCACAAGGCAGTGAGGTGTATAACCAATTCCAAGGATGTTAAGGCAGAATTCTTTGAAAGAACCAGTCATAAGCTAGCAAGCATGTATCTACCCCTAGACAAAGAACTTTCTCTCTCTCTCTCTCTCTCTCTCTCTCTCTCTCTCTCTCTCTCTCTCGGCTCCTATGGCAGGAGATATGCTCTTCTGTGCTCATATGGCTCATTGGCACCGTGGGCTTCCACACATGGACTAATGGACTTTAATGTTGAACTACACCGGCTGCAACATGGAACTGAAGCTCTGGACACTGGGCTGCTTTTGGAACCCCAGCTGCATCTGTTCCAGGACTGGTTTCTCTCAATAAACTTTGCTTCCACTAACCGTGGATTTTGTGAGACAATGAACTCAGACCTGGACACCATATTTTGGTTTCCCTATGAGGGTGAGAAAAAAATAGGTCAAATTTGGGGAAAGGTGAATGGTTCAGCTTTGTTTATGTAGTCTCAGGATATATTATGGCAGGAAAGAGCTGATTAAATGTGGCTCCTGAAACACATTTGCACTTCACTCAATACGGAAGGACAATTCTTAAAGTTGTGTTTTTTTTTGTTTTTGTTTTTTACAGAAATAAGATATAGAAAGGTTATTCCAATAGTATTTACTAAGATGGATTACAAGAATAAAACTAGAGATAGAGAAATAATTTCAAAATGGAAAAAAGAATGGAGAAGCACTGATAGATGGAAGAGAATTGCTTTGATAGAATCCCTTGAGTATACAGTAGTATCATATAATACTTAACACCATCCTGGAGGCATGTGGCTGGCATTCAGGGCCTTGCTTTTTATTTATCCTCTCTGTGACCTGTACCTTTTATTTTTCTCATCTGAGACCAAGAATTATCTCATAGACTTTGAAGAATGAAATGAGATACTGTGTGAAAAGTTCTTAATATAATGTATTTTAGGGGGTAGTGGTAAATGTAGTAGATGAGTATCTGATGACAGATTAATTGAATGGGAGAGACAAAAGAAAGAATAAATTGAATGTGATTCAAGTTTTCATTCTGTGATTGAGCTCGTAACAGAAACAGAAAAACCTGGAAGAGAAAAAGGGTGATAAGATACAGAGCTAAACGTGGAACTAAAAATCTACACCTATTCTTCAAATATTTTGCATTGTTAGTTCTTACCATATCCTATCTTTTTTTGGACTTTGTAATTCTTTTTCTAATTAACTAAATAATTTTATTCTAAGATAGGATTGTTTTTATTACAATCTTTTAATTTTTTGTCCCATGTTTCCTACCATAAAGAGCAGTTGGCTTGCTCTGTCCCCATAGGTTTACTTGTCATTCATTGCCTTCTGCTCTATTGATTAAATGACTTTTTTGTGAATTTGTATTCAATCCAACACCTCTCCTCCTAAAAGGTAGGATCTAGAAAAAAAAAAAATGCAGTTTCTGGGGCCAAATAGATTGTGGCACAGCTGATGCTTTGTTCAAAATCTCTACTGATTGCAATAACCGGATCAATCGTGTCCCATCTGCATTGATTGGTAAGACTGCTGACAATTTAAATCGAATCATTTTGAATTGTAAACCATTGTCAAAACCTCTATGATTAAAATAAACTTTCTTTTAGGTAGAGAAAAGAGTAAAACAAAAAAAACAAATCAGGGAATGAAAAAGATAATATCTATGAACAAAAAAATAATATCACTACTTTATCAACATTATTATGACTATTAAATACACTTTCATGCTAAGCCTATGACACTGGTCAGGGAATTTTAATATAATATGTTTAAAATAATAGTTCTGGAAACATGGGGCTAGATGATAATAACAATGAAAGGTATTTAGAAACATAGAGCTCTACAGAAAATATACAGTGAAATATACAGAAATAAGACTTGTCAATTATGAAACCCAAAATGTTTAAAATTTTTGAAGAAAACATCATAGTTGTGCTTGTCTTTTTTACTTACTAAGTTAAAGTCATATTCTATTTAAATACATGTCTTGATGTATGTCTTAATTCTAATGTACAGAAAATAACTTTTCTGTATAATGACAAGTTAAAAACTAAATTTTCAGAAAACTTAGGTTGATATCTTCTTTTCATTGTTTATTATGAGAAATAATAATACATTTATCAGATATTTTAGGTTAAGTTGAATAAGTAAAAAGGATTTTGTGAGCAGAACTAGAGTACATAATTTATTAATTTTATTCAGAATGTGTTAACTTCTTATTTATCATTAGATAAAATATTCCTCTGACAGCAGCATTGTGAGCTATACCTTAAGTGCTGTTACCAACATTTTAAAAAAACTAGATATTTTATCACCAATATTAATAATTTTTTATTTTATTAACACATCTCTATTTATAACAGGAAAAAAATCAAAATAGTAAATCTTTCACTTATTTTCTTCTACAAAAGTATTTACACAGATGTTTTGATTGACTCATCAGCAACATTTTTAGCATTGTAGATAGAATGAATTAGCTATATAATTAAATCTGAATGTTTCAGATGTTTGCATCAAAAATTATATATTTATTACTAACAAAGTCACTTAATCATTAATATTTTAATTTTAAGCAAAGAAAAACCATAAACGCTATTACCGTAATAATAATTGAGAAATATGACACACAGTCATAAATGATTTTTAAAAGTTGAAATACTCAATGTATCAAAAAATCAGTGGAAATGAGCAGAAGAGAATTTTGGTACACAATATTAACTAAATATTTAACTATTAATTAATACTTAACTTTGTATATATTTTGCATCTCTATTTTTCCCATAGAATTTAATTCAAAGATTAATTTCAAATTTTTAAAAAATGTCTTAAATAAATTTTCAATTAAAGCCAATCTTTGTTGTTCTGTAGATGTCTTTGTAGTTATTTAATTCCTTAGAAATCAAAACATTCTATATTAAATATTTTATCTATAACAGTTTTAATTTAAATGTTAAACTTTAAAGGAAAACCCTCTCCAACATATTTCCAATTACATATTATGTATGACTATCCCTAATGGTGAACTTATTTTCTTTACTGAAAAATCAACATGAAACATAGAAGTATTGAAGGATGGCTTACTCATTGTTGCTAAAACTGATGAAGTGTGAAGGTTGCAACTTATATATTCATTTATTTTTTCATGAGATCTGTTGTAACCAAAGAATATTAAGGACTCTTATCTTCTGATGAATATATATCACTCTCAAATCTTATAAATAGATAAACATATTTTTTCATTAAATATTTATTAAAATAATATTCTCTGCACTCACCAATTAAAGCACAGTTTCATTACAAAAAGATAACAGGAAATTCCAAAACCCTAAGAGATTGAAATGATTCACATGATATAAACCTTATGATTGACAGATCAATAATATTCACTCCTGTTCTTTATTAGATGAATAAAAAAATAAAATATAATATTGACCAAAAGCAGTTATTTAAAGCTAAAATAAATGTGCAAATCCTTATCAAACTTCCTATTAAGTTCAAAATCTTAATTTAGGTTAAGGTTCTATTCTCTTTTAAGTATGTTTTAAGAAAAGTCCAATAATATCCTTTACATTAAAAATGACTTACATCTTCAAAATTCTCTCTGCCCTTCTCTCTCATACACATGCATGGACACACACACACAGCTTTATCTGTGTTGAATAGATAAGTGTAATTTTTAAAATTAAAAAATTCATTTATTTCAGTTATGCTACATAATTACAAAGACTGTTATCAATAATTACACACAGAAGATAAATATTAATTGTGATAAATATAAGTAACTGGTTTAAAGTACATAATTATACATATAGATAAAAATGATTGACAGATAACTTGTAGATGATAGATTGAGAGAGATATAAATAGGAAGACAGATTTTTCTACATCTATTTTCTCTAATTTTCTTTCATAACTGATTCAACTTCAAATATTTCTCACTTCAATCTGCTTTTGCTGGGCAAAGTACATGTTCTTTTCTAAGTAAATTGACAAACAATACACAATAATGGAAAAATGTATGTAGGACTATTTCAGATTTTCTTCATAGCAGGAAATGGGTGCCCTCTGCTGTCGATTTGTAGATTATTTTAGATTTTATTTCTCTGTCATTTTTGAAAGTAGTAAACACTGTAAAAATGCATCCTTATACCATGGAACATATATATAATAATCTATGTGCTATATAAATAACAATATTTAATTTATAGAGGTAATAAATTTTTCAAAATCAAGACTTGGTATTGATAAATGTGAGAGGAGCAAGCTGAGGAATTGGGTGCAGATTGTTAATTGTGCTTTATTTACACAATAGTAAGCAAAGATTATGTAAGCACAATGATACATGAATGAAATAGCAAAGAGCTGAGTTTTATTAAATGAGTATTAAATTAATTTTTTAAAGAATTTTTAATTTTCCACTGCAATCAGCACCTGAGATTATTTATTTAACTAAGTAGTTTATGAAAATAAAACAAAGGATTATCATCAAGCTAATTGATATTTATTTTTTTCTATTTTTCCTAATCTTCTCCCCAACTATACAAAGTGCTTTTACTAAAGCGATGCCAATGTTATGGAATAAGTTGCAAAGATATGAAAACTTTCTTTCATAATTTCATTTTCAGGGATTATAATTTACTCTCAGGTATTCTATTTGCTTCAAATTAGAAAATATAATAAGTCAGTAAAACATCACATTTACTGGAAAATTACCAAAAATATTATTTAGACACACTTAAAACAATTTTTCTTTTGTAATGATGAATGTGTTTTCCCATGTTCATGTATCAATTCACTACCCATTTATTTTGCTTTACTTATATCTTAAAATTCATTAGACCCAAACCCCTGATTTGATGCTGTGAAAATTTTATAAAATAATTATGGACTCTGAATTAAAGTATTTTGAACAAGAATCAATTGGATAGCAGTGAAGATAATTTATTTATTTCAAAATAAGATATAAGTGAATTATCCAGCAGCCGAAATAATAGTAAACTATTGGCAAAGGGATGTATGACTCAGAGATATCAAATAGTGGAATTTTTTTAATATAAAAAGTAAACATAATTAAATGATGTCCAATTATTCCAGTAAAACAAAAATTTTGTCTTTGCTACAGATTTTATAATTTCCCAAAATTTTTGATTATTATAATTTGTTTTACTAGCATGTCTGTGTTGAGAAGATAACATTCATATTATTTGATGTGATTACACTAATAAAAAAGTTTGAAATATTGCAGGGATAACCAAAATGTGACACGGAGACAAAAAGTGAGCAAATGCTGTTAGAAAAATGCTACCAAAAGACATATTCAACACAGGGTTGCCACAATTCTTCAATTTGTTAAAAAAAAAAAAAAAAAAAGCAAGATCTGAAAAGCATCTATACTAATAAAAGGGTAATATGCAAATTGGTCATGATGCCCTCATAGTAACAAACGAACAGCAGGCTGCGTGGGGCGACCAGGCTGGCAGGGGGGCAGTGAGGGGTGACCAGGCCAGCAGGGGGGGCAGTTGGGAGCTACCAGCCTGGCGGGGGGGGCAGTTGGGGGCAACCAGGCTGTCAGGGGGGCAGTTGGACATCCTCCAAGGGGTCCTGGATTGGAAAGGGTCCAGGTTGGGCTCAGGGGATTCCCTCCCCCCTGTGCATGAATTTCGTGCACTGGGCCTCTAGTGATAAAATAAAGGCCAATAAAAGGAGGTACTATGCCTGTAATCTAAGAGAATGAGGCAGTGTCTTTGGGCCTCTCTTTAATCCTATATAATAAGAGGCTAATATGCAAATGGACAGAATTGCGGAACAACCAGTCACTATGATGCAAACTGACCACCAGGGGGCAGATGCTTAATGCAGGAGCTGCCCCCTGGTGGTCAGTGCACTCCCACAGGGAAAGCGCCGCTCTGCTAGAAGCTGGGCTCACAGCTGGTGAGTGCAGCAGCGGTGGCGGGAGTCTCTCCTGTATCTGCAGCAGGGCTAAGCCTTCAGTTGGACAACCCCCAAAGGCTTCTTGGGTGCAAAAGGTTGCAGGCCAGGCTGAGGGATCCCCCCAAGTGCACAAATTTCGTGCACCAGGCCTCTATTCTATATATATATATATATATATATATATATATATATATATATATATATATATATAAACCTGATATGCAAATAGACCGAATGGCGGAACAACCGAACAACCAATCACTATGATGTGCGCTGACCACCAAGGCTGTGCATGCAGAACATGGCGGGCATTGGCAGCAGGCAGCAGAGCGTGGAACATGGCAGGCCACAGTGGGATGGTGGAGCAGGTGAGTGGGGGTTTCAATTCTAAAAGCAGGAATAATTACATCTGATATAATAGGTGAAGGTAAGTGTTGTCTAAATTAATAAATGAATAAATCAATGAACCAAAGGACTCCCTCCAAAATGACATCTTCTGTTGTTACAGAGATTCGGAACAATCAAACAATGCAGGAGAGTTTGGAGATCCACTTTATTTACTGCGGTGGGCTTAGAGAAAATGAATTCAAATTCTAAGCAAGGCTACAAGCAGAACTTCCCTTTTTATTAAGGAGCCAGCCCTATGTGCATTTAGTGGTTATCTCGAAGCTGACCTTGAAAACAACACAGTTCTATCCAATTAAAAAAATGCACCTGGCATGGCATTGAGATTATGGGCATATCTAGTGTCTGGCCTACAAGGTCAGGCAGCTAAGCTTATCTTCCTCATTATTCAAGCAGGCTAAAGCAGGCTAGAAAGCAAAGTTATTTTTTAGAATAAGAGTCTGTCTAAAAAAACAGCCGAGAATTCCAAACAGTAGTTTTACAAAATAGGGGTTTGCCTTCTCACTGTAGTTTGAGATATCTGAAATAACTTATTTCACAATGTTAACATGTCCCCAAACAGTTCTCTCTAGTTTTAGCTTACCATTTAATATGCCTCTCTGTTTTATCAATAAAGGTTAGGTGAGGCCACGCGCCCCTGGGTCCAGGTGAGGCCACGCGCCCCTGGGTCCGGGTGAGGCCACGCGCCCCTGGGTCCGGGTGAAGCCGTGCCCCTGGGTCCGGGCAAGACCAAACCAGAGGGAGTCGGACCTGCATTACCACCATTTGTCCACCATCCAGAGCTGAGGGGTCAGTGCCGACATGTACTCATAAGGAACTGGTGGACATTGAAATTGGGTCTCAAAAGAACTGTTGGTCCAGAAAGAAACTCACTACAGACTGATTCATTTGCCTGTCAGCATAACTATTATTGCTCGTCTTACATTCAGTTCTTATAAGTATATTTCTAGTAACACATGATCTCACTCATCTAGGGGAAATGATGAACAACATAGACTGATGAACAAGAACAGACCCAGAAACAAGGAGGCATTGACCGGACTGTCGGGCCTCAGAGGGAGGGGAGGGGAGGGGAGGGGAAGGGTAGGGGGGAGAGATCAACCAAAGGACTTGTGTGCAAGCATACGAGCCTAACCAATGGTTAAGGACAACAGGGGGGTGGGGGCATCCGTGGGGAGGGGTGTGGGATGGGAATGAAGGGATGAGGACAAATATGTGACACCTTAATCAATAAAGAAATTTTAAAAAAATAAAATAAAATATAAAGGTTAGTTTTTTTTGGAAAAAAGATGGCGACCGGCAGGAAGGTAGGGAGAGAGAGAGTGTGAGTGAGGAACCCATAGAGGAGAGTGTAGATGTGTGTGGTGTGTGTGTGTGTATGAGATAGGGTCAGTTAGATTCTGCAGGTCTTCCAAGGGGCTCCCTAACTGGGCAGTCCTAGACGGCGCAGCCCCGCGCACAAAGCGGACACTTCTCGGCGGCTGGTGCGGACGCAGAGACCACGCCATCTTGAGAAACAGAGCTGCCTGAGACTCGGATCCTGGCTTCTGACACAAACCAGGACCCTGCAGCCACCGGGGACAGAGAACTGCTATCACAGCTTCAGACAAACAAACAAGAATCCAGACTTCCCGGCAGATTTCCGTGAGTCAAAGAGCCTATCCCCCTCCTCGCAGGCATAGTAACTGATAGACCTGCCCCTCCCCCAAGCTGCTGAGCGCCCACAGGCTCGCGGAAAGCGCCATAGTAACTGATAGACGCGCCCTTTGCCCAAGCTGCTCACAGGCGCGCACAGACAGCGCCATAGTAACTGATAGACCCGCCCCTGGCCCAAGCTGCCGAGCTTTGCGCAGGGACGCGCTCCCTCTTAGGGAACTTGGCGCGAGCTCGCGCACGGGACAGAAGCAGCTCCCTGTCGGGGAAATCTGTCAGTGCGCACAGAGGGCTCCCCTTCGGGGAATTTGGGGGAATTTGGCTCGCGGGTCACAGCTCCCCCTTGGGAGATTCTTAAGAGCGTGCACAGAGGGGCTTCCCTTTGGGGAATTTGGCGCGTAGGACGGACTCCGCCCCCCTTCTGGGACTTTGGGAGAGTGCACTGAGCCGGCTCACCTTCAGGTTTTTAAGAATGTGCGCTCTAGCCGGTTTGGCTCAGTAGAGAGAGCACACACAGGACGCAGCTCCACTTCAGGGAATTTGGCACGCCGGACACAGCTGCCTGGGATCCCTGACTCACAGCGCATTCACACTAAGAGCCAGCGACCCCAATTGTTGGTGCGTGCACACACAGGGACCCTGATTCTCAACGAGAAACCGCACAAGGCAACAGAGACTTTGACACTCAAGTCTTGGTGCAGACACAGGGAAACTCTGACTCCTGGCACATGCTAAGGATCTCATTCTCGGCACATACCAACAGTGTGGTGCAGACAGGGCCCCTGATTCTAAATGTGCACACGAGACCACACAGAACACTGGGGACACTGATCCTGGGCAAGTCTGGTTCCCACCAACCAAAGACAGCCACACGTCCTAGTGTCAGAGCACTTCAGTGAAACTAGGGTGGAGCGAAGTCCCCACAGCACACGGCCCAGGTCCACGCAAACAGAAGCTTGAGCTTTCTGGTAATAGCCAGAATGGGGAAACGAAATAACTCACAGAGGAAAGAAAATGTGGAGTCGCCAAGAAAGGAAATTAGTGAAAATGAAGCTTGCAACATGACCGAAAAGGAGTTCAGAGTAATGGTCATGGAATTTATACATCGGATGGATGAGAAAATCAACAACTTATGCAAGAATCAGGAAGAAATGAAAAGTGATATAGCTACAATCAAAAACACCATGGAAAGTTTCAACAGTAGACTACAAGAAGCAGAGGACCGAATTAGTGAGTTAGAAGATCAGGTACAGAAACAAGCTCAAGCTGAACAGCAATTGGAGAAAAAAATTAAAAAGCAGGAGGAAAGCCTAAGGGAGCTTCGGGACAACATGAAACGAAGTAACATGCGTATAATAGGGCTGCCAGAAGGACAAGAAGAGCAGCAGGGATTAGAAAATCTATTTGAAGAAATAATGACAGAAAACTTCCCGGATCTGGGAAAGATAAAAGTTACGCAAGTAAAGAGAGTCCCAAGCAGGATCAACCCCAAAAGACCCACACCAAGACATGTCATAATTTCAATGGCAAATATAAATGATAAAGAGAGAATCCTAAAGGCGGCAAGAGAGAGACAGAGAGTTACCTACAAAGGAACACCCATCAGATTGTCAAATGATTACTCAACAGAAACACAACAAGCTAGAAGTGAATGGAAGGAGGTATACAAAGTGTTGCAAAGCAAAGGACTGAATCCAAGAATACTATATCCAGCAAGACTATCAATCAAAATTGAAGGGGAAATCAGGAGCTTTGCAGACAAAAAAAGCCTCAGGGAGTTTATCACCACCAAACCAGCAATGCAAGAATTGCTAAAGGGAATACTGTAAAAAGAAGAAATAAACAGGTAAGAAGGAATACAGACACAAAAATAGATATGACTGCAAACAAATACCTTTCAGTAATAACTTTAAATGTAAACGGACTAAATGCTCCAATCAAAAGACATCGAGTAGCTGAATGGATAAAAAAACACGACCCATATATATGCTGTCTACAAGAGACCCACCTCAGAACAAGAGACTCACACAGATTGAAAGTGAAGGGATGGAAAAATATCTTTCAGGCAAATGGAAATGAAAAAAAAGCTGGGGTAGCAATACTTATATCTGACAAAATAGACCTCAAAGTAAATGCCATAACAAGAGATAAGGAAGGCCACTTCATAATACTAAAGGGAGAAATCCAACAAGAAGAAATAATTCTGGTAAACATATACGCTCCCAATATAGGAGCACCCAAATACATAAAAAAACTCCTGGAGGATATCAAGGGAGAGATTAATAGCAACACAATCATAGTAGGAGACTTTAATACCCCACTATCACCACTGGACAAATCCTCTAAACAAAAAATCAGCAAAGAAACAGCAATCCTAAATGACTCACTAGACCAGATGGAATTAATTGACATCTTCAGAACATTTCACCCCAAAGCCACAGAATATACATTCTTCTCAAGTGCACATGGGTCATTTTCAAAGATAGACCATATGCTGGGTCACAGGCAAAGTCTCTTCATATTCAAGAAGATAGAAATTATATCAAGCATCTTCTCAGATCACAGTGGCATAAAACTGGAAATCAACTACAATAAATAAAATCCAAAGAAATCAAACACATGGAGACTAAACAGCATGCTATTAAACAAGGACTGGGTCACCAGAGAGATCAAGGAAGAAATAAAAAACATCATGGCAACAAATGACAATGAAAACACAACAATCCAAAATCTATGGGACACAGCGAAAGCAGTCTTGAGAGGGAAGTTCATAGCTCTACAGGCCTATTGCAAAAAACAAGAAACAATGGTAATAAATTACTTAACCCTACAACTCAAAGAGCTAGAAAAAGAGCAGCAAGAAAAGCCCAGTGTAACCAGAAGGAAGGAAATAACAAAGATCAGAGCGGAGATAAATGACATAGAGACCAAAGAAACAATACATAAGATCAACAAAACCAAGAGCTGGTTCTTTGAAAGGATAAACAAGATTGATGGACCTCTAGCCAGGCTCACCAAGAAGCAAAGAGAGAGGACCCAAATAAACAAAATCAGAAATGAAAGGGGTGAAATAACAACAGACCCTTCTGAGATACAAAGGATTGTTACAAAATACTACGAACAACTCTATTCCAACAAACTGGACAATCTGGAGGAAATGGACATATTCCTAGAAAAATATAACCTTCCAAAAATCAATCAAGAAGAATCTAAACAGCTCAATAGGCCAATAACTATGGACGAAATTGAAGCAGTCATCAAAAAGCTTCCGGCAAACAAAAGCCCGGGGCCTGATGGCTTCACAGGAGAGTTTTACCAAACATTCAAGGAAGAACTAAAACCTATCCTCCTCAGACTATTCCAAAAAATTCAAGTGGAAGGAACACTTCCAAGCTCCTTCTATGAAGCCAGCATCACCCTAATACCAAAACCAGATAAAGACAACACAATGAAAGAGAATTACAGACCAATATCCCTCATGAACATAGATGCCAAAATTCTCAACAAAATTCTAGCAAATCGGCTCCAGCAGTACATCAGAAAGATCATACACCATGACCAAGTAGGATTTATCCCAGGAATGCAAGGATGGTACAATATCCGGAAATCAATAAACGTGATACATCACATAAACAAATTGAAAGATAAAAATCACATAGTCATATCAATTGATGCAGAAAAAGCATTTGACAAAATCCAACACCCTTTCTTGATAAAAACTCTCAACAAGGTGGGAATAGATGGCTCATACCTCAACATAATAAAAGCTATATATGATAAACCCACAGCAAACATCATACTCAATGGACAAAAACTAAAAACATTTCCCCTAAGAACAGGAACAAGACAGGGATGCCCACTCTCACCACTCCTGTTTGACATAGTACTGGAAGTATTAGCCATTGCAATTAGACAAGAAGAAGAAATAAAAGGCATCCAAATTGGAAAAGAACAAGTAAAGCTGTCTTTATTTGCAGACGACATGATATTGTACATAAAAAATCCGAAAGACTCCGTCAAAAAACTAATAGATTTAATAAATGAATTCAGCAATGTAGCAGGATACAAAATTAACGCCAAGAAATCTATGGCCTTTCTATACACCAATAGTGAACTTACAGACAGAGAGACTAAAAAGGCAATCCCATTTACCATCGCACCAAAAAAATTAAGATACCTAGGAATAAACTTAACTAAGGAGGTAAAAGACCTATACACGGAAAACTACAGGACACTGAAAAAAGAGATAGAGGAAGACGTAAACAGATGGAAGAACATACCATGTTCATGGATTGGTAGAATCAACATCATTAAAATGTCCATACTACCCAAAGCAATCTATAGATTCAATGCACTCCCCATTAAAATACCAACGGCATATTTCACAGACCTTGAAAGAACTCTCCAAAAATTCATCTGGAATAAAAAAAGACCCCGAATAGCCACAGCAATCCTGAGAAAGAAGAATAAAGTAGGAGGGATCTCAATACCAGATTTCAAGCTGTATTACAAAGCCACTGTTCTCAAAACAGCCTGGTACTGGCACAAGAACAGACATATAGATCAATGGAACAGAATAGAGAATCCAGATATTGACCCAAACCACTATGCTCAATTAATATTTGACAAAGGAGGCATGAACATACAATGGAATAAAGACAGTCTCTTCAATAAATGGTGTTGGGAAAATTGGACAGATACATGCAAAAAAATGAAGCTTGATCACCAACTTACGCCATACACAAAAATAAACTCAAAATGGATACAGGACTTAAACATAAGACGGGAAACCATAAAAATACTAGAGCAATCCACAGGCAGCAAAATGTCAGACATATGCCAAAAGAAATTCTTCACTGACACTGCCCTTAGGGCAATGGAAGCTAAAGAGAAAATTAACAAATGGGACTACATCAAAATAAAAAGCTTTTTCACAGCAAAAGAAACCATCAACAAAACAACAAGAAGGCCCACTGCATGGGAGAACATATTTGCAAATGGCATCACTGATAAAGGTTTAATCTCCAACATCTACAGGCAGCTTATACAACTTAATAAAAGGAAGGTAAATGATCCAATAAAAAAATGGGCAACAGACCTAAATAGAATCTTTTCAAAAGAAGACAGAAGGAAGGCCAAGAGACACATGAAAACATGCTCAACGTCACTAATTATCCGAGAGATGCAAATCAAAACAACAATGCGGTACCATCTCACACCTGTCAGAATGGCTATCATCAACAAATCAACAAACGACAAGTGTTGGCGAGGATGCGGAGAAAAAGGAACCCTCGTGCACTGCTGGTGGGATTGCAGACTGGTGCAGCCACTGTGGAGAACAGTATGGAGTTTCCTCAAAAAACTGAAAATGGAACTCCTATTCGACCCAGTAATCCCACTCCTGGGAATATATCCGAAGAAACTAGAAACACCAATTAGAAAGGATATATGCACCCCTATGTTTATAGCAGCACAATTCACCATAGCTAAGATTTGGAAACAGCCTAGGTGCCCGTCAGCAGATGACTGGATCAGAAAACTGTGGTACATCTACACAATGGAATACTATGCTGCCATAAAAAAGAAGGAATTCTCATCGTTTGCAGCAACCTGGGAGGAATTGGAGACCATTATGTTAAGTGAAATAAGTCAGTCAATGAAAGAAAAATACCACATGATCTCACTCATTTATGGATAATAAAGAACATTATAATCTTGAACAAAAAGATAGATACAGAGACAGTAAAGCATCAAACAGACTGTCAAATTACAAGGGGAAGGTTAGGGAGAGGTGGGGGAGATAAGAGATCAATCAAAGGACTTGTATGCATGCATATAAGCATAACCAATGGATGCAAAACTCTGGGGGGTGGGGGCATATATGGGAGGGGGGTGTGGGGAGGGCAATGGTAAGATATGTACACATATAATACCTTAATAAAAAAATTGAAAAAAAAAAAAAGAAAAAATGTCTAGGGGATCATTTTATTAGTGTTCATAATAAAAACATTTATAAAAGGAAAAAAAATAAAAATAAAAATAAAATAAAATATAAAGGTTAACAATGACGTAAAAGCAAGCATATGTGCACCTGCCTGAGAGTACAAGCTTGGCTGTCAGTGCTCTGGAAATACAGAGTAGGACAAGCAAGTTGGAAGAGTATCATTACTTCATTTTGACTTTTAATCAATTCTTCTTCAATTACCTCCATCCTTCTCTGTTCTCTCACCACATATAAATTCTGTCTACTTAGCTAGATAAAAGAAGATATTTTCTCTGTCTTGCCAGTATGGTAAGGGAGTAGGCTGCAGGGAGAAAATGTGGAAATGCAGATTGAATTCTAACTGGTGCTCAAAGTTTCCATCTATCTTGCTATTTTCATATCCTCTCCCTTTTGGAAGTATTCGGAAATTTCATTTGCTGAGACATATATTTACCCATTGGGGTTACCAACTGGGACCTCGGTTCTTCTAGTCAACACAGAAAATATTTTAAGATCAATGAAAATGAAAGTAAAGCAAAGTGGGATTTAATGAAAATATACTCCAAGTGAGGAGCTGGCCAGTCAAGAGAGACAAGGGTCTGACCTCCTGGGCTATATGGTTTAAATGAGGGAATTTCTGTGTGGAGACTTTCATTTACATTCAGGGATGACTGACAGAAAAGGGTTATAGAACTATATTTCTTCTGCATATGTCCTTACTCAAAGGAAAGAGAAGGGTCAAAACTGCAATACAAATTTTATTTTAATTAGTCCAAGGCCCTAGTAAGGTCATATTCATGTCATGTCATTTTCCTCTGAGCTTGTGCCAAGAACTATCTGGTTCTGAACATTAGTGGTCTGCTGGCTGCTAGGCCGCCCATAGAGAGGCAATGTTGGTCCAATCCCTGTTCAGGATCCCAGGGCAGACCCCACTCCAGCCACTCAGGTCTAACTTCCTACCTAACAGTATTATTCCATGTTTATATGTTTGCTTTTTGTTGGGTCCCTACGTAACAATTAATTCCCAACCTTCTCTTTCCTGCTAAAGTAGATATCACTTGCTTTCTTCAAACATTTTTTTTCTTTATTGTTAATGTAAAAAAATATTCAAACCTGGAAGAATTTTTGTGAGTTTATTTGAACCAAACTGTGGACAATTGCCAGGAAGCAGAATCTCAACATATTGGCATAATGCGCCAGAGAATGGCAATTTTTCACCTTCTTTTATGTATTACAATCAAAGGAGAAGACATAAGTGGGTTGGTTACATGAAACCCATTGGTGATAGAAAGGTGGGAGAAAGCAAAGTGGGGACATATCTGGGATTGGATAAAAAGTAAAATGATAGACACATACTTTTACTTAGGTGGGTACAGGATGGTTAATAGTCAACCATTAATAGGATAACAGGATAACAATAACAATGGTCTCCCCCCTGGAGTGGAGCTGCATTGGTTGTGCCCTGAGGGGTCCAGAAAAAAGGGAAGTTACAAGTTTCCCTGACATTTCAACAATATGTTATATATAGTAGATGCAAAAAGACAATAGGCTCAGTTAAGGTAAAGATTGACCTTGTCAGGGAAGAAACTGGCCTAGGAAATTACTACCCACCATAACTGCTTTTAGTTAAAGTTTAATTTCAGACCATCCTTTGTGGTTACTTTTGTTCTTTGACTTTGCAAGACTGCCATGCAGGCCTTCCCTGAACTTGTCACGTTAGCATGCAGCTCCTTTTGTCCACAAATATTTTATTGACAGCATTTATTTGGTATAATAATCCCCCATTTTATTTTTCCTTTTGGAATTATAATGTTTATTGTACATTATCTTCATTTTAGTTAGTTAGTTAAGATGCATATGTAGTATAATCCTCTTCAATGTTTGCAAAAATGTGAAATATAACTTTTAAGAAGTTTACTACTTTAATTAATTTGAGCTATCACATTTGATTTTTGCAAGTCATTCTCACAGAAGCTTGAGAAAAAACAAATCTCCCCCTGCCTTTGTCCCATTCTTACTGCCATAGTTAATTTTATGTGTCAACTAGATCACAGGATATCCAGATAACTTGTTAAACATTATTTATGGGTGTGTCCATGAAGGTGTTTCTGGAAGAGATTAGCATTTGAGTCAATAGACCTTGGAATGAAAGCAGATTGTCCTCTTCAATGTGGTTGAGCCTCAGGGTATCCTCCAATCAACTGAGGAACTAACTAGAACAAAAAAGTAGAGGAAAGGAGGGTCACTCTTTCTCTGCAGACTTGCCTGAGCTAAGACCTTCTGCCTTCAGCACTCTTGGTTCTCAACTTTTAGAATCAGCATATATATATGTTCTTATTGGTGTTATACTAAGAAAATTATATGTACATACGTATATAATTTCCAGGGCTAGAAAAATAAACTAGGTAGAGATGCTCTTGAAGAGTTGCCCATAGTTACATAGATACTGTAAAACAAATATAAATACCAAGTTTACTTCTTTTCTCTCTTCCTTTTCTCTTCTGGGAATTTCTGGATTTTCTGAAGTAGGAGAAATAGGCAATGTTCTCATTATTTTTTTTTTTAAAGTATACAGAATGCATTATTTTTTAAAGTATACAGAATGCAATATTGTTATTGTATAGGTCATCTAAAAATAAATATGAAACGGGCAAGTGTTCAGATCTTGTTAGTATAGTAAACTTGTTTCAAGATACACATGATTACCATTTTTATAAGATGGATTCCAGTCCAGACCATAGTTCTGATTTATTAAGTCTAAAATTGAAAGGAAGATAATTTATAGAATGACATTCTTCTCCACTATTCTACAAAAATATAATTTATTTTTCTTTTAACTTAAAATGCATCTTAGTTCTGTTCTAGATAGACTAAACAACAGAATATATAATAAGGCTTGCAGCTCATTTCCATATGCCATAGCTAAGTGAATATTCACATTTATATAAATTTATATATTATTTTAGTTTAAATGATTTTGATACCCAAACGACAAGCCAATGTTCTTCCCAGGATCATGTCTCACAAAGTTGAAGAAGAAAATTACAGACCAGAACATTTAAGTAAAAGCGTGGAAATTTATTATAAGTGGATACAAACTCCCCTTATGGGGAGGGTGCCCAAGAATGGGTTGCCACTGAAGCTTACTGGTCTAGGGGTTTATATTTACCAAAAGTCTTCTTTGTCTACCTGGTCACTTTTTGATTGGTTCTCTCTATCTTTTTTTGTATAGCAACAATTTTAAAATCCACCTAGTGTTCCCCCTCTTCTTTTTCCTCTTCCTCCCCATCTCTTTTAACCTTCTGCATGTGTAAGATAAGAATGCTTGTGTTGTGCATCCTGTTTTCTGCAAGACCAGCATTCCTGTGGTTTTGGCTGGCTCCAACTCTCATGTCCATATTTCTTCCTTCTGTTACCCTTGACCCTGTCTGTCTAATCCTGTTTCTCCTCTCAATTTCAAGTTTCAATTCTCCATAGGATTATTTTTTCTGAAATTACTTCAATTAAATTTTTTAAAAACTACTTAAATTATTTTGTAACTATCATTCAAAACATTGCCAGCTACTCTATGAACTTCAATGGATGTCAATCAATTTTCTTGTTAATACATGTATATGTAAGATTTTATACATGCACATTTAAATTTTAGATTATGTTTTTGAGATATGTTGTTATACTTAAAAAATTGAAAATTGGTGCTGCTTAAATTTTTTAATTTGATATAATGTTCAGAGTAACAGAATAATGGTGTTATACTAAAAAATTTGGAAATTAGTGGTGCTTAAATTTTTTAATTTGGTATAATGCTCAGAGTAACAGAATAATGGTTTCACTCCTGCTACTTGAATATTTTTATTGAGTTTTATTAACTTAGAGAAACTTTATAACCTCATTTTGTTTACCTACTGCTATGAGCTATTGTCAAAAATATTTTTGAACATGTCAAACATAAAATGAACAAGTAACAAAGGAAGAAATCAGCTGTGGTTTAGGCTATAGGACATTGTTCTAGAACCTGCTGGTTCATGAAAAATTTAAATTATCCAACAATATTGTTTTATCCACATCTCTAGTGTTTTTCATAATATGAACACTATTTCAATATTGATTATAATAATTTCAAACTTTATATGGTAAAAATTAGATAGTGTAATTTCATTGGGGAAATATGTATCCTTTTTAAAATAAGTGATTATTTTCTTTAGAGGTGACTCTACATCGTATTTATTCCCTTATTCTTAATAGAAGAACACATCAATAATCTTAATAAGCAAGAATCTTTTAAAATTTATTCTCCAATTCCAATGAATAACAGAATGAGAAATTGAGCCATTTTATTTATAGAATATATATTTTAGATTTCCTTCTTTTTTTTAAAATCAATACTTAATCATATTTTTTTCTATTTCTTGATTATTTACCTTTAATTTAGTTTATTCCTTATGTGATTTTAAAATTGAATCTGCCTTACATAAGTAAAAAATTATTTCTATTTCAAATCTTCTTTCTATGAATAAATACATATTTGAAAATACATCTATACTAATAAAAGGGTAATGTGCTAATTAGACTGGGTCAACCAGATGTCTGATTTCCTTCCGGACAAAGCCACAGTGGCAGGGGCCGAGGTAGAGGTGGTTAGGGGCAATCAGGCTGGCAGGGGAGCAGTTAGGGGGTGACCCAGCTGGCAGGGGGGCAGTTAGGGGATGGCCAGGCCAGCAGGGATGGGGCCTAAACCGGCAGTTAGACATCTCCTGAGGGATCCCGGATTGGAGAGGGTGCAGGCCAGGTTGAGGGACCCCACCTCATACACGAATTTCATGCACCAGGCCTCTCTCTCTATATATATATATATGCCAAAGCTATCACTGATATTTATTTAATAGGCTCTGAAAGTGCAAAAGACATACAAGTTTGTTTATACACTTGAGTATGTCAAAGTGCAATGTAGTAAAGAGGTCATGGAGGTGCACCACTCATCATTCCCATCAAGAGAACCAGCTATGAGGTGGGTAGTTGGCATATAGCCTTCAACTATCTATTGTACATTTGGATCCACTAAAATGGTCATGCTTAGGCTATTGTCTCCCATTAATATAATTTTATATTAAGGATTTGGGAAATAGAAAATACATTTGGCTCCCATTCATTGGATGCACCCAGCCAATGAATAATCATGGTGGAATTAATAGAACTGGGCTATTCCTGCTGAATGTGGGAATTATCTGATGGAAAATCTTGGGGGAATCTCCATGTGCCTAGAAATAAATTGCACAGAGTTGCACTACAGAGTAAGGTAATCTTACTATTTTCCCTTCCTTCTTCCCTCCCTTTCTTTCTTCCTTCCTTCCCCCCTTCTTTCCTTTCTTCTTTTCTCCCTTCCTTCCTTCCTTCCTTTCTTCCTTCTTTCCTTTCTTCCTTCCTTCTTTCCTTTTCCTTCCTTCCTTCCTTCCTTCCTTCCTTCCTTCCTTCCTTCCTTCCTTCCTTCCTTCCTTCCTCCTTTTCTTCCTTACTTCCAACAGTGTCTAAAGGTCTTCCCTGCCTAATTATTTGTCCTCTCCCTTTTGTTTTTCAAAGAAAATTCTTTCAATAAATATTGTACATGTCTAATATCATCTTGGTGTCTGCTTATTGAATGGTCCAAATTGATGCACTAGTGTTTTATGTAATAAACTAGAGGCCTGGTGCACAAATTCATGCACAGGTGGGGTCCCTCTGGGTGGCCTGCAGGGATCGGGCCAAAACCCGCAGTCCAACAACACCTGGAGCTCCTACCTGCTGTGACTGCTCATCCCGACCCAATCAGTCCTGATCAGGAGAGGCTTGCACTGTTGCAGCAACACTCGCCAGCCATGAGGCCTGCATCTGATGCCCTCCCAAGGGGAGTGGCCTGTGGGATCAGGCTGAAACTGGCTCTCTGACATCCCTCAAAGGGTCCCGGATTGTGAGAGGGAGCAGGTCAAGCTGAGGAACCCCACTGGTGCACAATCGGGCCAAGGAGGGACCGTGGGAGGGCTCCAGGGTGTGTCTGGCCTATCTTGCTCAGTCCCGATTGGCTGGACCCCAGCAGCAAGCTTACCTACTGGTTGAAGCATCTGCCCCCTAATGGTCAATGCACGTCATAGCAACTGGTCAACCAGTTGACTGTGTGCCTCCTGGTGGTCAGTACATGTCATAGCGAGTGGTTGAGCAACCTTAGCATATTATTAGCATATTACGCTTGGATTGGTTGTTCAGTTGTTCTGTCATTCGCTCTATATGCATATTACCCTTTTGTTGTATAGGATTATGTTATAATCAAGAAGGTATGGGGATTATAGAGATGAAAGTCTCACATTAATAAATTCAGAGAAGAAATTAAATTGAAAAAGTTACACTGTAGTGTGTTATGTAATGTTGGAAGAGAGGGCATTTGAAAATTTAATTTTATATTAAGGGTTTGGGAAATAGAAAATACATTTGGCTTTGATTTGGGGTCACCCTGTATTTCCATGTGTCCATGGGCTTTATTTGTTTACCCCTTTAACTTTTTCAATTTTTGTGGTTATTAAAGGTAATATATAATATTAAAGATAATGGATGTAGAGCATTGAGCTCAGTTAGATAACTAATACATATCAACTTTTCTAATTGTTTCTGATTAATGAATGCAATCATAATTTAATTACTTTTATGTAAATCAAACATATTTCTATGTCAGTAGACATATGTGCACAATTGAAAGAATACAGGGTGGGACAAAAGTAGGTTTACAGTAGTGAGTACTTGAAACAGTTTATTCTTATATTATTTTTTATTTATTATTGTATTATTTTCCATATGAACAACTGCAAACCTACTTTTGCCCCACCCTGTATAAGGAACACAGGAATAACCCAGTGAAGTCATTTTCAAACTTATAATGTACAAAAGAAAATCATCTAGGAAGCTATTTGAAATGTATGTATACATGGGCCCTATATATAGATTTTGCTGATTATTTCTGAGAAAACTTCAAGGAATTTGCCTTTTTAAGAAGAATCAAAGTTTTTTGAGAGTTTGGGGAAAAAAATTGGCCAAAAATACTCTGTGTGTGTACCTATTAAAATATACTTATTTATTAATTTAATACAAATACATTGATTTACTTCAGTTGTTCAAGTTTGAAATTACCTGCAATTATTATATAATTTTCATAAATAACACTGATCTTAACTAAGAAAGATATACTGTTATTAAATATAATAAATCCTTCAGCACTAGTTATATTATTTTCATGACTGCAATTTAAAAACTCAAAATTTAAATGTGTAATTCTCATTCCAGGTGGCCTAAATAATTTTTTAATTGTCAAAATTTATGACAACATTTATTTGGTTGAATTTTAGCATCTTTCATAATGTGAAATTCAGTCATTTATGTCAATATAATTTTTTGTATCTGTTAAGTACCTAAAAATTTATTTCAGTTTTTAATTTATCATATAATTATGGGAATTTTAAAGTTGTAATTTATAAGATATTAAGGTTACTCTATCTGTACTAATAAGGCCTTTCATCTTATCTAATAAAAGAGTAATATGCAAATTGACTATCACTCTAACACACAAAATGGCCACCCCCATGTGGTCAAAGATGGCCGCCCACATGTGGACACAAAATGGCCACCACAAGGTGGCCAGCAGGGGAGGGCAGTTGTGGGGGACCAGGCTTACAGGGGAAAGAAGTTAGGGGCGACCAGGCCTACAGGGGAGAGCAGTTAGAGGCAATTGGGCCAGCAGGGGAGCAGTTAGGTGTCAATCAGGCTAGCAGGGGAGTGGTTAGGGGGTGATCAGGCTGGCAGGCCGAAACAATTAGGGTAATCAGGCAGGCACGTGAGTGGTTGGGAGCCAGCAGTCCTGGATTATGAAAGGGATGTCTGATTGCCCGTTTAGGCCTGATCCCACTGGGATCCCAGATTGGAAAGGGTTCAGGCTGGGCGGAGGGACACTCCCCCCCTGTACGAATTTCATGCACCGGGCCTCTAGTAGTGTTATAAATGAGGCAACAGTTTGATAAGTCTCTGAATAAAAGAATGCCACCTTTTAATATAAATGGACTCTTTACAGTGTCAGTCACCATTAATACATGGCAGCATTTATGGAAAAACTTACCATAAGATTAGCAAACAATTTTCAGTCATTGTTTTAATTTGTGTGTGTGTGTGTGTGTGTGTGTGTGTGTGTGTGTGTTTAAGTGGCTCAGTATAAAATTCCTTAAGTATAACCCTTAATGAGTTATAATAACTAGATATTTCTTATTAATGCTATGAAGCTGCAAAGATTCCCTTATTAATCTTCAATTGAATTTACTAAATAAGCAGAATCAATGATTAACCTAAACAGAAGCACAGAAGATAACATTCCTTATATAACTCAAACCAAATACCACTGTACGGAGCAAAAGGAAAAGGAAGTAGATGCATTGAATGGACTTTTCTAATGCATTGAAAAAACTGCATGGAGCAACTATTTGCCATGTGTGTCCTCTCTGATAGATGTGTGCATACTAGCGTTAGCAATATAAATTTTCGTCCAGAGGCGTTTGAAAACAAACCTCTCAAGAGCACAGGAAACCTATTCTGTGGCAGTCAATGGTATCAGCTAGATATGGCATTCATTTATAAAACTGAGTTTTCTTAGTGATATCTGATGACAGGTCATGCTTACATCAATGATCACTTGTTCCTCTTTGTTCTTAACCTGTTTTTCAAGGTCAGCAATGTTCACTTCAGATTCTATAGGTAATCTACTGGAGGGTAGATTCAAACTTTCTTATACATTGTCACAAATGTGTCAAATATAAAAACAAGTTTGAAAACTAAGAAATATTTGCTGCTGGTGATTCCTTTTTCTACATTTGTATGAGGTGATTATTAATGTTGACAAGCATATTCATTATGACAGAATGACATCTAATACTATAGTATGGCAATGGTTTCCTTAATGTAGACAATGTTGAGGGAGATAATGGTAGACTGAGAATGTTTAAAATTGAAACATTAACTAGAAAATCAAGGTTATAGTATGCATATATCCTTGCATGGAATATCCTTGCATGAAATAGTATATGAGTTTTTTTACATGAACATATGAACTATTGCTTAAAATTTAATTTTTATTATAAGCCATAAACTCTAAAATAAGCTTGAAAAATTATACTAATATCTCCAAATATAGAAAATAAATACTTTTATGAAACTTATTTTTACAGAACTAATAGAGAGGGAATAATTATGGTGTACCATGATAGATTTGAATAAAGATGAAAATGATTATTTTAACTTAGAAAAGCTACCAAGGATAGTTTAAAGTATATTTCTCAAATCTCTGTCAAAGTGTGACATTAAAGTACTACATTCTGAAGAGTAATTTACATATAATCCAGTATAAGAAAATTAAGTTACTTAAAAATCAGAACATTCACATTTCAAAGTGTCACACTGCTTTAAGAATCAAATTTACTACAAAGTACCTTTTAACTTTAGGATCCACGGAGTAAGGCTGAAATAGCAGTATTAAAGGGGAAAAAATGAACAAGAAATGCATCATATTCTGATGGTGGCTGATAAAAACAATTGCTAATACCAGAAAAAAATGGGAAGAGGGCGTGGACACACTTCAGGGGAAAGTTACAGAGAGAAATAGTTTAGTTTGAATGAAAGATGACATTAAATATAAGTTGCTGAATTTTTCAAAAGCTACAGATATCAGATATTTGACTGATTGTGATACTGAATTTTTGGACTGGAACCCGGATTCTTTGTCCGCTGGAATCGAAGAATGAATCCATGGACAGAAAGTGGTATAGCAAAGGTGGAGATTTACTGAAGAACAAGTACAGACTCCCACGTGGGGAGAGGGAAGGGTCCCACAGAATGGACTCCCAAGTAGGGAGGGGGAGAAGGTCCCACTGAGTTCCTGTTTCCATGGTTTATATAGGCTGTAGTTCCTGTGTCCTGATATCCCCTCTGATTGGTCAAAATTCCCCTTTGAATTGTGATTCCTGAGGCCCTCCTCCCTCATAGTCCTTCCATTCCTCTGGGCTTTCTTCTTTTCCATCTGAATGAAGGGCTTCCTTCTCTTTATCTTGTAAATATAGACCTTTCTTGGCTACTTCCAGTTCCCTTGTCTTACCGAAATAAACCTGTTGCTGCTCCCTTGTGTTATGGAGATGTACCTGCACCTGGCTTCCTTGTGTTATGGAAATGTACCTTCTCCCCTTCTGTAGCCCTATGTTTTTTTCCATGGACCCCAATTGCAAAAAAATCCCTAAGCCTGCCTATGCCCCCCTAAAATTCCTGCTTCAATTGTATGTTATGACTTAAACCGCAAAAGAGAGGGCATGATTTTACAAATAATTTCACATGTAAACAACTTTGCTTCCAAAATAGGTTAATTTCTGTATTTCTTTCCGTCAATGCTCTTTGCTAAATGTTTCTTTCATAGCCTGGAAAAGTTCCCATGACTTACTACAAAAATGTAATTTTATGCTATCGTTGATATTAGAGAACAGTATGAAATTATTCATTTCAGTAAAAATTAATTTGAACTTTAAATGTAAATTAAAATTTTAAATAATTCCCTTTATATAAAATGATTGTAATTATTATGAGGTTCTATTCAATACATTTAATGGACTACAGGTTAAATACTATTGCTTATGGTCTTTCTATCCCATACCTTCTATTCTTCTTTTGATTCTATTTAACATGGGACTAAATATTGGTCATACATTTATTGTAATAAAATTATTATTTTATGATAATTTTTAGGTTTCTGATAGAGCTAAACTAGGTTGACTCCATGAAGTTCTTTTTGTTACTTTTATAATGTTTCCTTCTATAATGTTTCTTTTGTTCTGTACCCGCCCTTCTGCAACTCTTCCTGCTACCCTTCCCTGTAAACCGCGAGAATGTAACAGTTGCACAAACCTGCCAATAGGAATGCAGAGAAGTGGACTCAGTCCAAATTAGTCAAACTGCACAGTACCCCTGCGTAACCTGACCCCTGATTCTGCCCCTTGACCAATCGACGGGGCCACGAACATTCCCCCTGCCCACTGCTTTGGACACCCTTTAAAGCCTTTGTTCTCCCAAGGCGCTCTCTCTCTCTCTCTCTCTCTCTCTCTCTCTCTCTCTCTCTCACAGCTGCGCTGGTGATTGCTGGAGATGGGAGCTCGTGCTAGCACGAATAAAGGTTATTTTGCTTTTGCATCGGGCTTGGCTCCTTCCTGGTGGGTTTTTGGGGATCCTGAACACTGGGCATAACAGTTTCTAGAATTTATATTAAGATTCTAGACAGAACAAATCTCTTTTGTTTTTGTGCAGGAATCCAATATTTAAAAACCCTCCTAAACCTTTCCTCCCTCCCCCCAATACTAGAAGCATGAGGAACTTACAGATTGACTTTTACCTTTAAATTTACAAAACAAGGTTAATTGCTAAAAAAAAAAAAAAACAACACAAAAAAAAAAAAACAAAGTAAAACATGGAGAGAAGAGCAGCAATAATAGCAAACCTCCTAGAGATTGTCAATTTAGCAAATGATTTGTAAATTAGAAAATCTTTCATTATCAAATGCATTCACCCTAAGTTTTCTGACATGCTGCTTCAAAGCAGTTGCTTTCGAGTATTTGCCCTGTTGGTGTCATTTGTGCAATCACACACACAAAAATAATAATATAAAATCCTTCCATGATTAAGACCCCTAAAAATAATTTTCTTCTGGAGTTGTTTTTGGAGAAAGGAAATGCAAGTGTATGTTAATATTCAAGAGGGAACAATGATGCTAAAGGATTAGAGAGGAAGAAAGGAAAATTTGAGAATGCTAATTAAGTATTTTGTAATTTGCATATTCTGTGAATAACTCTATCCAAAAGATCATTCCAAAGTGCTATTACTTGCAGAACTCTGATTGCCATTAGCCTGGTCCTGGCATCATCACCCTCATTAGTACACAGATGGCTTGGGAAATGGCATAACCAACAGCTCATATGACTCCAGTCACTACTTGTCTCTACCAGTCAGACCAGGGGTATAATTAAGGTAATGCCCTTCCTGCTTTGACTTCAGCAGCTGCCTGGAAAAACTTATCTAATATTTCTATTTTCACAAATTAAGCAATGTTAAAAGAAATCAAGAGTCCTAGTATTCTGTTCTGGGCCCAACTCTTTCTAAATCTCTATATATTTATCAATGTTTGTATCTATCTACACACACACACACACACACACACACACACACACACACCCCTATTTTACCTTTTTAAGAACCAGTTTCTACAAAGTAAAAGTATATTATAATCACTTTCTACCCCATACCCTGTGTCATAAGGTCATATTAGCTAAAACATGTAATATTACCTTTCAAATGTACTGTGTTACTGTCTGGAGGATTAGTCTTAAAGTGCTATAATAAGAAATAATCAAAATTGTGTGCTTGTTGCAGATGTAATTTCTAATTAAGAACAGGTGAAAACAATTTTTGAAAATCCCTTTTAAGGCCATTTACACATCCATGCATTCATTCATTCTTTTACTAAATAATTAGTAGTGATTTCTATGCTTCAGCCACTGATGGTTCCGGGATACAGAAATGAGTAAAAAAATGTCCATGACTCTATGGAATTTACATTCTAGTGGGAAGACAGACTAAAAATAACATAATAAGTATGTATTAAAGTTGTCTGGTAGTGATAATTATTAACCGGAAAAATAAAGTAGGGTAAAGTATAGTGAAATTGGTACAAGATTGGCAATATATATTAGAGTTGATGCTCAGGAAATAAGTTTCTGAGTAGAAGGCATTGAACTCAATAAGGTTAGGTCACTTTCCCAAGGTGAAATTTGAGTTAAACTCAGATATGCTTATCACTAAAACAATGCCATAACCATTGTGTGATATTGGTTCCCAATGCAATATTAATAAAATATAAATAGGTGTGAAACTATTTCATGAATATGTTCCAGAGCAAGAAAAAAACACACTCTATATTATTAAATGTTGCCTGCTATACATTGATGGCTTATTGTTCAGATGTTAAGAAATATCTTATTTAGAATGTGAATTTCTATTTCTTAATATATTTTCTTTTACACTTTTAATACTTAGTACTAAGAAACATTAATTAATTTAAATATAATGATGTAGAATTAACACAATCCTATTTATGAGAGAGCATGTTACCTAGACAGCAGAAAATTTAATTTAAATTTGTTAATAAGGCAATTTATACTCCTAGAAATATAGAGACCAAGGTAGTAAAATGTTCTGAGTACTTCCAGTTCACGATTTTTCACATCATTTTGAAAAACTATGAACTTTGAAGGAATTTTCCATTCTAATACTGCATTTGAGAAGATGATCAATAGATAGCTTTTTATGACTTTGGTCATTTTTCTCTTTTTGCTGGAGAATATTTTCTAAAAATTCTTCCAAATAAGGATTGCAGATCACATTCTCTTTGATTACCAGTTTCTATAAAAGTACCATCATTTTGTCCTCCTATTACAGTGTGGACTTTATTTCTTTTTTTTCTTTTTTTTTTAGTTTTCGCAGTCTATGCTCAACATTATCTCCCCTCAGAACTCTGAAGATGTTATTCCATTCTCCTATCATGCCATTAATTGATAATGAAGTCTGTTGTCATATATTTTAGGCAATCTTCCCCCACATGCATTTCTCTGGTAATGCTTAGCACTTTGGTTTTTTTCTTGATGACTTGATATTGAACTATCATGCAGTGTGGGTGTATAAATGTATGTGTGTGTGTACGTGTATATCATATATACTAGCATGTGGATGTGTATTTGCATCATCTTTAGTGTAGTCATGCCTCATCTTACATGCTTCACTTTATTGCGCTTCAAAGACACTGTATTTTAAAGGTTTATGGCAAATCTATCGGTACCATTTTTTTTAAATAGTATTTGCTCACTTTGTGTATCTGGGTCACATTTTGGTAATTCTAGCAACATTTTAAACTATTTCCTTATTGTTATATTTGTTATCATTATCTGTGATCAGTGATCTTTGCTGTTACTATTGTAATTGTTTTGGGGTCCCACAGACCATACCCATATAATATGGCAAAGTTAATAAATTATGTGTTTGTTCTGACAACTCCACTGACCTGTTATCCCCCCATCTCTCTTTCTCTTTCTCTCTCTTTTTCTCCTTAGACATCCTTATTCTCTGAAACACAACAATCTTAAATGTTGGCCATTTAGTAACCCTATAATAGCTTCTAAGTGTTCAAGTAAAAGACAGTGTTGCATGTCTCTTAATTTAAATCACAGCTAGAAATGATTAGGCTAAGTGAGGAAGGCATGTCAAAAGCCTACATAGGGCCAAATCTAGGCACCTCATGACAAATTATTAAGCAAGTTTCCAATGCAAAGAAAAAGTCATTAAAGGAAATTAAAAGTGCTACTCTAGTGAACACACAACTGATTAGAAAGCAAAACAACCTTATTGCTGATATTAAGAAAGTTTCAGTGGTCTGGATAGAAGATCAAACCAGCCTCAACATTCTCTTAAACTTATGACTAATCCAGAGCATGGTACTAATTCTCTTCAATTCCATCAAGCCTGAGAGAGGTAAGAAAGCTGCAGAAGAAGAGTTTCATGCTAGAGGGTTGCTTCATGAGGTTTAAGGAAAGAAACCATCTCTATAACATAAAAGTGTCCCTAAAGCAACAAGTTCCAAAGTAGATGCTACAACAAATTATTCAGAAGAAATACTAAGCTAATTAATTAAGGTGGTATCACTTAACAATTTCATTGTTAAAAGTATTACATATGTCTCTCTTTTTCCCCCTTTGACTCATTCTAGCCCACCTTCACCACCCTATTGTCTGTGTCCATGGGTTATGCATATATGCATACAAGTTCTTATTCTTTCATTTTTGTGTATTCATTTTTTAAGCTTGTTCTCTGTGTTTCACAGTATTGTTTTCCTTATGAACTTATGCCTTTGCTTTTGACCACTTAAGATTGGTTGTTAGACTGTCTTGTGCCTATCTACACTAATAAAAGAGAAACATGCAAATTGACCGTACCTCTGCAACACCCTCAAGACATTCCCACCAACCAATCAGGAACGAGTATGCAAATTAACCCAACCAAGATGGTTGCGGCCACAGAGTGAGCAGGAGGCTTGGGTTTCCCCGGCGATGGAGGAAGCCAAGCTTCCCGTACACCCTGGCAGGCCCTAGCCTCCACTCAAGGCTACCAAGTTTCAATTATAGAAGATAAATAAATCCCAACAAAAATGGCAGCAGCCACGGACCTGGAAAGAACAGGAGGCTTGAGTTGCCCCAGCTGATGGAGGAAGCCAAGATTCTCGCAGCTCTGGCTTGTCCTGGCCTCCGCTCAAGGCTACAAAGTCTTAAATATAGAAGATAAATAAATACCAGATACCAGGGCCTCTGCTTGGGTTGCCAGGGGGCGTGGCTGGCCTACAAACTACCACAGGCCCCTCGCCCAGGCCACCCCATGCGCCAAGGGAACCCCCACCCTGATCCGGAACACCCTTCAGGGCAAACCAGCCGGCCCCCACCCATGCACCAGGTCTCTATCCTATCTAATAAAAGAGTAATATGCAAATTGACCGTCACTCCAACACACAAGATGGCTGCCCTCATGTGGTCAAAGATAGTTGGCCCCATGTGGACACAAGATGGCCACCACAATATGACCAGCAGGGGAGGGCAGTTGGGAGGAACCAGAACTGCAAGGGAGGGCAGTTGGGGTTGATCAAGCCTGCAGGAGAGGGAATTAGGGGTGACCAGGCCAGCAGGGAAGAGATGTTTGGGGGGACCCGGCTTGCAGGGGAGGGCAGTAGGGGGGGACCAGGCCAGCAGGGGAGGGCAGTTAGGGATGACCAGACCTTCGGGGGATGGCAGTTAGGGGTGACCAGGCCTGAAGGGGAGGGCAGTTAGGGGCAATCAGGCTGGAAGACAGAAGCAGTTAGGGCAATCAGGAAGGCAGGCAGTTGAGCAGTTGGTAGCCAGCAGTCCTGGATTGTGAGAGGGATGTCTGACTGCCCGTTTAGGCCAGATTCCAGTAGGATTGGGCCTAAGCGGGTAGTCAGACATCCCTCAAGGGGTCCCAGATTGGAGAGGGTGCAGGCTGGTCTGAGGGACACCCCCCCCCCCCCCATGCACGAATTTCATGCACCAGGCCTCTAGTATGTTTATGAAGTCCACCAACAATCCAGGGGGAAAAAAGCAAAAACACATATTCATGCCCACAACTCCAAAATTTCAATTATCTTGCTAAGAAGTAGAAATCCTCCATCTCAGTGTCCTAAAAAGAAATTTGTTACCAGTAACCTGTACATTGTTCTGTCTCTCTCACCCAAGCTCCTCATCTTGCTGTTTCTGCCCAGTGATAGACCTCTTTCCTCTCTTCATCAATGCCATTTACTAGTTTACTACAGTAATCAAACTATAGAAATTGTTGAGCTTTTTTCTAACCCCATCCTGATTTCCTATCTTATTACCTCCACACCCAGAAATCCCCTGGTTTTCAATCTATACTTATCAGATTACAAGTGTACAACCATTATTAATGTAAAAATAATATGTGATTACTAAATCCAGTAACATTAAAGTCATTATTACAATTATCTATTAACTACTTTCATATTTCTCCAGTAGTAACCTGCAACGTTTAGTGATGATAAAGAATGTTGAGATGAAGTTATAAGGGAAACATGGAGATCCACTTAGCTTAATATTCACCCTATATTGTGGAGTTCAATGAACTCATACACACAGCTCCATATGTGTGACTCACACAGATTTTATTTGGACTTCAGTTTTCAAAGATTTCTATGAAACCAGCATTCTCTTGTATTATAATGTCTAGAGATAGTTATTCAGAAACTTCATTCATATGATGATTAATATAGAGCCCATGCAACTTAGAATATATTCATATTATAACAGAATTTAAAGAATATTTATTTCAGAAGTAATTTATGATAAACTGTTCCAAATAACAATTATTAATGAACATTGACAATTGTATGTGTGTTCATTCAATAGTACATGCAAGAACTACTAATAATTTCAAAATTTGTCAAATGAAGGCATACATAAAGAAATATAAGTTTTAAATGGATGGAAGAAGTACAAATATTTTGTTATTTAAAATGCTGGTTGAAAGCAACCAGAAGCATCTATGTAATGCTTTTATTTTACTAAACAACATAAACTATCAAATAAAATATGAAACATATAATCACAATGTGTACAATTGTATTCAAAAGTCAAGTGGTTAAAATAATGACCTCTTAATAGTTATGAAATTGTTATTATGTTATTTTTCCTGAATAAAAAATAGGAATAGTAGCCTTGGATTTTAAAATATTTTAAAGAGAGAATTTTCTAAAGGAAATATCACATTTAAATATTATCAATCAATAAATTAGACCATATTTGAGGAATAAATAAATAGTATTTTCTTTGTCAGAACAATCCTATCTAATAAAAGAGTAATATGCAAATTGACCATCACTCCAACACACAAGATGGCTGCCCCCATGTGGTCAAAGGTGGCTGCCCCCGTGTGGACACAAGATGGCCACCAGGGGAGGGCAGTAGTGGGTGATCAGGCCAGCAGGGGAGGGCAGTTGGGAGGGACCAGGCCTGCAAAGGAGGGCAGTTGGGGCAATCAAGCATGCAGGGGAGGGCAGTTAGGGGCAATCAGGCTGGCAGGGGAGCAGTTAGGCATCCATCAGGTTGTCAGGGGAGTGGTTAGGGGGTGATCAGGCTGGCAGGCAGAAGCGGTTATGCAATCAGGAAGGCAGGCAGACTAGCAGTTGGGAGCCAGGAGTCCTGGATTGTGAGAGGGATGTCCGACTGCCTGTTAAGGCCTGATCCTACTGGAATTGGGCCTAAACGGGCTGTCAGGCATCCTTCGAGGGGTCCCAGATTGGAGAGGGTGCAGGCTGGGCTGAGGGACACACACCCCCGTGCACAAATTTCGTGCACCGGGCCTCTAGTTTGTCATAAACAGCTTTCAAACTTCATAAAAGAACTTAATTCAGTTCAATTACTTTTCCCTACAAATAAATGTTATGATTGAGACAAAATTTAGAGGGTTAAGAAATAATATGAATGTTTTTCTAAAGTCCTGAAATATAGTGAGTGTGATATGCACACACACACACACACACACACACACACACAGAGAAGATTTGAAAGTAATTTATATCCATTCAATTCACTATGCTGACTTTTCTCAATAAACTGCATGGCTGAGTCTTCAATAACTCGGGAAGAGGCAGTCTGGTTGCACCATTTTCATAATTGACTATTGCTATGCTCAGTTTCACCTAATCAAGAAGCCTATTGGAACACTTTAAACTCTTTACAACATGCATTGGCTTTATATTATTATTATTTCCTTGATTGTAACCACTTATGAGCCAGGATACATTGTGCAGATATTTAAGCCAAAGCTTTGTTTTTTTTCAGAAACAAACATTTTTAAAAATATATTTTTATTTATTTGAGAGAAAGAGAGGAGAAATAGAAACATCAATGAAGAAAAAGTTCATTGATTGGCTGCCTCCTGCAAGCCTCATACTGGAGATCAAACCCACAACCCAGGCATGTGCCCTGACTGGGAATCAAATGTTACCTAGTTCATAGGTCAACGCTCAACCACTGAGCCACGTCGGTTGGGCCAGAAACATTTTTCTAACATCTTAATAAATTAAGTGGGTCACGTGGATTAAAATTTTCACTATCAAATGCAAAAAAGTATAGACCTATGCCCAAGAACATAGTTTCACAATTTAGATAAGCTGTGTCCTCACTTTTCTGCAGTGTTTTATAAAAGGGAAGAACAACAGCATATCTATGGTGATATAGTCTATAATTGCCTTCAGGAAACAGTTTTATTTTTTGTTTTTTCAGTCAAACAATACCAAGTCGAATAACTTAATAGCAGCATTGCTAAAATATAAATCACTGCTCTTTCTGACTTCTGAAACATCTAATATCATTTAATTCATATTTTATGAAGCTATATACATTTTAAAGCATAGATCAAATTTTATACAAAAAATTATGCTTATATTAACATCATATTAATATTATTTCTAGCAGTTCTACCTGATCTTTGGCATCAAATGCCATTAATGTTTTCTCAGTCCATATACTCTCCTCTGTATTTTTTATTTTTTAAAATAAATCCTTATTGTTCAAATTATTACAGTTGTTTCTTTTTTTTCCTCCCATAGCTCCCCTCCACCCGGTTCCCACCCCACCCCATGCCATGACATTGTCCTCGTCCATAGGTGTAAGATTTTTGTCCAATCTCTTCCCGCACCCCCACGTCCCCTTCCCCCCAAGAATTGTCAGTCCACTCCCTTTCTATGCACCTGATTCTATTATATTCATCAGTTTATTTTGTTCTTCAGATTTTTTATTCACTTGATTTTTAGATTCACTTGTTGATAGATATGTGTTTGTTGTCACTTTGTTGTTTTTATCTTTACCTTTTTCTTCCTCTTCTTAGAGAGTACCCTTCAGCATTTCATATAATACTGGTTTGGTGGTGATGAACTCCTTTAGTTTTTTCTTGTCTGTGAAGTTCTTTATCTGACCTTTAATTCTGAATGATAGCTTTGCTGGGTAGAGTAATCTTGGTTGTAGGTTCTTGCTATTCATCACTTTGTATATTTCTTGCCACTCCCTTCTGGCCTGCATAGTTTGTGTTGAGAAATCACCTGACAGTCGTATGGGTGATCCCTTGTATTTTCTGAAGAAGATGTCTGGAGTTTGACTTGTGTATATGTTCTAAAACTTCAATAGATCATAAAAGCCTTAGTAGAAAAGCCTTGGTTTTGCTGTGAAACAATTCTATTCTACATTTGTGCAGGGAATACAATAAAAACTTGATTTTTCTTTTTAAATCTTGTATAACATATATATATATATATATATATATATATATATATATATATATATATACATATATATATATACACACACACACACACACACACACACACACACACACACACACACACTAGGGGCCCGGTGCAAGAAATTGGTGCACTGGGGGTGGGGAGTCCCTCAGCCCAACATGCCCCCTCTCACATACTGGGAGCCCTCAGGGGATGTCCTACTGTTGGCTTAGGCCCGATCCCCACGGGAAGTGGGCCTAAGCTGCAGTCTGGCCTCACTTTGTGGGAGGCAACTGGGCTGGTCAGGGGAAGGCACCAGCCCCCTCACCCTGCTGCTGCAGCCACTGCCAGTCACCACAGCCACCAAGGTGTTTTCATCAACACAACCCCAGTCCCTTCACCAAGATAAAATGACAACTTTCTTTAGGCATTTTCAAGATGTGTCTTTCATAGGATATGCATTTCTTTCTTTCTTTTTTTATCCTCGTCTAAGGATATGTTTCTATTGACTTTTAGAGAATGTGGAAGAGACAGGGAAAGACAGAGAGAAACATCAAAGTGAGAGGAACACTTTGATTGGTTGCCTCCTGCATGAGCCCTGATCTGGGCCCCGGCCAGGGAGGAGCCTGCAACCTAGGTACATGCCCTTGATCAGAATCAACCAAGACCCTGCTGTCCGCAGGCCGAGGCTCTATCCACTGTGTCAAACTGGCTAGGGAAAGATATGACATTTCTTAGCCCTCCAGCAGCGGACCTTCGTTTTTTTCTCCAGAAGTGTGGTGGAAAAACCCTAGATCACCTTCATGGATTCTTATTACCCAAGTTACTGAGAATATTACCAGTGGCATACAGGAAGCTTAGCCAATGTGCAGTCAGAAAAGGTGTTTCCTCTATAGTTCACACCAATCACCGGCTGTGCCCTGCCCAGGCCTAAAGCGTCTGGCCAAAGCTTTAGACCTGGGAAGGGGACCTCCACCTCCCTGTGATTGCAGACACTTCCCATTGGGCAGGGGACCCCAGCTCCCTGCATTCCACCACAGGAGCAGACGCCCTCGCAGGAGCAGGCCCCCAGTTGCCTGCGATCTGTCGCAGTCTCCCCACTGGTGCCCAAGGCCGGGAAAGCCTCCACCGCACCCCAACCTCCAGGTGACGGATCGCAGGAGCCGACTGCCAGTTGCCTGAAATCCGTCGCTGGGGTAGGGTGTCCATGCAGGGGGATTGGAAGAGCTCCCTGTGGCTGCTTCCTCTTCCTTCTTTGCAGTCCGGGCTCCTGTCAGGCGCTCTCCTCAGACCCCCGGGGCACTTGGCTCTAGCCGCCCTCCCCCTGCTGCATGCACAGCCTCCTGTTGGTCTGTCAATATGCAAATTGGTCATTACTGGGATACCATAATGGACAATTAGCATATTATCTCTTTATATGTATAGATTGTATAAGTGACATGCTTTCACTTTATTTATCCAGAGTTTCATACATTATTTCTGTATCAATCAGGATATCAGAAATTTCTATGCCTATAATATAATATGCCAGACACAGACAACAGTATGGTAATTGTCAGGGCAAAGTGATGGCGGGGGGAGATAGAAGAGGATAAAGAGGGGATAAACCATGATAGGAAGGAGACTTGACTTGAGGTTGTGAACACACAATATAATATACAGATGATGTATTATAGAATTGTATGCCTGAAACCTATGTAAATTGTGTTAACCAATGTCACTCCAATAAATTAATAAAAATAAATTAAAAACATAATTACTTGCAGTCCTATTTGCCCTTCTGTTGTCCAAGATAACATATTTTAGGCCAGTTTTTTTTTCTTCTATTTCCAGTAAGAAATTATTAATCATGGTGAGTTAGTTAGAAATTATTGGTAATTTTGTAATGAAAGTATAAAAAAGCTGACCAAATATTTTTTGTCTTTGGCAATAGATTATGAATAGGACTGCAATTACTTTTATAAGCAAAAAAAAAAACAAAAACAAAACAAAAACTCAATTTGATCATTTAAAGTGTCCTTACTAGAAGTAATGTTAGAAATGATAATAAGAAAAATTTTATCATTCTTAAATTACTCTAATTTTGCATTTTCTTTCTGTATAATTTATAATATAATTTAATTAAAATAACATTTTAATTGTATTATCTGCATAAAAATTGATAACTATATTGAAGCCACATTTTAAAGGTCTATTTATTTAAACATATTTGTCTTAAATAATGAGAATTATTTTTACACTAGAAGCCCGGTGCACGAAATTCGTGCACGGCAGGGGGTTGTCCCTCAGCCCAGCCTGTACCCTCTCCAATCTGGGACTCCTGGAGGGATGTCTGACTGCCCGTTTAGGGCCTAAACGGGCAGTCGGACATCCCTCTCACAATCCAGGACTGCTGGCTCCCAACTGCTTGCCTGCCTGCCTTCTTCATTGCCCCTAACCGCTTCTGTCTGCCAGCCTGATCACCCCCTAACCACTCCACTGCCAGCCTGGTTGATGCTTAACTGCTCCCCTGCCAGCCTGTTTGCCCCCAACTTCCCTCCTCTGCCAGCCTGGTCACCCCTAACTGCCCTCTCCTGCAGGGTTGATCACCTCCAACTGCCCTCCTCTGCCGGCCTGGTCACCCCTAACTGCCCTCTCCTGCAGGGTTGATCACCTCCAACTGCCCTCCCTTGCAAGCCTGGTCCCTCTCAACTGCCCTCCCTTGCAGGCCGGGTGCCTCCCAACTGCCCTCTCCTGCTGGCCATCTTGTAGTGGCCATCTTGTGTCCACATGGGGGCAGGATCTTTGACCACATGGGGACAGCTATATTGTGTGTTGCAGTGATGATCAATCTGTATATTACTCTTTTATTAGATAAGATAAAGGCCTGGTGCACGGGTGGGGGCCAGCTGGTTTGCCCTGAAGGGTGTCCCGGGTCAGGGTGGGGTTCCCTTGGGGCGTGGAGCGGCCTGAGCGAGGGGCCTGTGGTGGTTTGCAGGCCGGCCATGCCCCCTGGCAACCCAAGCAGAGGCCCTGATATCTGGGATTTATTTTCCTTCTACAATTGAAACTTTGTAGCCTGGAGCGGAGCCAAGCCTGCTGCTCCCTGTGTGGCGGCAGCCATTTCTGTGGCAGTTAATTCACCTTCTACAATTGAAACTTTGTAGCCTTAAGCGGGTGAGCCCAGCCAGGGTGTGCAGAAAGCTTTGCTTCCCCTGTTGCCGCCAGCAACCCTGGCCTGCTCTCTCAAGCTCCATTCTGCCGCCATTTGTTTGAATTTGTTTACCTTCTATAATTGAAACTTTGTAGCTTGAGTGGAGGCTTAGGCTTGCAACGGCTATTGAAAGCTTGGCTTGCTCTGTTACCTGGGAAACCTTGCTCTCTGTGGCTGTAGCCATCTTGGTTTGGGTTAATTTGCATACTCGCCCTGATTGGCTGGTGGTCATTGCTTGGCTGATGGGCATGGCTTATGTAGCGGAGTGATGGTTAATTTGCATATTACCATTTTATTAGAGAGGATTCTGGCAGCTAGTAATATCTGAAATAAGTTATGTGTTTATTTGCCAAAACAACTAACCTGAATTGTCTGGCCTTTCCATTCCATAACTCTGTCATTTGCTTGTCATCTCTTCTTGCTTTAATGTTTTCTTAGAACTGATTTTATATGTGTTTGTGCATATATGAATATATGAATATATATATAATATAGTGTCTGTGTATATATAATACATACACATGTGCATATTATATATACCTTTGTATATATACATATATATCCATATATATGTATATATATACACACACACATATACATACACATAATATGTGCTTATATCTGTGCTCACTATGAGTCTCATCATAGCCTATATATTAAACTGTGGAGAGTATAAATACAGAAATTTAGATGTAATATTATATACTAGAGGCCCAGTGCACGAAATTCGTGCACGGGGGGTCCCTCAGCCCAACCTGCACCCTCTACAATCCAGGAGCTCTCAGAGGATATCCTACTGATGGCTTAGGCCCACTCCCCATGGTTCTCTGCTCTCTGCGGGGCCTGGAGGTTTCCCTGCAGCCATGGAGATGAAGCCCCCATGCCCTGCTGTGGCTCTCTGCCTGCTGCCGCCATGTGCCATGTGAAGGAAGCCCCAATGCCCTGCAGTGTGCTCTGTCTGCCGGGCCTGGGGGCTTCCCAGACATGGACACACTAAGGAAGCCCCCATGCCCTGTTGTCCAGGCTCTGTCTGCAGGGCCTGGGGGTGTTCCCACCACCACTGCCCACTAAGGAAGCCCCCAAGCCCTGCTGTCTGGGCTCTGTCTGCCATGTCTGGGGACTTCCCTGCCACTGCCCCACTAAGGAAGCTGCATGCCCAGCATGCAGGGCCTGGCGGCTTCCCGGCTGCAGAGATCAGGAAGCCGCCATGCCTTGCTCTGCTGGCACTGGAGTCTTCCCACCTCAGTGACAGGCCCTGCTCCTCCGCTGGCTCCTTGTGTGCAGGGCCTTGCGTCTTCCCTATCGCCACGGCGACAGGCCCTGCTGCTCCGCCAGCTCTGTGTGTGCAGGGCCTGGCGTCTTCCCGATCGCCATGGTGACCATTGGGAAGACTCCATGCCCTGCTCCTCCACCGGCTCCGTGTGCGCAGGGCCTGGCGGCTTCCCGATCGCTGCTGTGACCAACGGGAAGACGCCAGGCCCTGCTCCTCCGCGGGCTCCGTGTGTGCAGGGCCTGGGGGTTTCCCGCTGCCGCAGCACTAAGGAAGCAACCATGCCCTGCTCTCAGTGCTCTGTTTGCTGGTGGGACAGGCCAGACACTCCAGCAGCGGGGCTGAGGGGACTGGGCGCTGCCATCTTGTGGGTATGGGGGCCGCCATTTTGTCGTGGAGTGATGATTAATTTGCATATTACTCTATTATTAGATAGGATTTGAGCTTGATATTTTTAAGACATCATATCAACCACTTGTATGTTTATATAGTTTGACTAGAAAAAATGATCCATTAGGAAAGAACAATTTTGTAATTTAATACTTCTGTATTCACAATCTATATTTTAATTAGTGTTTCCCTACTTCTCTTAAATTTTTAACAAAACTAAGGGAAAATTCCCACTTATCAATTGTTTTCTCATCAATTAACATTTCTCTAGAGATTTTATTTCTATGCTGCGTATTAATTTTAAACTTTTAATTTGAACATACCAAATTGACACCAGGTATTTTTCATTATTGGGGCTATCTCAATTTGAGATGTTATAGGATTCATAACCTTTCAAAATCATATTCTCATTGGTCATAGTTCTCTTGATTTTAATATACTCTTTGCCATTAATTTACACTGTTCACTATCCCTTATATCTCACAATTCTTTTTTCAATTAATTTCCAAGTTTTTATTTTTTATCAATTATCACATCTTTCAGTATTTTTTCCTTGGAAATTTTTATGGACAAAATGTAATACAATATGTATTTCAGTGTATATTCTCCTTCAGTTATTTGTCTTTATCTTCTATCACTCCTTACCCACTCTCTAAATTTTATTAAGCTTTTGGTAACCATTGTTATTACCATTTTTACTATAATATTGTTGTCTTTAATACATTTATGTTTTTGTCCTTCTGACTATATTTTAAACTTCTCATTGGCAAAAATATTTATTTCTTTAACTTTATTGTCTATCATAGTAAAAATGCAAGGTAGGCACTAAAGTGTTTTTGTTGTTGTTTGTTTAATGTTTTTTTAATGATTAAGGCAGGGATTGTTGCCTCAAACTTAGCAGGTGATTACTGTTGAGTGTCATCATTCACACTGAATAATATCTTCTTGTTATTAAATAGAAAAACCTTGATTGGAATTGCTGAATTATTTCTAATTCAATCTGTGGCTTATCTGAAGCTTAAGTGAGAATAATCAGAAAAATGCTGGGCTCCATTACAATTATGGGTTGAATTAAACTTTTTAAAATTTCACAGGACACTTGCCTTTACTTACCTTAATATAGGAGAAAAAACTTTTTCAATGATAAACTACACTTAAAAATGATTCTATTTTTGCATGTAATCCTAAATGTTAAGATCTTAAAAGTCATTAACTTGACAAGTGTTAGTTTTCTCAATAAAATATTAATAAACAAGCTACTGCCATTTTTGAAATAATTTGCAGAATGCTTCCCAAAGAAGAGAGGGCAAAGTAAGAAAGCAGATAGTCCATTTAAACAGGAAAAAGCTGAAGCTGTCTAAGAATATTAATCTTCATCACAAATTCATTTATATGAATGGTTTTATGAAAGTGTCTCACAACTAATTTATGTCTAACCACATGACTTTCTACTTTTTGCAAAGTTTGGCTTTCACTGTGGTGGATTATATCAGTATTAATTTGACTCACAGCTAAAGGTATTTTATCTTATTGCTCAGGATTCAGCAAGGGGGAAAGAAACCACAATGGTTATTTCAATTAAGAGAATATAATAATAGGAATTTATGAGGCAGAAGGTGGAAAACTTAAGACCAGAAGGGAAAACTGAATTTACAGTGTTAGTAACTGCAAAAAGCAGCAATTTCCCACAGGTCTTGGAGAGCAAAGGAGTTGAGGTTGTGTTACTGGGAACTAAAAGTCTAGAGAACAGACCCTGTAGAGTTGGGAATCAGACTGCAGGGAAGGGGCTCTGTGTGGCTGTCTCTGGAGCTTGGAGTAAGGGGCCACCAGAGCTAGGAATTAGGCCTCTAAGTGGCAGCACTGCCCAGCTGGGGAGTTCAAGGACAGCAGGACACTGGCTCTGTAGGAGGGAAAGGAGCTGTACCCTGGGACAGACCATTGTTGTCAGGGAGAAGCATTTTTGCTCTGGCAGTGACAGTAGGGACAGAAGACTTGAGGAGGGAGAAAATCCTCCTTCATTTTTCCAGCCTTCAAAATCTCACCCCCTACCCTGTACTGGCAGACGCTAAAAGAGAGCCAACTGACAAAGAAGATATAGCACTTGTAGACTCCAGTGCCAGCATGACAAAGCAGAGTGCAGAAAGATGTATTTGGAGTTTGGAAATCATGGCTAAATGTTCCACATAAAATTCTTAATTATATAATTACTAGAGGCCCGTTGCATGAATTCGTGCACAGGTGGGGTCCTGAGAGGGGTGGGGGGGCCAAGATGTGATCGGCCCTCCGGGCGGGCGGTGAGATGCCCTTGCCCGCCCGGGATCTGGATCCATCCCGCTGACGTCCGCACCAGTTGTCGGGAGCCACCTGGCAGGTACTTTTATACCCTTTCTTTCTTGCAGAGCATCTAGGGAGGGGAAGTGGTCACAGTGACCGAGGCCAACTTCCAGGAAGCCAGTGGTGCTGTTGGGCTCATGCCAGTGGTGTTGGTCTGTCAGTGCCTGGCCCGTTCTCTGGAGATTGGACCTGCAGGACTACTGAGGGAGGGAGTGGCTGTCTCCGGGCTGGTGGGTTGCTGGGATGGGTCAGTCAGCTCAGTGGTGCTCCTGCTGTGGGAGTTCACTGACCACCAGGAGGAAGCTCCTGTGTTGAACATCTGCACCCTGGTGGTCAGTCCATGTCATAGCGACCGGTCGACCAGTTGTTCTGGTCATTCAGTTGTTGGGATGCTTAGGCTTTTATATATATAGATGCCCGGGGTCTCAACTGATGTGAGGCTGAGGGTGACTGGCTTAGATAAAGGCAGTAATCACAGGTCAGAATAAATTTAACCCATGAATGCATCAGTGTATAATGTAAAGTATAAAATACCCAGGAACAATGTGATATATCAACTTTGTCTCATGTAAATATTTCAGTTATGTTATGTACTAACTTCAAAGAAGAATTTAATTTTGATTAAACTTGTGAATCATAAATTTTTTTCTACTAATGGAGAGTAAATTTTGCATAAACCAAAGGGTGATTTTTCTTAATTTATGTCTATTATTTCATAGAAAAAAAGCAAACTTCATATATGGGTTTTTAAGACTAAGTGAAATATGAAATAATTATATCTTCTATATGTAGCTGGAATAGCAGATAAAACAATTTTTTCAAAGATGCTTCCAGATGGGCTTCAGTTTATGTGGACAAAGCTCCACTAGAATTTTTTAAATAGTTTTCTATAAAGCAACTTTTAATCTTGCAATGGTAAACAGTAGTTGCCATAGCATCCCTAAGGAAAAGGAGTATCAGAACCTCTTGTGAATTTACCAACTATCACCCAGTCTGTGCAGAGCAGTTCACTGAGGAGATGAGCAGGTTTTCACAGGAGCCAGGGAGCTGTCTCAGAGGAATGCTGAAGATTAATTTCCTTTTAAGCTTTAATGTTATTACTGAAAACTCTGACAAACTGAGATAGTTTCAATGGGTGGGAGTGGGCAAAAAAGAGTTAAAAATTTCCAAAGTGGGGCATACCAAGAAAGAAGATTGTCTATACTTTCTTGAGACACAATACCATGGCATGGAGGTTTATAGGGAAAAGTTAGTTCCAGCCCACATGTAGTTGAGATGAAAAACTGTCAACATCCAGATGTACTACATTAAATTTATAGTGTGGGATTACATGTAAACTTAGGAGACTTCAAACCTTGGGAACCTGAGCCTGAGCAAGGATAAGGAGGAGCAAGAGCAGTCAGTGGAGGAGTCTGAGATTGTGAGTAGCCAGTTTTCAAAAAAAAAAAAAAAAATGGCAACAACATAAATATGAAAGCACTTAAAAATCTGGACCAAATGCAGTTGGCTCATGAATAATGCAGAGTTAGGAGTGCCAAGCCCCCACATTAAAAAATGCACGTACAACTTTTGACTTGCCAAGCAACTATAGTTGTCTCTTATTGTCTGCATGGCACTGGTTCCAGGACCCTTGTGGATACCAAAATCCATGGATGTTTAAATCCCTTTTATAGAATGGCATAGAACAATGCATACAGTTGACCCTCTGCACCCAAGAATTCCCAACTGCATATTGAAGATACACTTTTCATCTTCAGTTGGTAGAATCCATGGATAGGAAACCAGGGGATACAGAGGGCTGACAGTATATTTATTTTTAAAAATTACCATGTAAGTGGACCTGTGCAATTCAAACTTGTGTTGTTCAAGGGTCAACTGTATATTGATAAAACTTTACTCTCTCTATTTGGAAATTAGAAACAGGACTAACACTAATGGTATAAGTGAACTTCAGTATTTGAGACAAATTTTGGTTGTGAGGACTTCTAATAAGATCATATAGTGAGGACTGGGTTATTAATAGGAAACACAAAAAAGATAGAATTGAATTTGTATTACAATCTAATAAAGTATATTGTATCAGATAGTATAATGTGTCCTTGATACTAATTTCAGTATTACTAGTTTTTCTGGTTGTAGTGACCTAAGAAGTAAAACACCCACTTATTTTCTAAGTCTATAAGTAGGTACATAGAGGTTGAAAGCCTGGCTTAAATCAAATATCTAGTCAGGGGCAGAGGTGGACTGAAAAACGAGAAAAAGCTAAAAAGTCACATACAATCTATTCCAGAATAGTCACCCAGAACTCAATATGATCAGTGAAAGTACACAGTTTATAAATGCTATTCATTGTCATCACTATTTGACATCAAAAGGAAGAATGATCTATACTAATAAAAGGGTGATATGCAAATGGTTGTGACGTCCTCATGCTATAACAACTAATCAGCAGGAGGCTGCGTGCATGGCAGGTGTGGGTGGGTGGGGCTGCATGTGCGGTGAGGCCAGAGTACGTGAGGCTGCATCCCTTGCCTGGCGCGGGGACATGACGCTGTTATTGTTTATTTATTAATAAATTTATTATTATTTTCATATACATTTTACTAATTTTCTTTCATCTCTGACACTTCTATTATAGAGAAAGGGCAAATAGCAATATTAAAATATTTCCTCTAATTAATTCCCTTTTAATGTGCACGAATTTTGTGCACTGGGCCACTAGTTATATAATAACAACTAAAAATTTTATGTGCATATATCACATTCATCTTCTGATGTAAATGTTTAGTATATAGAAAGTAATCAATAAATATTTGTGAAAGGGAGGAAGGTAAGGGAACAGAAAAGAAAGGTCAAATTGCAAATTCAGCAGTGTCAATTCAGGATCAATCCACACCAAAACAGGTGTAATTAAGAATTGCTCCCTGAGTTTGTTACTAAATCCTTATGCTTAATACCCAGGAGCATCCACCTTCATTTTAGAACTACTTATCACTTTATAACACATGGGAGAGCTGAAAAAATGCTACCCAAGGAATAAGGAAAAGCAGATGTACTTTACAGTATAAAAATTCAAACTTTTGTTCATAAAATGTTAAATACCATTACAGAAAATTAAAGATGAAAATTAAAAACTGAATACAGATAATTGAAAGATATATGACAGATTATATTCTAAATCATCCTATCTAATAATAGAGTAACATGTAAATTACCATCACTCTGCTACGCCCACGATTGGGCGGCGGGAGGCTGGGGGGCGGGACTCGGGGGTGGCCTATCCGGCCATTGAGAGGCACGGATCCGCTGCCACTGAGGGGGCTACCCTGCTGTTGAGAGGCGCAGGGGGAGGGACTCCCGCCCCCTGTGCCTCTCAACGGTCAGATCCGCAGCCGCTGAGGGGGCCTGCCGCGGACACCCGGCTGCGCCTCTCAACAGCAGGGTAGCCAGGTGTCCGCGGCAGCCCCCCCCCCCCGCCCCCTGCAGCGGCCCCTGCGCCTCTCAACAGCAGGGTAGTCCCCCTCAGCGGCCTCGGACCATCAAAAGTGGGGGAGCTGGGTGCCTGGTGCACCAGCGGACAGGCACCCAGCTCCCCCGCGAAAAGCGAAAGCATGTAGGGGACCCTACACGTGCATGATTCAATCATGCACTTGGCCTCTAGTTCATATATAAATCTCTTATATTTCAATAAGAGAGAAAAGAAACAAAGCAAAATGGGTGCAGAGGAAGTTTATTAGGATTAATAGTTATAGATAGGTATAGATAAATCTTTAATATTTTTAAATACATCTAGATGTAATATTAAATAAGAAATGAGAGATTGTTAAGCAGCATGCACAGTATCAGACACACATACATCCTCACAATAATCTCTGAACAGGTTAAATGTCAGCACAGGAAATAAACAATGCATTTTATATTATTATTATTACTTTTATTATTATTATCCCTTTCTCTTCTTCCCCTCTGTTTTTCAGCAAGCTGTTCTTTAAAAGGGAAAGATTAGTAATAAAATAAAATAAAAAAACAGAAAATAAAATGTAGTAGATAATGATGGACTTTAAAATGTAGCCATTTATTAACATTGATATTTACAACTCAAATGGATGAGATAGAAAAACTAGTAAAGGAGAGCTATAAGTTAGAGAAGAACTGTGCTCTAATTGGAAAGAACAATGAATCTTGTGTCAATTAACACTGGATTGAAAATGTATTTTTGTACTGTCTAACTGAATAAAATTGGCACATTAATATCCCTGTCATTAAATGTTACTACAGTCTCTACACTTCAGAATTTATTTGGGATTAATAGTATATTAGACATCTTTTTGTTTATTTTTTTCTGTTCTTGCAATTCTTTTAAGTGTGTTTTTTTTTTTTTTAAATTAGATTTATTCTGGTCTTTGCCATCTGTGAGATTTTCCTTATATGGCAATAAATTCTACTCATATTTTCCTTAATGATTTAATTATACTCTACCTTCTGTGTTTTGTTATTTGCTATTGTAAGTAAGTTATTTTTCCCTCCCAGGTTAAAAAATAGAAAAATCATTACAAAGCATTGTCATGTTTTTATTTTTGCATTGCTTTCTGTTACAAATAAAATTTATTTCCCCCATGGTGAGGAACCAGACTGCACTTTTTTATTTATTTTTAAATATATTTTTATTGACTTCAGAGAGGAAGGGAGAGGGAGAAAGAGAGAAAAATAGCAATGGTGAGAGAGAATCATTGATTGGCTACCTCCTGCACGCCCACACTGGTGATCAAGCCCACAACCCCGGCATGTGCCCTGACTGGGAATCCAACCATGACTTCCTGGTTCATAGTTTGACACTCAACCACTGGCTTGTTGAGTATATACTTTTTTAAAATAAATAAATCATTTCCCAGAACCACCTCAAATTAATCTTTGTGATTTTAAAATATTACCTAATAAAGAGGAAACTGATTAATATATTTTAGGGTAACAGTATTAAATAAGATAATGTATGTAGAGAAACAAGTGCCTGATAATTGTTGTTATAAATGAATGACTGTGATAATTTTATGATAATCAATTCATTGTCTTTGAGAAGCAATAAAATATGTTATATTTAATATCCAAGTCTAATAGATTAACTTTTAGTCTGTTACTCTTTATTTACACATAATGCCTAATTTTTTTAAAGATAACAGGGTACCTTGTCTTTTATTTAAAAAATCCTGAGTTTCCTTTGAGCCTCAGAATCTACAATTTTATAATTCTTTTAATCATCAAGACTGTAACATATTCTGAGATATTTTTAGTGAGTTCATATTTATATAGATTTATCACGAGTCATCTATACTTTGCTAGTCTGTGTGACTACTAATAAGCATTTTGAATTATTGTAGGTACATGGATGCAGTCTATAATAAACACCCAAGAGGTGAATCATTTCAATAACACTCTTGTTTACATTAAAATATAGGAGGGAAAGAACATGATAACTCCTTTTAATTATATTTATATTTTATAACATTCACATTTAACCTTATTTTATTCAACATTATTTCTTCTAAAGCATAAAGCTTCTGAAATTTCCTACTAAGATAGATTAACTCGTTAAGTCACAAATTTGTTTGCCACTATTTCCATAAAGAAAGTGACCTTCCCCTCCTTTGAATTTGGATAACATGCAACTTCAATGCTCAATAGTGTGGAAAGAGACACTATGTCCATTTCAGGCTAGTCATTAAAAGGACAGCAAGCTTCTCCATTGGTATCTTGAAACTCCAATCTACCACATAAGAGACAACACAGAGAGTCCTAGAGATAACACATGCCAGGGCCAGCCTGACAGGTTGAACCGGGCTGAGGTAGGGAGGTGGGATTTGAGAAAAGAAAGAAAGACAGGACAGCGGGATCGGGAGGTCTACGAGTCCTTGAGAGACTGTAGCATTGTTTATTAACTATATAATGCCTTTTGTACACAACACACTGAATAGGAGGTCTATCAAGAGGAATGTATTATTTGTTCCTCTTAATCTCTAAGGGAGAGATAGAGTAGAAGGACAAATTCTTGGTACAGTAAATCAGGCAGATTCTCAGTAAATAGTTACAGACTTCTTGGCAAGCCATGAAAGGGTTGCTCTCATTCTACTGATAACTGCCATCCAAACAAGTCTGGGAAAACTGTGTGGGTAGGGAGCCAGCCTTGCTAGCCCCTTCAGGTGCAAGGACCGTGTCAGCTTACACCCGGTCTCCAACAAACAGAGAATGTAAAAGGTGTGCAGCTGAGTCTAACCTTCTAGCCATCTATACTAATAAAAGGGTAATATGCTAATTAGACCGGGAGATCTTCTGGGAGACCTTCCAGACAAAACCATGGTGGCAGGGCTGAGGCAGAGGTGGTTAGGGGTGATCAGGCCAGGAGGAGAGCGCAGTTGGGGGTGATCAGGCCAGCGGGGGGGTGGGGGGTGGGTGTCAGTTGGGGGCAAGCAGGCCGGCAGCGGAGGCCAGTTGGGGGCGAGCAGGCTCACGGGGGGGGGGGGGGGGGGGAGGGGAGGAGCAGTTGGAGGTGAGCGGTTAGGAGCTAGCGGTCCCAGATTGGAGAGGGTGCAGGCAGGGCTGAGGGACACCCCCCCCCCAATGCAAGAATTTCATGCACCAGGCCACTAGTGTTCAATAAAGTGCCAGATACATGAGGGAAGAGACCATCATTGAAATGATGTCTCTTTTACTGCCAGGCATTTTAATTTATAAACACACAAATTAGATGCAAACTACCCTGATTCTGATTTCCCAAATCAAAAATAATGAATGCACTTTTCTAAACCCTTACAAGACCATGATATAAACTATAACCATTGGGTGATTATGATGTGACAATGTAGGTTCATCAATTGTAACAAATGTGCCTCTCTAGTGGGGATGTTGATGAAAGGAGGAGGTTGTTCATGTGTGGAGGCAGGGTGTACATATATGGGGTATTTGTACCTTCCTCTCAATTTTTATGTGAACCCAAGACTGTGAGGGTGGGTGGGTGGGAAGAGATTAATTCAAGAACTTATATGCCAATAAACATAACCCATGGACACAGACAATAGGGTGGTGAAAGCCTGGGGTGGGGGTGGAAGTGGTCTAGAAGGGGTCAATGGGGGAAAAAAGAACATCTGTATTACTTTCACCAATTAAGATACATTTAAAAACAAACAGCTTGGTGATTACCAGAGGGGATTGGGGGTTGGGATGAGGTAGAAGAAGGTACAGGGAGAATACATTTTGATGGGAGGAGATTAGACTTGGGATGGTGAACATTCATATTTATTAACATGCAAACTGTATATAAATTGTCAGAAAGAGGAGTTTAAGAATGTGGTCTAAGAGTAAATACTCTACATGAATGTTAAAGCAAGTAGAAATTGATAGATATCTGATCACTCTGATAAGAATGGAGTGTGGTGGATGGCAGACAAACAATGAAAGAAATGTAGCGTGTTACTCTTTTTTTAAATATATTTTTATTTTAGAGAGAAAGGGAGAGGGAGAGAGAGACAAAAACATCAATGATGAGAGAGAATCATTGATCGGCTGATTCCTACATGCCCCGCACTGGAAATTGAGCTGAAATCCAGGCATATGCCTTGACCTGGAATCAAACCATGACCTCCAGGTTCATAGGTTGATGCTCAACCACTAAGCCACACCGTCTGGGCTAGTGTGTTCATCTTTTTATTTATTAATATACTAGAAGCCCGGTGCACGAAATTCGTGCACGGGGGGGGGGGTTGTCCCTCAGCCCAGCCTGTACCCTCTCCAATATGGGACTCCTGGAGGGATGCCCGACTGCCCGTTTAAACGGGCAGTCGGACATCCCTCTCACAATCCAGGACTGCTGGCTCCCAACTGCTTGCCTGCCTGCCTTCCGGATTGCCCCTAACCGCTTCTGCCTGCCAGCCTGATCACCCCCTAACCACTCCGCTTCCAGCCTGGTTGATGCTTAACTGCTCCTCTGCCAGCCTGTTTGCCCCCAACTTCCCTCCTCTGCTGGCCTGGTCACCCCTAACTGCCCTCTCCTGCAGGGTTGATCACCTCCAACTGCCCTCCCTTGCAAGCCTGGTCCCTCTCAACTGCCCTCCCTTGCAGGCCAGGTGCCTCCCAACTGCCCTCCCCTGCTGGCCATCTTGTGGTGGCCATCTTGTGTCCACATGGGGGCAGGATCTTTGACCACATGGGGGCAGCTATATTGTGTGTTGCAGTGATGATCAATCTGTATATTACTCTCTTATTAGATAGGATAGAAGCCTGGTGCACGGGTGGGGGCCAGCTGGTTTGCCCTGAAGGGTGTCCCGAATCAGGGTGCGGTTCCCTTGGGGCATGGAGCGGCCTGAGTGAGGGGCCTGTGGTGGTTTGCAGGTGGGCCACGCCCCCTGGCAACCCAAGTGGAGGCCCTGGTATCTGGAATTTATTTTCCTTCTACAATTGAAACTTTGTAGCCTGGAGCGGAGCCAAGCCTGCTGCTCCCTCCAGGGCGGCAGCCATTTCTGTGGCAGTTAATTCACCTTCTACAATTGAAACTTTGTAGCCTTAAGTAGGTGAGCCCGGCCAGGGTGTGCGGAAAGCTTTGCTCCCCTGTTGCCGCCGGCAACCCTGGCCTGCTCTCTCAAGCTCCATTCTGCCGCCATTTGTTTGAATTTGTTTACCTTCTATAATTGAAACTTTGTAGCTTGAGTGGAGGCTTAGGCTTGCAACGGCTATGGAAAGCTTGGCTTGCTCTGTTACCTGGGAAACCTTGCTCACTGTGGCTGTAGCCATCTTGGATTGGGGTTAATTTGCATACTCGCCCTGATTGGCTGGTGGGCATGGCTTGGCTGGTGGGCGTGGCTTATGTAGCAGAGTGATGGTTAATTTGCATATTACCATTTTATTAGAGAGGATTTTATTGATTTTTTACAACGAGGAAGAGAGTGGGATAGAGTTAGAAACATCGATGAGAGAGAAACATCGATCAGCTGCCTCTTGCACACCCCCTACTGGGGATGTGCCCGCAACCAAGGTACATGCCCTTGACCAGAATCGAACCCGGGACCCTTGAGTCCGCAGGCCGATGCTCTATCCACTGAGCCAAACCGGTTTCGGCTAGTGTGTTCATCTTGAAGGTTGCCTCTATCCTGGCAAGTGAATTAATATCTCCATGTAGTTGAATTTCATGTACATGAATATTTAAATCAATTTTTTTATATTTTTGCATTGTTTTATTAAGATTTATTTTCCTAATGAGTAATGAAATACAATATTTTATTAGTTCCTTTCCATTTTAAATAACATGAAGATCATAATATAATTTTAACTATATTATCAATATGGCTAATGTTCATAATCACACAATTTTTCAATTTGCATAAATATCTTCTTAACTACTCTCTTATGTGATGTGATACATCTGGCAAAATTTATTTAATTATTTTATTATTTATATCTTGCTGTATTTATTTCATTTGCTTTCACCACATATGATATTGACAGAAATTAGTAATGCAAATTATCAGTGTGGATTTCCTAAATATGAGTATAATTTTTTTAAGAGTCATATTCTAAGTACTTTGGCTAATATATTTCTCCCTTCAGTTTTCTTGGAAACAGCTAACAAAACACAAATTACTCTTGGAAGCATTATATATCTATTGGTATGATAGAGCAAGCTGAAGCAAAGAGATACATATTCTAATAAGGTGTTTAGATTATAATCCCATTGCATACATGCAAGTGTTTGTCAAAGTACATTAAGATGGAAAGCTATCATTTTCTCATTATTGATAGAGTTCATCTATATTCAGTTATATTTCCTTTATAATATACATTTTATTATCACATTTTCTCAATCTCTTTCCCTCCTTTAGGATGAATCTTGCCTTACTTTCTCTTTCTCATTATAATGGTCTTAGAGAGTAAAGCATATCTCATGAACCCTTACAATAATGTTGTGCAAGATAATAAACTTCCATTTTTGCTGGCAAATGTTAATACCCATTTTAATAAACATAAATTGAACTTTCTGTTTTACTTTCTTTTAATTATTTATATGCCCTAGTCTTCCAGAATGTCTGATTAACGTCTAATATCAAGGGCACCACATTTTGAATAAAGCTTTACAAGCATTAGTAAAAACAAGAGCACTGGGAGATATACTGTGTATATAATATAGTTGCAATAATTGTCACATTGTTTTCAAGTTATTGATTTGTTTGTCACACATTTCTACTGCCATTGACCTCTCCAATGAAGAGACCAAATGTTATTCATAATTGATATCACTAAGGAAAACCTCAGTGTCTACTACAAAGGGAATTCTCCAAAAATTATGGCTGAATAAATGGGTGGGTTGGTGGGTGGATGGATAGATTGATGAGTGTATAGAATGATGCATTATCTACCCCCAAAATAAAATTATGATGAAAATGTCTAGGTACCCAGACATTAGAAATGCTTTATGGCAGTATATATTGTAAGATAAATGAAATTTCATAAGACTTAGCACAAAATTGACCCACTTTTGTTCAGCATAAACAGAATTAACTATATATAAGAAAGTATCTGAAAAAAATTTTAATGACAATCTAAAATTGATGACACTCATTGATGTCATCTCTCAAAAAACAGCACTTAGACATGCATGCAATTATGAAAGTCAATCATTTACATAGAGCATAAAATCATCCTGCAGAGGCAGAAAATTAATAAGAATCAACAATTAACTCCTTTCATCTATTCAAACATCTTCAATACTGAAATATACATTATCACACTACACAATAATGCTTGGAATTTAGAGTGATGGCATCAAGGAAAAGGAACTATTATGCCCTTCATTTCAGGCATTTAAATCAAGAGCAGATATCAGGGAGTTAGATACCATTTTAAAACCTGTTGGCACATCAATGCATTTCAGTTGATCATTCAACCTTCTATCTACATACTCACATATGTGACCATCTTGTCCACTTTCACCTGTATGTCCTTGCTCCTCACAACATGACCCTCAGATAAAGCTGTATTCTGCTCTTAGAAGTGCTCATCAGTGTCAGTGCTGGCAATCACTGCAAATATGATTTCTCCAGATTTTACCAACAGAGCAACTATTAAAATGCTCACCTTGCCAAGTTTTTCAACTTAGACACAAGGAGAATGTCTATTCCCACTTTTATGTTAAAGTAGTGGCCCGGTGCATGAAATTCGTGCATGGGGGGGGGGTGTCCCTCAGCCAGGCCTGCATCCTCTCCAATCTGGGACCCCTGTGGGATGGGGCCCAAACTGGCAGTCAGACAACCCCCTCACAATCCGGGACTGCTGGCTCCTAACCGCCCACCTGCCTGCTGGCCTGATTGCTCCCAACTGCATCCCCCTGCCAGCCTGCTCACCTCCAACTGGTCCCCTCTGCCAGCCTGCTCGCCCCCAACTGCCCTCCCCTCCTGGCCTGATCACCCCTAACAGCCTCTGCCTAGGCCCCGCCACCATGGCTTTGTCCAGAAAGACGTCTGGAAGGTCTCATGGTCTAATTAGCATATTACCCTTGTATTAATATAGATAGGATATGACATACTGTCATAACTATAACATATCTACCAGTATTACTCTATGAGAATGCATAATTCATGTGATAGGAAGGCATCTAATACATTACAATGCATATGTTGTAAGTAGTAGGAAAAACTGTATTCGTAGCAATAATATACACCCTGTGACTTCCCTTCCTGATCTGGGAATGGTTCCCCAGTTCTTTGAACGTTTCCTGGCCCCTAATGTATTTTTTTTTTTTTTTGTCATTCAGTGTAACTTTACTTACTGTTTATTGCACATGATTTCAGGTCTTTAATTTCTAAACACCAAAGATTCAAAGGACTATTTTTTCCATGAAGTTTAACATTAACATCAGTGAATTCATGTATTCATGTGTTTTTATTGTAAACATCTGAATTATTCACATTGTCATAGATCCTGAGCTCATAAGCGTGGACCATGCACAGGTTGGCAGCAAGCCAGGAAGCCACTCTGCAAGCAAACAGATACTCTGCATAAGGAGAAAAGTCATAGCACAACATTTAATGTCCAACCTGAGTCACCTCAGAATGTTATATATATTGACTTCTTAATTCATATAGTATCGGGAACTCAACTGCTTGGTTGGTGGTGGGGTTGACCTGGTTTCAGGAGGATTATTCCTGAAATAATTAAGTAAAGGGGGCTCAGTCTTTCTTCTTGGTTGCTTGCTCCTCCCCAGCACCTTCATCTTTCTTCTCATCCTCAGCTTTTTGGGCATCTTCTCTTTCACCTTCACCTCCTTCTTCCTCCTTTGCATCCTCAAATTCTTCCTTGGCACCTTCTTCCTCTTCCTCTCCTTCCTCTTCCTCAGCCACTTCCTTCTTCTTCTCCTCCTCTTCAGCTTCTCCTTCAGAGGGGGGTTCATCCTTAGCTTCCTCGGCTTTTGCAGCCTCAATGGTCTCCTCCACTTCAATCTGCTCCTCCTGGACATGGCTGGTGTATTAAGAAGGGAAGGAGTGAGCAGACATCAAGTAGGAGCTAGTCTATAAACCACCGTAGGCAGATCACCAAAGACCTGGGAACTCTGGTAGTAGCCACTGGCTATGCTTCCCACACTGGTGAAACTGAGCTGGGTCTCCTCACCTTCCAAGAGTTTCCTGTAAGCTGCAATGTCAATGTCCAAAGCCATCTTCACATTGAGGAGGTCCTGGTATTCTTTTAAATATCATACCATTTCACTCTTTGTATTTCTCAACTCATTTTCTAATTTGTTGATTGTGTCCTGCATTGCACTAACATTGGAATTCTGCTTATCCTCCAGCTCTTGCAGCTGCTTTCCCAGAGCTTCGTTCATGCCCCAGCATGCTTTGATCTCCAGGGTCTTGGCCTTGAGCAGGAGGCAGCTTTCAGACACCACATCCTTGGCAGCGCGCACCCCGCAGGTGTTCTTGGCAGTGCTCTTGGTCAGCATGGTGAGCAGTTCTTGTACCATTCTTCGGCATTCTGCATGTCCTTGGCAGCCAGCTTCTCCTATTGGGCGCGATGTCCTTGAGCACTGCAGAGAGGTCGGACTTGGAGAACATTTCCATATCCACAGATATCTGAGCTTACTGGATCTGCGCCTGCAGCTCAGCGATCTCCTCTTCATGCTCCTTCTTCAGAAAGGCGATTTAGTCCATCAGGCTATTGATGCGCTTTTCGAGCTCAGCACCAGCAAAAGCCGCCTCGTTTGCACCTTTGCGCGCCTCCATCAGCCAGCCCTCTGCGTCATCATGGTTCAGCACTTCTTCCTGGTAACATGCCTGCAGGTTGCTCCCAGTCCCTTCCAAGCTCCGGTGCCGGCTAACTGCCCACTGCCCTCTCCTTGCCAGGGACAGGGCATGGTGGGCCGGGGCACAGTCATCCCATTTTCATTAAAATGTTCAACCCCGGCCTGCTCCACCGGTGTCCTCAGGTGGCCTGGGGGCAGTGATCCCAGAGACACTAGCCATCCCTGCCTGCCCGGGTCCCCGATGCTACCTGGACCCTGTGGGCAGCATCAGGCGCTGCTTGCCCTGCCTGCATATGCAAATTTACCCGCCATCTTTGTTGGCTTAATTTGCATATCACTCCTGATTGGCTGTGGGCATAGTGGAGGTATAGTCAATTAGCATTTTCCTCTTTTATTAGTGTAGATTGCACACCAAATTAACATTGTTTTGCCTCTTTGCTTCGCAGATTACAATTGACTCCCCCTCCCTACACACCCACACAAAATAATTTATTCATTTACTTCACGCATCTTCTTCTCTCATTAGGGGTTGTACACAAGTTCTACAAAGCTTGGATGAAGACTTAATTACTGAGAAAGACTGTTGGACCCCTTCTCCCCAAGGTTTTTAGTCAGCCACCTGCAGGCAAAATAACTTTCTCATCCTCTCTCAGATGAAAATTCTGAATCAACTTGGGAGGTTTAATCACCAACTAAATTGAAATATAAATTCATTTAACAAATACTTAATATTCTAGGCACTGCACTAAGCACAGAGAACAGAACAGAAGGACAATGGCCTTACTTCCTGGAGCTTGTTATTGTAACAGCGTGAGGGTGTGATAGACAATTAAGATAGTATACAAAAAAAATACCAGATACTGTAGTGGTCAATATTTAGAAGGGAGGCAACAAGAGAGTAGAATATCTTTGGGATAGAAAATATAGATATTGAGATCTAGAAAATGTTGATTTGTTTGTTCTATTCCTAAAGTAAGGACCATTTTCAGACATGTTCAATCTTCAGGAATATATTTCCCTTGGATAAACAAAACCCAACTCAGAGAAGATGCGAAGGGCTGTTTGCTAGTAGGAAAAAACACACACACAAATAAAAACAAAAACAACAACAGTGTTATAAATGTTTGTCTAAAGAAATAGAAGGGAAGTCACCAGCAAAGAGCATAGCCCTTCAATAGTTAATAAACCTAAATGAAATTATAAATATTCATATGTATGAAACAGGAATATGTAAGCTGATAAATGAATAACTAAAAAGAAAACACTACATATTCAGAATAGGTGAAATGTCCTTTCAATAGAGAAAGAGCAACACAAGGGCCCTAAGTAGGAATACATTTATTGTGTTCCAGAGACATAAAGAAGGCCAGTGTGTCTACAGTATGATGCTTGAGAATGGAGTGGTATGAAAAAAAAAAAAGATGAGATAATTAGAATAGATCCAAATATACCAGGTAAGGGATGTGGGTTTATTTTAGCATCATAGAAAGCCATTGGTAATTTTAAGTATAGCTGTGACATAAGCTGGCATAACATTGAAAATTAATAAAGGTCACTTAGGACACTATATCAGGAATGAATCAGAGTGGAACAAGGGAGGAAGCAAGAAAATTGGTTAGGAGGCTTCTGTGATAATTTAGGTAACAAATAATTATAGTTTAGCACAGGGATATGAAAAGAAGACATTTTGGAGATAACATTATAGAACTTGGTAATTCTGTTAGCTATTGGATGTTAGCAAAGAGTAGAATTATGGATAACTCTCAAATATCTGACTTTAACAATGGAGAAGATAGCAGTTTCATTTTCTGAGCCAAGGAGGCCTGAGAGAGAATTTTGGCCATACAAAATTTAATTTGTATCTTAGACAATAAAGATGAGATATAAATTAGATAGTTGTATATGTGAGGTTAAATTCAGTAAAGGTAAGATCTGGGGGAAAGAGTTTAACTTCATATAAATGGGATTGATAGTTATTGTTGATGCAATCACTTGGGGAAAATGTATAGATAGAAAAGAGAAGAGGGTCCCAAATGAGTCATAGGACAGTATCATGTTAGACATTGTATTAGCTTTCTATTGCAGCAATAACAAATACCACAAACTTAACACCTTAAAATAATACAAATTTATTATCTTAAAATGTTGGAAGTCAGAGTCTATAAAATGGGTCATCAGGGCTTCCAGTGTCTTTAGTAGAGAACTGTTTCCTTCCCTTTTGCAGCTTTCACAGGCTGCCTACATCCTTTGGCTCTTGACCCTGCATCACTCCTACCACTGCTTACATCATCACATTTCCTTTTCTGATCCTGATGCTCACTGTCCTGGCTCCCTCTTTCTCTCATAAAGTCCCCTTTAATTTCACTGGGCTCATTTGGATAAACAAGGATAACCTTCTCATATCAAGATCCTTAACTTGATTACATATACAAAGTTCATTTTACCATATAGTATATACACAAGAATTAGACAAGAGCATCAATGGTGATCATTATTCTGCCTACCACACACATGTAGTAAAGTCTGGATTCAACTGTGACTTCAGGGTCTGTATACCCAAGTCTCTCTAGATACCAATAACCCTTAGAAATTACTGTGGAAAGAGGTACAATTTTTGGAATAAATTGTACTAGGCTGGAGAAGTACATTGATGGGATTTTTAAGATGAAGGGAAGATTAAAGATCACCTAATTACTGTCTCTCCAATTATTATACAGATGAAAGAAATAATACTAGGAATAGCTAAATGGGTTTAGGTCTTACTAATTAGTGGTAAAACTAGGACTTAAATTGACCATGTCATTTTACACGCAGTTACCACACTTCCCTTCCCACAGTGTGACCTGTCTTTTAACAGACTCATGTTGAATTGCAGACTACCATTTGCAAGATTACTTGAGTTTGAATTCTGGCTCTATCACTTGGTTATCTTTGCCCCTAGTTTCTCCATTTGCAAAATAATGACAATAATGGGATTTACCTCTTGGTGTGTTTATCAGGTTTCACCAAGAGAACAGAATCAATAGGAGTGTTATATAATATGAGATTTACTATATGGCTTAATTCACAAAACTGAAGCAGACACTGAGGAAGTGAAGGATCAGAAAGTATCCCAGTGTGTTACCATCCAGCCAATCTAAGAAGTTACATTCAGCAGCTGAAGTGTGACTGGGTATTGGAGTTTGTGGATTCATCCGTGGGAAACTATTATATTTTGCCTCAGTGTGTCTACACCCAAGCTTCCAGAGTAGGTATATCTGCTATTGATTAGCAGGACCAATAGTAGGGAAGACAGCTTCTCACCAGAGAGTCATAGAGAGAGAACATATAGAGTGCACCAGGCGATTTTTTCATGTTTGGCATGAAAAAGTCCTCTCAAAAGTTTCTACTGTGACCACATATAACTTAGAATGATATAAGGAAGTGATTTCTGGAAAGTTTATTCTCCACTTTATACAAGTTACACACCAAAAGCACTTACCACTCCATTCCTGGTGAGGGCACAGGCCCTGGTTGCATGCTTAATCCCCAGTAAGGGCTGTGCAGGAGATGGATATTTGTTCTCATATCAATGTTTTTCTCTCTCCCTCTCCCTTCCTCTCTAAAAATCAATGAAAAGAATATTTTAAAATGCATTTACCGTTTACAATGGCACATACACATTCTTTGCCAAATGTTAGTCTAATAAATTTGATGAAAAAAATTAAATTTCAATATTGATCTAAATTGTTAATAGGCATTCTTTAAGATGTAAAATGCCACTTAGAATTAAATTACATATTAAACACAAATATATCTGTATCTAACTAAAAACAAGAAAATTAAGAAACCTATTTGAGTATATAATAACATTGCTTAGAAAATGGTCCATATTTTGAGGGGATATGTACTTATGTAACCATGACTCTATTGTTTAATTTCTTGTTTTTAAAAAAGCACATTTTATTAATCAGGTAGAATATTTTTTAAAGTTTAGACTCATTGGAGATATAGAAATGCTCAATTATGCATTGTTTTTGATGATCCAATACTTTCTATTGTTTCTATAAAGATTAGTTATTGATTTGGAATTCACCTTTCTAAATATAGAATGGAATTGGCTTGCTACAATTTTCTCCAAGGACCATTTTTTTTTATATAAAATTCTTTGATTTTTCTACAAAACAGGAACAATATATGAAGATTCTATTCTTCAGATATAGTTCTTATGGCCTTATTGTTTTATTGTGATATTTTATAATTGTATATCAAGGACTCTTTCCAAAGGTTTATCATGACTTTAATGAAAACAGTTTACTGGTACTAAATTTAGAATATTTAATTAAATTTTATTACTTCATGGTTTCAAAATTAGATAATTCTTTAGACTCTGAAAGCTTGGAAAGTTATATATTTTTTATCCATCACTAATTTTTTGTGTAATGGTTCCCACCACAACTTCCTTTTCAATTTCACAAGTTTTGTGACACATTCCCAACCTGTAATATTTTTCTTAGAAGGAAATATAATTCCTAAAATTAATTTTATATAAAATCATTATACACTCACAATATTTATTTATATTTTTATAGTAAATTCTGTTTTCATAGTTGAAATAAATATTCTTACATTTTTTAAGATACTGAAACTGAAGACAAGAATATTCAAGTTTCATTCTGATGAGCAAATTCTGGAATGCCAAATATAAAGAAGGTTAATGACAAGTTTAGTATCTTTTGTATTGTGCCAAGTGCAGTTTTATAAAATTTGATTGTATTTAAAAATGGATGCTTGCCTGTCCTGGCTGGGTGGCTCGGTTGATTGGAGTATCATCCAGTACAGAAAAAGTTGTGGGTTCCATTTCTGATCAGGGAAGGACCTAGGTTTTGGGTTCGCTCCCCAGACAGGGCGTGTATGGGAGGCAACTGATTGATGTTTTTCTCTCACATGGATGTTTCTCTTTCCCTTCCTCTCTCTCAAATCGATAAAAACATATCCTCAGGTGAAAAATTTTTTTAAAAGATGCTTTACCTCCATCATACTTACATTGCTCTTTCCACTTACAGAAACATAACATTTCTTCCACATTTTTACATATGAAGCTTCAGGCTCCATTTTTCAGGATCTTTATACTTTAAGGAGAGACATTAATAGTTCACTGAACAGCCAAGTACTTGCTTAATTTCCTGGCCTCACTTGCAGTATTAAGAAATGTTCTAAGAATTTCTACTGAAATGCTAATTAGTGTACTATTAACTGTGAAATTGGTTGCATTTAGCTGATAATATTACAGTTTCACAGACATGAATCTTAAAAATTATCACTCACTTATTTGGGTACTTTTGAAAAGAAATGGAAAAAGAAAAGGAACAGGAATAATAACTAAGTATAAATAAAGAACATGCTGAAGATACACTGATCTTTATTGCAAGAATAATCCAGAAGACAAATTCATAGCTGCTTTTCCAGTACTATTTCCTCCCACTGAATATTTTGTTATGGAATATAAAGAAAGGGAACTAAATATTATCAATTATAGTGTAGGGAATTCTTTTTTGCATTTGTCTGTGTCATAATATTTTATTTTGCCTCTCCCAGTACTGTAGAACTAGAATTTGGCCTGGAGAAATTTTTTATGTGGGAACATGAATAGAAACCAAGGCTATAAAATACCTTTAAAGTCATCTGGCATTCTTCTAAGTCTCCAAGTGAATGGGGAGAGATCAACCAAAGAACTTGTATGAATATATGCATAACCTATGGACACAGACAATAGGATGGTGAAGACCTGGTGTGGGGTGAGGGCGAGCTAGAAGAGGTCAATGAGGAGAAAAAAGGGGACATATGTAATACTTTCAACAATAAAGATTTTTAAAAAATAACATTAAAAATAAAGTCATCTGGCAGAATATTCTTGCTAATAGAAGCCTATATTCTTGGTACAGCATTGCTACCAAGTGGCTGTCCAGCATATATTTGAGCATTTCAGGAATAGGGAAATCACTGGCTGTAGAAAAAGACTTTTCTCCCTTTGGCCAGAAATATCTTTAGAAAATTCTCTATTATTTGAAATCTGATTTTTTTTTACCATGTGCCCATAGGTCTTGTTTGTACCCTTGAAGATATACAGAACTGCGGGGGCCTGATGCCGCAGGGGCCAAACATGGCGGGGATCTCCCTTTTCTGCGTCCCTGGAAAGAGAGATGAACGAACCGGTTCTAAATGGAGGTGGCCAGGGATTGAGAAATATTAGAAATAAAGAGAGAAGACACAGAGATAGATTTGAAAGCTGGGAGCTAGGTGGGATGCTGCCATTCTCTCTGATGGAGAGGCTGCAACGACAACGATGACCCGAGCCACGCAGCGTGTTTATTTTATAGGCCTAGATTTACATATCTAGTCCCGCCCCTGACGATACCTGGGCTGCTATGAAGTCAGAATTGATTAACATGTCTAGCCTCATTGGGGAAGCATGTTATCAGGGTGTGACTCTGCCTACGCCCTGAGTTCAGCTGACGATAATTAAGGAAAATTGCCCATGTGCCTTCCCAGGTGCCCTCTACACAGAACAAGTTAATTCTTCTTCCTCATGATTCTTTGTAGCAGACCTGAAATAAAATCTTATACAATAAAAGAGTAATATGCAAATCTACCGAATGGCGGAACGACCAGTCAGTGGGGAGCGGGGCCGGCGAGCAGGCGGTGCCAGGCCAGCCAAGGCAGTGCCAGCGGGCAGAGAGAGGGGATGGCAATGGGGAAAGAAGTGAGGTGGCAGTGACCAGCAGTGATGGAGATGCAATGGGGAGGGTGGGGACGCACTGGCTGGCGCGGTTCCCAGATCAGCTCCCAGGTCGCCTCCTGCAGAGGGACACTGCTGGTGGGGGTGGCAGCAGCAGCAGAGGCAGGGTGATGGGGGCGGCGTCATCCCCTGATCGGCTTACCTGGTCACCTCCTGCAGAGGGAGGTCAGACTTCGGCTTAGGCCTACTCCTGGAGGGGGGAGCAGGCCTAAGCCTTCAGTAGGACATCCCCTGAGGGCTCCTGGACTGTGAGAGCGTACAGGCTGGGCTGAGGGACCCCCCAGAGTGCAGGAATTTTTGTGCACCGGGTCTCTAGTCTATAATAATAAAAAGGTAATATGCTAATTAGACCAGACGTCTTCCGGACGTCATTCCAGACATCCTTCCTGACAAAGCTGGGCTGGAGGAAACTCAGCTGGGGTCCCCAGTCCTGCGGGCGGCCCAAGGGAAGCAGGACCGGGGTCTTGGGTGCCTGGGGGCAGCCAGAAGTGGGAAGCAGCCCAGGTCCTGGGTGCCTGCCGGCGGTTGGAGGAGGGAAGTCCAGGTCCCATGTGCTGGAGGGAAGCCGGTGCCGGCAGCCTTGGGAAGGAAGGCCTACTCTTGCATGGATTTTCAAGCATCAGGCCTCTAGTCCATATAATAAAAGCCTAAGCAAGCATTATGGCATAATGACCAGAACGACCAGTCACTATGATGCACACTGACCATCAGGGGGCAGACGCTTAATGCAGGAGCTGCCCCCTGGTGGTCAGTGTGCTGCCACAGGGGGAGCGCCGCTCAGCCAGAAGCTGGGCTCACAGCTGGTGAGCACAGCAGTGGAGGAGGGAGCAGTGAGCCGAGCAGTAAGGAGCAGCGAGCAGGCAGGCAGTAAGAAGCGAGGGGTGCTGGACTGTGAGAGGGATATCCAACTGCCAGCTTAGACCCATGGGCAGATAGACATCTCCTGAGGGGTCCTGGACTGCGAGAGGGCACAGGCCAGGCTGAGGAACCCTCCCACCTCCAGTGCACGAATTTCGTGCACCTGGCTTCTAGTCCTATATAATAAAAGGCTGGTATGCAAATTGTCCCCCCAAAAATTCAACCGGAAGACTGGGAGTTCAATCACTTGCTATGACATGTGTTGACCACCAGGGGGTAACACAGAACATGGCAGGTGACCAGCGGTGACAGTGAGGTGCTGTGGGAGTGAGGGAAGGAGGAGTTGGGAAGGCCAGGAGGCAGGGAACCACATGGTGGCAATGCGGGTGGCAATGGGAGGAGGAGGCAGGGAGGCTGGGAACCTGATCTGCTCTGATTGCTGGCCAGGCCTAGGGACCCTACCCATTCACAAATTTGTGCACCGGGCCTCTAGTATGTATATGTTTCTTATAACATAAACAAATACCAATATTTAAGCATGGCTTTCTATAATTTCACCTTGTCTCAATAAAAAGTTCTAAGAAAAATTTCAACTAGTCTGTTTATTTGCCACCTAGTTAGGAAGGCAGGTTTGTAATGGCAATCATTTGCTAATAGAACTTGAAATAGCAATTATCTATTAGGATATATGAAAAAAGAGTACTTTGCCTTTTCAAATGCTATTCCACCAACCTTCCTCAATAAAACATGAATAAATACAAATTTAAAAGATAGAACTGAGATTGAGAAGTAGGATATATTCATGAATTCATTTTTATGCCTTTGGCTAAACTACATCCCTCATTGAGTCAGTTTGAAACTGTTTGCACGGTAGGTGTTTCACCTAGTAATGATTTCGCAGCTGGTACATGCATGACATCAATGTTTACTGGCATCCTCAATGCCAGTTATTTCTAAGAAGCTCTCTTCCAAGATTGAACAAATTATCTATCAAGTGCAGTAGTGCATGACAACACCCAAGATACAATTTGTAGTTATGCACAGGCTCTCATTATTTGGTGTAAATTAAATCCCAAATCATTAAACTTTAAAAATAATATAGGTACCTTGTATTAAAAATAGGATCAATGGAAAGACCTACTAGGGCATTCATTTAGTCCATAATTTGAGTAGTAATGAGCATGGAAGTATGTTCAATCCCTCCACAATTATTTACTTTGCTTTAGAAGACAAAAATTTATGTCAAACACATCACAAAAATGCTCAGGCCAGCTAGTTAAATCTATGCCACTAGAAATGCACCTACAAAATTGACCAAGAGAAAAGACAACACAAGCAATGATGATAAGAAATAAAATACTCTGAAATTTACAAAGTTATAAGTCAACAAAATATGTAGCATGTCTGCTGAATAACTATTAGCAATTCACACTTCTATGTGTCTGAAGGTTTCTCTCCCCCCACATATGCTGTAAGCTTAAAAAAAAGTAAAGTAGATGGAAAGAGATTTTCCTTATTTGTTTCCTTATCAATTTCATGAAAGATGGCAATACCTCCTGGACAATGAGTTTAAAATATCTGTAGTCTCTCCTGCTGTGCTTTCTATGAATTTTGATGATACTTTATATGAGCCTCAAAGCTATTTGATGTTGCTATACTTTTAATCCATGAGTCATAGCCCATCAAAAAACATTTAGTCACAAGCCAGCATAGAGTAAATATTATCTAACACAGCTTGTTTTGTTGTTGGTTAACCAGTGCAATAAGCATATACTATGATACAGTGTTATATCTCAACACTGTGAATGTTGATGAAAAGCATTAAACACTCAAACTAACCTAGCTCAGGTGTGATTTCACTCTGCATTAGCACTGTTTTAAACACAATTTAGACCCTGTGGTGTAGCTGAATCTGTGAAATTTAGGAAAGAAGAAAAGGGCTCTAATGGCTTTATCTAAAAATGTCTAAATGTAATTAAACATTTGATTCATATGGTTCTCTCTCATTATCGTTCAGTTTCATGAGGGCAGGCACTTTCAAATTTTTTTCCTCCAGTATAGTTTTGTTATATAGCATTTTCCTGTCATGGTAGATAGCATGTAGTTGTTAAATGAATGAGTAAATAAATGAAAGTAACTGGCATGTTCAAATTTTTGAGTCTTTCTGCATGCAAATGACCCTGCTGGGCAGGAGATAGTTTGAACTGTATCTTGTAAATGATCACAAACAGACTTTTTGGTGTTTGAAATACTGCGGGGGGCCTGATGCAGTGGGGGCCAGACATGGTGGGGATCTCCCTTTTCCGCGTCCTGCGCGGAAAGAGAGATGAACGAACCGGTTCTAAATGGAGACGGCCAGGGATTGAGAAAATAATAGAAATAAAGAAAACAAGACGCAGAAATAGATTCATGAAGCTGGGAGCCTGGGTGGATCTTTCTGTGCCTGGCTGAGGCCACAGAACCGATCCAGACTGCAAAGCTGAGGCTTTATTTATAATCAGGGACAAACAAGGCAATTGACAATGTTCTTGTAAGTTTCACTTGTTTTGGCAGCACTTGCTGCCCCTCCCACAGCCCACTAGCTTCCCAGGAAAGATCTAAAGATCAGTTACAGGATCAAGCTTAATTATGCTTAGAGGACTGTGCCCTTCCAAGCTTGGGACTTGTTTGTGACTTTGCCAGCAGGTCAGTCCAAGGCTTAACCCTATAACCGCTTCCTACAAAATACTTCGATAAAAATTTAATTAAAAAATACTAACATTGAAAGAAATTTGGAACCAAGTCAGTGCAAACTGCCAACCAATTCTAAAATACTCTTTACATTAGTTCAGCTTGTGGTAGGCTGATTCTAAGATGATCCCAGACTCTTGATGTTGCTAATGCTCGTGTCTATGCCTTCTCTGAAAAACTTGTCTTTCTGCTTAGAAAACTCTTATATTTTAAGCTTTATTGTTCAGATTATTACAGATTTTCCTCTTTTTTTCCCCCATAGCTCCCCTTTACCCAGTTCCCACCCCCCCAGGCTGTCAACCCGCCCCCCCCCATTGTCTTCGTCCATAGGTGTAAGCTCTTTGTCCAATCTTTTCCCACACCCCCACACCCCCATCCTTAGAATCAGAGGCATGGAAAGGGAGTGGCCTGAAAACTTTTATTTTAAGATGGAAAGATTATAAGTCCTGAGCTACATCTTAGAGAACAAGTTCAAATGCCATGACTTACAGATAAAAAAGGGTGGTACAGATAAGCTAGAGGACTTGCTTATGGACACATATCTAGTCCAGCTGAGCTGGAACAAAGGGAAAGTGTTTTCTCCATTATCCTGTGCTATTTGTAGATTGTATCTCCAACAACCTTAGCACCATCTTCAGTCACCATCATTCTCTTCATTTGCAAACATTTTCTTAGCTGAGAAAGTGACCAGAAACCATGGTGATATCTTTATCAGAATGTCTCAAAGGGAAGGAGTGGAAAAGATAATGTGTAAGGACTCATAGCATGAATTATTAGAAGATATGATGTACATAAAATACAGGGCTGGGTCTTGCAGCTCTGGATGCTCCACTCCTTGAGTCTGTTTCAGTTACCCTCTTTGACATACACAATATAGTAGCGTAGAATTTTCCCTGCATTTCTGACTGTTCCCTCAGAATTATTTACTGGATCATCTGTTTCCTTCATTATATCATCAATAGGAGAACTTTTAAAGAATGAATTCTCAGCTTCCTTCTCTTTCATGCCTGGAAAACATAATCAAATATCCTAACTTCAACTCTGCTATTTCTGTGAATTACTTCTAACTCTATATGTGTATGTGGAGCCTTCCATTTTCATGTGCTACCCTAGCTCTCTCCCTCATTGTCTTCTCTCCCTCCGCCCCTCTGTCACACATATACATATGCGCACATGCACACACACACATACACACACACACACACAAATATACACATACACACACCACTATCATCATCAAATTTAAGTCTGTAGCCCCACTATCCTCTTTGTTATTAGGACTAAAACCTCCAGGTCACCTTGACTGTATCTTTTTATTGACTATCACATCTACCAATTACTAATTCCTAACATTTCACACAGTATATTTCTTCTCCATTCTATGATTAGTCTCTTAATTTAGAAATTCAGTAATTTGTCACTCAGTTTATTATGATATATTGAAATCTATGTGTCCTTCTTTAGCTTATCTTGCCTTCAAATGATTTAACTATTAGTCTTTTTAAAAAAACATGTTACTTTCATCTCTTAACATCCTCCCCATAATAAGCAGCCACCAATATACTCTCTGTCTCTATAGATTTTCATACTCTGGACATTTCATGTGAATGCAATTATACACTATGTGTTCATTTGTGACCTGCTTCTTTGACTTGGCATAATGTTTCTAGTCCTATGCATGTTGTAACATGTATCAGTACTTCATATCTTTTTAATACTGAGTAATATCCCTTTGTATGGACATAGCATACTTTATTTACCCATCCATCACTTGGTGCACACCAAACTTCATTTTTATTAAGGGTACAAAGAGAAAGTTACAGTGAGAAAAATTATTTGTAAATGATTGAACATTTACAGTTTTATACTTACAGTTTTGTATTTACAGTTGTTTATTTATTCTAAAATTTTGTGTACATGACTTTGATACCAAGGCAAGAAGAACAAAAAAGAAAATACACCATTTCCACCTTCAATTGCTGGTAGTTATTGAAATAACTTACAGAGAAGGAAGCTGAATAAGTTTCCAAAATGTGAAAAAACAGCAGAGCAATTCAGTTTAAGGAGTCATTAATTTCCATTATCCCCTCTTACAAATAAGACAGTTGTTAATAGCCCAACATTTTATTTTAAAGTTCCTTTCTACCATGACAAGAATAATGAACAATGCTAGTAGAACAATTTTTTAAAAAATATATTTTATTGATTTTCCACAGAGAGGAAGAAACATCGATGAGAGAGAAACATCGATCAGCTGCCTCCTGCACACCCCCCACTGGGGATATGCCCACAACCAAGGTACATGCCCTTGACCGAAATCGAAGCTGGGACCCTTGAGTCCGCAGGCCGATGCTCTATCCACTGAGCCAAACTAGTTAGGGCAGAACAATTTTTTTTAAATAAAGGACTGAATTGATAGTGGTAGGCTGGGTCATATGAAATTGCTGTTTTTGTAGAGAAAAAAATATTATATAATATGATTAATTTAAGCCTACCAGAAATGACTGAAATTCACTGATGGTAATAAATAGTTTTTTTCATTTACTTTGATAAATGTGGTAGATTGATATTAAAGTGAAAGAAATATATAAATACTGTTGTTATAATAATCAAATATCACAAATAATCACATTAGAGTATTAAAGTTTCTTTTTTTTCTCTATTCTTCTTTCTGGGAGAATTTACACCTACAACTTCTTTTATGCGGAAATTCAACATTCACATCACTAATTTGTCCTCAACATTCCAAAAGTCATGCTGGCATAAGCCAATTTTTTTTTTTATAGACTAAGCTAGTAATTATGTCTTGGCTCAAAATAATACCCTTGAGTAAACAGATTTACTAACAAAAATTTCATATAACAACAACAAAAAAAAGGATTCAGGAATGAATAGGAGAGGTGAAAGTAGTCATATCCAGATCCACTGCCTTCTTTCTACTATATAAGCATATTTTCACTAGCTTATAGATTTCCATAAAGAGTTTATATACCCCCATTTAATTAAATCTACATTTTCTTGATTGACTTATCATATATCTCAAGGAAGCTTCACTACAAGATGACTTATAAAGAGCAGAAGTGAAATCTCAACAATTTTAATGCTTTGTCAAGCAAAGTCTGAAGGTAAACAACCTCTCCTTTCAGGTACGTTGGTCCTTGCTGACTGAATTCACTTCCTCTTATCCAGATAGTTTATAAACAATTTAACACAGTTTCCTTTAGAATGAAGACTTACTCGAATAAATTACATTTTCTACATGTTGTTTTTCTGTTGTTTTTTGCCACTCTGTGTATAGCATGTTTTAAAGTGATTATATTAGCACATTAGTACATGTAGCATACCTGAAGGAAATACTGTGAAAATTAATTAAATTATATGTACTTTATCTTACCAAATGAATAATGATGGCAAGCATTAAATAAAGTAATTAAGCTCTTTTTCATATTTAATATACACACTGAGTGTCCAGATTATCATGATATCTGAATGCATAATAATCTGGCCATTCAGTGTGTGTGTGTATATATATTAGAGGCCAGGTGCATGAATTCGTGCATGGGTGGGATCCGGCCAGCCTATCCAGGGGGAGGGGACATGGGCGGTTGGCCAGCCTGACTGCTGGTTAAACTCCTGGCTGAGGGGACAATTTGCATATTAGCCTTTTATTATATAGGATATACACTGAGTGGCCAGATTATTATGTGTTCAGAGATCATAATAATCTGGCCACTCAGTGTACATTGAAAGCGGCATATACACACACTATATGATAAACATTTTTTTCGGGTAGAGTGCTGATTGGAATCTAACAGAGAATAGAGCTACACATATTATAGCTATTAACATTTTGTGCTGATAAGAATGCACAACCAAAAGAGCTTGCAGACCACTGACACAGAAGTTTTTAGCATTGTACTTCACTACAGAAATAAAGAGATTAAAAAAAAAAAAGCTCTAGTTGCAAAGAATATAAAAACTATCTTAAATTATAGACCAAGATGTCCTATCTATGTTAAATCTCAGAGAACTTTGATAATTATTTTTGTTGTTATTTAGGCAGTCTTTGTGCCCTATTTAATAGCCACAAAATGCCAGGAGGGCTTTAATGTAATGGCAGTCAATGTGAAAGAAAAAAAAGGATATAAACTGTTATTGATTTAGAAACAGACGTGTTATTCTTAATGTCCCATGTAGCACATAAACTCTCTGTATAACTCACAACAAAACCATCACGTTGTAAAGTTATTGGTGATTTTCAACTAAGTATGCAGTAGCGTTCACTTTATAAACATGAAATGAGAAAATAAAACATTTAATTTTTACCATGTTTTCCTATTTGGGATATATCTTCTTATCAGTAGATTTCCTTCTTACCATATTTTACTACCTTTCTATAAAATAGATTATTATAGAAAGGTAGTAAAATATGGACCTACTGTTGGATAACAAGAGCTAATGAGATGAAGCCAAACACTTTAAACAGTATGTTTTTTTTTAAATTAATATCAATTTCATAAAATTTATAAAATAACAGTGAAGTAAAAGAAAACATTTAGATGGACCACTTAAAATTCATTATCTTGCCATACATAAGTACTGTTAACATTTTTATAGATACCCTTTTAATATTGTACATGTATTTATGGGTACGTACATACACACATGCACAGTTATACACAAATTTACCTTTATGATGTTTACATATGGATAATACTTACAAATACCTTTATTTTTCCAGAATTATATAAACAATCATTCATGTATTTTTTATTAATTTTACTATTTCATATATTATAACAAAGTATGAATGTCTCTGTAATTTATTTTGGTTTATTGTTTAAAATCAGGACCTCATTTCATTTTTATCCAAAACCTCAAATTTAATAATTTTTGTTTTAATGCAAAATTATGTTATTACTAGAGGCCCAGTGCACGAAATTCATGCACGGAAGGGGGATGTCCCTCAGCCCAGCCTGTACCCTCTCCAATCTGGGACATCCCTCTCATAATCCAGGATTGCTGGTTCCCAACTGCTCGCCTGCCTGCCTTCCTGATTGCCCCTAACTGCTTCTGCCTGCCAGCCTCATCACCCCCTAACCACTCTGTTGCCAGCCTGATTGATGCCTAACTGCTCCCCTGCCAGCCTGTTTGCCCCCAACTTCCCTCCTCTGCTGGCCCAGTCACCCCTAACTGCCCTTCCCTGCAGGGTTGATCGCCTCCAACTGCCCTCCCTTGCAGGCCGGATGCCTCCCAACTGCCCTCCCCTGCTGGCCATCTTGTGGTGGCCATCTTGTGTCCACATGGGGGAAGCCATATTGTATATTGGAGTGATGGTCAATCTGCATATTATTATTTTATTAGATAGGATAGAGGCCTGGTGCAGGAGTGGGGGCCAGCTGGTTTGCCCTGAAGGGTGTCCCGGATCAGGGTGGGGGTTCCCTTGGGGCGTGGGGTGGCCTGAGCAAGGGTCCTGTGGTGGTTTGCAGGCTGGCCACGCCCCCTGGTGACCCAAGTAGAGGCCCTGGTATCTGGAATTTATTTACCTTCTACAATTGAAACTTTGTAGCTTGGAGCAGAGCAAAGTCTCCTGCATGCTTCATAGCCAGCAGCCATTTCTGTTTGGGTTAATTCACTTTCAATAATTAAAACTTTGTAGCCTTAAGCGGAGGCCTGGGCCGGGCCAGGGTGTGTGGAAAGCTTTGCTTTCTCCATTGCCGCGGGCAACCTTGGCCTGGTCTCTCCAGCTTCGTGCCTGCTGCCATTCTGTTTGAATTTGTTTACCTTCTATAATTGAAACTTTGTAGCTTGAGTGGAGGCTTAGGCCTGACAAGGGCATGTGGAAAGCTTGGCTTCCTCTGTTGCCTGGGAAACCTTGCTCTCTGTGACTGTAGCCATCTTGTTTGGGTTTATTTGCATACTCGCCCTGATTGGCTGGTGGGCGTGGCTTGGCTGGTGGGCGTGGCTTGGGCATAGTGAAGATGCGTTCCATTTGCATATTACCCTTTTATTAGGTAGGATTTTTTTCTGATTCATTTGAAATTTCAACTCTAGTGCAGTCTCAACTGTATAAGAACATATATTATCTGTTTTTCTCATCTATATACTATTGCAGTTACTTTACCACTTTAAAAAAATTATTGATTGATTTTTATTTGAGAGAGAGAGAAACTCCAATTTGTTATTCCACTTATTTATGCATTCATTGGTTGCTTCTTGTATGTGCCCTGATCAGGATCAAACCCGAAACCTTGGCATATCAGGATGATGCTGTAACCAACTAAGCTTCCCATTTATTCCTGTACTTATACTAGAGGCGTGGTGCACAAAATTCGTGCACTCGGGTTAGGGGGTCCTCAGCTGATTGCAAGAGGGCGCAGGCCAGGTCGAGGGACCCTACTGGTGCACGACTGGGGCTAGGGAGGGATGCGGGAAGTTGGCCAGCAAGGGAGGGCTCCAGGGCATGTCCGGCCCGTCTCGCTCACTCCCAATTGGTCAGACCCCAGCAGCAAGGTAACCTACCGGTCAGAGCGTCTGCCCCCTGGTAGTCAGTTCACATCATAGTGACTGGTTGACCAGTCGACTGTCTGCCCCTTGGTGGTCAGTTCACATCATAGCAAGCAGTTGAGTGGCCTTATCATATCATTAGCATATTACACTTTGATTAGTTGAATGGCCGACCAGATGACTGGACACTTAGCATATTAGGCTTTTATTATATAGGATTTTCTATTATACAATTATAATATAGGCTATTTTTAATGATTGCATAACATGAAATACAATCAACATAAATTTAACTTCACCTAATTTCCTCCTTCACCATTATGAACTTGAGATACTAAAGTTGAAAAGACACACCCTCTCTCGCTTTCTCACTCTCCTTTTCTTGAATCAACTCTGATACAGCTTCTAAGGACCTCACCATCCCATCTAACACTGTACTAAATGTGTTCCAAATACTTTTACACATTTATAGATTTATGTTTTTGGAGTTATTGTTAAGAATTTATTCACAGTGAAGGTCACATGACTTTTCATAATTCCAGATTCAAAGAGTTTTAACAGGATATTTATTTTCTCTTCAACTCATTAAAACAAAGACACCAGAGTCTTTCAGGAGGCAAAATTTTGCTTTCCATGTATATGATCCACTTAAAGTTGACTGTCTCCTTTGGCTAGAAATGACTAGTTCAGATGCTATTCAATTTTTGATATTATTGAAAAAAATGAGCTTGGATAGTCCAGAAAGGTTTATTTTTAGTAAAGAGTAGTAAAAGGAAAAACTTATAATCCCTTTATATGTCTTTTTCTATTTCATGATTAGATTTCTTAGAGACACAGAAAAATAAGAAAGATCCTATCTAATAAAAGATTAATATGCAAATTGACCATCACTCCAACACATAAGATGGCCACCACACGTGGTCAAAGTTGGCCGCCCCTATGTGGACACAAGATGGCCACCACAAGATGGCCAGCAGGGAGGGCAGTTGTGGGTGATCAGGCCAGCAGGGGCGGGAAGTTGGGAGGGACCAGGCCTGCAGGGGAGGGCAGTTGCGGGGGATGCAGGCCTGCAAGGGAGAGCAGTTGGAGGGGACCAGGCCTGCAGAGGAGGGCAGTTGGGGGCAACCAGGCTGGCAAGGGAAGGTAGTTAGGGATGACCGGGCCAGCAGGGGAGGGCAGTTAGGGGCAATTGGGCTGGCAGGGGAACAGTTAGGTGTTGATCAGGCTGGCAGGGAAGTGGTTAGGGGGTGATCAGGCTGGAAGGCAGAAGCAGTTAGGGACAATCAAGCAGGCAGGCAGGCGAGAGGTTGGGAACCACCGGATCAGGCCTAAACGGGCAGTTAGACATTCCTTGAAGGGTCCCAGATTGGAGAGGGTGCAGGCTGGGCTGAGGGACAAACCTCCCTCCCTCCCTCCGTGCACGAATTTTGTGCACTAGGCCTCTAGTTATAAATAAAACATAAAAATTGAACAAATTGCTTTGGCCAAAATACATGCAGTTATATACATAGAGTATGGAGTCAAATTAGTAGTCAGTACTAAGTAAATAAAAAGTAACTATTTAGAAAGCAACTTTACTGAGAAACCACTATACAAGATTATTACATTTGTAAAAAGGTCAGAGAGTTGAGTCTTTGTAATCTTGTAAATCAATAAAGATAATTTTTTTATGTAATTTGTATTTGGCTCTTGGTTTTGTTTTTGTTTTGGTACAAATAAAATAAATATTTATAGTGCTCTGTATTATCACAATAAGTATAATATAAATGGATAAAAAGGGAAAGATGACTCTGTAGGCATTAGAAATGTATCTATTCTGTCCTTTCTCGTACTTATTTCTATTTGCCTTGTTGCATTATGGAAATTATTGTTCACCTCCTATACAATGGCTAAGTTCTTAATAAAGCTAAATTTCATTCTCTCCAAACTATCATTAAAGGTTTAAGAGATTTCAGCTGGGATAAAGGGAGAGAGAAAAAAGTTTGGGGTAGGGTAAAGAATAAAATGCAAATAAAATAAATAAGTTTTTCAAGCCTATATTAGTTCATTATTTTAAAATCAATTCACATTTCATCGTCAGAGTTTATCATTAGAAAATGAAGTCAACCTTATTTTAAATAGTTATTTTTGTATTAAAGCATCACACACATTTAAAATAATGAAATGCTATTGCATAGGTGAAATAAAAATTTCAAACTTAAATTTTTGAAGCCTGAAAGCCTGAAAGAAAGAAAAAAACAACAGCTAAGGATGACTAATGATCAATGTGACAATCTGATTTTCCAGGCCAGTTTAGAGGTATAACTTTTTCCAGGATTGAGTTAGATACCATAAAATAATTACAGAACATCACAGTGAAAGATTTAGTTAGTGTCTGTTTGTGTTACAGGCTGCAAACAGTGTCTAGAATATCCCCAGCTATTTACCTATGTATTCAGATACCCTATTGTTTGTGCACTAAACTGCTAAGCTTCATAAGGAGTTTGCATTTTTCAATCACATTAACTTTGTGTGTGTGTGTGTATGTGTGTGTGTGTATGTGTGTGTGTGTGTGTGTGTGTGTGTTAAAGTACTTTCAGTTAAGGAAATCTATAGTTGATGAAAGGAAATCAGGTGTTATTGTAATACATTTAAACATATTATAAGGAGTGAAATGCATATCTGGAATTAGTAAAATTATTGCCATTTCCTCTACAGAAAATTCTTTCAGAGTCATTTAAAAAAATCATTCTGGTTTATTTTCCTGAAACTATGTGAATGACTGAAAACATCAATAGAGGGCACTAACAGGCTGTCTGCAAAGCCTTTCCTTTCATTGCTGTGACAATGAAGCTGAGCTGGGAAGGCAGTGCCTATTAGCTGCATAAAGTTCAGATGTGGTTTCGGAGATGAAGAAAAACAACAACATCTATATTTGTCCTTGAGCCAAAAGATAAATTTACAAAACGAATTCATTCAAATGTGATTTACTTTCTTTATATCAGATTTTATCTACTAGCTTTACATATTCTTTCTAATGCCTTATTTTGTCTGTGGCCCTTTCAAATAAGATGTATTTATAGTTTAGACCTCATTGAAGATAACTAAACTCAAAACATAAGAATATGTAGTCAGGCAGTTAATTCTTGGTGATCTATATTGATGGAGGTATACAGTATAGGAACATTCCCAAATAAGAACTATCTACAAATAAGTTTTGGTTTTGACATCTATTTTTTTTTTTTTAGTTCATTTTTGAAACTAGCCAAAAATGATTATAGAAATCTGTGGTGAAACACAAACCTTAAAATAAACAACTAGTAACGGTGATCCAAAGAGAGTTATTTAAACATTTTGGAACGATAAAACATGGGCAGAAGCTACTTTACAGCATGTGACTTTAGAAACTTCAGAAAAGTCTTTCTGATTTCAAGGGCTTTCAGAAGTGCAATCAAACCATATGTCCAGAAGCAGGAGAAATGGAATATTTGTGAATAGTATTGGCAACAACTAAAGGGATTATAAGTACAGAGATTAAAAATTATGTTAGGAAATGACCGTGATGGAGCTAGAGAGCATCTGAAGTTTGTACTCCTCTTTATTTTATAAAATCAGTTTATTATTTTACTAGAGGCCCGGTGCACGAAATTTGTGCACGGGGGGGGGGGCGGGGGTGTCCCTCAGCCCAGCCTGCACCCTCTCAAATATGGGACCCCTCTCACAATCCAGGACTGCTGGCTCCCAACTGCTCGCCTGCCTGCCTTCCTGATTGCCCCTAACCGCTTCTGCCTGCCAAACAGATCACTCCCTAACCACTCCCCTGCCAGCCTTATTGATGCCTAACTGCTCCCCTGCCAGCCTGTTTGCCCCTAACTGCCCTGCCCTGCAGGCCTGATCACCCCTAACTGCCCTCCCATGCAGGCCTGGTCCCCCCCAACTGCCCTTCCCTGCAGGCCCGGTTGCCCGCAACTTCCCTCCTCTGCCAGCCTGGTCACCCCTACCTGCCCTCCCCTGTAGGCTTGATCGCCCCCAATTGCCCTCCCCTGCTGGCCTGATTGCCCACAACTGCCCTCCCCTGCTGGCCATCTTGTGGTGGCCATCTTGTGTTCACATGGGGGAAGGATCTTTGACCACATGGGGGCAGCCATCTTGTGTGTTAGAGTGATGGTCAATTTGCATATTACTCTTTTATTAGATAGGATAGAGGCCTGGTGCACGGGTAGGGGCTGGCTGGTTTGCCCTGAAGGGTGTCCCAGATCAGGGTGGGAGTTCCCTTGGGGCGTGGGGCAGCCTGGACAAGGGGCCTGTGGTGGTTTGCAGGCCTGCCACGCCCCCTGGCGACCCAAGAGGAGTCCCTGGTATCTGGGATTTATCTTCTCAATTGAAACTTTGTAGCCTGGAACGAAGCCAAGCCTCCTGCTTGCTCTGTGGTGGCAGCCATTTCTGTTGGAATTTATTTATCTTCTATAATTGAAACTTTGTAGCCTTAAGCGGAGGCCTGGGCTGGCCAGGGAAAGCTTGGCTTCCTCCATCGCCGTGGGCAACCCTAGCCTCCTGCTCTCTCTAGCTCAGTGGCTGCCGCCATTTCTGTTGGGATTTATCTTCTATAATAGAAACTTTGTAGCCTTGAGTGGAGGCCTTGGCCATCTAGGGTGTGCGGAAAGCTTGGCTTCCTTCATCGCCAGGGAAACCCAAGCCTCTATCCTGCTCTCTCTGTGGCCGTAGCCATCTTGGTTGGGTTAATTTGCATACTAGCTCTTGATTGGCCGGTGGGCGTGGCTGGTGGGAGTGGCTTATGGGTGTAGCAGAGTGATGGTTAATTTGCATATTACTCTTTTATTAGGTAGGATTTTTTAAAAATCAGCTATAGTACTATACCACATTGAGAAACATATTAGGACTCAGGGAGCTAGATCTTCATTCATACAGTATCTCTAAAATGTTAAAGAAGTATCAAAATAAAAAGAAGTAGGACCTTAAGAAGTGTAGTTAATAGGCCTAGTTTTCCTTAACTTTAAAATGAATATAATTTCAGCTGTTTAAGTTGAACTGAACATTAAATATGAATGTATATCTAAAGTACCTGTTGTGTTTTGCTGTTCAATAAATGCTTCTTCACGTTCCTTACCCCCTTCCTTTTTCTTTTAAAATTAGTTCCTTCATCTATACCAATCTTTATTTGAATATAACAAGTTGTCATAGGCAGTATTATTACTGGAATTACTTTGCCACAAAGTATGTTATTTGGTTGAAGCCTATGTTTTATTTCCTCTTGTCTTTTTGCTAAATATGCATGAAATGAGATTTTATTTGCATCACTTAAAATACAGTGTGAAAGTGAGTAAATCTGGAATTAGATAAAAGTTTCTTGCTCAACAGAATAACCTTCATTGCTAAAATTTTGAAGAAATTATATACATGGATGTATGTGTAAATCCAATTTGGAATCATATATGTATATATGATTCTTAATAATATAATGAATAATTATTGATAAGGCAACAACACATTGATGTCCATAACTAAATACAAGTTGTGTAAGTTCAACAAGTGAGGAGATAGAAGAGGGCTAGGTAGTCAGGGATGGGACCATGGGTGTGTGTGTGTGTGTGTGTGTGTGTGTGTGTGTGTGTGTGTGTGGAGAAGAACTAGAAAGTCCAAGCATAACAGAATCTTGCAGATGCAGACAGGATGCAGCTTGTTGAATGTTCCCTGTTCCAAGAAAAACCACAGAGACAAACAAAATGACCTAGAACTGAACCCAGCTGGCGGGAGTTGCTAAGGCAACCTGGGTGAGGGGAGAGGAGAGGGAGATGAGATTAGACCCTAGTAGGCGGGAGTTGCCAGGGCAACCCAGCTGGGCAGAAAGGAAGCCGGAGGGAGCCATGAGCTTTAAAATGTATGGATGTTGTTAAGGCAGAATCATTTGATAGGACCAATCAGGAGCTAGCAAAACATATATCTACCCACAGACAAAGAAGCACATTCTCTTCTCTCACTGACGTGCTGGGTTCCTCGCTGTCCCGTGGCAGGAGACATGCTCCCCTGCACCCATGTGACTTATGGCCATGTGGGACTCCACACATGAACTAATGGACTTTAATTAGCTTGTATGCTGAACTACACCCAGTTGCAACAAGGAACAGAAGCTCTGGACACTGGCCTGCTTTTGGCTCTCCTGGAACCGCATCTGCATCTTTTCTAGGACTGGCTTAAGGGGCTTTTGCAGAAGACCGGAGAAGAACCAAGCAACGCTTAGAGAGATGGAGTTCTACTTTATTATTATTACTAGAGGCCCGGTGCATGAAAATTCATGTACTGGAGGGGGGCGTCCCTCAGCCCAGTCTGCCCCCTCTCACAGTGTGGGAGCCCTCAGGGGTGGGAGGCAATGCCCCATCACACCTCTGCTGCTGCCACAGCTGGCAGCACAAGCCTCGGCCAGCCCTGGTTACCTGAGCCTCGGGCGGCCCTGGGAGGCTGGGGGGCTAAGGGGACTGGGGGACTCCGGAAGCAGGTGCGTGGCAAGGCCCCAGCGGGACTGAGGGAACTGGGCGCCGCCATCTTTGAGGGTGGGACAGTCAATTAGCATATTCCCTCCTTATTGGCTGTGGGTACTGCCATCTTTGCGACAGCATGAGGGTCAATTAGCACATTCCCTCTTTATTTGATAAGACTAGGGGCCTGTGCACAAAATTCTTGCACCGGGGGTCGGGGGTCCCTCAGTCCAACCTGCCCCCTCTCACATACTGGGAGCCCTCAGGGGATGTCCTACTGACGGCTTAGGCCCGCGCCCCACAGGGAGCATACCTAAGCCGCAGTTTGGCCTCCCTTTGTGGGACACAACCAGGCTGGTCAGGGGAAGGCACCAGCCCCATGACCCCACTGCTGCAGCCACTGTCAGTCACCACAGCCACCAAGGTGTTTTCATCAACATGGACTCCAGTCCCTTCACCAAGAAAAAATGACAACTTTCTTTAGGCATTTTCAAGATGTGTCTTTCATAGGATATGGATTTCTTTATTTATTTTTTATCCTCACCTGAGGGTATGTTTCCAATGACTTTTAGAGAATGTGGAAGAGAAAGGGAAAGACAGAGAGAAACACTTTGATTGGTTGCCTCCTGCATGAGCCCTGATCTGGGCCCCGGCCAGGGAAGAGCCTGCAACCTCAGTACATGCCTTTGATCAGAATCAAACCCAGACCCTGCTGTCTGAAGGCTGAGGCTCTATCCACTGAGTCAAACCGGCTAGGGCAGGATATGATATTTCTTTTTTTTAAAAAATGTATTTTATTGATTTTTTACAGAGAGGAAGAGAGAGGGATAGAGAGTTAGAAACATCGATGAGAGAGAAACATCGATCAGCTGCCTCTTGCACACCCCCTACTGGGGATATTCCCACAACCAAGGTACATTCCCTTGACCGGAATCGAACCTGGGACCCTTGAGTCCACAGGCCGATGCTCTATCCACTGAGCCAAACCGATTTCGGCAGGATATGATATTTCTTAGCCCTTCCAGCAGCGGACCTTCGTTTTTTTCTCCAGAAGTGTGGTGGAAAAACCCTAGATCACCTTTTTGAATTCTTATTACTCAAGTTACTAAGAATATTACCAGTGGCATACAGGAAGCTTAGCCAATGTGCAGTCAGAAAAGGTGTTTCCTCTATAGTTCACACGAATGGAGGGTTGGGCCCTGCCCAAGCCTAAAGCCTCTGGCCAAAGCTTTAGGCCTGGGAAGGGGACCTCCAGCTCCCTCTGATCACCGGCTCAGCCCCTGCCCAGTCCTGCCCAGACCGAAAGCCTCAATCAATCGCAGGGGGTCCGCTCCTGCCCAGGCTGAAAGCAGACCCCCAGCTCCCTGCTCAGGTGATCAATCGCAGGGGTTCCGCTGGTGTACCAGGCCAAAGCAATGTCCAGCTCCCTTGGATCGATTGCAGGGGGTCCGCTCATGCACCAGGCCGAAGAAAACCCCCAGCTCGCCGCCTCCAATGGCAGGGGGTCCGCTCGTGCACCAGGCCAAAACCCACCGCAGGCAGCTTTTGGCCTGGAGCTGGAGTGGACACCCAGCTCCCCGCCTCCGATGGCAGCGGTCAGCTCTGGGAGCCTATGTATGCAAATTAGCCGCCATCTTGGTCAGGTTTATTTGCATAGTCGCTCTGATTGGATGGTGGGTGTGGCTTGGATGGTGGGCAGGGCTGGTGGGCGGGGCTTAGGCGTAGCGAAGGTCCGGTCAATTTGCATATTACTGTGTGGTTTTTTTTAGGTAGGATTACTCCAGTGGGCTCAGAGAAAAAGTCTTTCAAATTCTAAGCAGAGCAACAAGCAGAATTTTTCTTTTTATTAAAGAGCCAGCCCTATGTGTGCTTAGTAGTTATCTCGCTGGAAGCTTGTGGCCTTGAAAACAACACAGTTCTATCCAATTAAAAATACATCTGGCATGAGAGCATGGGATTATCTAGTCTCTGGCCTACAAGGTCAGACAGCTAAGTTTATCTTCCTTATTATTCAAGCAGGCTAGAAAGCAGTTATTTTTTCAGAATAAGGGGCTGTCTAAAAATTGTAGAGTTGACTTTACAGAATAAGGGACTATCTAAATAGCAGAGAATTTCAAACAGTAGTTTTACAAAATAGGGGTTAGCCTTCTCAGGGCATGGGACTGTGGAACCTGAGACAAGAAGCTTTACCAGCAACCGACTTTGGGTCCCCTCCCTGCCTGCTGCAAGGAGTCCATCCATCTCTCAATGAACTTTGTTTCTGCTTATCGTCTTTATCATTGAACTCATTCTCCAAATTTTGGGAGACAACAAATTCGAACCGAACATAGCACTTTGGTTTCATAAGGATCAGTCAACAAATTTGTCCATAAGACTTGATAGTGGTCATTAAAGTGATTAACTACATTTTAAAAGCCTATTTTAGAATAACCCCTTTGAAAATAGGGGTTGCTGGCTTTGGAAAGACCTCCTCAGTTTCTTTATCTGCAATTGATGGGGAAGATCAACACCAAAATGAAGACTGAAAGACCAGGAGCACGTTCATGGTTATATAACTGCCTCCCGGCCTGGGGAGCAGATGTTCTGCACATTCCAGATAAATTGTAAAATTGTGGAAGGTTGTAGCTGGGGAGATCTTCAGTCTGAGTAATACCTGTCGTTTTGGTCAAGAATTTATAAATGTCTTCCACCCCCAGGCAAACTGTGTGTCTGTTGAAGGGAGGACCAACGTGGTGAATTTTGGGTCAGTGCCCCACCCCATAGCGAACGGGGTTGGAGAAGAGAAAAATGCCCTGGAAGCTGTGCTAGAACCAGTCTCTCATGAATCCTTCGGGATTAATCACTGACACATTCCATTTTCTGGATCTGCAAAGCTGAGGAGCAGATGCTGGGATGCTGTGACCCTGGAAATGACTGCTCCCTGCCAGGCCTGGCAGCTGCCTGATCAGATGACACACTTACCCATTCTCTGACTCCAAGAGTGTTGGCATACAACCACATCAGCACTGTGAGCAGATGTAAGAGCTGGAGTTTCCGATTCAGAAACATCCCTGAATCACTGTGGAGAAGAGCAACACAAGAGAGCCACTGGACCCACATCTGACTGTGCTGGGGTTGGCAACCCTGGGTTGTGAGTTGTTATAAACCTCTTCACAGAAAATTGTCCTAAGAATTGGGAGGCTTTTCTCAGAATTCCTTCCTTGGAAGAGCTTGGTTTCATAATTGTCGGTTCTGGTATAAAGCATGGAGAAGATGGATAACTCTGGTCCAAGTTGTCAATTACCCACGGTTTCTGCTGATCCTACTTCTCTGCCTGCCACTGATGAAGCTAAGCTTCCAGATGCCACAGTGCTGAGTGGAAATTCCCAGGGTCACACGTGGCTTTTGTACATTGTGGATTGTTTGGACCATTGCCTTTCCTCAGCAGTCACCGTCTCATGTTTAAGACAGCAGAGCTCAAAGATTTTGGCTTCCAGGATTTCAAATGTACCAGGTCCCAAACTGCCATTATATCCCAACTTAATGTCTTCTCTAATTAAAAGGTGTCATTGATGTATTTTTAAAAATAAAAAATAAAAGTCTATTTTAAATGTAAAAAATGTAAAATATTATGAATATTTGCCTAAATAAAAGAATATAATGCTCAAAATTAAAATGTTTATTCTTACATTATAATCTTCTATTTCAATTATAGTGTGTCCATTATTTGTGTGTGGAATTTCCATTTGATTAATCTTACACAATTTTCTCTTATTTTCAAATCAATATTTTCTTTCATGTGTAGTCACATTATCAAAGTGTTACATTTTCCTCTAAAGATTTTTTAACTTTGCATCTTGAATTTGTAAACATTTTTTATACACTACTAAGGTTTTTCTTATATTTATGGTATTATCCAATTTTTATATATTTTACCTTAAAATAATTCAGTAAATTCATGCTTAGACTTGCATACATATTTAAACAATACTCAGATTCTTCCTGTCACCTTTCAGTGTCAACACTTGAATATTTAATAGGTGGTTTTGAAATAATTATCAGATATGAGCATGTTCTATTTTATGGACAGGCATGTGGATATCTTAACCAGGAAAATGTACTATAATGTACTCTAACAATTAAATTAACACTACCAATAAAAATTAAAATTGCAAGCAATATTTTTCTCTTTAGTATGTATCTAATTTTTTGCATATTTTTCTTTACATTTATTTAGCATATTCATGTGCATTTCTACATATGAAAATTAATTTTAAGAGTCAACTTCATGAATTTGGGGGCAATGCCATATTTTTCATTTAAATTAATCTCTCCATTTATAAAAGCCAGAAATGCTTACAAATACATTATACGTGTTATATTCTAGATATAACTACAAATCATGTTTTAAATAAAGTATAACAAAATAAAAATTATTATTTAATTATAGTCTATAAATATAAAATTTACAAAAAGGTTTTTAAATTAGTAATTTACAAAATAAAAAAATCTTTGAGAATTGATGTCCTAAATGTTCTATATTAGAATTTCAGTGAAATAATGAGGGATAAACAATTAACATTTTATAAACCTTAGTTTATGGGTTTGTATTTTTGTTTCAGAAAAACACACTATTAATGTTGATAAATGCTGTTTGTTCAAAAATTAGCACATATTGTTTAAGAAATCATAAGAAAAATAATTTTATATGCTCTTTCAACATACAGAAACAATTTTGTAACCTCCCAAAGTTTTATTCAGAGAATAAATATGTTAAAAAGGATACATTGGATTAAAAATTTTACTCATTGATATTTTTGTGAATATATATATGTGTGTGTGTGTGTGTGTGTGTGTGTATATATATATATTTATATATATACATATATATAAAATCTATATAATAAAAGTCTAGGTGGCATCTAGACTTTTATTATATAGGATACATGAAATCACCACAAGATGGCTGCCACATGATGACCACGCCCACAGCAGAGGTGGGGCCCAGTGGCCGCTCCACGTGGTGAGGCCTGGGGGTCCCCCCGGCTCTGTGCAGTATGGAGGAGGCCAGTCTTGGTGTCTCCACTGCCTCCATAGAGGAGGCAGGTCCCAGTGGAAGGGGCAGGTTTTGGCAGGGGAGGGCAGTGGTGGGTGATCATGCCAGCAGGGGAGGGCAGTTGGGGATGATCAGGCCAACAGGGGAGGGCAGTTATTTCAGTTTATATTGAACCATCTGAAATTGCAAAGATTTTCCCTTTTAGATCCACAAAAATAGTGATTCATTGTAATTCAACCTAACACATAAAATATATATTATAAATATATATTCATTTAGAATAAATTATATCTAAAAAATATAGACTGTTCCCATCCAGTAATATAACATTTATTTTTTTCATTTATAAATTTTGGTTTCATTTTCACATAGGCTTTTAACCATTTTTCCTTAGGTACATTAATAAGGTTTCTGAAGTTTAATTTGTTGTTAATGAATGAGAATTATTTTGCATCACATTTTATATTTTTAGTAGAGGCCCAGTGCATGAAATTCATGCATGGATGAGGTCCCTAGGTCTGTCGGGCAATCAGGGCTGATCAGGGCCAGGCCGATCGGGGTCCAAAAGCCCCAGCAGGGTCAGGAGAGGAGGTGACGGTCACAGGAACAGGTGCAGAAGGAACAGATGCCAGATGCTGACGCTGCCCTCGGTGCCCCGCCACCCCACAGTTCCCCTCCCCCCATCCTCCTTCCCTCAGTGCTGTGCCACCACTGGAGGCCTGCGGGATGGGGGTAGGGGCCAGGAGAGGTTTCAATCCCCAGTTTGGAACGTGCAGGAGGCAGCCAATCAATGATTCTCTATCATTATTAATGTTTCTATCTCTATTTCCCTCTCCGAAATCAATCAAATATATATTTTTAAAATGCAAGCTTTTTAGAGGAAGAAAGGTAGGGCAAGAGAGCTATTGACAGGGGGGCATTAGAGATCGTGCTCACATTTCAGATAGGATAACATAAGGTGGTCCTCAGGGGGTGACCTGTGAGGAGTGGCAGTGGGTGGAGCAGGGCACTGCGGGCTGAGGAACGGGCTGTAATGACTGGGAAAGTCTGTGACAGTGACCCTGAGCGTGTGTTGGGGCCATCGCTGGGATCATTTATCCCCATGAGGTTTTGATTCCAGAGAGGAGGAGAAACATGGAGATCAGCGGGCCTTTCTTAGCCTAGAAGGTGACGTGGGCAGCAGGACAGGCTGCCCTGCTCTCTACAAAGGTAAACACACAGCATAACTGCACATGGACGTCAGTCAGAGGCCAAATCAACGCCCAGCCAGCCCTGGTGGCTGTGTCCTGCCACTCTCTGGCTGTGCTGTGGTGTTATTGGCCAGGGCGGCCAAAGCCATGCCCCCAAGCTCACTTAGTATACAAAAAGGTGGGCAGGAAGCCAGAAGTTGGAAGTCGGAGCTAAGACGGCCGGCAGCGCTGCGTCCGCCATGGAGCTGGACGGGGAGCAGCTGTTGGTGCAACCAGCTTTGGAGTTGGAGAGGCTGCACTTCCTGCACGTCACCGGTGAGGCCCTGTGAGCCCGTGGTGCGCCAGCCAGGCCGGTTGAGGCCTGGGGAGCCTTTCCCTCCTGGAGCCTTTCTTCCCAGGTGGCAGCATCGGCTGTTTTTTTTTCCCCCCAGTTTATTTTTTTAATTGAAAAGCAAGCTCTGGGCTTGTGGTTCCTGGGATCCCTGGGATCCCTGGGCAGTAGCGTGCACCTCCAGGTCTCACTGTGCCCCCCTCTCCCTCCTCCTGTGTTGAACATCTGGCCCCTGGTGGTCAGTGCACTTCAAAGTGACTGGCCAACCGGTCATTCTGCCAGTATGGATGCTGGGCTTTTATTACATAGGATTGCTGATTTATAGGAAAGATACTGCTTTTTCCAAGTTGATATTGAAAGGAGTTAAGCATAGTGGTTAATATCAAATCCTCTGAAGCCAGACTACTCTGATTCAAATACCAACTCCACCACTCATTTGATGAATGATTAGGGAGTTAGTAGTCCTCTTGGGCTGTGTCTTTCTTTACAAAAATAAAAATAACATCTGCCGTGAAGTTCAGTTTCCCAAATTTCCGTCTTTTGTTTTATTTTCCTCTTTAAAGATCATGTCCTCATATCAGCAGCATGTATATGTGTGTGTGTGTATGTGTGTATATGTGTGTCTATATGTATATGTGTGTATGTCTAAGGGGAGATTTCACATTGGAAAGGATGTGGGGAGCAAGCCTGCAAATGCAAACTTTAATTCTGTCTGTGAGATAATTTCATTTTCCTTGTTTCAGTAGGCCCCATTCTGCTAAATTATTGAGCAAAAGTCACTTAGCAGTATATGAAAGCCCCCTAAGGGTTACAATAGCATACAATCTTTATTTAAGGGAAAATGCACAAAGACAAAAATGTCAACCTATCATCCATCACCCACTTTATAAATGTGAGGTTCAAATATTATATTAACCAAGACAGTAAAGAATAAAGAGAATTAGTGAGCAAGAGTAACCTAAGTTAAATGGGTAGAATAAGGCAATGTTAATTGAGAAAATGTGGAGAAACTCAGAGAAAAAAAGACAGATAAATAGATAAGGTTGAACCTTACAAGTACACCTTTCTTGGGAAAATAGAAAAAACTAATGTCAGTATATATTTGTAAAGTAACTTTCTTATTATTATGTTTTAAAATGTATAATTTAATAGTTAATATTATACCCACAGTGTCAACTTCAATAAAAAGGAAAACTAAGGCAAGCTCAAATTACCAAAAATTGTGTTTATTTGGGAACAGCAGAGAAACTGTTATTTGAGGTAGGCAGATTGTAGCAAGCTAAAGGCTAGTCCATTGAGATCTTGGGGCAGGCATTATTTATGGGCAGGAAGTACAAAGAGGGGGTAGGGAGTTCAGCTTGAATCCAAGCAGTAAGATCATTGGCTGCAGAATGGGGAGAAATTCTTGGTAGATTTTTATTAGTTTTGTGGTAATTTTCGGTTTTCTGTCAATAAGGCATTTACCAGAAATCAGTCTTTCAGTTCTTAAGTTTCATTTTACTAAGGAATCATGCATGAGATTCTCCATTTTATATCCTCTTTCTTAGGTTCCATTTTAGGTTGAAATCTTGTTATAAAATATTAGAGGCCTGGTGCACGAATTCGTGCATGGGTGGGGTCCCTCGGCCTGGCTGGTGATTGGGGCCAATGGAGGGATGGGGGGAGGCCGGCTGGCCAGGGGGAGGGACTGCAGGAGGTTGGCTGTGGGAGTGCACTGACCACCAGGGGGCAGCTCCTGCATTGAGCGTCTGCCCCCTGGTGGTCAGTGCATGTCATAGCAACTGGTTGTTCATTCATTCGGTCCTTCGGTTGCTTAGGATTTTATATATATAGATAAGTGGCATCTTCACCACAGTCAATTTTATAATATTTATATAACTTCAAAAAGAAGTATCACATGTACCCTTTTGCTCTCACCCCACCATACTCCACTCCCTATGGACAAAGAAATCACTAACTTATTTTCTGACTTTACAGATTGATTGATTCTAGACATTGCATTTAATGGTTTAATGTAACATGTATCTTTCATAACTGGCTTCTTTCACTTAACATCATGTTTGTGTTTTTTTTTCATATATACTATGGTATGTATTAGTACTTCAGAATAATATTTCATTTTATGTATCTACCAGTTATTTTATCCATTCAGAGTTGATGGAGATTTGTGTTGTTTCCACTTTTTATTATAATGAATAATGCTGCTATAAATATTCATGTACAAATTTTTGTTAAGACATATGTTTTTATTTGTCTTGGTATACACTTAGGAGTGGAATTACAGGGTTACAGTAACTCTATATGTAATCATTTGAGGAGCTGCCACACTGTTTGCCAAAGTGGCTGCTCCATTTTCTATTCCCATCAGCAGTGCAAGAGTATTCTGATTTCTCCACATCCTCACCTGGTTATTATCGGTTTGTTTGTTTTTTGTTTTGTTTTTATTATAGTGGATGCAAAGTAGTATCTCATTGGTTTTATTTGCATTTTTCTTCAAGACAATTATATTGAGTATTTTTATGTGATTACTGGTCATTTGTATATTTTCATTGGAGAAAATTCTACCCAGATCCATTTCCCATTATTAAGTGGAGTTGTCTTTTATTTATTGACCTCCAATGATCTTTTATATATTCTAGATGAAAGTTATTTATCTGATGTATGCAAATATGTTCTTCCATTCTCTGGTTTGTCTTTTCATTTTCTTGATAGTGAGTGTTGAAGCACAAAACTGTTAAAGCAATCTTTCCTTTTCTTGGCGGTTATTCTCTTTATTGTCTATAAGTAACTTGTTTCATATAAGATGCTGCATTAGATTGCCAGGGCTGCCATAATAAAGTACTGAAAACTGGGTGTCTTTAAAAACAGAAAATTATTGTTTCATAGTTCTAGAGGCTAGAAGTTCAAAATGAACCTGCCGGAAGAATCTGTTTCATGCCTTTTGAGGCTTCTGGTGGGTGTGGGCTATATTTAGCATTTCTTGCCTTGGAAAAGCATCAGTCTGATCTCTGCCATTGTCTTCACATTGGCATTCACCCTGAGTGTCTGTGTCCAAATTTCCCCTTTTCATAAGGATACCAGTTATATTGAATTAGAGCCCACCCTACTCTAGTATGACCTCATCAGAACTTAACTAATTGCAAATGTAACAACTCTAATTCCAAGTAAGAATACATTCTGAAATACCTTGGGTTAGGACTTCACCATATAAATATTTCAGAGATACAATTCAACCCATCATAGCTGTATTGTCAAATAAATAAATGGTTATCCAAGACCTACTTAGACATTACTTAGTAAAAATTATTTTAAATTTATGTAACATAACCATTTGCAAGGTCTTTCCCATACCTTGTCACATTTGTTTTTCTCATAATCATCTGGTGCAATAATCAGTACTTATATTTTATCTCCGTTTCATAAATGAAGCAACAGCTGTTTAGAAAGATTATTGATTTGCCTCAGTTTATTGTTTCTATGTGACAAAAACACAGGGGTATGTTGTCTGACTCTACATCATCTCTGAGAATTTTACATTCCTAAAATAATGCTTATGACTGTATCTATCAATTGGAAGGAAAGGTGACACCAATAAAAGTCACAATGTTTTATACTTCCGTAAATTTATGAGAAACAAATGCTCCAGGAAAATGGCACAAAAGTTTATCAATAATCCTGTGGATTTTATCAGCTGGATAATCTAGGGAATGCCAAATTAATAAAAAGCATTATCCTTGCTTTTAATAATTATTAGAAAAGTTAAGAATAATATAGAAAGTACTGAATGAGAAAACAAGATCAGAGAAACTATTGTGTATTGTTCAATTGTATGCTTCAGACAGTGGTCAAAGGACAGTTAAATTTTGGTGGATTAGAATATTCTGGAATGCCTTTATTATGAAAACTAAACTTGAATTAGAGACTAATGTAAGGGGATGGACTTGGAGGTACAGAAAGGAGAGTACATTCCAGAGGAGGGCAAAAACATAAACCAAGGTAACAAATTGACATTGTGAATCCTCTCTCTCAGGGACAATTCAGATTACAGTAGCTGGACAAGAAAATAATTATGGACTTAATAAGAATTAAAAAATAAAATGTGCTGTTTGTCTTATTTCATTACTTATGTTTATTGATTAATGAGTGACTAACAGCTATAAAACGTTATGTTTATTTCAGAGCATTCATTGAGCAAGGAAAAAATCACTATCAAAAATCAGATCAAGTTTTTACTTCATGATATTAAGGAAAACCAGAGCATATTTAAAGTGGAGGTTTAAACTCCTTAGTAACTTTAGTCTATCTGTTCTATAGGTATGGAGTGTGGGCCAAGAAAGAGCAAAGTTCCTTTCCAAGGAAAGCCAACCCTAACCTGGTGGGTCAGTACTTTAACCTCACAGCCTACTCAATCCACCTGTATTTTTCTGGAACTACCAACAAGGTTGCCAAATGTGATCCATGCACTTGCCCACCCGAAACTGAATGGGAGCCTCAGCTCATTTCACATAGGTCAGCAAACAGTAATCAAAGGCTAACGGCTTTCTGTCACCACTAACCGAGGGTAGGTGCAAAGGCTGACCTGAAGGTTAGAGGCTCTACCTCCCATTACCTATCCCAGGAGCTATCTGGGCCCCTCTAAAAAATAATTTACTCAGTGAAAAACTGAAAGTACTGTCTGATTTGCTGTCTTCCCAGTACTGTTTTAGATTGTTAAAAGTTTCTGAAGTGGCAGAACTGATGGGCGGACCTCTTAGTTAAGTATTTGTCAAGTAGGAGGCAGCAGTGGTTAGGACTAATAAAGAGAAAAGTCAGGTTATGTTACACCAAGAGGTGAATCTGCATTCAACACATGATGAAGACTCTTGGGCTAAAAATCCTCATGCAACTGTTAAATGCAAAATATAGCCACATAAAAATGTTTTTAAGGAAAGCTTTTCTTTCACAAAGTAGACACCAATTAATATTAACTGTTAGAGATAAATTAGTTGAAAATAATTAATTTTCTGGCTATTTAATTTGAAAACTGGAATTATATGAAGAGTAGCCAACAACACATTTAGTATTAGTGTGCTATAATTCTAGAAATATTTATTTTCAGCAATAGTTTGCCCCAAACAATTCAGAAAACAAGTTCCATGTGTTTTGTCTTACATTTCAGGATAGCTTTGCCTTAAAAATAATTTTTAAAAGCTTTCAAAAATAAAAAATTGTGGGTAAATATACTCTGAAATTAATAAAGATTATGTTTCAGGCACCTTCAAATGCATAGGTCACATCCAAATCTCTAATAACTTTTGGTTGATTCATTCTATTATTTTTTTTTCAAGAAAGCTCTTCGCATCATATAATATTTAGTTCTAGAAAACATGGATGCACTCCTATCAAATTACTAATCATATTAAGGCTCTATAAAAGCCTATAAACACTATGTTTATCTGTGCTTCTCAGTCTACACAAAAATCACAGGAAATAATGTTTGAAAAGACTGTGCTCTATGGGCCTCTGGGGGGAGACACAGCCCCAAAAGTGGTTACAGTGTTTTCTCATGCTAGCTCACAGCATAACTACACACAGAGATGCACACTTTGAAAAAATACAAATGCAAATGCAAAGATGAGGTTGAAGTGAAGCAGATACTAAGATCTGAAAAATGCTCAGCAATTCTACTTAGGATGAACCTAAAATATCACATTCATTTAGATATCTAATTGCATTTTGCAAGACATGAAATTACATTTAGTGAACACAAACATTACATGACTTTCAATAAAAAAGTCCCAGCTTTTCAGTCATGCTTTGTAGGGTGAAATAATTCTCAGAATTCCCAAAGACCTTACAGACCTTATATTATTTTATTTTATACTTTAGTTCAAATAATAACATAATAACTTAACATTACCATTATATTCCCCATAAACTGTACATATATTTTTTTTCCAAAGTTAATTATGTACCACCAGGAACACAATAGTCATTTTTTTCAACATATCATAGAAATCTGTTCTTATAATTAACTTTAAAATACTGTTACATGAAAAATATCTTAGAGTCAAATCAAAATTTAGGACTTTCCTGATATGTTGTGTTAGCAAAGAGATACACTTTAAATTTTAAAATAACTTGCCTTGATGCCTGGCTAATGTAGCTCAGTGGTTGAGCACTGACCAATGGACCAAGAGGTCACCAGTTTGATTCCCAATCAGGATACATGCCCAGGTTGCATGCTCAATTCTCAGCAGGGGGAGTGCAAGAGGCAGCCAATCGATGAAGTTTCTCATTCATCAATTTTTTATCTCTCTATCCCTCTCCCTTCCTCTCTCTCTAAAAATCAATAAAACATATTGGAAAAATAACTTGTCTTGAAAGCTATGTTTTTTGCTAAAACCTGAAAAAATATTTTCTTTAGACTTAGAGAAAAGTTGAAAAAAAGTACAGAAGGTCCTTGCATACCCTTTACTTAGCTCCCATAAATGTTAACATCTTATATAATCACTAGAGGCCCCATGCACAAAATTCGTGCAAGGGGCTCAGCCCACGCAGCCCTGGCTTTGTCTGGAAGGACGTCTGGAAGGTCATTCGGCTGTCTGGTCTACTTAGCATATTATGCTTTTATTATTATAGATTATTATAGACTAGAGGCCCAGTGCACGAAATTCATGCACGGGGTGGGGGGTTGTCCCTCAGCCCAGCCTGTACCCTCTCCAATCTGGGACTCCTGGAGGGATGTCCGACTGCCCGTTTAGGCCCGATCCCACCAGCCTAAACGGGCAGTCGGACATCCCTCTCACAATCCAGGACTGCTGGCTCCCAACTGCTTGCCTGCCTGCCTTCCTGATTGCCCCTAACCGCTTCTGCCTGCCAGCCTGATCACCCCCTAACCACTCCGCTGCCAGCCTGTTTGCCCCCAACTTCCTTCCTCTGCCAGCCTGGTCACCCCTAACTGCCCTCTCCTGCAGGGTTGATCACCTCCAACTGCCCTCCCTTGCAAGCCTGGTCCCTCTCAACTGCCCTCCCTTGCAGGCCGGGTGCCTCCCAACTGCCCTCTCCTGCTGGCCATCTTGTAGTGGCCATCTTGTGTCCACATGGGGGCAGGATCTTTAACCACATGGGGGCAGCTATATTGTGTGTTGCAGTGATGATCGATCTGCATATTACTCTTTTCTTAGATAGGATAGAGGCCTGGTGCACGGGTGGGGACCAGCTGGTTTGCCCTGAAGGGTGTCCCGGATCAGGGTGGGGTTCCCTTGGGGTGTGGAGCGGCCTGAGAGAGGGGCCTGTGGTGGTTTGCAGGCTGGCCATGCCCCCTGGCAACCCAAGGGGAGGCCCTGGTATCTGGGATTTATTTTCCTTCTACAATTGAAACTTTGTAGCCTGAGCGGAGCCAAGCCTGCTGCTCCCTCTGGGGCGGCAGCCATCTCTGTGGCAGTTAATTCACCTTCTACAATTGAAACTTTGTAGCCTTAAGCGGGTGAGCCCGGCCAGGGTGTGCAGAAAGCTTTGCTTCCCCTGTTGCCCAACCCTGGCCTGCTCTCTCAAGCTCCATTCTGCCGCCATTTGTTTGAATTTGTTTACCTTCTATAATTGAAACTTTGTAGCTTGAGTGGAGGCTTAGGCCTGCAACGGCTATGGAAAGCTTGGCTTGCTCTGTAACCTGGGAAACCTTGCTCACTGTGGCTGTAGCCATCTTGGATTGGGGTTAATTTGCATACTCGCCCTGATTGGCTGGTGGGCGTGGCTTGGCTGGTGGGCGTGGCTTATGTAGCGGAGTGATGGTTAATTTGCATATTACCATTTTATTAGAGAGGATGTATATGTATATGTATATATATATTCATGCATGGGTGGGATTCAGCCAGCCTGGCCAGGGGAAGGGGACATGGGCAGTTGGTTGGCCTGCCTTCTGGTCGAACTCCTGGTCGAGGGGGCAATTTGCATATTAGCCTTTTATTATATAGGATAGTACATTTATCAAAATCAGGAAACTCACAGGGTCCAATACTATTAACTAAGCTACAGACCTCATTTGAACTTTCTCATTTTCCCATAGTGTCCTTTCAAGGATCCAATCCAGGACCCTTCATTGTATTTAGTTTTTATCTCTTTATTCTCCTCCAATATGAGACAGACTTTTCATTTGCTGCTTCTCTTTCAATAGAAAGTTCATTTGTTTTCTGAAGGAAAAAGATGGACATTTAATCCCCTGATTATCTGTTATCATAATGATTTTATTATCATGTCAACCACTAAGCAAAGATGAAATTATCAACAGTGCTACTAAAATACTTAAAACCACACATTTAGGGTCATCTACGGAAGAATAATTTAGACATGTATATTGTTCACATAAAATCATATGACATATTTTTGTTATCACAATATCTGTTAGAAATAATTGTTCAATACCATTTTCTATGTGATGAAATTGAAGCTCAGAAAAGCACTTGACCAAAATCACTTAACTGATTAGTAGCAGACCAGAATTTAAAAAAAAATATTAATTACAATTCATACATTTTACACAATCTCCAGTGCATGAGTTGTACTAACAGCTATAATGTGATTAGATTGTGATAGAATATAAAAAATAACTCTACACACTTACTCAAAGCCATAAAGTTTGACATATACAATAGCACTCCATCCTCAAATAGAAGTGGCATATACTTGACTGAGTGGTATATACAGGCCTGAGCAGGTCTTGAAAACACAAATAAGTTACATGAAGAAGTAGCCAAAATGTCCATGACACTCATTCCTGTCATACAACCTCTTCCTCTCAGCCTGCACCTAAGGTTTCATGATAAGTTCCCTGCCATCAATTGACAGGAAAAAAAAATAAAGAAAGAAATTACAAGAAAAAAGAAACAGGCCTGGTTTAGAAATCGTTCTACATGATATGTAGGCACTACCCCAAAGTGGACAGCAGGAACATCACAGCCCATTTCTGGGACATCCTCCTGGTGGGCAGAACATCAAGCAATGCACCTAGTTTGTCCCTTTTCTTGGAAGAAGAAATAGTCAGATGTGCAACTGTATACTAAGTTAAGGACCATGTTAAATTATTTTGCTGGGTGGTCATGGGTTTAGAAGGAACATAATTGAAAAATTGTTGACAAGGAAATTTGGAGAAGTGCGTGGATAGACCTCTCTGAATAGATGGACAATGTAAAGATATTTGTGTCCCATGGAATGCTTCCCAAAGGTAACTCAGCGGAGAATTTTTATTTATTTATTTTAATTAAATATGTTTTTATTGATTTCAGCGAGGAAGGGAAAGGGAGAAAGAGATAGCAACATCAATAATGGGAGAGAATCATTGATCGGCTGCCTCCTGCCTGCCCCATACTGGAGATCTAGCCTGCAACCTGGATATGTGCTCTGACTGGGAATCGAACCATGACCTCCTGGTTCATAGGTCAACGCTCAACCACTGATCCATGCCAGCGGGCAGAAGAGAAGTCTTTAAGTAATCAAGTGGATTGGACCTTTTCTGTAGATTCCAGGCAGCCTCAACCCTGTTGCCACCCAATAGTTTCATAACAAGGTGGCCATGATGGCAGGGATGGAGGTTATACAAAGGCTCAGCAAAATGGACTTACACTCATCAAGGTAGTTGTAGTCATGGTTACTGCTGAGTATACAATCTGCCAGCAACAGAGATAACACTGAGTCTAAGATACATCACTATTTCCTGGGGTGATCAGCCAGGTTGTTTACACTGGACAACTTCCATCATGGAAGGGGCACTTGGCCTTATAGGGATAGAGATTCTGGACGTGGGTCTGCCTTTCCTGCATGTGATGTTTCCACCAAAACTACCTTTCATGGACTTGAGAATGCCTTACCCACAATCATGCTTTTTCACAAAGCATTGCTTCTAATCAAGGAACTCACTTCACAGAAAATTTTCCAATATCCTGAAGCAGCTGGCTTGAAAGAACAGTGGAATGGCCTTTTGAAGATTAGCTACAGCTCCAACTAGGTGGAATACCTGTGCTGTGGCAAGGTGATCCAGAAAATTGTATATGCTCTGAATCAGTTCAATATATGGTGCTGTTTCTTTCTCCCATAGGCAGGATACATAGGTCAAGGAATCAAGGAGTGAGAATGAGAATGGTACCATTCACTATTATTCCCTAGTGATCCACTAGTAAAATTCTTTCTTTTTAATTTCTTTATTGATTAAGGTATTACATATGTGTCCTCATCCCCCGATAGCCCCCCAAGCCTCCCCCGCCCACTCATGCCCTCACCCCCCCGTTGTCTGTGTCCATTGGTTAGGCTTACATGCATGCATACAAGTCCTTTGGTTGATCTCTCCCCCTTACCTCCACCCTCCCCTACCTTCCCTCTGAGGTTTCATAGTCTGATTGATGCTTGCTTTCTATTTCCATGACCTGATACTCTGCTGGCCTAGAAGTGTTTGCTTCAAAGGGAAGAATTCTTCAATCAGGAGTTGTTGCAATAATTCTATTGAACTGTACGTTAAGGCTGCCACCTGGCTACTTTGGACTTCTCGTGTCTCTGAAACAATAGGTGAGGAAGGAAGATGTGTTTGGTGAGGTGACTGATCCTGGCTACCAAGGGGGAATTAGACTGTTATTCTATAGTGAAGGTAAGAAAGACTATGTTTAGAATACAGAAGAATTTAGGGTGTCTTTTAATATTACCATGTCCTGTGAGTAAGTTCAGGAAAACTACAACAACTGAATCCAAGCAAGACTATGATTGGCTCATACTCTTCAGAAATGAAGGTTTGGGTCACTAAACCAGGTAAAGAACTATGATCAGCTGGAATGCTTGCTGAAGGCAAACAGAATACAGAGTGGGTAGTACTGGAAGGTAGTTATACATACCAGCTATTTGTGTTAAAGCAGAATTTCTGTTAAAGCAGCTGTAGTAAACTAATACAGGTGTTCATAGTCATAGAAATATCAAATATCAATCAGGATTGAACACAAAATATTTGAAAGAATGCAGAGTGAATATTAAGTTATTACCCCAGTGCATGGTAGGTACCATATTCTCTTTTAGCTTTCTAATTAGTTATTCAGGCATTGTTGGACAGCTACTTAAATAAAGTGGACCCAGCATGCATTGACACATGAGACCTTATTTTCCCAAATTGACTAAATATATGTCCAGCACACCACAGTGAAGAGTATAAATGGCACAGTTCCAAATGCAGCTATTCCTGATTGCGCCATAAATCACACTTTCATCTCATGTTTGTTTTTATTGCCACGTAACAAATTGCTATGAACTTAATGGTATAAAACAATATGCATTTGTGATCTCAAAGTTTCTGCAGGTCAGAAGCCCAGGCACTGGTTACCTGTGTCCTTAGCTAAGGGTCTACCAATGCTGAAATAATGATACTGCTGAGGTTGCATTCTCATCTGGAGTGTTGAGTCTTCTTTCAGTCCAATCAGATTATTGGCAAAGTTCAGCTACTTGCAGTTGTAGGATTAAAGTCCTGTTTTGGTTTTGTTTTCTGGATGGCTAATGGCCAACGATCGCTTGAAGCAACTAGAGACTTTTCTCAGGAGCTGGCTTTAAGATTGACCCTTCCATCTTCAAAGCCAGCAATGGAGAATGTACCTCCTATAGAATCTGACTTTATAGGCAAAACTCATTCTTTCTTAAATGGTCACCTGTTTAAGTTAGTAACACAGCCAAAAAAAAAAAAAAAAAACCCTCTCTTTTGATGACTCAAAGTCAACTGATTAATAGTCTAATTAGAAGAGTGGTATTTCATCATATTTAAAAGGGAAGAGGATTTTACAAGTCATATACACCAGAGGGTGGAAATCTTTGGGGGCCATATTAGACTTCTCTCTACCATATATATAAAGTTGAGAGAAAATGTATCCTAGTGGATAAGAAAACAAATCTTCAAGTTAGACTTTCTGAATTCAAAATCCACATTTGTTACTTATTAGCTGTACAAACTTGTGCAAGCTGCTTAAATTTAATGTAATTTTATGCTCCTTGTATGTAATATACAAATTATAATAATATTTTGTGAGGATTAATATTTATATATAGAGAAAATGAGAAGAGAGCTTAGAAAATTGTGTGGTATACAGAAAGCACCATATGCACTTTAGCAATTTATTATTATTCAAAATATAAATATGTTAACACAAAATAAGATATAATGTTTTTTAAGCTTCCCTGTCCTTCTCTGGACCCCTGAATGCTTCCATAATTCCCTGTGACTGCTTTATCTAATTACAATTAATGTTTTTTAACATTTTCTAGTTAAATAATTATTTGTTTAGTTACATCAAGACCTATTTATATGTTTCTAGAGCAGATGGTGGCATTTAAAGACCAACAAAACTGCAATGATCTAAAAGAATAACTCTCTCATGTTCTAATCTGATGTCTCATAATTTATCTGGACAATATTTTGAAGAGTTTCTCACTTAAATATATAATATTGATTGAGTTCATATTATTCACATAAAAATTGGAATGCAATAATTACCTTTAATAGGCTATGGTTGCTTAATGTAATTTAGTATGTACTGTGAAAATATAACATTAGGAGTGGCAAACATGTTGTAGAAAAATAGAGAATTTGGAAATCAAAGCACCTAATTTCTAAAGTCAGTTCCCCATGTAACTTTCCCAGTGACTTGTGAAAATCTCTAAACCATTGTGGGATTCTTCACACTAACTCCACAACAACAACAAAACAACAATAAAATGGTGAACAAGGGTTGAAGACTCTTTGAGGTATAAATTATTTACTTTGTGAATAAAACCTAATATCAATGTTAGTTTCACCCGTTAAAATTTAAGAGACCAGTGTTTGTTTTCCAATTTGATCCATGAACCCAGATCATCCAGGGTGAATTCTTTTTAAATAGCTAATATTTTCTTTTGAGTCTATTACTTAAAATAGTTTTCATATTCATCATCTTATTTAAACTTTATACATATGCAGGCACAGAATGTAGATAGAGAGTAGGTTATTATTAGTCTTACTTTGTAAATGGAATAGGGTAATTCAGAAAGGTGAAGTAACTTGCAAAAAGGCACACACTTTATGAGTGCTAGAGCCAGGACTTAACTTTAGGTTTCTGTCTGCTTTTCATTTTTAGCACATCATGCTACCTTTTTCATGTAATTTGCACTGTAAAATAACATAGTCTAACACATATATTTTTAATCTTTAGGGCAAATAAGAAAAGAATCTTAAATAATTTGTTATCAGGTTTGAGAGGCACAATATTGTCCACTGTCCTGTCCACTTGAATGGTCTTTAGAATCACACATTTGGCAGCCAATATACAGACTTTTATTGAGTCTACTAGAGGCCCAGTGCACAAAATTTGTGCACTGGGGGGTGGTCCCTCAGCCCAGCCTGTCCCCTCTAACAGTCCAGGAGCCCTCAGGGGATGTCCTACTAATAGCTTAGGCCACTCCTCTGCGGGAGGTGACTGGGATGATCTGGAGAAGGTGTCACCCCTATTACCCTGCTGCTGCTGCCACTGCCAGCTGCCACAGCTGCCAAGGTGTTTTCATCAACATGGACTCCAGTCCCTTCACCAAGAAAAAATGAGAACTTTTTTTAGGCATTTTCAAGATGTCTCTTTCTTTCTTTTTTTTTATGCTCACTTGAGGATATTTTTCCATTGATTTTTAGAGAGTGTGGAAGAGAGAGGGAAAGACAGAGAGAAACATCAATGTGAGAGGGACACTTTGATTGGTTGCCTCCTGCATGAGCCCTGACCTGTGCCCCAGCCAGGGAAGAGCCTGCAACCTAGGTACATGCCCTTGATTAGAATCAAACCCAGACCCTGTGTTCCACAGGTAGAGGCTCTATCCACTGAGCCAAACTGGCTAGGGAAGGATATGACATTTCTTAGCCCCTCCAGCAGTGGACCTTCATTTTGCCCTCCAGGAGTGAGGTGGAAAAACCTTAGATCACCTTCATGGATTCTTATTACCCAAGTTACTAAGAACACTGCGAGTGGCATCCCAGGAGCTTAGCCAATGAGCAGTCAGAAAAGGTGTTTGCTCTGCAGCTCACGTGCAGAGGCGGGACTGCTGGGATGCCACGGCTGGCAGGCCTCCTGTCTCCAGGCCTGCACCATCTGTGGCTTGCCTCACCTTGCATGCAGCCTCCTCCTGAGCTGTTGTGATGTTATGGCATCCTGGACAATTTGCATATTACCTCTTTATATATATATACTAGCATTCCCATTGCAGGAAAAATCCTGCAATAGGGTTTCCTGCTGCACTCTACCCCACCCCGCCTGCTCTCCTCCCTTGTCCCCTGCCCCGCCTTCTCCGCCAGCCCCCCTGCTTTTCTCCCTTCCCTTCTCCCCCGCCCCGCCTTCTCTGCCAGCCTGCCCGCTCTCCTTCCTTCGCCCCCGGCCCCGCCTCCACTCCTCTCTTCTCCCCCGGCCCCGCCTGCTCTCCTTCCTTCTCCCCCAGCCCCGCCTCCACTCCTCCCTTCTCCTCCCCCCCGGCTTGCTTGCTTCTCCGCAGCTTTGCTCCTTTCTGCAGCTCTTGGCTTCTTTCTACGCTGTCTTGATATGCAAATTAGCCGCCATATTTGTTGGGGTAATTTGCATACTTGTCCTGATTGGTTGATGGGCATGGCTTGGCTGGTGGGCGTGGCTTGGTGTAGCAAAGGTGCGGTCAATTTGCATATTTGTCTATTATTATTAGGTAGGATAGATTGTTTCCTAGTCACTTGGCTAAACAATATAGAATTCTGAGATATCTAAAGCAAGGCAACATTGCTGCATTCCTATGTCAAATGTACCTAGAAGGGGATATCAGTGAGAAAGGGTATTGTTAATATTATTAAATTCATTTTTTCTAAATATTGTTTTATGTCTTGTGTTGTCACCTTATATAGGAGATCTCTTTTGAAAATTGGTGTGTAAAATCAAAAGATGTGTACAAAAGGATAATCTTCTTAGAAGTTAAATAAAGAATGACAGAGTGACCGGGTTCAACATTAGAACACAATGTGAAACGTTTTATAAAGTAGACAACCTAGAGTTCTTTACTCCAACTATTTTCTTATGTCTTCCTTGATGGAAGTTAATTTGGTTTGGGTTTCAGGGAAATTGATTGAATATATTTCAATCTTATACTTCTAAAAATGTATCACAAATAGAGATGATTTCAGAGAATATCTTTAAAGGATGGAATATATGATCTTCAGAGAAGAATTATGTTTATATTTCCACACAGACATGGTACATTTTTTTAATCTTTCTAGCCAATTCTAGTAAATATATCACCAAATATAAATTGGGTTTTCTTTTGGTATAAATGTTAGGTTTTCTATTATCAAAGATGAAGATAAAACAATAAAAATTTGGAACATAAAGAGTTACTGCCTAAAATTTTCAAGGCCTAAGTTAATATAGTTATTTGCTAAACACAAGAGATAAATCTTAGAGAGTGGTTTTGGAGCTATTAATGAGAATTCAATGGTTTCTTGACAATTTTGGTTTCACAACAACTTGCATTAACTCTAAGGATTCCAGCCCCATATTTTATTATTATTATTATTTTGGTTAATCCTCACCTGAAGATATTTTTTTCTGTTGCTTTTTCATAGAGCATGGAAGGGAGGGAAGGAGAGGAACATCGCGATGTGAGAGAGCCACATCAACTGATTGCCTCCCACATGGCACCAACTGGGGGTAGGAGTGAACCTGCAACCCAGATACTTGCCCTTGCCCTTTGGTGTGTGGGCCAACATTCCAACCACTAGGGCCCAGGCCCATATTTTAACTATCTTTATTTTTTCTTTGAGAAATACAAAATAGCCAGGTATAGGAGGTATCTCCATATTACCTTGAGACTAAAATAAATGCAATCTATAATAATAAAAATGTAATATGCTAATTAGACTGACTGTCCTTCAGGGCGTCCTTCTGTGCATCATTCTGGACATCCATCTGGACGAAGCCAGGGCCAGAGAGAAGCCTAGGTCCCAGGTGCCTGCCAGCAGCAGCCAGAGCAAAGCCCAGATCCCAGGTGCCAGAGGGAAGCTGGTGCCGGCAGCTGGGGAAGAAAGGCCTACTCTTACACGAATTTTCGTGCATCTGGCCTCTAGCAGCTTTATAAAAATGATTAGGTAATCAGTAAGGTACATAAGTAGTATATTTCTTCTTGTATCATCCTTAATTATCTCATAATTTATTTCTGAGTTATAATTTGCCACACTAGTGTGAGCTAAGGTTTACCATGATGATTGAACCTGAGCTATTTTCTTATTTTCCCACGACAAATATTGTTTTGCTTTCAGTGGGACATCATGTCTAAAATCTTATGATTCTATTGATGAGTTAAAAAACAGACAAATAAAAGATTTTGTAAAAATTACCACACTATAACTTTAGCCTTAACTATATGAATTAAGAGGAACATTTTTAAATACAAAAGGAAAAACAAACTGAGCATTAATCAAGCTTTTCCACTGATTACTTACGTGATTTGGGACAAATAATTTAACCTCTCTCTTATTTCTGCCCCATTTGTTAATTTGTATTCCATGAAACATTTTTGTGTTTTAGCATATTTGCAAGGTAAATTAATGTTAAAAAGAAAGAAAGTATCATTTAGAAAATGAGGATAATGATATAGTAATTGTCAGTTAAACAGTTTGATTTTTAAAAAAAGAAAAACATGAAGCAATTTGAAGCATTATTACTTAATGAAAACAGATATATCCATAACTCAGTTCATATGAGCATAACTGCATATATTATAAATGAATCATTTTGTTTTGGATAGAAAATGGGAGGTAAAAAATTGTCGTTCAACAACAACATGATGTGTGAAAAGTAAAGAAACTAGATTTATCTATTGATTTAATAAGTGAATGAACCTAAAGGTGAAATTTCTTTCAATAATAAGAAAAAGTTTTATTATACTGATAGTTTTTGCCTATATCTGTCTTTTCATTGTTAATGTAAATGTTAATGGAAAATACTTTATTCATATTTTGGTTGCTTCATGTCTTAAAATATCATTTTTTATACACTCAAACTGAAATACGCATTAAAATATCATTTTTTTACACACTCAAACTTAAATAGGGATTGTTTTTATCATAGATGTGAAAGCATTGTGTATTGAAAATCCTATTGGATATTTCCACTGATTGTATCCATTTTTCAATAGATAATAATTGGTCACTTATTAAATGCTTTGTACTAGGAGTTGTGAGGTTTTACAAAATTGGATTAAAGTTTGCTAACTATGATACAGGATAAAGGATTGCCTCTGATATTTAATGAAACAGCAGCAGGTGTAAGCTAACTCAATTGCAGGGGGTGGGGAGGGGAAAAGAAGGCTGCTCAATAAGGACAACAGGTATATGTCTCCAGCCCGTCTTCATCTACATGTTACAAACAGAATCCACAATTTCCTCTTTTCTCAACTGTCCTTTCTACCGTAACCATTTCTGTTAAGTCTGGATAGTCAAGAAGCATCACCCTTGTTTAAAGAGTCAATACTTCTCTCTGTCACCCTAGTAAGAAAACACATAAAGATTTGTTCTGCCACTTTAAGAAGGTGCATTCTTTCTCAGTTTACATTTTTGTAGACTCCTTTAGAGGTTGATAAAAATAAAACTCAATTTTGAATTTTTAGTTAATGAATAATTCACTCAAATTCTGACTCAATATCTTAGCATATTTTGTGGGGAAATGACTTAATATTTACTTACTTTTAAATAATTGACTTGAATAAGAATGATGTGAATTGGTTTTATTAAAACGGCTTAATTAATAACTTGGGAAGCCTTTTAATAACTATTTTGATAATGTCATTGTATATGCAGAGCTCTCTGTGAATATTACCATGGATTACCAAAAATAATGCGATTGGCTTGTACCCTCAAAAAGCTAATAGTCAACTGAGAGAATCTGACATGCACAGTGTGTTTCAATGATGCAAGGAAGTATATTTTAAATGCTTTTTACCTCTTCAAAATATAATGCCAGCACTCAGAGAGAAAATAACAATACTAATTCTACCTGAGGATCAGGAAAAACTTAATGAAGGAAAAGACATTGTATATGGGTAAGGTTTCTATTGGTGGATAAGTATTGGAATATATCTCTACAGTAAGAATACCACAAAAAGAATGATTGCAAGGGAGCAAAGTATGCTTGTTCAGACAGCAATTTGATATTTATCATTCGTACAACATGAGGATCAGAAGAGGGAAAATGCCTAAAATGTGGCCAAATCAAGACTAACCTTAAATAGATTCTAAAAAATGCAGAGCTAAAATAAAACATACGAAACCTATTAATGTTGATTCTTTAACAAATCATCGATACTAATAAAAGCCTAGGTGGCCCTTGTGCCCTCACGCCCTCACGTCATCACAAGATGGCTGCCCCACATCATCACAAGATGGCCACCCCCACGTAGTCACAAGATGGACGCCCCCATGTCGTCACAAGATGGCCACCACAAGATGGCTGACAGGGGAGGGCAGTTGGGGGCAAACAGGCCAGCAGGGGAGGGCAGTTGGGGGTGATTGGGCCAGCAGGGGAGGACAGTTGGGGGGGACCAGGCCTGCAGGGGAGGGCAGTTGTGGGTGATTGGGCCGGCAGGGGAGGGCAGTTGTGGGGGACCAGGCCTGCAGGGAGGGCAGTTGGGGGGGACCAGGCCAGCAGGGGAGGGCAGTTATGGTGACCAGGCCTGCAGGGGAGGGCAGTTAGGGGCAACCAGACTGGCAGGGGACACTCTCTATCCCCCACCAGCCTCTTCGAGGCCTTTACCACACTGTTGTCTGTGTCCATGGGTTATGCATATGTGCGCATAAGTTCCCAGGTTAATCACTCCCCCCCAATTCCTCCACCTTCCCTCTGAAATTCATCAGTCTATTCCATGCTTCTATGTCTCTGGATCTATTTTAGCTCATCAGTTTATTTTGTTCATTAGATTCCACAAATGAATGAGATCATGTGATAATTATCTTACTCTGACTGGCTTATTTCACTGAGCATAATACTCTCCAGATCCATCCATACAGTTGCATATGGTAAGAATTCTTCCTTTTATACAGTTGCATAGTATCCCATTGTATAAATGTACCACAGCTTTTTTATCCACTGATCTGCTGATGGGGAATTGTACTGTTTCTAATTCTTAGCTATTGTAAATTGTGGTCCTATGTACATAGGGGTACATATATTCTTTCTGATTGGTGTTTTGGGTGTCTTAGTTTATATTCCTAGAAGTGGGATCGCTGAATCAAATTGGAGTTCCATTTTTAATTTTTTGAGGAAACTCCATACTATTTTCCATAATGGCTGCACCAGTCTGCATTCCCACCAGAAGTGTACTAGGGTTCCCTTTTCTCCATATCCTTGCGAACATTTGTCTTTTGTTGATTTGTTGATGACAGCCATTCTGACAGGTATGAGGTAATACCTTATTGTCATTTTACTTTACACCTCTTGGCTGATTAGAGACTGAGCATTTTTTCACATGTCTCTTCTTCTGTATGTCCACTTTGGAGAAGTATCTATTTAGGACCTTTGCCCATTTTTTAATTGGATTGTTTGTCTTCCTTCTGTTAAGTTTTATGAGTTCCTTATATATTTTGGAAACTGACCCTATATTGGATGTATCATTGGCAAATATGTTCTCCCATGTAGTGGGCTCTCTTCTCATTTTGTTGAAAGAGATAGAGTAAGATATAAACAAGTGGAAGAATGTACCGTGTTCATGAATTGGTAGAATCAACATCATTAAAATGTCCATACTACTCAAAGCAATCTATAGATTCAATGCAATTCCTATTAAAATACCAATGGCATATTTCACAGATGTAGACATCTCTCATAGCAATATGCTTACAGAATACATCTCCTAGGACAAAGGAAACTAAGGATAAAATAAACAAACTGGACTTACTCTAATTTAATATAATATTGGAAAAGTAAATGTTAACAAGAAAGTGCCATAAAATATGACATCACTTTGTTTTTCATAGTGTATACTGATTCCTAATTATAAAATAATACAAGCACTTTGTAGAATAGTTAGGAAATAGAGTGAATGTATAAAAAATTTATACCTCATTTTAAAATTTATCAATAAAATAATAAAACTAATTAGTCATCTTTCCATTTTCTCTCTCTTGCCTATCCTAATATATAAAAACCTAACTTCCAGTAATGACCGAGGATTGACCAACCAGAAGTCAGTCCTGCAGTCAGCGCTGGGTTGCCAGGCTGCAGCAGTGCTGAAACATTCAAAGGGGACATCTATGGACAGAACTCAGTATGTGAAACTTTCCCTAGCAGAAAGAGAAAACTTGGTCTACTTGCTCCTCTCTTCATTGAATCCTGTCAACAGCCCTCCTCCTCTTGCCCAGAAGTCAAGCAAGGCATTTCGATTTCACCAGTAGAAAGGCCAGACCGGAAATACAACTAAATTGGAGAATATTCATCTGGAATTACCAATGTGGACGAAAGGGACCACATGCTGACCTGACAAGCTCAGGGGAGGCCTGCATGGCAGTCTTGCAAACTCAGAGACCTAAAGTAACCACAAAGGATGGTCTGAAATTAAACTTTAACTAAAGGCAGTTATGGTGGGCAGTTACATCCTAGGCCAGTATCTTCACTGACAAGGTCAACCTTTACCTTAACTGAGCCTATCTGTCTTGTAACTTCCTTTTTCTGGAGCCCCTGGGGCACAACCAAATGTGGTGGGCGCCAGGACAGAGACCACAGATTCCTTCATTATCATGTTAATTGTTCCTGCACCCACCTAAGTATGTGTCCATCATTTCACTTTTTATCCAATCCCAGGGGTTTTCCCAGCTTTGCTTTATCCCACCTCCTTAATCTATCACAAATAAATTTCATATAACCCACCTATGTCCCTCCTTTGATGGCAATGTATAAATACAAATATAACCCACCATTCTCCGGAGCATTATCTCAATTCCTTGAGGTTCTGCTTCCCGGCATATGTCGACAGTTTGGCTCAAATAAACTCACAAAAATTCTTTACAGGTTTCAATGGTTTTTTTACATTAACACCAACTAAGGTTCAGTTGAGGAGGAGACTTATATCAAGGAAGAAGAGAAAACACCTGGAAACCGATAGGAGGGGTGAGGTCGCAATAGCTGACCCAGCTCCCCGGGGCAACAGGCCTGCTGGCTGAGAGTGAGGAGGGAACTCCCGGATACAAGATGGTCTGTTTCCTCAGAAGATAGAGGCTGGAAACTCCACAGCCCACAGCACCAGAGCTGAGATCCGCAGCCCAAGTAACATCCAGCTGTGAAAGGCAGCAGGGCTGCTGGCTGCGGTGGGGTCTGGAGCCTGTAGACCAGAGCTGGTTGGAGAGAAAACTGCAGTTACATGTTCTTTTTTTTCTTTTTTTAACCCAGAGCACAGTTCCCATTTGCAGCTACTCACCTGAGGCTTTGGAGGGAGATTCAGACTGAAGGTGCCTAAGGAGAGGCTGGGGTGAGGAGCATTGCAGGGAGACGTGGAAAAGCCGCAGCCAGGACTATTTTTTCTAGAGAGGAGCTAGCCACTCCCAGTAGCCAATGGTCAGGAAAAGTAAAAACCCTGCCCTAGATGATAGAGCCTGTCCCTGCATGCCACACCCTGCATTTTGAGCTTTTTAGAGGAAACAAAAGCAGAGGCCAAGCCTAAGGGTTGGAACAGTCTCAGGGAGCATCATTGCGTGGATAGGGAGAGGGCTGTCTGCCCCACTCTCCTGGGAACATGTCTAGTTCTTTCCCCCCATGGGAGAGTTGAAAGAAACTCCAGGTTTTCAGCCAACCCCACTGTTCTCTGTACAAGGTTCTCAGTCCAGATGAAGGCAGAATAATATTTTGGGCCATTCGCAGAGGAGTAGCTCTGGGACAGGAAGCACACCCACCATGTTCCCCGAAAGTGAAACCGCACCTCTCCCCGCTGAGCCCTTTCAGAAACAGACTTTTCAGCGGTTACGATTGACAACTGGCTACCAGGCAGAGGCAGGCAGAGGCAGAGCTCAAGGAATGAGGGGAGGTTTGCTGGACCAGGACCCATGCGGATAACAAACCAACTAGTACTTTAGAGGGCAGATTGGCCCCTCCTGCTTACAGCCAAGGCCTGTGGAGACTGACAGACAGGCAGATAGGTGGATTGCTTGGAGCTTCAAGCAGGCTGCTGAAAAACAAAGGAGGACAGTTCTTGACAGTGGTCAACACCTAAGTACCTCACAGGAAGCCCAAAATCCGCAGTCAGAACATAAGAGTATGATCCAAAGGGAGCCCCATGGGGCATTAAACTCTGCTGAAATGAACACCACGTAACTTTAGTTTCTTTTCTTTTTTTTCTCTCTTTCCTTTTTCCCTTTTAAAATTTAACTTCTTTATCTGCTTTATTTATTTGTTATTTTTCTATTCTCTGTTGTTTTTTTCATATATCTATTTTTTTTCTATTTCCTATTCCTACTCAATTATTTTCTTTTTTTCACTAATCAATTTTTTTCTCTTTTCTTTTTCGTCAGCTATCTCATCTTTTTTTTTTCCTTTTCTTATTTTATATCTATCTGCTTTGTCCTCTATTTCCCTTTTCAACATTTTTTCTTCTCTACTCTTTTCTTTCCTTCCTCCTTTAAACTGTTTTCTTTACCCTACTCCCCTAATTCTTTATTCTGATTTTCTTATTTTTTAAATATTTTTTTATTGATTTCAGAGAGGAAGGGAGAGGGAGAGAGAGTTAGAAACATCAATGATGAGAAAGAATCATTGGTCGGCTGCCTCCTGAACGCTCCCTACTGGGGATCTAGCCCACAACTCAGGCATGTACCTTGACTGGGAATTGAACTGTGACCTCCTGGTTCATAGTTTGATCTCAAACACTGAGCCACACCAGCTGGGCTACTCTTATTTTATTTATTTCAGCTCTGTATCTACATATTCCTTCTCCACCTTTTTGTTGTTGTTGTTTTGTTTGTGTTTTTGTTTGTTTGTTTGCTTTGTTTTGTTTTCTCCTCCTATTTTTTCTTTCTACCTTTCTAACTATCATTCTTGCTGTTTTTTTCTCTTTCCTAATTCTCTCTTCTCTGGTGGTTGATTTTGTTGCTGCTGTAGGGGTCTTGTTTATGTTTTTTGTTTTGTTTCTTTTGTTTCATGTTTTGTTGTGTTGCATTTTATTCTGTTCAGTCAGCACCTCCACATAGCTTTCATGACATGGTTGGGGGTGAAGTCAGCCAGCATGAGAGGAGACTCCATCCATGAATGGGACAATAACGTTCAAGACCCTACTACTATAGGAGAGCCCAAATAACTCAAGTAAGGGGCTTCTCTAGAGCAGCGGTTGCCAACTGGTGGTCTGCAAGGACCAATGATGACCCGTGAGGTCCAAAAGGTTGGCAATTGCTGCCCTAGAGCACCCAGCTCAAGAGATCTAAGAGGCTGCACCACTAGGTCCCATAAAACACCTACTACATAAGAAAACCCCACAAAGCCTGGGAAGCATAGCAGTTCTATCTAATACATAGAAACAAAACTGAAGTGACAGCAAAAATGGGGAGACAAAGAAAACAACTCCCAATGAAAGAAAAAGAGGAATTGCCAGAAAAGGAACTAAATGAAATAGAGGCAAGCAATTTGTCAGATACAGAATTCAGAGTAATGATAATAAGGGTCCTCTAGAAATTTAAGAAAAATTACAAGGGACTTCATGAGAGCTACATCACCATGAAAAGAGAGATTGAAACAATAAATAAAAATCAATTGGAAATGAGGAATGACATAGCTGAAATAAATAACACCCTGGAAGGATTCAACAGTAGACTAGTAGAAGTTGAGGACCAAATCAACAAATTAGAAGATAGGATAGAGAAAAACATCCATCCAGAATATCAAATGGAAAAAAAAAAAAAGTAGGAAGGGAGTCTAAGGGAACTTTGGGACAACATGAAATGTAACATTTGCATATAGGGGTTCCAGAAGAAGCAGAATCAGAGAAAGGAATAGAGAACCTTTATGAAGAAAAAATTTCCCTAACCTGGCGAAGGAAAACATCATTGAAGTTCGGGAAACAGAGAGTCCAATCAAGATGAACCCCAAAAGCCCCATACCTAGCCACATATTAATTAAAATGGCAAACATTAAAGATAAAGAAAGAATCTTAAAGGTTGCAACAGAAGGACAGAAAGTTACAAGGGAGCTCCCAATAAACTGTCAGCTGACTTCTCAGTAGAAAAAATTCAACTCAGAAGAGAAAGGCATGAAGTATATAAAGTAATAGAAACTAAGGGACAGAACCCAAGACTACTCTATTCAGCATGACTATCATTCAAAATTGAAGGTGAAATAAAGAGTTTTGTGTACAAAAAAAAAAAAAGCTAACAGTATTCGTTATCACGAAGCCAGCACTGCAAGAAATGCTAAGGGGACTGCTACAGTGAGAAGAAGAAATAGAAAGAGAAGAACACAGGCATAAAGAATAAGGATGCCCATAAATAAGTACCTATCCTATCTAATAAAGAGGTAATAAGCAAATTGACCATCACTACAATACACAAGATGGCTGCCCCCATGTGGACACAAGATAGCTGCCACAAGATGGCCGGCAGGGGAAGGCACTTGTGGGTGATCAGGCCTGCAGGGGGGGTCAGTTGAGAGGGACCAGGCCTGAAAGGGAGGGCAGTTGGGGGCAATCAAGCCTACAGGGGAGGACAGTTGGGGGGAACCAAGCCTGCAGGGGAGGGCAGTTAGGGGTGATCAGGCCGGCAGGGGAGGGCAGTTAGGGGCAACCAGGATGGCAGGGGAGGGCAGTTAGGGGTGACCAGGCTGGCAAGGGAGGGCAGTTAGGTGTCGATCAGTCTGGCAGGGGAGTGGTTAGGGGGTGATCAGGCTGGCAGGCAGAAGCGGTTAGGGGCAATCAGACAGGCAGGCAGGGGAGGTTGGGGGCCAGCAGTCCTGGATTGTGAGAGGGATGTCCAACTGTCCATTTAGGCTCGATTCCTGGGATTGGGCCTAAACGGGCAGTTGGACATCCCTCAAAGGGTCCCAGATTGGAGAGGGTGCAGGCTGGGCTGAGGGACACCCCCCATGCACGAATTTTGTGCACCGGGCCTCTAGTCAATAATAATTTTAAATATAAATAGCTTAAATGCTCCAATAAAAAGACATGTAGCTGAATGGATCAGAAAACATGACCCATACATATGCTGTCTTCAGGAGACCCATCTCAGAACAAGGAACTCACACAGAATTAAAGTGAAGGGATGGAACAAAAATTCTTAAGGCAAATGGAAATGAAAAGAAAGCTGATGTAGCAATATTCATATCTGACAAAATAGACTTCAAAGTGAAGGTCATAAGAAGAGATAATGAAGAACACTTCATAATACTGAAAGGATCAATACAGCAAGAGAATATAACTCTGGTCAACATATATGCACCCAATACAGGAGTATCCAAATACATAAAAAATACTTCTGGAGAATTTTAAGGGAGAGATGGACAGCAATATAATCAGAGTAGGGAACTTTAATATCCCACTGACATCAATGGATAGATCTTCTAGACAAAAAATCAACAAATAAATAGCTATCTTAAATGACATACTAGATCAGATGGAATTAATGGACATTTTCAGAACATTTAATCCCACAGCTACAGAATATACATTCTTCTCAAGTGTACATGGGACATTTTCAAAGACAGACCACATGTTAGCACACAAACTAAGTCTCTACAAGCTCAAAAAATCTGAAATCATAACAAGCATCATCTCAGATCACAATGGCATGAAATTAGAAATAAACTACAATAAAAACATTCAAAAACATTGGAACACATGGAGGCTAAATAGCATGTTATTAAACAGTGAATGGGTTACCAAAGAGATCAAGAAAAAAAAAAACTCACTGGAAACATATAAAAATGAACACACAACAACTCAAAATCTATGGGACACAGTGAAAGCGAACGGCTATTATCAACATATCAACAAATGACAAGTGTTGGCAAGGATGTGGAGAAAAGGCAACCCTCGTTCACTGCTGGAGGGAATTCAGACTGGTGCAGCAATTGTGGAAAACAGTATGGAGTTTTTCCTCAAAAAATTAAAAATGGAACTCCCATTTGACCCAGTGATTCCACTTTTTGGAATATATTCTATGAAACAAACAAACAAACAAAAATCAGAAAGAATATATGCACCCCTCTGGTCATAGGAGCACAATTTATAATAGCTAAGCTTTGGAAATAGCCCAAGTGCCCATCAGCTGATGAGTGGATAAAAAGGATGTGGTACATTTACATAATGGAATATTATGCTGTTGTAAAAAAGAAAGAACTGCATTATGCATCAGCATGGATGGACCTGGAGAGTATTATGCTAAGCGAAATAAGCCATCAGAAAAAGATAAGTATCATATGATTTCACTCATTGGTGGCATCTAACGAACAAAATAGATCCAGAGGCATAGAAGCATGGAATAGACTGATGAATTTCAGAGGGAAGGTGGGGGTGGGTCTGGGTGGGCAGTGATTAAATGGGGAAGCTTATATGCACATATGCATAGCCCATGGACACAGATAATGGGGAAGGCCTGGGAAGGGCGGCTGTGGTGGGGAGGGGTCAATGGGAACAAACAAAGGTCACATCTGTAATATTTTCAACAATAAAGATACTTCTTTTAAATGTAGAAACATTGAAAAAAAGAAAAAAATTCGGCTAAATTTTATGAAGTTGCTATAGTTTAAGATAGTGTAATCTGAGACTACAGAAAACCTTAGAAGCCACAGACTTAAGGGAAGGTCATAGTACCCTTATGCTTTCCTCTACCAAACTCACTTGCTGTTCATGAGAAAAAAATGGAAACATGGTAAGCAATAAGAGAAAGACATTGGTGATGAAGAAGACTTAGAGAAAGTCTATGTACACACCATGGGAAATAAGAAAATAATAAAAAGTTAAAAAAAAATCTCCTAGACAATTCTACCATAAGCAGGTGGCAAAAGGGCATAGAAATGCACCGTGGCTTAGGAAAGGGCACAAGTCTATCCTGTGTCCAGGTCATAAAAGGGCTTCTGCTGGTGGGAGAGGACTAGGAAACTATTTCCCTAATAAGATCTACCCAAAATTCAAATCCCAGTTTAACCATGGATAGAATCACTGAAAAAATGATCTTAAGATGCAGAGTGAGCTAGACAGTCTAATACTGAAGGTGGATCAGTACAACAGAGAATATGCCCCCACTCCCAGTGTGCACACACACACTAATTAAGCAATAGCTTCAACTACTGAGGGAGGGGCAAGAATATTGGAGAGAGCACATCTGACTTGTAATCATACAGATAAAGTGGAAAGTTGAATCCCCCCGAGAGGGACTATTTGGCACACTAGCCCCACCATAAACATAACTGATTTTTATCAAAGCTGGAAGAGGAAGTTCATTAGGGAAAAAACAGGTTTTTTTAAACAAATGATGCTAGGACAATTAGATATCTGTATGTGAAAGAAGAAGAGAGAGAGAGAGAGAGAGAGAGAGAGAGAGAGAGAGAGAGAGAGAGAAAGAAAGAGAAAGAAAGAAGAAAGAAAGAAAGAAGAAAGAAAGAAAGAAAGAAAGAAAGAAAGAAAGAAAGAAAGAAAGAAAGAAAGAAAGAAAGAAAGAAAGAAAGAAAGAAAGGTAGTTTAGCTTTCAAAGACACATGTTAAAAAATTAAAAGACTAGCCATTGACCGGGAAAAAAAAACAAAAACATTTTCAAACATATATTGGATGAAGGAATTGTATATAGAATATGTGAATACCACTAAAAATCAATAAGAACACAATCTAATTAAAATGGGCAAAGTGATTCGAGACACTTTATCAGAGGTCTAAAGACAAAAGAGGCATCAATAAGGATGCTGTGCTCAATTAGTCATTAGGAAAGTACAAATGGAAACCAAAACAAAATGTCACTATACCTTTAAAGATGGTTAAACAAGAAAACAAACAAACAAAACCATAAAATTCTGAATGCAGGTAATAATGGGTAGTAACTAGAACTCTCATCAAATACCCGTAAAAATACAAATGAGTACACCCACTTCGGGCAACAGTTCATTACTAAAGTTAAATATCAATTTACCATAAGATCAAACAATTTGCACTTCGATATTTACCCAACAGAAATAAAAACTTATGTTCACACAAAAACATATAAATGTATATAACAGTTGTATTCATAATTGTCAAAATTACACAAGTGTCTTTCAACTGTATTTCATTATTCAACAATAATGAGGAATAAATTATTGATACAGGAATAATATGGATAATTCTCTAATGAATTATGATAAGTGAAAGAAGTTGAGTTTAAAGGCTATATTTAGAATGATTTGCTTTTTTATGCCATTCTAGTACATGCAAACAGATATATAGTAGGCCAAGGATTGGGGGTACAGGGAATGGTTGATATAAAGGGATGATATGGAATGTTATTCCAATAATAAAAGTGTTCTATGTAACTTGATCTCATAAATGTATATATTTGTCAAAAGTCATAGAATTGCATATTAAAAACAAAAATTTGGGTTGTTGCTGATACCTTAATAATCTAAATAAAAAACAAGTGTTAAAGGTAAGCACAATTGAATCTATGCAAGGGTTAAATGAAGGACAATATTTCAGGCATTCCTGTTAATACTAAGTGCAAACTATAGTTATAAAATATGATAAATTTCACAGTAATGGAATTTTAAATATGCCTTGTTGGAATGATCATCCTATAAAAAAATTTTTTTATGGTAGAAATCTAAGGTTTTTACATTCCACAGTAAAATCATACAGTTCTCATACTTGTAGAATGCAGGTCATAATCTATATATATAAAAGCCTAAGCGACCGATGACCAAATGACCAAATGACCGGTTGACTGGTCGCTATGACGTGCACTGACCACCAGGGGGCAGACGATCAACAAAGGAGCTGCCCCCTGGTGGTCAGTGCACTCCCACAGCCAACCTCCCTTGGTCCCTCCCCCCTTCCGGCCCCGATCGGCTCCGATCGGGTCTGGGCCAGATGGCCCTGATTGGCCCCAATCGCAGGCCAGGCTGAGGGACCTCGCCATGCACAAATTTGTGCACCGGGCCTCTAGTAACAAATAATGGTGTATTTAATAGATATGAACCATTCATAGTCTATTAATATTCAATGAAAAAAACATATATTCTAACTCTTCTATAATAAACTTTAACAATTACTCTTTCCAAAAATGACACTGATGATATAAAACATAAAACATTGGTTTAGACCCTTGGTTGGCAAATTGCGGCTTGCGAGCCACATGCGGCTCTTTGGCCCCTTGAGTGTGGCTTTTCCACAAAATACCACGGCCTAGGCGAGTATATTTTTGAAGAAGTGGCGTTAGAAGTTTAAGTTTAAAAAATTTGGCTCTCAAAAGAAATTTCAATCATTGTACTGTTGATATTTGGCGCTGTTGACTAATGAGTTTGCCGACTACTGGTTTAGACCATACCAGTTTCACTCTGAAATAAAGTACCATGATATAGATCATATTATATAATGATCAATGACTAAATACAAATCCCATGCAGAGCAAATGTACTGTCTTTTATTTGTAAATCATCTGTTAAAAGTTAACTTTAGTGAGACAATGAATGTTAAACATAAATGCAAATATGTTAACAAATGGACCTAGACCAAATACCTAACCTCAGCAATTTACTTGCTGCTTTTATTTAAATAGTCATTAAATGTATTTGTTAAATGTGAGTTAATTTTGTCATGAACTACACTAAGCTCCTAATAGCTCTACCAACATTAAGCATCTATCAAGAAGGCTGAATGCTTTGATATATGTCATATCTTTGGGCAAGAATCTAGGCTACCTTTGCATAGTAATAATAGTGTTTTTAAAAATCCTGTAGAATAATCATGCCATGAATCCCATTTTATTTTTCAATCATATTCAGTGAAAAATAATAAAACAAAACAAGATGCAAACCCAGTCATCTAGGCAATTGTTTCTTTGGAATATTTTGTTGTCTTATTTTACTTTTTCCTGAGGAAAGGAATAGTTTAAATACAGCTAAAAAATCTCCTAATTATATTCAAATTTCTTCATAGTATAGCAAAATAAAGCAGCTAAGGATAAAACAACTTTTCTAGGAGATAGTAGTTTATTGTGCTATTTCTTTAGACCACTATTTTCAGTGTTAAAAAGGAAGTTATATAAAAAAAAAAGGAAGCTATTTTTTTTCTAGTTTGACATATCCTATATAATAAAAGCCTAATATGCAAATTGTCCCCTTGAATGGGATTCAACTAGGAGTTCGACCAGGGGGCGGGGCCAGTGGTGGTGGTGGTGGCAGGCGGCCGGGAGAAGGGAGGCCCCCTGGCCAAAAGCAGCCCCCCACCCCCCAGCCAGCGGCAGCAGCAGGCAGCCAGGGGAAGGGAGGCGCCCCAGCCGGCAGCAGGCAGCCAGCAGCCGGCAGCTGCTAGGGACCCACCCTACCGGTGCACGAATTTCATGCACTGGGCCTCTAGTAATATATTAATACTTAATGTAAACCAATAGCATCTATTTATGTTTGTCTTAAACAATCAGTTTTGTATATTAACAGAACTTCTAACAAGGTGTTTAACGATATGACATGTGAGTTCAGTTTGCTTCACTACTATCTCTGCAACTTTAAATTTAACAAACCCACTCTAATGACTTTATATCATCACTGTGAAGTGAAGTTAACAGATTTGAAAATGTTAGCAGTCACGAATAATTTTAATAAATTTTTGATTCATCAAATATTATAAACCATTTTCTTGCAGCTTGACAAGAAACATTTTTATTTTTTCTATGCATTGAATTTAAATATAAAATATAAATGCATTATATGTTTTAAATATTACACACTATAAACAAGATCCCAGAAATGTCATTTTCTCACAATATTCTAGAAAACAGCTAATGCTATGGAACCTCCTAAATTATGCTTTCCTAGATGTATAGAGTTTTTGTTTAGTTCTTTTAAGCTTGTATTTTCTAACTGTGAGGTTCACCAATAACTATTTATTTTTCAAACAAGTGATTCTGATTATGTCATTTCAGTTCAATAGTCTGCATTTATGGTTCCAAGATTAACAACAAAGCTGTGATAGAATGTGGTTTTCCAATGCAGCACTTAGGTTTTAATTGATTTAAAAATTATCAAGTATTAATTATTGCTTTTTAAAAAACATTATCTGTAGATTTTCCAGGAATTTCTCCAAAGTGATTTGACATATCTTAGTTACATATGCTATTACAGTTCTGAGTTAAAATAATCATTAGAGAGTACATTTGAGGAAAGAAAATTACTTTGGAGAAAGCATGGGAATATCATCAAGGAGTAAAATTGAAGCTCCGTTTTTCCTTTCTGCCTGCTTTCATCTGAAAATCTAATACCTAATTCACTTCACTTGATATTCTAAGTGCAGAGTGGTATGATCAGTGAACCTTCTGCTAACATTGACCACTCTGGCATAAACTTATGGGTTTTAGATTTCATAAGGTAGGTAAAGCCTCATCAGTAATCAGTGAGGGTATATGTTATCATACATTTACAGAGCAGTGTGAAATTAAGTGTAAATTTAACTTTGCTGGGAGTGTTTGCATTTTGTGTCTTATGACTTTTTGAGGAATAAAAAGATTGGTGCTCAATTAAAACTACTGGACATGAGTGCTCAGAATGGGAAGGATTTAGTCAGATAAGAAAACATCTCAGAGACCCTAAATTCATATATGCAATCTGTTTGTGCTCTACCTATGCCAATCATATTCATTCAGCATTCATTGAACACAGGTAAAAACATTTTCTACAACTGCTTAAAACAACATTAGTCAGAATTTCATAGAAATCAGTCATCAATCACCTTTCTCCACCCGTCATCTAAGAAACACCCCTTTCTGAGTTTTGTGTAACATCTTTCAGTTGAAAGGACATTTACAGAAAAATATGTACTTTCCATAAATTTCAGTAAACATCAAGAAACAATCTGCCTTCATAATTTAGTGTACAAGCTAAGCAAAAGCAGAACCTGTGGTGAATTATTGTTCCCTGTAGTCATAATGTGCCTTGTTTCACTGCCCATAAAACAATAGGAAAAGTGGCACTGTGATAGATTCAGTAGTTATACCATATGCCAGAATATTTTCCTGACAACATCTTCCCTTAAATATCTAACAAAACAGGTAGCTTCTCATGAGCTGATGCATATGTTAGTCTAAGACATGTCCTGCCTACTTGAAAAGGACCTAAAAGAAAGTAAAAGGAGAATAAGTTGTTAGCATTATTTCAATAATTAAATGCTGAGGAAGTTAGAAGGTGGCATTGGTAGGTTCTTAGTGCCTGATGCACAGTCACAAAATCATATCCATTTGACATGTACCCACAACTTAATATCAGGAAGCTAACATGCAGTCTGTGCTAACAATTATAGTCTCAACTGCTTAGCATTTAGAAGATGCTCCTCCAAAATGACAATAATGTTTTCTAATCTAATACAATGTTTGAGAAAGACACCCTGATCCCACAACATCCTATATATTAAAATATGTGATTATAGGTCTTAATTATATGGCAGTTATTATAGTAACATTAGAAGCCCAGTGCATGAAATTCATGCACGGGTAGGGTCCCTAGGCCTGGCCAGCAATCAGGGCTGATCAAGGCCTTCTGGCTGCCGGCTGCTGGCCGGGGCCTTTCTTCATTCCGAGCCACCCACTGGTGGTCAGCACACATCATAGCAAGCGATCGAACTCCCAGTATACCAGTCGAACTCCCAAGGGGACACTTTACATATTAGCCTTTTATATACATAGATGATTTTTAGATCTTATGAAAGCCAACTGCTTCTCTTCAGAATCTACACTAATAAAAGAGAAAGATTGAAATCAACCATACCTCCGTGACACCCACCAGCCAATCAGGAGTGAGTATTCAAATTAACCCAACAAAGATGGTGGGTTAATTTGCATACACAGGCATGGAGTGAAGACTGAAGGTTCTGGCCCAAGCAAAGACTGAAGACTAAAGATTGAAGACTGAAGACTGAAGACTGAAGAGGCTTGGCTTCTCCACTGCGGCCGGAGAGAAGGCCTGGATCCCGGGTGCCAGAGGAAAACCAGTGTCAGCAGCCAGGGGAAGGAAGACCTATTGTACGAATCTTCGTGCAACGGGCCTCTAGTCTATATAATAAAAGCCTAAGCGACTGTTACGGCAGAATGATCAGAACAACCGGTCGCTATAATGTGAACTGACCACCAGGGGGCAGATGTTCAACACAAGAGCTGTCCACTGGTGGTCAGTGTGCTTCCACAGTGGGAGCGCCGCTCAGCCAGAAGCCAGGCTCACAGCTGGCGAGCACAGTGGCGGTAGCGGGAGCCTCTCCTGCCTCCGTGGCAGCACCAAGGAGCAGCGAGCAGGCGGGCAGTAAGGAGCGAGGACTTCTGGACTGCAAGAGGGCTCAGGCCATTCTGAGGGACGCCCCCCCCCCGCCCTCAGTGCATGAACTACTTGTACTGGGCCTCTAGTATTCATATAAGTTTATTGCTCAATTGAGATTGATCATAATAATAAGATTTAGGGTTATCAATAGCTGCAAATAATGTATCTGTTACTCATAAAAAGTCACTTTACTGTAAACTAATGGTCAATTAGTATAATAACTGAAATATTAGAAGGTAAATGCTTTACTGATACTGAAAAAGCCAAGCTGCTAATATGAGTAAGATGAATGAGATTTGTAACATTCATACTTTATTAAAGAATACATATAATATACCATCACAATGTATGTACTGATTGCTAATTAAAATAAATGTTTATGATAATTATTTCTGATGTTCTTTTGCATTTGGGTACTTTAGAGGTTGATTTGGAATGCTATGAAACAATTGTTTAATTTTACCTTCCCTTTTTCTTTACTTTGTTAACTTGTTGACATCAATAGTACTAATTCAGAAAGAAAATAACTAATTTAAAAATTATTTTTCCAAAATATATTGTTTATTACATAAAATTCTATTATTATTTAAGTTCTTAACATTCTGAGGTTTTATTTTGTTTATAGAATAAAAAAGCTTTCAAGAAATTTGTCCATAAATGCATTTAATTTAAACCAAATTATATTTAAAGCTGTATCATCAGAAGAGAATGATGGTTTACTTTTGTTTGATTCCTGGAAACTCCATTAATAGTTCAAAGAATTGTGAGTTAATAAAATAAGTACTGGATTGGTTTCTTATCTCTTTTGCTAGTAACATTTTGGGCATTTAGCAAGTCACCAATGATCTCTTAGGTATTTTTATTTATATGTGGACTGAAATAAATTTAAGTGTTCTAATTTTTATTGAGAAAACTGTATATTTTTTTTCCCCTCAGAGTTTTCCTATGTTGTTGGTAGGAACAAAAGGAGCATAAGAGATTGCTAGATTTTAAAATGTATGGGTGGGAACAGACTGGCCCTCTCTCCTGAAATAACTATAAACTAAATAAATTTAAGAAACAATAGTATGCAGACTTGGGACACTAGGCAGTAAAGGACAGTAACCTGACAGAAGGGAAACAATCAAGGTGAGCACTAAGATTGCCCCTGTTCCCTGGTGTTAAGAGTCTTCAACTGGCACAGAGGGTTGCGGGAAGCTGGGAGGAGCCTGGCAATGACCTGAGTTGAGGATCTGGAGCAGGCTGCCTGGGAAGGCCCAGATGGCTGGAGTATGCATGGGATAATAACAAAGAGGGGGAGATTCACAGAGACCTTCAGTCCTCATCTCAATAGTCACTTGTGTAAGCATATGCGGAAATCACATAAGATTGGGGAAAGAACTGCATGATAAAAAAGGAGAAATACCCCAGTTTTCACAGAGCCAAAAACAGTTTGTGATCCCACCAGTAATAGGGATAAGGCCTTTATACTGCACAGGGCATTAAGTGTTACAGAAAGTTATTGCCTTCATAGTTGGAAAAAAATAGCTTTTAACTAAAGGTGCTCTTGGGCCTTGCTTAATAAAGTTTACATGCAAGCTTTTGAGGAGCACATTATTTCAATACAAAGTAAAATTTTAAAATATTTATAAGAATACAAAATCATGCAGCACCCAACAAGGTAAAGTCCACAATATATACTATCTAACAAAAAGTCACAAGGCATTAAAAAAGTTATGAACTATAATAGGGAGAGAAAAAAAATATCAGTGTAAACAGATAGAGAAAGGAATTAGATGGAATTAATATTTAACAACATTGAAAGTTATTAATTCCATATGTTCAAAAATGTCCAGGAACACATGAGCATGATAAATAGAAACAGTATGTAAATGATTTAAATCATGCTTCTGGTGATAAAAATTACCAACTCTGAGATTAAACAAATACACCAGTTGGGATTTAGAGATTAGACACTGTAGAATAAAATTTTAACAAATTTAGAGACATAGTAATAGAAAATCAAATATATAGAGAAAACGTTTGCAAAAAATAATATCAGAAATTCATTCTCTTAACAATGTATTATCTGGACACCAAAGCCAGAAAACTAAATCATAAGAAAATTAAAATATGCACTAGTATCTGTCATGAATACAGATACAGAAATAATCAATAAAATATTAGCCAACAAGATCCAGCTGTGTATAAACAGGAATATACATAAAGTTCAATTGACTAGAATTAATAAGCAAGTTAATCATGATCAGTGGATTTAATGTCAACATTAATATTGTATTTCTATAAATAGTAGAAAACAATAGAAAATAAAATCAATATAACAATTTCATTAACATAAATATATCAAAAGATAAAATAACGAGTAAATTTAAGAAAAAAATGAAATTATATCCAATAGAAACTACAAAATTTTGCTAAAATATATTTTCTTAAAAATATCTAAATTGGAGTCACATTGGATTTCCATGCTTTGGAAAATTCACTTCACTAAATATGTACTAAGTGTACCGGTTAATAATGCGGATTTTGTAATCAAAGAAAACACGATAATTTCAAGAAAAACATCAAAAGTGCTTTACTCAAAGTAATGTCCATCACTAGCTACACATTCCCCCATCTTTCAGGTAATTTGTGGATACTGTCCCAATAGAACTTTTCTTATTTTGAGGCAAACCATTCAGAGACCCAATTTTCCACTTCTTACATTTTGAAGTGCTGCTCAGAAAGTGTGTGTGCCATCGATCGGAACAAGTGGTGATCTGAAGGAGCAAGGTCTGGTGAATATGGTGGGTGGGTTAATACTTCCCAGGCAAGATCTTTAAACGTGTGAAGTGTGTGATGGTGCGTCATCATGAAGCAAAATTACTTTGCCATGACTTCAGGCACATTCTGGTCGTTTCATGATCAAAGCATGGATCAAATTGACTATTTGTTGTCAGTAGCGATCAGTATTAACTGTTTCACCTGGTTTTACAAGCTCATAATACACCACACCTTCCTGATCCCACCAAATGCAGAGCATTGTCTTCTTTCTGAAGCGATTTGTCCTTGCAGTTGATGTTGATGGTTGGCCTGGATCAACCCATGATTTTGTGCATTTGGGATTCTCAAAATAAATCCACTTTTCATTGCCAGTCACAATTCGATGCAAAATAGACTTTCTTTCATGTGGTTGAAGTAACATTTTACTGATGACTTTTTGGATTTCAATTTGTCTTTCATTCAGTTGATGTGGCACCCATTTTCCTTCCTTTAAAATATTCCCTGTTGCTTGTAAATGATCAAAATTGTTTTCTGAGCAACGTTTAATCTTTCTGCAAGTTGTTTTTGAGTTTAACACGCATCTTCATCCAATAATGCTTATAATTGTTGGTCTTCAAACTTTTTCGGTTGACCTGGATGTTCTTTGTCTTTCACATGGAAATCATCACTTTTAAAGTGTTTAAACCAGCGTTCACAAGTATCTTGAGATGGAGCATGTTCACCATAAGCTTCCTGAAGTATTTGGCAGCACTTTTCTTCAAAATAAAGTAATGAATTAACACTTCCTGCAAATGCTCTTTTTTTGGCACAAAATTCAACATTTTTAAGTGTTAAAATATCTATGATGTTAACACCTTCAGCAAATTTGACATATGAAGTTTTGAAGCTTGTTGTCAATACAACAAAATAGCATATATATCAAATCGCATATATATCAACACATGTGTAACTCTATCTACTGAAAAAATCTGCATTATTAACCGGTACACCTAGTATATATAGTCCAGCCTGGGTGGCGCAGTGATTGAGCATCCACCCATGAATCAAGAGGACACCAGTTTGATTTCTTGTCAGGGCACATGCCCTGGTTGCCAGCTCAATCCCCTGAGTGCAGGAGGCAGACGATCAATGATTCTTCACATCAATGTTTCTATCTCTCTCCCTCTCCCTTTCTCTCTAAAATCAATAAAAATTTATTTCAAAAAAGAAAAAAAAACTAAAACTGCTCCAAATTTGATGGAAATTAATAAACCACTCTTTGAAGAAGCCAAATGGATCCCTCGGATAAGACACATGAAGATAGCTACATGATAATCAAATTGCTTAAAACCGGTGGTAAAGAGGAAATTTTAATAACAGCTACAGTTAAAATAAACACTACATGAAAATAACAACATGATTCTGAACAGAAGCAAAACAACAAACAACTACAAGATCATAGAGCAACATATTTAAAGTATTTTTAAAATAATTGAAAAAATATCTACTCATAAATCTCTAACCAGCAAAAATATTTTTTAAAAATAAGGGAAAAATAAAACTTTTTACAGATGAATAAAAGTTGAAATAATTCATCACCAGCAGTCCAACAGTACGGATAACTTTAAAGGAAGTCATTCAGGAAAAGAAAAATAATAACAGAAGTAAATCTGATCTACTCAAAGAAATAAAGTTCAATGATAATGGTAATTGGGTGACCAAAAATAAAATAATTATATTTTTATTTTAATATCTCTTTGAATTTGAAATTTATAGACAAAATGATTACAATGTAACAGGTTTATAAGCTATGTAGAAATAAAATATATGATAAGAGTGACACAAAGAACAGATTGGAAAAAATAAAAATATACTATTATAAGATTATAAAATGTATGAAGTAAGATCATATTACTTGAAGTTAGGCTGTGATAATACATAAATGTATACTATAAACTTTAACCATTAAAAGAAGACAATGAAAAAAGAATTAATGATAATAAACAAGTCAACAAAAGGAAAAATGAAATAAAATCTATCATTAAGCCAAAAAATGATTTAAAAAAAGTGAGGGGAAAGAAAAACAAAGAACAAATAGAACAAATAGAATACAGCTAGCAAGATGGGCAATGTAAACCTAATCAGCAATAATCATCCTCTCTAATAAAATAGTAATATGCAAATTAACCATCACTCCGCTACATAAGCCACGCCCACTAGCCAAGCCACACCCACCAGCCAATCAGGACGAGTATGCAAATTAACCCCAATCCAATATGGCTACAGCCACAGAGAGCAAGGTTTCCCAGGTAACAGAGCAAGCCAAGCTTTCCATAGCAGTTGCAGGCCTAAGCCTCCACTCAAGCTACAAAGTTTCAATTATAGAAGGTAAACAAATTCAAACAAATGGCAGCAGAATGGAGCTTGAGAGAGCAGGCCAGGGTTGCCGGCGGCAACAGGGGAAGCAAAGCTTTCCGCACACCCTGGCCGGGCTCACCCGCTTAAGGCTACAAAGTTTCAATTGTAGAAGGTGAATTAACTGCCACAGAAATGGCTGCCAGAGCCCCAGGCTTGGCTCCGCTCCAGGCTACAAAGTTTCAATTGTAGAAGAAAAATAAATTCCAGATACCAGGGCCTCTGCTTGGGTTGCCAGGGGGCGTGGCCGGCCTGCAAACCACCACAGGCCCCTCGCTCAGGCCGCCCCACACCCCAAGGGAACCCCCACCCTTATCTGTAACACCCTTCAGGGCAAACCAGCTGGCCCCCACCCGTGCACCAGGCCTCTATCCTATTTAATAAAAGAGTAATATACAGATTGATCATCACTGCAACACACAATATAGCTGCCCCCATGTGGTCAAAGATCCTGCCCCCATGTGGACACAAGATGGCAACTACAAGATGGCCAGCAGGAGAGGGCAGTTGGGAGGCACCCAGCCTGCAAGGGAGGGCAGTTGAGAGGGACCAGGCTTGCAAGGGAGGGCAGTTGGAGGTGATCAACCCTGCAGGAGAGGGCAGTTAGGGGTGACCAGGCTGGCAGAGGAGGGAAGTTGGGGGCAAACAGGCTGGCAGGGGAGCAGTTAAGCATCAACCAGGCTGGCAGCGGAGTGGTTAGGGGTGATCAGGCTGGCAGGCAGAAGCGGTTAGGGGCAATCAGGAAGGCAGGCAGGCAAGCAGTTGGGAGCCAGCAGTCCTGGATTGTGAGAGGGATGTCCGACTGCCCGTTTAGGCCTGATCCCACCAGGATCGGGCCTAAACGGGCAGTCGGACATCCCTCCAGGAGTCCCAGATTGGAGAGGGTACAGGCTGGGCTGAAGGACAACCCCCCGCCATGCACGAATTTCGTGCACCGGGCTTCTAGTATTAAATATAAGTAGTATAACAAGCCAATTATAAGGTAGGGACTCTTAAATTAGATTTAAATAAACTAAGCCTCTACAACATGCTATCTATAAGAAACCCATTATAAATTAAAATGCACTAATAGATTAGAATGAAATGGATGGAAAATTCTGTGTCTGGCTATCCATGATGAAAAGAAAGTTTAATTTATTATATTAAGATCAGACAAAGTAGTTTTTAGAGTAAAAGATGCTCCCTGAAATAAATTAAGTTTGAGGCTAAGATCTTCTCCACAAAGGAAACTCCAGACCCAGATAGTTTTACTGATGAGTTCTACCAAACACTTAAGAAAGAAATAACAATTCTTTACAAAGTATACTATAAAAATTTAAGTACATGAGTCTAAAATCCTGAAATACAATCCAGAAAGAAACAAGAAAGAAATATTAAGTACCAATATCCCACATAGACAGATATAAATATAATTCAGTTTTGGTGGTAGAAAAAATGGAATATTCTCAGTGAGATACCTAAGCATGATTAGAGAAAGTACAGCCCTGTCAGCTGCTGTGTCAGAATTTATAGAAACTTCAGAAATCTTCAGAAAACAGTGAGATTAATAATTTAGTAAGGAAGTGGAAAACTTTTAAAATCAGCAAAGGGATATTTGCAGATATTCTACTTCCTGATCTTGAGTCAATGTGATCAAAAGAAGAGGAAAACTTTAGCGTGTACTTAACAGCTGCTAATAATAATACCGTATTTTCTGGCGTATAAGACGACCTTTTAACCCAGGAAAATCTTCTCAAAAGTCGAGGGTCTTATACGCCGGAAAATACAGTAACCCACCCATCATTTGGCAATAACTCACTTTAATTCTAAATTGTAAATACCGTATTTTCTGGCGTATAAGACCCCCGACTTTTGAGAAGATTTTCCTGGGTTAAAAGGTCGTCTTATATGCCAGAAAGTACGGTGATTACTGTGTTAGAACCGATCTCTGAGTAGTGGATGTCATGACCCAATTAATGATTGAACATATATGGCTTTTATTGTGGGACATACATGTGAAAGAAATGTGGAGGGAATAGGATAAGATTGGCAGAGCTGTGCATATAGCTATCCAAACCTAATCTGGGTGAATGCTGACTGAATGTTTGTATTCCCCCAAATCCATATGAGGAAATCCTACCACCACTGTGATAATATTAGGAGATGAAGCCTTGAATGGTGATTAGGCCATGAGGTTAGAGCCCTCATGAATAGGATAGTGCACCACGGATAAAAGGTACACCAGAGAGCTCCCTGGCCCTTCCTAGCATGTGAGGACACAGTAACGAAGCAGCTGTCTATGAATGAGGAAGAGGCTCTCACTGGACACTGAATCTGCCAGCACCCTGATTTCAGCCAGTCTCCAGAACTGTGAGAAGTAAATGTCTGTGTTTAAGGCACTCAGTCTGTGGTAGTTTTATTATAGCAGCCCCAAAGGACTTTGACAATGAAGTACAGAGGGAAAGGGATTGGGTGGAAGCAAGCTAGACAGTCATTTCATCCAAGAAAAGTTTAACAAGATCATCAGGGAGTTCTCAACCCAAAGTCACTCAACAGACATATCCTGTCTCTAGAGATCTGGACATGCAACCAAATTCAGTCAGAGCTTAGAGATGATGAAGGAGAAGTATGGCCCCAGTGAAAATACAATCATGGATTTCAGACTACAGGAACTGGGCCCCTGGCAAATTACTCTCCTTATAGTTGAAGATCTGTGAGTTGCATTCTCATGGCTGCCATAGTCCACCCTTCCCGTTATCCTATCTAATAAAACAGTAATATGCAAATTGACCGCACCTTCGCTACACCCATAAGCCACGCCCACCAGCCACGCCCACCAGCCAATCAGGAGCAAATGTACACGTTAAATCAGCAAAGATGGCGGGGGAAAGGGCAGCACCCATGCCAGTGAGATCCAAGCCATGATGGTGGACTGGGGCAGACGGTTACTGCCGGCAGCCGGCTGACCAGGTCCGCCATCACCGATCGCGGAGCAGGGCAGGCGGCGTGGGTTAAGGCCCACAGCTGCCTGCCCGGGTCCGCCATCACCGATCTCGGAGCAGGGCAGGCGGCGTGGGTTAACGCCCGCAGCCAGCTGCCCAGGTCCACGATCACCGATCTCGGAGCAGGGCAGGCGGCGTGGGTTAACGCCCGCAGCCGGCTGCCCAGGTCCACGATCACAGATCACGGAGCAGGGCAGGCGGCATGGGTTAACGCCCGCAGCCGGCTGCCCAGGTCCACGATCACAGATCACGGACCAGGGCAGCTGCCTGCCCAGGTCCATCACCGATCGCGGACCAGGGCAGGCGGTGTGGGTTAACGCCCGCAGCCGGCTGCCCAGGTCCGCCATCACCGATCATGGACCAGGGCAGGCGGTGTGGGTTAAGGCCTGCAGCCGCCTGCCCAGGTCCACGATCAGGGATCACGGACCAGGGAAGGCGGCATGGGTTAGCGCCCGTAGCTGCCTGCCCAGGTCCGCCATCACCGATCTCGGACGAGGGCAGGCAGCATGGGTTAGCGCCCACAGCCGCCTGACCAGGTCCCGGATAAGGGCTTCGAGTCAGCCATCGCCAGTGGCAGCTGACTCAAAGCCCCTATCAGGGATCATGGACCAGGGCAGGCAGCGTGGGTTAATGCCTGCAGCAGGCTGCCCAGGTCCACGATCATGGATCACGGACCATGGCAGGCGGCATGGGTTAGCACCCACAGCCGCCTGCCCAGGTCCCGGATCACGGATCCAGGTGGCGTGGGTTAGCACCCACAGCCGCCTGACCAAGTCCCCGATAGGGACTTGGAGTCTAGCATAACGAAAAGAATAGTCAGCAAAAGCAGGAGACAAGGTTTCATAAGTTCTCCCCCAGGTCACCACTGTTCTCTTATACATTTTAATTATCCCAGACTTTGCATGATGGGATTTGATTTGAATTATGCCTGATAGAGATTACATGACATGAATTGTAGGCTCATTCTTTCTTTTTGTGGTTGCCTGACTGAGAAAGGCCTTGGAATGAGAGAAGGCACTTTTATTTTCCCTTTTCATTCTTTAGAGGCTGAGGAATTACAGTTATATGAAGAACTTAGTGAGAGAATGAAAGTCTCATGCTGTATTATTCTGTAAGTTTTATCATGTGGACTATCAAAAACTTGGTGGGATCCTTTTCAAGAGGTGTTACAAAAATTATGTTGAAATTAACATTCAAGAGTAAAAGGAGAGAAGTGAGTGGTGGGTAAAGGAAAGAACTTTGTCCTAGAAACCAAATAGAAGCCACATAAACCTTCAGATTCTTATTCATTGTGCTTTGGAGGTATTAAAGGATAATTTTTTAAAAAGTTAAAATCATGACTTATAATCTGTATAGATAAAAGGCTAAGTGACCGACATTTGTCCATCCGTCCGACCAACCGGTACATATGACGCACTGGAAATATAAAAATAAACTTTGACTCGCACACGTGCCATACATATAAAGCTCTCGCTGGCGCTAATTTGAATGTTGCATTTGGTGGGAAAGTTCTTTTCAGAGGGGATTTTTGTGTTGCCATGCTATACGATTGGCCATAGTACAAATAAGTTTTAAAGTACTGTAGTGTTTGGGGATGTTTCAGACAGTTGTCTCTTAAAACAAATATGAGATCAGAGGATTCTGCTTATAGTGAATGGTTAGTAAAACTTGGAGATGGCAAACTTGATAGCCGTTTTCATTTAGGAATGGATATTATTGAAATTCCCCATGAAATGATTTTTAATGGATCTATTATTAAAGCCACCTTTGGAAATAGTATATCTATAGATAATATTAAAATATATATAAACATGCAATTCTTTGTTCAAAAAATGAGCACGTTCAAAAATTAAATGAAGAAATTTTGGATATACTTGATGGAGATTTTCACGCCTATCTGAGTGATGATTCCATTGACTCAACAGATGATGCTGAAAAGGAAAATTTTCCCATCAAATTTCTTAATAGTATTACTCCTTCTGGAATGCCATGTCATAAATTAAAATTGAAAGTGGGTGCAATCATCATGCTATTGAGAAATCTTAATAGTAAATGGGGTCTTTGTAATGGTACCAGATTTATTATCAAAAGATTGCGACCTAACATTATCAAAGCTGAAATATTAACAGGATCTGCAGAGGGAGAGATTGTTCTGATTCCAAGAATTGATTTGTCCCCATCTGACACTGGCCACCCATTTAAATTAATTCGAAGATATTTTCCTGTTATGCCAGCATTTGTGATGACTATTAATAAATCACAAGGACAAACTCTAGACAGAGTAGGAATATTCCTACCTGAATCCATTTTTGGCATTGGTCAGTTATATGTTGCTTTCTCTCTCTCTTTTTTTAAAAGTATTTTAAAAAAATATTTTATTGATTTTTTTTACAGAGAAGAAGGGAGAGGGATAGATAGTTAGGAACATCGATGAGAGAGAAATATCGATCAGCTGCCTCCTGCACACCTCCTACGGGGGATGTGCCTGCAATCAAGGTACATGCCCTTGACCGGAATCGAATCTGGAATCTTTCAGTCCACAGGGCGACGCTCTATCCACTGAGCCAAACCAGTTACGGCTGTTGCTTTCTCTTGAGTTCAAAGAGCATGTTACGTTAAAGTTAAAGTTGTAAATACTTTATCTCAAGGGAAATTAGTCAAGCACTCTGAAAGTGTTTTTACTCTTAATGTGGTATACAGGGAGATATTAGAATAAGTTTAATCACTTTATCAATCATTATTTGCATCAATGTTGTTTTTATATTACGAGTTTGTTATTGTTATATCAGTTTGTTATTGTTATATCATTTTGTTATTGTTTACTTATTAATAAATTTATGTATTATTTTCATATACATTGTACTCATTTCCTTTTATCTCTCACACTTTTATTATAGAGAAAGGGCAAATAGCAATATTAAAATATTTCATCTAATTAATTCCCTTTCAGTGTGCACGAATTTCGTGCACCGGGCTCCTAGTCCTATATAATAAAAGCCCAGTGACCATTACGGGGTTACGACCAGAATGACCGTGGCCCCTTGCCCCTGCCAGTGCCACCTCCCAGTAGGCCCCCCCACCCTGATCAGGGGTGAGGGCAGCGGGAAAACCACCCATGGTCCCACTCCCCAGCCGGCCCACCATCCAGTAGGGATCCCTGCCCCGATAGGGACCCTCATAAGGGCAGACCGGCTGGACCCCACCCACGCACCAGGCCTCTATCCTATCTAATAAAAGAGTAATATGCAAATTGACCATCACTCCAATACACAAGATGGCTGCCCCTATGTGGTCAAAGATGGCTGCCCCCGTGTGGACACAAGATGGCCACCACAAGATGGCCAGCAGGGGAGGGCAGTTGGGAGGGACCAGGTCTGCAAGGGAAGGCAGTTGTGGATGATCAGGCCTGCAGGGAAGGGCAGTTAAGGGTGACCAGGCCTGCAGGGGAGTGGTTAGGGGGTGATCAGGCTGGCAGGCAGAAGCAGTTAGGGGCAATCAAGAAGGCAGGCAGGTGAGCAGTTGGGAGCCAGCAGTCCTGGATTGTGAGAGGGATGTCCGACTGCCCGTTTAGGCCCGATCCTCCAGTAGGATCGGGCCTAAACGGGCAGTCGGACATCCTTCAAGGGGTCCCAGATTGGAGAGGGTGCAGACTGGGCTGAGGGACAACGCCCATGCACAAATTTCGTGCACCAGGCCTCTAGTAGAAATATAAAACCCTACCCTGCCACCACTCCAACCCAACCTTCCAAAGCCTCCTGAAACCACAAAATTAGATCACTGATTCAGGCTAGCAGGCCAAAGTGTAAAGCCTCATTCACACGTGAGGAATTCACATCTCTGTCCTTCCCCTTGGACTTCGTGTCTCAGAGGAGGCATTCACGGTATGGACAAACAAATAAAAGCTCAGAAAAATCACTTTTTTGGGGTCCTGTGATGCATCCAGGCAGACAAACTGATCGCCAAAAGACAAGCACCAGACTCTGTCCCTTCCTCATCCAGTGGCCTCAGCTCCAGACCGGCACTCCCCATGGCAGGATACAAGGAGAGCCACGACTGGATTCTTTGCAGAGACAGGAATGCTCAGGAGGACAAGATAATAGAAACCTAAGGACCCAGATGCTGGGGCCCATGCTGCCAGGGCCTGCTCAGCACAGGGCCAAGGGGAGCTCAGACCAAGTTCTGGTCCAAATCCTAACCCGGTCACAACCTGCCATCCCGGCCGCAGCACGCGCTGGAGTGTGTAATCGTGGGAGGTGCTCTGAGGCGGAGGGCTCACCCCAACCCCTGGGCCCCAGGGGCTCTCCACCTGTGTGCCCCCCCCCCAGGTGCTCAGCCCCAGCTGTGCCAGCCAAGCCCCTTTGCTGGAGCAGGATTGCAGGGGGAAGTCTAGGGGAGGGGTGACCGGCCGTGGCCTCCGCTGTGGCTGTTTGCACACATGTAATTAGCTCTAATTATCCCAGACTTTCAGTTCATGGACTCTGGGCCTGGGAGCTGCACCTGGGGTGAACGTGCCCACGGAGCCACTGCTCCGCCAATGAGCCCTCTCACCAGGCCAGGAAGCTCTGTCCCCGTCCACAGCACCCTGTCATGTGTCTGTGTTTGCCCAATTGTCTACACAGCCACCACGTGCTGGCTTGGGGATATCTTTGTGTATCCTCTGTCGTGTGTCTACACTGGCCCCTGGGAAGGTTTGTGAGTACCAGGCACCAAGGAGGAGAGAAAGGGTGGCGGGGTGGGGGGAGGGGGAGGATGAACTGGTTCTCATCTTCGAAGGAAAGAAGTGATAGCGCCTGGCTCTCCCGTCTGTGCAAGTCCTATATAAGCGTGAGCCCAGGGCAAAGGCCAAGGCCAAAAATCCCTGGGATTTTTGATGTAACCACCAAAGCGAGGTGTCCTAGACCTGTGGTCGGAAAACCGCGGCTCGCGAGCCACATGTGGCTCTTTGGCCCCTTGAGTGTGGCTCTTCCACAAAATACCACGGCCTGGGCAAGTCTATTTTGAAGAAGTGGCGTTAGAAGAAGCTTAAGTTTAAAAAATTTGTCTCTCCAAAGAAATTTCAATCGTTGTACTGTTGATATTTGGCTCTGTTAACTAATGAGTTTGGCGACCACTGTCCTAGACTAAGCTCTGTCTCCTCACCCCCCAAGCCATTTCGAACCTCCGCCACCAGCGCTCCTCTCCTGCAGGTGGCATAGCCAGGGCTCAGAGAGGTTAGGGCACTCACCCTAGGCGTCACAGCAGGCCAAGGCCACCACTCTCCAGAGCCGCAGCACAGGATTCAGGATTCGGGCTTTGTTCAAAAACAGAAGGTGTGGAGGGAATGCCTCCAGTTCTTCCTCTCTCTGTCTGGTCTCGGATCCCTAGCCCTCAGTGATCCTGGTCCTGCGTGCTCAGTCCATTGCTCTCCACATCCTTCCAGCCCTTTCCCTGAGGCCAGTTCAGCCATGTCTACGCTGAAGGGAACCAGAGCGCAGAGGAGAGCAAGCTCAGCCCCAGCGGCCCTAGTTGGAGGTGGAGGGATCCTCTGCACTGAAGCAGGACTTCTCAGCACACTCGCTCTGCCCTTAGGGCTGAGTCCCTCCCTTAGCCTTCCGGGTTCTCTGTGTCTGTCTGTCTCGCCCTGTGCCATCTCTCTTCCTGTTCCTTGCTCTCTGATCCTGTTTACTCATTCCCCATGTCTCACAGGGGCTTTTGTCTCTGTCTCTCATTGGATCTCTGCCCATGGAAAACACCCCTGCCACCCCCGTAAACGTACACACACCAGCAGAATCCGCCTTTTCAATAAAAAATGACAAGTAGAAAATAGAGTGGATTAAAAAGCATTAACTTAAAAACAATCCACGTGTCTGCAAATTCATTCCAAATGGCAGCACTTCGGCGGGGGTGGCAGGGGTGGAGTGTGGGCCACATGTTCTGGAGCCTCAGACACAAAGTGTAGGGGCCTCAGCGCCTCACTATGGACCCCTCCCACTAGCCACCTGGGATGGCAGGGTCTGGGGAGGGGACTTAGTCTATACTTACCCTCCCAGACCCCCACCTGATTCCGTAGACCCTTTCCCCTGTTCTGCCATCTGCTGCTCCCTCTTACTCCCCAGGTACCTCCAACCTTCCTATGCTGACCTCAACTCTCCTTCTGCACCAGCCCTCCCTCATGCAACACATACAGATTTCATCCTCTCCCTCCCCCTCCTCCCAGTCTTCTACCCCATACTTCTTCCTGCTCTGCCCTGCCCTGCCCCACCTCCATTCTGCCCTGATGCCCCACACCACCCAGCAGCCGTGTTTCCAGGATAAATGGTTAAAACAAAGCTTTCCTTGGCTGGAAGAGACTCTCCAGGGAGCTGCATGCGGAAAGACGCTCCCAGTCCTGCAACTGCTCTGTGCTGCCAGATGCCAATCAGAAATTGTCTCTGGAGACAGAGGGTAGCAGAAGTAGGCTGCTATTCTTTGAAGCCCCTCATCAGGAGGAAACTCTCCCCTCCCCCCCAAAAAAAAGTTCACCCTGATGCCTCCCTTATCACTTTCAGCATCTCTCCTTTGCCCCTTTCCCTGGAAGTGGAAGGATTGGAGCACATCTGTATATATGAAAAAGTAAGATGCAATCGACCAAATGGCAGAACAACCAGAACGACCTCTTGACCAGTCGCTACGAGGTGCACTTTACCACCTCGAGGTTCCTCCCCGCAGCTGGTAGGCTTCGATCTCCCGATGGCGGGAGACAGGAACTTAGTCTACAGCCCTGATCACAGGTCAGGCCTAGGGGCCGTACTCACACACAAATTTTGTGTGCCAGCCCTCTAGTGTAAATATAAATTTCTTCACAGGTTTGGGAGCAACTTCATGTTCTCTTTGGGTCTTTTCTCACATCCAGTCTTGAGGCTGCAAATAATACAAATACTCTTCTTCCTTTATTCAAAAATTTCCTATTGAAGTTACTCTCATGCACATTTGATTAGGTCTTGGTGCTAACCTGTTTTGTGAGCCAAATTCCTGAATTATCTGAACCCTTGAAAATCATTTTTCTCAATATAAAGTTGCTACACATATTTGTTCACAATTATAATCAATCATGCAAGCGTCCTTTGCCAAACATGTTATTACATGTTTTTTTAATTATAACCATCTGAGTGAGTGTGAAATAATATTGTGGGTGGGGTGCACAATTGGGGCCAGGGAGGGATGCGGAGGTTGGCCAGCTGGGGAGGGACCGTGGGAGGCCTCCAGGGCATGTCCTGCCTGTCTCACTCAGTCCTGATTAGCCTGACCCCAACAGCAAGCTAACCTACTGGTTGGAGCATCAGCCTCCTGTGGTCAGTACATATCATAGCGACTGGTCAACCAATTGACTGTCTGCCCCCTGGTGGTCAGTGAATGTCATAGCGAGCAGTTGAGCAGCCTTAGCATATCATTAACATATTACACTTTGATTGGTTGTTCAGTTGTTCTGCCGTTCAGTCTTTTGCATATTACCCTTTTATTATATAGGACAACTGACTTCTTTATTGACCTTGTATCCTTCAACCTTTCTGAACTTATTTGTATGCTGAAATAATTTGGTGATTCATTAGGGTTTTCTATATATAAGATTATACCATATGCTAAAATAAATATATTTACTTCCCCCTTTCCAATCCAGATGCTTTTTATTTATTTTTATTGTATAACTCACCGCCTAGAACCTCCAATAGAATGTTAAATAGAAGTGGTAGCAGAAATCCTTGTTGTTGTTGTTGTTGATTTATCTGAGAGGAAAACATTCTTTTCTTTCAACATTAAATATGATGTTAGTTTTGGGCCATTTGTTGTGACTTTTATCAGTTTGAGGTAGTTCTCTTCTACACCTAATTTATTTAATATTTCTATCACAAGTATCAGATTCTTTTTCAGTGTCTATAAGATGATCATGTCATTTTGCCTTTTCTTCTATAGATTAATTATTAAATTAATTGATTTTGGATGTTTAACCATGATTGCATTATTTATTGGGTAAGAACTGTTACTTAAATTATATATTAGTCTCTGCTGTGTCTGGCAGGCTCGCACTTGTGCTTCTTTCACTGGAACTGACTATAATCTCCATACTGAATATTTTTCCATCACAGGCACATCCAACACCATAGCGTCTGCTAGACCTAGTGTCATTTTCTGCTCTGGATTCCACTCAGGGCTGACTGACTTCACCCAGGACATGGATTAAAGCAATATTCCTGAGTTTAGAAATATGTTTGCTCCAGAATTTTAACAGGCCTTCCAAATACAGTGTGTGTGTGCGTGTGTGTATGTGTGTGTGTGTGTGTGTGTGTGTGTGTGTGTGTGTGTGGTGTGTTAGATGCAAAATGTAAGAATTTTTATTTTGGAGAGAATGTTTCAGCAACCCTCCTCCCAGCTACTGGAACCCTAAAACTATCATGGCCAGTCTCTGAAGCTACATAAGATTTATGTCTCAGTCTCAGGAGCACATGCATCCTAAGAAAGCCTCCAGTGTACCAGCTACTTCATATATGTATATAATTGATTTCAGATAATTAATACATATCAATTATATATGTATATAATTGATTTCAAAACTATAAGTTAATATTATTGTCCATCCTAGCTGAACAGATCTATATCTGATTCCCTGTTTTAACTGGAAGGGAAAAGAATACATTTTCCAATCAATATCAAACCAAGAAATAAACAATGGTCTCAAATAATCTGCTCTAGCAAAAAGATCACATTGGGCACAGCAGTTGTAATTGGGATAGCAGCATGCATAAGTTTATGGTAAGCTACCGTAATTCTCTAGAATCTCTGGTTTCTATAAATGGCATTAAATTCTCTAACTCCACTGAGTATACAATAGTGTTATTTATTTATTAACTGATAATGGTAGGTGATATTTTCAGACATTTGCTATTGTCTTTCTTCACAATGATAACTCTTACAATGCAGACCAGTATGGAGGTTACTCCAAATGCCAAGTGTTTGCACTCACAGACAGCAGATGATTTTTGGATAAACCTGCGGAAGCTGTGATCCATGTGAGCCATATGTTAGCCAGGACTCTATTTATTATTTGGTCTCTGTTGGCCCCTATTCTAACAGTGGACCAAGATTCTTTGGATATCAATGCTGGCTAAGTAGTGCTAGAAAACTGTGGGACCTAGAAATTTCTCTTTACCAGTGGACACAAACCTTGGGAAATAGTTATAGGTCTTTTGGAAAAGGACTCTGGGAATCATTTTGGTATATGCTTTGCATAGTGCTGTAGGGAATTCTCCTAGGGACTTGGCCAGCAGCTCAATTGGGTTCTGAATCCAACAATTGGCCCATATTTTGGAACTAATTAAGGGATAATTGAAGAACAATTTTCCTTGGCACTCACATTTTTTACACAATTTTGTGAAGAAAAGTACTGATTGACCTTATTTTTGGACTATCTTTACAAGGGTATTTTGAATAGCAAACAGCCTTTAAAGAAAGTTTCCCCCTCCATAGCAGAGGGTAGATTTGCTTAGTATCCATAATTTAAAAAAAAAGTTACATTTCCTAAGCTCAGGGTTTCTCTCCTGTAATGCATCGTGTATGCAGATAGCACCTGGATTTCTTGCTGTTCCCCTATGCAAATTGGGACATAAGTAACTGCACCCAAAGGGCTGATACTCTGGCTACCATTATCGCTATGAGTAATAAAGTTTCTTGCATCCATGGCCCAGACATCGTGTGTTTTCTACGAGCTTTTATAGAACTGTGACAGACTAACTTGTTAGCTTGCAAGTAAAGCAAAATATCTCACTCTTCATAGTTGTGTTTTTTTTCTTATTACTCTTATTCTTCCATTCATCCTCTTTATTTATTTATTTATTTTGCTTGTCTGTTTGTTTGTTAGAGTGGTTAAGTAGGACCTTTATTGACTGCCTTTTCAAAACACAAGTTACATCTCTAAGATGGGGATTTTGTCCTGGTTCAATAATTTCTTCACTTGTAAATTAGAAAAAAAAATATTAGTTTCCTTCTCATAAAGGTTTTATGTGTATTAAGCAATATACTACATATAAGATATTGAGACCAGTGTGTAGTATTTATGAGGACTCAATGTATTATCATCACCCGTTTACTAATAGTAGTAACTTATTAAAAATCTAAAAGTAGTAACTTACCTGAGAAAACATTTTAAGGCCAATCGTAGGTCTGACCAGCTGCCAAACTGTGAGATAATTAAAAGAACAAAATATTTCATATTATGTATAAACTAGAGGCCTGGTGCACAAAATTTGTGCACTCAGGCGGGGGTTGTCCCTCAACCCAGCTTATGCCCTCTCACAGTCACAGAGACCTTGGGAGATATCTGACTGCCATGGAGGTGGGAGAGGCTCCGGCCACTGCTGCTGCGCTAGCCAGCTGTGAGCCCAGCTTCTGGCTGAGCGGTGCTGCCCCTGTGGGAGCACATTGACCACCAGAGGGCAGCTCCTGTGTTGAGCGTCTGCCCCCTGGTGGTCAGTGCACATCCTAGTGACTGGTAGTTCCGCCGTTTGGTCTATTTGCATATTAGTCTTTTATTATATAGGATTACCTGGCACATTAAGGTTGTAAGTAAATATTGATGCTGCCTTTCTTATATATGTAAACATTAAACTTTTAAAGAAGAATGTGAGAACTTTAGGACAAAAACAAGATGATCTTCTCAATCTGAATTTCCAAAATTACATAAGCAGTAACAATTGTTATTCTTATTATTTTGAGTAAGTATCATCAGAAAAAAAAATGAAAATTTTCATTAAAATCCAATTGATGTATGATTTTATGGGCAATATATAACAGAACTATAATTAGGAGATTAAACATTATTTAATGTAGTTAAATATCTTGTCAACTTTAATTCACCAGTACAAGTATGACTAGATATTTGAGTGACTTGATGATAAATTGCCTTTAATTTATTTCTGTCATCATTTAAAGATAAACTGTATTCTTCATATATTAATACTTAAGTTCCTCAAGAATAATGTGCTGGATTTACAAAAATAAGTAAAAGAAAAGCAGATAGACATACTAACTAGTAAGACATTCAGCGCATTCTTCTACCTAAATGTGTTGTTTTTTTTTTCTCCTAACATTATTGATTTTGGCCCACAGATAAACCCAGTCACTGTGAGTGATAAACTATCACCAAATCCCATTGACTTTTTTCTCTTTTTCCTGTAGTTTTTGTCAGGTCAATGAATTATCCTTGGCTTATACTTTGTTCTCTAAGGCATTAATCAAGATTTTAAAAAAATGTTGGATTCTCACAAGTTTAGATGGATAAAGCCAAATATAGCCTAAAAAGAATATCTAAGTTATTGTTTACTTACAATGCCTTGCTCTGATTCATAGAATATCAGTGTCGTTGCTATTTATTAATGATCAGAAATGGTTTATTTTCATTAATTTTTAATTTTTTAATGAAAAAAAATAAAGGATTTGCTTTTGTTTTCTTTATGCTCTTTAACATCAACAGCCACACTTCTGTAAATGCAATTAGTAAAGATCAAACCATATAGTCACATGGTATTATTAATGATGACAAATATTTATTACATGTTTAGCTTTTGGCAGATGCCATATTAAATAACATCTGTCTATCTATCTACTATCTATCATCTCTCGATCCATATACCTATTGATCTAAACTAATTTACATCTAAATCTAGGAGATAGACACTCTTCTCTATTTCATAAAGTTGAAAACTGAGGCATGATGTGGCTATGCAATTTTCTCCAGTTAACAAATCTAGTATGTAATGAAACAAAAATTTGAATCCAGGTCTTCTTATTTAGAGCCTATAGGCTTTTAAGATTAAATTATACTGTATATACTGGTTCTTTAATGTAACAGCAGAGTCATTCTATATAATAAAAGGTTAATATGCAAATAGACCAAACAGTGGAACAACCGAACAACCGGCCACTATGATGTGCGCTGACCACCAGGGGACACATGTGGAACATGGCAGGCATCAGCAGTAGGTGGCAGAGTGCATAACATGGCAGGCATCGGCCACGGCAGGATAGTGGAGCAGGTGAGCGGGGGAGCCAGACCAAGGCGGGCGCCGTTCGCTGTCATCAGGGAGAGCCTCTCTCTGGTGGTTGCTGAAAATTCTTTGCTCCCGTGTGCCAAGGTTTTGCCCAGCAGCGCCCGGCACTGGCCTTGATCACTTGGTGCTGTCAATGGGTGTGAGAAGCCTTATGTGAAAATTAAGTCTTATATTAGCTCTCTGATGTCTGTCATGTCACTCACCCAATAATTGTCTCCCCTCTAGTACATTCAAACTTTTCATTGTCACAGTAATGTTGCAATTTCTGATTAAAAACTATATTTTACATTGTATAATTTTTAGCCAATAAACATAACTCATTGAGTCAGATAATAATATACAGTTAACCTATTTTGAACTAAAACTGATATTAAATAGGATATTTGGACTTTTTGCAAACATATTTCTTCCCTCTTTATAATTTCTATTAATGGGATCAAGATTTTCCCAAGTACTTCCAATACCCTAGAGAAAGTTTACTAAATACCAATTTTCTAATGACCTTCAATGATGTTTTTTCACAACCAGTGTAACACAGACATTGGAGTGCTAATAAAAAGCAAAATAATTCATTATAATTATAACATAAAGTCTTATTGTAAGTCCATATGCTATTTTGATGTTATTTAATATTTTGAAAATAGCTCATGAATTTTTATTTATACTTTGTCAAACCTTATATTTGAGGGATAACAGGCAAAGGAAATCTAACAAAGGTGTAATATGGAGTATCAAAGAAAAGAGACGAAAATCAAAGGACAATAAAACAGGGAAAATATCTTTTAAAGGGTATATAAAACTTGAAACAGTATATTAAAATGCCATGGGTTCACTAGCAATATGATAAATGATCTTCTGAAAATATGTAATTCATGCCTCTTTCTTACCTAAGAACCATTATATTTCTTTCCACTGTACTTCAAATTAAACTCTAATTCTTTATTTTAGGAGGCAAAGCTACATATTATCTAGTTTCAGGAGTGAACTCAGCTTCGCCATATTGTTTTCTACACTGTGGCCTCAGTGGCCTATTTTCTCTCAGCAAGCTCATTCCTGCCTTCACGTCCTTATTCAGGTATTCTTTCTGAAAACAACAAGCTAATATTTCCATGAGCTTCTTGCATGACTGATATTTGCATCATTTCATATTTTCTATTAAATGTCAAGTCTTTAGAAAGGCTTTCTCTGAATACACAACCTAAATAACCCCATCTGCCACTATCATATGATTCTGCCTATTGTCTTTGTTGAACTTCCTAAGTTATCATCCATTTCTTTCCTTTTTACTGACTGTATTCTCATCTCTAACATGTAAGTGTTATGAGAGTATAGATATTGCATAACATATTCACTGTTATATCCTTAGCATGACAACTGAAACATATCTAAGTGCTCAGTATATATTTGTAAAATCAGGAATAGTCATTTTAAGAAAGGGGGGGGAGAATCTATGCAATACTTTCAACAATAAAGATAAATTTTTTAAAAATAGGCCATGTTTTAATCTATCATCATTTAAACAAAACATACTCCTATATCCACTTTTCTGTAACATGGTTTTTAAGCGCATGAAGACTGAGATTTGGAATAATAAATCTTAAACAAAAATCTTAAGGTCTGAAAATATTAAGGTAGTGTGAGTTGATGTGATAAGCAATATGAATTATAAATTGTTGGCTTTTTTTTTTACATGTTGTGGGATTCACATTTAAAAGGAATGTTTCCTTTTTAAATTAAATAGCACATTTGATCTTTTCTTTTAAAAAGGGAATATTGTATTTTATTGCTGTGAGACAAATTATCACAAACTCAATGACAAATAATGCCCATGCTTTTGCTCAAAATTCTTTAGCACAGAAATCTAGACATGGTATGGCCCTCATGAGAGCAAAATCAAGATGTTAGCACAACAGTTTTAACATCTAGAGCTCAGTATTTGTTTCTAAGCTCACATGGCTGTGGAAGAATTAAATTCCTTATGGTTATGGGACTGAGCTTGTTTTCTTGCTGTCTATCAAATGAAAGCCATTCTTAGGCCTCATATGCCAGTCTCCTTCCTTACCACATCTACTCCTTTATCTTTGAAGCCAACTATAAAGAATCTCTGTCATTCTTCCTCATGTCAAACTCCTCTCACACTTCTAATGTCTTTAAGGGTCCATCTGATTAAGCCACTCTCACTAAAAATTCTCTCTCTCTCCCAGAATTAACTGTTCCTGTAACATAAACCTAATCACAGGATCTATCCACATGTGTGGGTTCCAAACTGTAGGTTAAAAATACTATTTTTGATCATGGTTAGTTGAATCCACAGATGAAAAACCCAGGGCTATGTATAAAGTCTATGTAAAAGGAACCTGCACAGTTCAGTTCTGTGTTGTTCAAGGGTCAACTGTATAAAGAACTCACAATTAAATAACAAGAAAACAACTCTTAAAATGGGGAAAAATCAATAGACACATACATGAATGGCTAGTAAACACATTAAAAGGTAATAATACCATCAATCATCAGATGAATTTAAAATAAAATCACAGTATAATACTACCACACACCCACTAGATAGCTAAATATTTAAAAATAAAATTAAATTAATAAGATCCAATGTTGAAAAGTCTATAGCTAAATCTGAACTCTCATATATGCCTTCAGGGAATGCATAATGGTTCCACATTGGAAAACCTCATGGCTGTTTCTTAGAAAGTTAAATGTATAATTTACCAAATAATCCAGACATTCCACTCTTGAGTATATTTGAAAGTATATTTGCATTCATAAATATCATTCTATAAGAATGTTCATAGCACATTTTCTATAGTAGACAATATTATAAAACAACCTACATATTCATCAACTAGAGGATAAATAAATAAATTGAAGCATTAAATTAACTATATCAGGAGACTATTAGACTGAGGTAGCTCTAATGCTGTAGTAGCCTACATAAGCAAACCAAAATCTCAGCTTGTAAATGCCTTAAGGTTACAAAACCAAAATGCTAAGAACAACCAATCACAGTCATATAGGCTTTAAGCTATAGCCAATAAAATAAATTTTTTTCATTGCTACCACATTTTCTCTATATGGATATACCCTGATTTCTGAAAGTCTACCTTAAGCCACTTTGCTTTATAAAAGGCCTGCATTAGTACAGTAATAGATTTTTCTTAAAAGCAAAAATGCTCATCACACTTCTTTTGGTTAGCAAAAACATGTACCAGCACTAGTACAATAACAGTGTTTCATAAAAGCAAAAATCTTCTTTAGATTTCTTCTTGTTAGCAAAAACAGATACCAATGTAGGTCTTTCATAAAAACTTTTTGTAAAAGCTTATGGAATGCTGGGATTCTCTTTACCCCAGTTAGGCTTATGAAAGCTTTCAAAGCTAACCTCTCCTTTTGGTTAGTGGAGAAACCTGTAAAAATATTTCTCCAGGCTTCTCTCTGGGGAGCACTACTAACCAGACTGGTTTGGTGCTGCCCAATGTGAAACAATTTTTGTTCAAATAAATTTTTAAAATTTACTATTCCTCAGCTTACCTTTTATCCAGACTATGTGATATATCTAAGCAATAAAAATAAGCAAACTATACATGTAATGACATAGATGAATCTTCAAAACATTTTGCATGGCATGGCTGGTGTGGCTCAGTGCTTGGGCATCAACCTATGAACCAGGGGGTCATGGTTCAATTCCCAGTCAGGGAACATGCCTGAGTGGCAGCTCAATCCCTGGTGTGGGGCCTCCAGGAGGCAGCTGATCGATGATTCTCTCTAATAATTGATGTTTCTGTCTCTCTCTCCCTCTCCCTTCCTCTCTGAAATCAATAAAAATATTTAAAAAAACACATTTTGCTGAACAAATGAAATCAGATTTAAAAGAGAAATGTTTGAGTCTAAGTGAAATTCAATAACAGATAAAGCTTTTTTAAATGACAAAAATGTTCATGTTGTCTTTTTCTAGGGGATGAGGTGGCAACTGGGAGTTTAGATATTGATCACGCTACCGCTTGCATGAGTGTAAATATTTGTCAAAATACACTGCTAAGATCTTTGCACTTCACCCATCGAAAAGTAAACCTCCATTAGAAGTCTGAAATCAATAATAGGTTCTTCTTTACTTAAAAATATATAAAAACATTTCATGTAATACTGGTTTGGTGGTGATGAACTTCTTCAGCTTTTTCTTGTCTGTGAAGCTCTTTATATGACATTCAATGGTAAAATGTAGCTTTGCTGGGTAGAGTAATCCTGGTTGTAGGTCCTTGCTATTCATCACTTTGAATATTTCTTGCCACTCTCTTCTGGCCTGCAAAGTTTCTGTTGAAAAATCAGCTGACAGTCATATGGGCACTCCCTTGTAGGTAACTAACTGCTTTTCTCTTGCTGTTTTAATATTCTCTCTTTGTCTTTAACTTTTGGCATTTTAATTATGATATGTCTTGGTGTATGCTTCTTTGGGTTCACCTTGTTTGGGACTCTCTGAACTTCCTGGATTTGTATGTCTATTTCTTTCACCAAGTAGGGGACATTTTCTATCATTATTTCTTCAAATAGGTTTTCAATTTATTGCTCCCTCTCTTCCCCTTTAGTTACCCTCATGATGTGAATGTTGGTACACCTGAAGGTGTCCCAGAGGCTCCTTACACTATCTTCATATTTTTGTATTCTTTTTTTCTTTTTGCTCTTCTGATGGGTATTCTTTACTTTCTCACATTCCAAATCACTGACTTGATTCTCGGTGTCTTCTACTCTATTTTTGATTCCCTGTAAATTATTCTTCATTTCAGTTAGTATTTCCTTAATATCTGACTGGTCATTTTTCATGTCTGATGTTCTCACTAATTTTCTTGAAAATCTCACTAAGTTCCTTGAAGCTCTCATTAAGTTTCTTAAGCAATCTTATAACCATTGTTTTGAACTCTGTATCTAGTATGTAGTTTGATTGCTTCCATTTCATTTAGTTATTTTTAATAAATACCTATCTATCAACAATTGAATATAAAAATAAAAATAAACAAACAAGGAATCTAATGAACAAAATAAACTGATGAATAAAATAGAACTAGAGGCATGGAAACATGGAACAAACTAATGAATGTCAGAAGGAAGGGGGGTGAAAAGAGAATAACCAAAGAACTTATATACATATATACATTACACATGCACACAGACAATAGGTTGGTGAAGGGCTGGGGTAGGGTGGGATCTGGGTAATGGAGAAAAAAAGGGTGGAGATATCTGTAATTCTATCAACACTAACAATATTTAAAATGAATAAATAAATAAATAAACAGTAAGAAAGAAACATATCATCATGCATATATATCTACAAAACTTGAAAACTATGGAAAATAACAGACCTAACAATCATCCTCAGTGACAGCCAACATTACAGAAAGAGGTTCAACTTCATAACATGTTCTCTATGACCAAGGTCCATAAGTTTAATACCTATGTTTTTTTTAAAAAATCTTTATTGTTGATAGTATTACATATGTCCACTTTTTTCCCCCATTGACCTCTTCTAGCTTACCCCGTCCCACTACCCCAGGCTTACTTCATTCGATACAAAGGATCATACTAGAATATTATGAAAAACTATATGTCACCAAAATCAATAACCTAGAAGAAATAGATAACTGCCCTCCCCTGCTGACCTGTTCGCCCACAACTGCCCTCCCTTGCAGGCCTGGTCCCTCCCAACTGCCCTCCCCTGCTAGCTGTCTTGTGGCAGCCATCTTGTATCTACATGGGGGCAGCCATCTTGTGTGTTGGAGTGATGGTCAATTTGCATATTACTCTTTTATTAGATAGGATAGAGGCCTGGTGCACTGGTGGGGGCTGGCTGGTTTGCCCTGAAGGGTGGCCCGGATCAGGGTGGGGGTTCCCTTGGGGCATGGGGTGGCCTGGGCGAGAGGCCTGTGGTGGTTTGCAGGCTGGCCATGCCCCACAGCGACCCAAGTGGAGGCCCTAGTATCTGGGATTTATTTATCTTCTATAATTAAAACTTTGTAGCCTTGAGTGGAGGCCAAGGCAGGCAAGGGCTGGCGGAAAGCTTGGCTTCCTCCATTGCCGGGGAAACCCAAGCCTTCTGCTTGGTCTGTGGCAGCAGCCATTTTTGTTGGGATTTATTTATCTTCTATAATTGAAACTTTGTAGCCTTGAGTGGAGTCCAGGGCCAGCCAGGGTGTGCAGGAAGCTTGGCTTCCTCCATTGCCAGGGAAACCCAAGCTTCCTGTTTGCTCCATGATTGCAGCCATCTTGGTTAGGTTAATTTGCATACTCGCTCCTGATTGGGCATGGCTTGTGGGTGTATTGGAGGTACGGTCAATTTGCATATTGCTCTTTTATTAGATAGGATTTCCTTTCTTCTGCTGACTTTGAGCTATGGATTATGTATTTGACCTCAAAGGCAAGGGAAGTAAGGGCAAAAATAAATGAGTGGGACTATATCGAACTAAAAAGCTTCCGCACAGCAAAAGAAACTGACAGCAAAACAAAGAGGCAACCAACCTGATAGGAGATTATATTTGCAAACAGTAGCTCCTACAAAGGTTTAATTTCCAAAATATATAAAAAACTCATAAAACTCAACACCTAACAAACCATCAAACCAATAAAAAAATGGGCAGAGGACCTGAACATATGCCTCTCCCAAGAAGACATGAGAACAGCTAAGAAATGAGAACAGATATATGAAAAGGTGTTCAATCAGCAATTAGGGAAATTCAAATCAAAACTACAATGAGATATCACCTCACACCTGTAGAGTAGCTTTTATCAACAAGATAAGTAATAGGAAGTATTGGAGAGGTTGTGGAGAAAAGAAAACCCTCCGGGCGAGCCCTGGGCCCCGGGTCCGGGCGAGGCCGCGGGCCCCTGGAGCCGGGCGAGCCCTGGGCCCCGGGTCCGGGCGAGGCCGCGGGCCCCTGGAGCCGGGCGAGCCCTGGGCCCCGGGTCCGGGCGAGGCCGCGGGCCCCTGGAGCCGGGCGAGCCCTGGGCCCCGGGTCCGGGCGAGGCCGCGGGCCCCTGGAGCCGGGCGAGCCCTGGGCCCCGGGTCCGGGCGAGGCCGCGGGCCCCTGGAGCCGGGCGAGCCCTGGGCCCCGGGTCCGGGCGAGGCCGCGGGCCCCTGGATCCGGGCGAGCCCTGGGCCCCGGGTCCGGGCGAGGCCGCGGGCCCCTGGATCCGGGCGAGCCCTGGGCCCCGGGTCCGGGCGAGGCCGCGGGCCCCTGGATTCGCTCATCTAGGGGAAATGATGAACAACATAGACTGATGAACAAGAACAGAACCAGAAACAAGGAGGCATCGATCGGACTATCGGGCCTCAGAGGGAGGATAGGGGAGGGTGGGGGGAGGGGGGAGAGATCAACCAAAGGTCTTGTGTGCATGCATATGAGCCTAACCAATGCTTAAGTTCAACAGAGGGTTGGGGCATCCAAGGGGAGGGGTGTGGGATGGGAATGGGGGGATGAGGACAAATATGTGACACCTTAATCAATAAAGAAATTTAAAAAAAAAAAAAAAAAAAAAAAAAGAAAACCCTCATTCACTGCTGATGGGACTGTAGACTGGTACAATCACTATAGAAAACAGTCTTGTGATTTTTCAAAAAAGTTAAAAATAGAGCTTCCATACAACCCAGCAATTCCTCTCCTGGGTATGTACCCGAAAAACTCAAAAACATATATTCACAAAGATATATGCACCCTTAGTTCATTGCAGCATTATTCTGGCCAAGACATGGCAACAACCAGAGTGTCCTGTGATAGAAGACTGGATAAAGAAGATGTGGTACATATACACAATGGAATACTACTCAGCCATAAGAATGGATGAAATACTACCATTTGCAACAACATAGATGGACCTTGAGAATATTATGGTAAGCAAAATAAGTCAGTCAGATAAAGGTAAGAACCATATGATTTCACTTATATCTGGCATATAAAACTGGAACTCATGGACACAAATAGTAGTTTGCTGGTTGCCAGAGGGAAGGGGGTATGAAGTGAAGGGGGCCTTAATATATGATGATGGGAAAAGATTTGACTTGCAGTGGTGGGCACACAGTGCAATATAAAGATCTTGTAGCATAGAAACCCACACTTTAAATCAGTATGAACATATCAACCAATACACTTAATTAAAATAACACACACACACACCCAAGGCTCAATTGTATATTAAGAGCCTCTTGTTGAAAACAAACAAACAAACAAACAAACAAACAAACAAAAAACAAAGCACCATTAATCAGGTTATTTTGTAAAAACAAGAAAATTTTATATGATCTAGTTTCTAGATCTAGCTAGCAGACAGAAGATACACTATTTAGAAAATTATGTTAAACCACAATCCTAGCCGAAACCGGTTTGGCTCAGTGGATAGAGTGTTGGTCTGTGGACTGAAGGGTCCCAGGTTTGATTCCGGTCAAGGGCATGTACATTGGTTGTGGGCACATCCCCGGTAGGGGGTGTGCAGAAGGCAGCTGGTCGATGTTTCTCTCTCATCGATGTTTCTAGCTCTCTATCCCTCTCCCTTCCTCTCTGTAAAAAATCAATAAAATATATTTAAAAAAATAAAATAAACCACAATCCTATCTAATAAAAGAGTAATATGCAAGTTGACTGTCACTCCAAGACACAAGATGGCTGCCTCCAAGTGGTCAAAGATGGCTGCCCCATGTGGACACAAGATGGCTGCCACAAGATGGCCGGCAGGAGAGGGCTATTGTGGGCAATCAGGCCAGCAGGGGAGGGCAGTTAGGGGTGACTGGGCTGGCAGAGGAGGGCAGTTGGGAAGGACCAGGCCTGCAGGAGAGGGCAGTTGTGGGGGACCCAGGCTTGCAGGGGAGGACAGTTGGGGGACCTAGGCTTGCAGGGCAGGACAGTTGGGGGGGACCCAGGCCTGCAGGGGAGGGCAGTTGGTGGGGACCAGGTCAGCAGGGGAGGAAAATTTTGGGGGACCCAGCCCTGTAGGGGAGGGCAGTTGGAAGTGATCAGGCCAGCAGGGGAGGGCAGTTGAGAGGGACCAGGCCTGCAGGGGAGGGCAGTTGGGGGGGGGGGCGAACCAGGCCTGCAGGAGAGGGAAGTTGGGGGGACCAGGCCTGCAGGGGAGGGCAGTTGGGAGGTACCAGGCCTACAGGGGAGGGCAGTTGGGGGGGACCAGGCAAGCAGGGGAGGAAGTTAGGGGTGACCAGGCCTGAAGGGGAGGGCAGTTGGGGGGGACCCAGGCTTGCAGGAGAGGGCAGTTGGGGGGACCAGACCTGCAGGGGAGAGCAGTTGGGGGTGATCAGGCCAGCAGGGGAGGGCAGTTGGGAGGGACCATGCCTGCAGGGGAGGGTAGGTGGGGGGACCCGGCTTTTAGGGGAGTGCAGTTGGGGGGAACTCAGGCCTGCAGGGGAGGGCAGTTGGGAGGGACCAGGCCTGAAAGGAAGGGCAGTTAGGGGTGATAAGGCCTCCAGGGGAGGGCAGTTAGGGGTGACTGGGTCAACAGAGGAGGGCAGTTGGGAGAGACCAGGCTGTCAAGGGAGGGCAGTTAGGGGTTACCGGGCCAGCAGGGGAGGGCACTTGGGGGCAATCAGACCTGCAGGGGAGGGCAGTTAGGGGCAATCGGGCCAGCAGCAGAGCAGTTAGCCATCTATCTGGCTGGCAGGGGAGTGGTTAGGGGGTGATCAGGATGGCAGGCAGAAGCGGTTAGGGGCAATCAGGCAGGCAGGCAAGTGAGCGGTTGGGAGCCAGCAGTCCTGGATTGTGAGAGGGATGTCCTACTGCCCGTTTAGGCCCGATTCCACCGGGATCTGGCATATGGGCAGTCGGACATTCCTCAAGAGGTCCCAGATTGGAGAGGGTGCAGGCTGGGCTGAGGGACACACCCCCCCCTGTGCACGAATTTCATGCACCGGTCCTCTAGTAATGCATTAAAGCATTATTCACAATATGAAAAACTGGTTCCAGGATCCCCATGACTATCAGTAGTGAGGTCATCAATCTGTTTATTTCACAAATAAACTTCAAAGGGATAAAGAAATTTTGTGGAATCTGTTGATTGAAAGATATTTAGGAGAGTTTAAACACAACTTCAATATATAAACATGTTTAAATCCAGGAAAGCTTTGGGATACTACATGGAATCTATGTATTTTATAAATAGGTGATGTATAGATACATTATAGATAGATGATAGATAGACAGAATTATATATTTATGTGCATTTATAAGTATTAATATTGATATTGCATATTTGATCTATAACAAGCATGTCAAACTCACAGCTCTTGGACATGCAGCCCACAATGAATATTTTTGCAGCCCAGCCAATATAATGGTATGCAAAAAATGTTTTAATAAAAATTTCGTAACTTAATTATTACAATATCCTGTTATACATAATTATTAATAACGAATTACAACATTCACTAATGACTGATTACTATAATCATGTTGCATTCATTTCCCTTATGCGCAGGCACACCATTTCTCCCCACTAATACTAGCAGCGAATATTTTAGCAGCCGATTGCCACATCATTAGTCTTGCACTGACTTGTTTGGTGTGCGCAAGTGGAAATATTTCGCTTTTGATGAAAAAGGAGAATAGGTTTATTTGTGTTATGCTTATTAATTTGTGCATTTATTCAGTGTCTGGTAAGTTAATGTTCAAGGAAAAATATTATTTTTTATTAAAATGTTCTGTTGTTTTATGTTAATGATTACTCATTCATTTCAGTCCTTTGTATTCAGCATGTCTCTATTGAAATAAACCTACATTTCTATGAAAATTGAAGCTTTTGAATTTTTGCAGCTCACATAAACTTAAACCTTGTTTATTTGGCCCATGTTAAGCTTTGAGTTTGACATGTTTAACCTATAACCTATATAATCTATATTAAACATATGATATAATGAGACAATAAAAATTTCACCATTAGATATTTTAAGAAATAATTTTCATTATTGTATAATAATGAAATTTTGGCTATATTAGGAAATATGTACTTAATTTTAGGGATACATACATATATATTTATGGATGTAATTATTATGATGCCTAAGAATTTTTAAAAATAATTCATTAGGGAAAAGAGAGGGAAAAAGTTCTAAATGAAATGGGACTTACCATAAGTTAAATTGAATGAAAGTCAATGATACATATTTAAGGATTCCTAATACAGGTCTCTCTACTTTTTAATATTTAAAACTTCCAAAATAAGTAGTTAAAATGTCATCACAATAGAACAAACTATGACACCTGTTCAGTAATTACATCTAGGCATGTAATTGCATCTAAGCATGTAAACTTATCAATAGGGTCCTTTTGAAACTTTTTTCATATGACAACAGTCCTTAGTTCAAATGAGTAAAAGCAGTTTTATGGTGGCAAAATATTCTATCCCATATTCAATGTCTCAAATGATCTACAATAAATTTTTTTTTAATTTTGACAGTTTTACAGATGTTCCCCAAATTCCCCCCACCTTGACCCCCCTCCTCCTAGACCCTGCCCCACCACTCCAGGCCTTCACCACACTATTGTCTGTGTCCATTGGTTATGTATATATGTATATAAGTCCTTTGGTTAATCACTTCTCTTCTCTTCCTGCCACCCTTCCCTCTGAGATATGTCAGTCATTCTATGCCTCCATGCCTCTGGACATATTTTGTTTGTCATCTTATTATGTTCATTAGATTCTACTTATAAGTGTGATCATGTGATATTTGTCTTTCTCTGACTGGCTTTTTTCACTCAGTATAATATTTTCTGGGTCCATCCATGCTATCTCAAAAGGTAAGAGATATTCCTTTTTTACATCTGCATAGTATTCCATTGTATAAATGTACCACAGCTTTTTTTATCCATTCATCTACTGATGGGCATTTGGGCTGTTTCCAGATCTTTGCTATTGTAAATAACAACATTGCTGTGAGTATAGGGTTGCATATATTCTTTCTTATTGGTGTTTTGGGCTTCTTAGGATATATTTCTATAAGTGGGATCACTGGGTCAAAAGTAGTTCTATAATAATTTTTTAAAATACATTTTTATTGATTTCAGAGAGGAAGGGAGAGATAGAAACATCAATGATGAGAGAGAATCATTGATTGGCTGCCTCTTGCACTCCCCATACTGGGGATCAAGCCCGCAACTGAGGCATGTGCCCTTGACCGGAATCGAACCTGGGACCCTTCAGTCTGCAGGGCAACGCTCTATCCACTGAACCAAACCAGCTAGGGTTATTTTTAATTTCTTAGTAAATTCCATACTGTTTTCCATTGTGGCTGCACCAATCTGCATTTACACCAGTAGTGAACTAGGGTTCCCTTTTTTCCACAATAGCACTTGTTTATTGTTTGTTGATTTATTAATGATAAGCATTCTGGCAGTTGTGAAGTGATATATCACTGTAGTTTTAATTTGCATCTCTCTGATGATTAGTGACTTGAACATTCTTTCATATGTCTGTTGGATATCTGATGTCCTCCTTGAAGAAGTGCCTATTCAGGCCCTGTGCCCATTTTTCAAATTGGGTTATTTGTCTTCCTTTTATTGAGCTGCATGAGTACTTTATATAAATACTCCACCAAAAAAAACTACTAGGTTTAATAAATGAATTCAGCAAAGTAGCAGGATACAAAATTAACCCTCAGAAATTGATGGCACTTTTATACACCAATAATGAACTCTCAGAAAGAGAAACAGCCGAAACCGTTTTGGCTGTGGATAGAGCTTCGGCCTGCGGACTCAAGGGTCCCAGGTTCAATTCCGGTCAAGGGCATGTACCTTGGTTGTGGGCACATCCCCAGTAGGGGGTGTGCAAGAGGCAGCTGATCGATGTTTCTCTCTCATCGATGTTTCTAACTCTCTATCCCTCTCTCTTCCTCTCTGTAAAAAATCAATAAAATATATTTTTTTAAAAAAAAGAAAGAGAAACAAACAAAAAAAATCCCATTTAACCACTTCAACAACAACTAAAAAATAAGATATCTTGGAATAAACTTAACCAAGGAGGTTAAAGACCTGTATTCAGAAAACTATAGGACATTGAATAAAGAAATAGATGAAGATGCAAACAAGTTGAAGGCTATATTGTATTCATGAATTGGAAAAATTAAAATCATTTAAATGTTCATACTCCCCAAAGAAATTTATAGATTCATTGCAATTCCTATTAAAATACCAATTACATATTTCACAGATCTAGAACAAATATACCAAAAATTTATATGCAACCATAAGAGACTACAAATAGCCACAGCAATCTTGAGAAAGAAGAACAAAGTTGGAGGGGTCACAATACCAGATATCAAACTGTACAACAAATCCACTGTAATCAAAGCAGCCTGACTCTGGCACAAGAACAAGCATTTAGATCAATGAAACAGAACGAAGATCTCAGAAATGGACCCACATCATTATGGTCAATTAACATTTGACAAAGGAGGTAAGAACATACAATAGGTTAAAGACAGTCTCTTCAATAAATGGTTTTGGGAACATTGGACAGTTACATGCAAAAATAAGAAAACCAGATCACCATCGTACACCATACACAAGAATAAATTAAAAAATGGATAAAAGACTTAAATGTAAGTTGTGAAACCATAAAAATCCTAGATAAAACATAGGCAACAAAATCTCAGACATCTAACATACCAGAACTTTCATGGATACATCTCCTAGAGCCAGAGAAACAAAGGAAAAAATAAATAAACAAATGGGACTGCATCAAACCAAAAAGCTTCTGCATAGCAAAAGAAACCATCAACAGCCCTGGCCAGTTTGGCTCAGTGGATAGAGCATCAGCCTGTAGACTCAAGGGTCCCAGGTTCGATTCTGGTCAAGGACATGTACCTTGGTTACGGGCACATCCCCAGTGGGAGTTGTCCATGAGTCGGCTGATCGATGTTTCTCTCTCATAGATGTTTCTAACTCTCTTTCCCTCTCCCTTCCTCTCTGTAAAAAAAATCAATAAAATATATTTTTTTTATAAAAGAAACCATCAACAAAATGGAAAGGCAACCTACTGTATTGGAGAATTTGCCAATGACACATCTGATAAGGGGTTAGTTCCCCTGCCCCCTCCCCCAAAAAAGTGTTTTTTTTTAATTATGGAATTATAGACATCCTTTGAAAAATTATATCTATATATGTGAAAACCTTTCAATAACCTAGGCACTGGCATGCAATATCAACAATCAAAAGCCTAGTTATAATTAAGTCTGTCAGGAAGGCTTAACTTTTCCCTTCATTTGCTGATAATGACCCTAATACAGAATAGTAGTATGATTACCTAGATATTTTCATACAGGTTTCAATTCACTTTTCTTCTCCTTTAATAGCTTGGAGTATTTCTGCTGATTGCCTATATCTTTCTTGCATGAATTTTAAAACTTCTGGTTGGTAAAATGAGGTCTGCAAAAGCAAAATGTCAACCTTAGCTCAGAGAGGCAAAGAAAGACAGAAAACTGGAAACCAGTGTTGATGTTCTTCATTGATGAGATTATTTTCACCAACACTGCCCCTCGAAGCCTCTATTCTTCTATCCTAATGTAATCATACTAATGTAGGAGCTTATGGTGCTGTTATGTATAAAGTTGAAAATGGAAATAACTAATCAATGCTTTGCATTCTAGAAGTAGTGCTGTCTCATACACCTTATATATTAGTTAAAATCTATATCTTTCAAACACATGGAAACCATCATGATGTTTGTCTCCTGAGATGCTTTTGGAAAGGAAAGCAATGGTTTATAAAATCTTCTAAACTTCTGGTGAGAAAAAATGTTTTTCTTAACTTATATTTATTCAAGAAAAGGAAACTATTTTCCTCAAAAACAATGTGCTTAACAATTAAATAGATAGGAAAAAGAAGAATCAAATTTCCAGAGATCTTTTTATGAAAAATTAAACTAGATGTGATACATTTCAGTAAAAATTCATTTGAAGTACATGCTACCAAAATCCCATCTTAGCCAGACAAATCCTCAGCAATGTATCCCCACATGTTCTGACCCTTGTGAGCACTGGTGACTTCCAACCAAGAGAAACTCATTTCTAAGTGTATGTCTTAGTAACACAAATTTGAGGGCTGCCAGTTATTCATGACCTAAGCTCTACTTAACTTATAGGGTCAACTTTCAAAAATGATAGCTTGCTTTTCAAATATTGAGTGTTCAGCCAAGTTAAAATTTTAAACATAGTCATTAATTAAATACTATTTCTTTAGGAAATATAACTTGACAAAACTATTATCTAACTTCCCTGTTCCCAATTTCACTGACTCTCTCAGATACATTATATTTTACATGAAAATACATATTTACATTTGTGCATTAAAACTAATTTCTAACTTCAGATTTAAAGTGAAGAAACACAAAGCAAAAGTCACAATTAATGCTAAAGGTTAATGTTAAATTCATATTAAAGTCATTTTTCCCCCTGGGTAGACAAATCCAACCAAGATTGGTTTCTTATGACCCACTCCAATGAAGAGCTACATTGCTCAGACCTAATGATCTATCATTAGACTAATAAGCAGGGATCCTGTTTTATTCGTGTTTCCTTTGAATTTGGTTCATTTGATTTGTATCTCATTTTGACAATACCTTTGATATTCAATGAGTTGAACAAAAACTGGACCTTAGAATGTTGAACTGTAACACAAATAATAACTGGTTCCAACTTTGTTATACATAAAATACCAATGGCATCCTTATATGAAATAGAACAAATAATCCTAAAATTTATATGAAATCACAAAAGACCTCAAATATCCAAAGAAAACTTGAGTAAGAAGAACAAGGTTGGAGGTGTTATGCTCCCTGATTTCAAACTATACTACAAAGTTATAATCAAAACACTATAGTACTGACACAAAAACAGACACTTAAATCAATGTAATAGAATAGAAAGTGTAGGAATAAACCCTCACTTACATGGTCAATTGATCTATGACAAAGGAGGCAAGAATATGCAATGGGGAAATGGCAGTGTCCTCAATAAATGGTTATTGGGGAAATTGGAGCGATACATGTAAAACAAATGAAACAGGGCCATTTATTGCACCACATACAAAAATAAACTCAAAGTGAATTAAAGACTTAAATGAAAGTCCTGAAACCATAAAACTCCAAGAAGAAACATATGCGGTAACTCTTTGACATAGGTTTTAGCAATATCTTTTTTAATATATCACTTGGTGCAATTGAAACAAAAGAAAAAATAATCAATGGGACTACAGCAAACTAAAAAACTTCTGCAAAAACCACCAACAAAACAAGAGACAACCTACTGAGTGGGAGAATATATTTGTAAATAATTACTTAATAAAGAGTTAATATTCAAAATATGTAAGAAACTCATAAAACTCAACATGGACAAATATAAACATTCCAATTTAAAAATGGGTAGAGAATCTGAATAGACATTTCTCAAAAAGAAGACATTCACATGTCCAACATACACATCAGAAAATGCTCAACCTCACTAATCATCAGGGAAATGAAAATCAAAACCACATGAGATATGTTAATACACCTGTAAAAATGGTTATTATAAAAAATCAATAAATAACAAGTATTGGTGATATCACTTTTGTTTAAACCTATATATTCTCATAAACTGTTCAAGCAGCTATGATATCCCTTGATCCTTTTAATCATTTCTGTGCTTTTGCTGTATTAGTTCCAACATTCAGCCTCCCTTCTTTCCTCCTCTCCATCTTAATATGTTTCTAGTTTAAGTACAGACTTATCTACAAAATCTTTTTTTTTAATTTAAGTATATTTGGTATACAATATTATATTAATTATAATTGGTTTCAGGTGTACAATATAGTGATTTGACATTTTTGTACATTATGATATGTTCACCCTACTAATTCTATTAATCATCTGTCATGTGCAAATTTTTCACAAAATCATTGACAATATTCGCCTTTATTCCCCATTTTCACCCATCCCTCAGCCCCTCCCATCTGGTAATCAGAAATCTTTATTTTACATATCCATGAAATTCCAACTGCTTTAAAATCATTGTCAGCATGAACCCTGCTATCAAGTAGTTTAAAGTTTCTTGATGTTTCTAAGAAAACGAACCAGAAAATGACTAATGACAGGAGCCATGGCCAAATGAGTGATCTGAACCATAGTGCATGTCTGAGGCAAGAGATATCACCAAGGACTGGTAAAAGATTTGTGTTTATTTTAAAATGGCAATACAGTCACAGAGAGGAAAACTACAGATTTTAGGGATAAGATCAGGAAATAATAACTTTGGAAATACATATAAGTGTGAGAAAAATCTACCTTTACTCATATGTAGGAAATGTGTCTGAAAATATATAGGAGCACATTGTATATTAAATAAAGTTTCTGAAACCACAGTATTTTATTTAAATCAATGGGAATCCTAAGTCCTATCACAAAATCATTTCAAAGAGATACTATTTCATGATTTAAATATGAAATTTAAACAATCATTACTCAGGACAGGAGATTTTTTGTTTTTTTAATAGCAGAAACATATGTTGCATTAAAAGAATTGTATACAGAACTATAAATTGAAAAAGTATCTGGTCTTCCCAGTATTGAGCAAAGCAGAAATAATCTGATCAGAAATAATTCTGATTTGTAACAGGTACTCAGACAAGAAATTCTCTAGAGGAGAGAAGGGATATTCATTTTATTACTACAGCATAAAATAAGAGCAATCAAATTCCCTGCATTCTAATTCAGTGCTCTCCAGGTAACATCATATCCATTATTTATTTTCCTGAGTCTATATACTCAACCCCACTAAGACTGTTTCTAATGAGCTGCACATCAGTTAATTTGGCAATATTGCCCATTAATAAGCAGGCATTGTGCTTCATTAATCAGTCTCCTGTGAAATTGGTTCACTTGATTTGTACCTTATTTTTACATTTCTGCTAAGTTAATAAAATAAAATTCTTAAAATGGAACACCTAGAATAACTATATCCTCACAGAATTCTGAAAAAATATTTAACTTTAACAGTTTTTATTTTTTTAAGTTCTTTATTTATTGTTTAATGTATTACCTAAGTCTCCTTTTCCCCCCATTGAACTCTCCTATGCCGTCCCCAAATCCCAACACATGCCCTCACCCACCCCCCGTCTGTGTCCATTGGTTATGCTCATATGCATGCATACAAGTCCTTTGGTTGATCTCTCAACCCCTCACCCCCTGCCTTCCCTCATAGGTTAGACAGTCTATTCGATGCTTCTATGACTCTTTTCTGTTTTTGTTCATCAATTTATGTTGTTCATTATATTCCACAAATGAGTGAGATCATGGGATATTTATCTTTCTCTGACGGAATTATTTCACTTAGCATAGTGCTCTCCAGTCCCATCCATGTTGTTGCAAATGGTAAGAACTGCTTCTTTTTACAGCAGCGTAGTATTCCACTGTGTAAATATACCACTGTTTTATAATCCACTCACCTACTGATTGGCACTTAGGCTGTTTTAAAATCTTAGCTATTGTAAATTGTGCTGCCTTGAACATAGGGGTGCATATATTCTTTCTGATTGGTGTTTCTGGTTTCTTGGGATAATAGTACATTCCTAGAAGTGGGATTACTGGGTCAAATGGAAGCTCTATATTTAATTTATTGAGAAAATGCATACTGTTTTCCACAGTGGCTGTACCAGTCTGCATTGCCACCAGCAGCTCAAGAGGGTTCCTTTTTCTCTGCATCCTCTCCAGCACTTGCCATTTGTTGATTTGTTGATGATAGCCATTCTGACATGTATGAGATGGTACCTCATTGTTGTTTTGATTTGCATCTCTCAGATGATTAGTGACTTTGAGCATGTTTTCATTTGTCTCTTGGCCTTCTGTATGTCCTCTTTTGAAAGGGGTCTATTTAAATCCTTTGCCCATTTTTTGATCAGATTATTTATCTTCCTTTTGTTAAGTTGTATGAGTTCCCTATAAATTTTGGAGATTAAACCCTTATTGGAGATAATATTGGCAAATATGTTCTCCCAAGCAGTGGGCTCTCTTGTTGTTTTGTTGATGGTTTGTTTTGCTGTGCAGAAGCTTTTTATTTTGATGTAGTCCCATTTGTTTATTTTCTCCTTTGCTTCCATTGCCCTAGGACCTGTATCGGTAAAGATATTGCAGTGACAAATGTCTGCTATTTTGCTGCCTCTAGCTTCTTCTAAGATATTTATGGTTTCCCGTCTCATGTTTAAGTCCTTTATTCATTTTGAGTTTATTTTTGTGTATGGTGTAAGTTGGTTGTCTAGTTTCATTTTTTTACATGTATCCATCCAATTTTCCTAACAGCATTTATTTAATAGGCTGTCTTGACTCCATTGTATGCTCTTGCATCCTTTGTCAAATATTAATTGAGCATAATGGCTTAGGTCAATTTCTGGGTTCTCTGTTCTGTTCCATTGGTCTATATGTCTGTTTTTGTGCCAGTACCAGGCAGTTTTGAGAACAGTGGCTTTGTAATATAGCTTAATATCTGGTATTGTGATTCCTCTAACTTGCTCTTCTTTCTCAAGATTGCTGCAGCTATTCGGGGTCTTTATTTTGATGAATATTTGGAGAGTTTGTTCTAGATCTTTGAAATATGCCGTTGGTGTTTTAATGGGGATTACATTGAATCTATAGATTGCTTTGGGTAGGATGGATATTTTAATGATCTTGATTCTACCAATCCATGAATATGGAATATTCTTCCATTTGTTTATGTCTTCCTCTGTCTCTTTTTTCAGCATTCTGTAATTTTCTGAGTACAGGTCCTTTACCTCCTTGGTTAAATTTATTCCTAGGTACCTTAATTTTTGTGTTGCAATGGTAAATGGGATTGTTGTTTTGTTTTGTTTTTTAATTTCTCTTTCTGTAAGTTTACCATTGGTGTATAAAAAAGCCAATAATTTTCTGGGTTTTTTGTATCCTGCTATATTGGCAAATTATTTTATTAAGTCTAGTAGTTTTATGATGGAGGCTTTAGGGTTTTCTAAGTACAATATCATGTCATTTGCGAATAATGACAGTTTTACTTCTTTTCCAGTTTGGATGTCTTTTATTTGTTCTTCTTGTCTGATCGCTATGACTAGCACTTCCAGTACTGTGTCAAACAAGAGTGGTGAAAGTGGCCATCCCTGTCTCCTTGCTCTTCTTAGGGTCAATGGTTTTAGTTTTTGCCCATTGACTATGATGTTTGCTGTAGGTTTGTCATATAAAGCTTTGATTATGTTGAGGTATGATCCCTCTATTCTCACTTTGCTAAGAATTTTTATCAGGAAAGGGTGTTGGACTTTGTCAAATGCTTTTCGGCATCAATTGATACGATTATGTGATTTTTGTCTTTCAATTTCATTATGTGATGTATCATGTTTATTTATTTGTGGATATTGTACCAGCCTTGTGTCCCTGGGATAAATCCCACTTGGTCATGATGTATGATCTTCTAATGTAATGCTGGATTCAGTTTTCTAGGATTTTGTTGAGGATTTTGATATCTATGTTAATCAGGGATGTTGGCCTGTAATTCTCTTTCTTTGTAGTGTCTCTATCTGGTTTTGGGATTGGGGTAGTGCTAGCTTCATAGAAAGAGCTAGGAAGTGTGCTTTCCTCTTGAATTTTTTGGAATAGTCTGAGAAGAATAGGTTTTAGTTCTTCTTTGAATGTTTGGTAAAACTACCCTGTGAAGACATCTGGCCCCGGGCTTTTGTTTGATGGGAGTTTTTTGATGACTGCTTCAATTTCCTCCTTAGTTATCGGCCTGTTGAGATTTTTTTATTCTTCTTTTTTTTTCTTGTCATTATTCTATTTGTTTTCTTTATTGATTAAGGTATTACATATGTGTCCTTATCCCCCATTGCCCCCCACCCTCCCTGCTTGTGCCTTCACCCCCCCTCCCGTGTCTGTGTCCATTGGTTATGTTTATATGCATGCATACAAGTACTTTGATTGATTTCTCCCCCTTCCCACACCCTCTCCTGCCTTCCCTCTGAGATTTGATGTTCTGATCCAGGATTCTCTGTCTCTGGATCTGTTTTTGTTCATCAGCTCATGTTGTTCATCATATTCTATAAATGAGTGAGATCATGTGATATTTATCTTGAATGAGTTTTGGAAGGTCATATTTTTCTAGGAATATATCCATTTCCTCTAGGTTGTTAAGATTGTTGGAATAGAGATGTTCCCAGTATTTTTTTTTAAAACAATCCTTTGTATTTCTGTAGGGTCTATTGTTATTTCACCTATTTCTTTTCTGATTTTGTTTATTTGGGTCCTCTCCTTTGCTTCTTGGTGAGCACGAATAGAGATTCATCAATCTTGGTTATCCTTTCAAAGAACCAGCTCTTGGTTTCATTGATCTTTTGTATTGCTTTTTTTGGTCTCTATGTCATTTATTTCTGCTCTGATCTTTCTTATCTCCTTCCTTCTGCTCACTCTGGTGATTTCTTATCTCCTTCCTTCTGCTTACTCTGATCTTTCTTATCTCCTTCACTCTGCTCACTCACTTTGATTTCTCGTTGTTCTCTTTCTAATTCTTTAAGTTGTAGAGTTAGATAATTTATTACCATTTTTTTCTTGTTTTTTGAGGTAGGCCTGTAATGCTATGAACTTCCCTCTCAGGGCTGCTTTCACTGTGTCCCATAGGTTTTGGATTGTTGTGTTTTCATTGTCATTCATTTCCAGGAAGTTTTTAATTTCTTCTTTGGTCTTTTTGGTAGCCCAATCATTGTTTAATAGCATGCTATTCAGCCTCCAAGTGTTTGAATTTTTTTATTGTTTTTATAGTAGTTGATTTCTAATATTATGCCACTGTGGTCTGAGAAGATGCTTGATATGATTTCAATCTTCTTGAATTTGGAGAGAATTTGCCTGTAACGCCATATGTGATATATCTTTGAAAATGTCCCATGTGCACTTGAAAAGGATGTATATTCTGTAGCTTTGGGATGAAATGTTCTGAATGTCAATTAAGTCCATCTGATCTAGTGAGTCATTTAGGATAGCTGTTTCTTTGCTGATTTTTTGTCTAGAGGATTTATCCAGTGATGTCAGTGGAGTATTAAATTTCCCCACTATGATCATATTGCTGTCGATCTCTGCCTTGATATCTTCCAGAAGTTTTTATGTATTTGGGTGCTCCTGCATTGGCTTCATATATGTTTACCAGAGTTATATTCTCTTGTTGTATTGATCCCTTTAGTATTATGAAGTGGCCTTCATTATCTCTTGTTTTGGCCTTCATTTTGAGGTCTATTTTGTCAGATATAAGTATTGCTACCCCAGCTTTTTTTTTTTTTTCATTTCCATTTGCCTGAAAGATATTTTTCCATCCCTTCAATTTCAATTTGTGTGAGTCTCTTGTTCTGAGGCAGGTCTTTTGTAGACAGCAAATATATGGGTCATGTTTTCTTATTCATTCAACCACTTACTGTCTTTTGATTGGAGCATTTTGTCCATTTACATTTAAAGTTATTATTGATAGGTACTTGTTTGTAGCCATTTTTACTTTTTTGCCTGTGTTCCTTCTCCACCCTTTTTTAAAAAAAATTTTTTTTCTTTTTTTTACATCAGTCCCTTTAGCATTTCTTGCATTGCTGGCTTGGTAGTGATAAACTCCCTTAGATTTTCTTTGTCTGTGAAGCTCCTGATTTCCTCTTTAATTTTGAGTGATAGTCTTGTTGGATAGAGTATTCTTGGATTCAGTTACTTTGCATTACTTTGTATACTTTCTTCCATTCTTTTCTGGCCTGATGTGTTTCTGTTGAGAAATCATTTGATAATCTAATGGGAGATACCTTGTAGGTAACTTTCTATCTCTCTCTTGCAGCCTTTAATGTTCTCTCTTTGTCATTAATGTTTGCCATTGTTATTACGAAGTGTCTTGGTGTGGATAGTTTGGGTTTATCTTGTTTAAGACTCTGTGCTTGTGTGACATTTTCTTTTCCAAATCCGGGTTGTTTTCTGACATTATTTCTTCAAATAGGTTTTCTAGCCCTTGATCTTCTTGTCATTCTGGCACCCCTATTATACATATGTTGCTTCGTTTCATGTTGTTCCAAAGCTCCCTCAGGCTCTCATCCTTTCTTTTGATTTTTTTCTCCAATTGTAGTTCAGCTTCCCTATCTTCTAATTTACTAATTTGGTCCTCCATTTCTCCTAGTCTATTGTTGAAAGCTTCCATACTGAATTTATTGTAGCTGTATCACTCTTTATTTCTTCTTGGTTCTTACATATGTTGTTGATTTTTTCATCCATCTGGTTCATGAACTGTGCAACCCTTATTCTGAATTCTTTTTCTGACAGATTGTATGCCTCATTTAATTTAATTCCTTTTCTGACAATACCTCCTTTTCTTGTCTTTGGGGGTTGCTCTTCTGTGTCCCCATTTTTGCAAAGTGCCTGGTGGCAGGTCACACGGTTGTGGGTGGCAGCTGCTCTTCCGGTGGTTATGGGCATTGTCTACTCTCCACTCGGTTGCCAGCTGCTCCCCGGGGTTCACGGGGTGGCTGCTGGCTCCTCTCATGGTTGCGGGCAGTGACCTCACGGTGAGCCATGAGGCCCCGCATGGTCACGGATGGCATTCCTGGCTCTCCACATGTGTGTGCGATCTCGGGCAGTGGCTACTGGCTCACCGTGAGGTCATGGACAGTGGCTGCTGGCTCTCTGCATGCGTGGTAGTGGGTGGCAGCTGCTGGCTCTCTCCTTCAAGATGGAACGGCCTCTGCAGCAGAACCAGTGCTCTGGGAGAGATTACAGCAGTAGCTAAGACTGCCTGGCTATGTGAACCCATTCTGCCAGCTCCCGAAGGTCCTGCGAGGTCTAGCTGCCCCTCCCTCACACACACACACACACACACACACACACACACACACACACACACCACTGGTCCACATACTCCCCTTTTGCTCTTTCACTCACACTCTTCCTTCCGGCTGCCATCTTGGAATCCAGGCTTTATAATTTTTCTAATGGTTTTTATCTTAAATGAACTATTTGAAGTAATCTAGAACCCAAACCCACAAACCTTAAAAAAATTGCATACATTTAAAGGAAAAGTTGTTTATTAATGATTTTAGTATTAACTTAAATAATTGATGTAAAACTGAAAATTAAGTGTTATGGAATATAAAGTAGATAATTTTTAAAATTATGTTACAGGCTTTAAAAATTTTTAATAAATATAATGGTATGTTGACCTTGGTCTTCTATAATTAATTTTACGATCATATGTATCAATGTTAAAGATGAACATAGCTGAAAATAAAATAGGGATTCTTGAAAGTCATGTTTTGTATACATATACCTGAAAGGAACTAATTAATTATAATTCATAAATTGCTTCTATAAAATAAAAAAGTGACAAACAATTATTAATAGATATTGGGTTCTATAGTCTACCAATAACCTCTGATCAAGGAAAAGACTTAATTAAACATTGGTAATAGTTAAGCATTCAAAATTACCTAAATTAAATACCCCAAATCTTCCTTTCTATAAAAGACTTGGTCTGATAAAATTACTCACTTGTCATATCATATCAGTAATTTTAAATGCACTAAAAACAATGAAACTCATATTTGGATAATGTTAATGACTTGTCATTTAGTTAGGATGATTATTTTGAGTTTGCTCATTCCTTCCAATTTTATTTTCATATTTAGAGAAAGAATAAAGATAAAAAGAAATTAAACAGATGGAAAATTAATATTTCTTCTAATTTTCTTCATTTCTCTCCTTTATTGTTCATCACTTGGTTTATTTGCATGAGAACAAGGCCTCTGATCCTTAAAAATGTATTTGCCTGAACTGTCCCAGCACAAAGAAATCACAAGATTTTCATTAATAAGTACAACTGTATAATCATATAACAATAGAATGTAAAGATGAATGGGACCCCAGAGATAATATGAACCATTCTTCACACAGATGGAGACAGTAAACTCCAGAAAATAAAAAAATTCTACCAAAATAACTCTGTAGATTTAACAAAGGCAGAATTTGGCTTAAATCCTTGTGAATTTCAAGTAGTTATTTATATTTCATTACAATATAGTTTCAACCATGATGTTAACGTGACATACTTTTATTTATTTAATTTATTTACTAGAGGCCCGATGCACGAAATTCATGCAAGAGTGGGCCTTCAGACAGTAAAGCATCAAACAGACTGTCAAATTATAGGGGGAAGGTTAGGGAGAGATGGGGGAGATAAGAGATCAATCAAAGGACTTGTATGCATGCATATAAGCATAACCAATGAACGCAAAACTCTGGGGGGTGAGGGCATATATGGGAGGGGGGTGGGGGGGCAATGGTAAGATATGTACACATATAATACCTTAATAAAAAAAATTGGAAAGAAAAAAAAAAAAAAAAGAGTGGGCCTTCCTTCCCCTGGCTGTTTGCAGTGGCTTCCCTCTGGCCCTGGGACCTGGGCTTCCCTCTGGCACCCAGGACCCAGGTTTCCCTCTGACTACCAGCAGTCACCTGGGACCAGGGCTTCCCTCTGGCCACTGGCAGGCACCAGGGACCCAGGCTTCCCTCGCAGCCCAGGCTTCGTTCGAAAGATCATCCAGAAGGATGTCTGATCTAATTAGCATATTACACTTTTATTATTATAGGTTATATTTTTATTGATTTCAGAGAGGAAGAGAGAGTGAGAGTGATAGAAACATCAATAATGAGAGAGAATCATTGATCTGCTGACTCCAACACGCTCCACACTGTGGATTGAGCCTGTAATCCAGGCATGTGACCTTATCAGGAATTGAACCTTGACCTTCTGGTTCATAGATTGAAACCACTGAACCATGCCGGCTAGGCTAATGTGACATACTTTTAGATCTCAGGATACAAAATTTATTTTTATATTATGTTGCTTATTGATATTTTGAATGTTATTCATTTTCTCTTGGCATTATTATGACAAACCACACAAAAGATAATACTTTTAGATGAGGGGTGGTTAGTCTACACTATTTTCTTTATATTTTAATAATTTGATTTGATGCAAAATGCAAAAAAACTATAAAGAAATTTATAAGCAGCCTTGTTTCTAGGTATAAAGTTTTGGGAAGTTTTTATTTGTTAATTTTTAATAAATGTATTGTGGTGACATTGGTTAATAGGATCATATAGCTTTCAGGTGTGGATTTCTATGTGCCCACTACCCAAAGTCAAATCATCTTCTGTCATCATATAAATAATGTAATAAATGCTTATACTTTAAAATTTTATCAGTAGCCTATTATTTTGTATTAATAGTAGACTTTGGTTTTTAGTGAAGGCTTAGGTTTACAAAAAAATGAGTAGTAAATAAAGAGATCTCCCATATACCCCTCTCCCTCCTCCCTCCCTTCCATCTCACCACCTCCCACAAATTCCCCTATTATTAACATCTTTTATTACTGTGATATCATTGTTACAGTTGTTAAACCAATACTGATACATTACTGTTAACTAAAGATCATATTTTATATGAGTCTAGTCTTTGTATTGTATAGTTCCATAGATTTTTGCCATTTGCATATAATGTCTCTACCATAACAGTATCATACCATCTATATATATAAAAGCCTAAGCGACTGTCGCAACCGAAACAACTGAATGGACCACTGAACAAGCTGCGTGGGGCAACCAGGCCGGCAGGGGTGTTAGTTAGGGCTTTCCAGGGCTAGCCTGACAGGTGAACCGGGCTGAGGTAGGGAGGTGGGAATTGAGCAAAAAGAAAGACAGGAAAGCAGGATCGGGAGGGCTGCAAGACATTGACAGACTGCAGCAGCTTTATTAACTGCGCAATGCCTTTTATACACAAACACTGCCTGGGAGGTCAGTTCAAAAGGAATGTACTCTCTGTTCCTCTTAATCTCTAAGGGAGAGATAAAGCAGGAAGCCAAATTCTTGGTACAGCAAATCTCAGTAAATAGTTACAGACTTCTGGTAAGTCATGAATGGTTGCTCTCATTCTGCTGATAATTGGAAATTTCCATCCAAACAAGTCTGGGAACACTGTGTGGGTAGGGGACTGAATCTTATCAGTCCCTTCGGGTGCAAGGACTCTGTCAGCTTACATCCGGTCTCCAACAGATCCCCCTTCTCTATATTTCAAGCAGAGTTCATGTAGTCCTATTTGCAGGGATCAGATGCTGGATCCGATGGTTCGGAAGCATAATGGAAATAAATATATAAGAACAAAAAATGAGACAAACAACAATGGTTATGCTGAGAGGCAAATGAATCAGTCTGCAGTAAGTTTCTTTCTGGGCCAACAGTTTTCAAGTCCTAGTTTCGATGTTAAACAGTTTTTTGAGTACATGTTAGCAATGGTATCTGGATGGTGGACAAATGGTGGCAATGTAGGTCCGACCCTCTCTGGTTTGGTCCTGGGCAACCTGCAGTGACGCGCAGCTGCTGAACTGCTAGTATGGTAAGGCATCGTCAGCATCTTCTATCTCTGTACTGTTTCTCCTCTTGTCTTTGTGGTTGGAGCAGACCTGTCAATTCCTCTCTATTGCAGGAATCTACATGGTTGTTTTATGAAAATATACAAACATATTCTACACCAAAAGTTAATAAAGGAATCTTTTCTATAAATTTGACTTGGGATCCTTTTTATTTTTTTGCCCAAACGATTTTCATTTGGCTTGTTTTAACACCATGTGTGTTTTTCATGGGTGTCTTGCTGTTAGCATTACAAATGAAAGTTGATTTTCTAAGGTAAAATATTTTTTTTTCTAGATGTAATTTACTTACAAATTTAGTTACAGGATAATTTTCCTTATATCATATATTACTCCACTATCCCCCCTTTTTAAATTTAATTTATTAGGAGGCTTTTGGAAAATTTTTAAGGCAGTCTTGATAATTTTAAATCTTTAATTTTTTGTACAAAAATATGACTGCTTTTGGGTTCATTGTATGTTAAGCAATTTTACTATGAGATTAACTAACAATAGAAATTTTATTTAATACTTTAGGAACAGCTTTTTGTACAATATGCTGTTGTAAAATATCAAAAATTGTAATGAAATTGTAGAATAATATTATTTAAACTGGAAGAAATATTTAGTTACTTTGTTTTGCCCTTCTTAAGAGGTCAAAACCTTTATAATATTTAAAGTATATTTATTAATTTTTATTTGATAAGGCTTTCTATGCAATTTCAAGTATATTAGATCTGTTAAATTTAAAAAGATTTCCTTTAAGAAGAGAGAATAAATTTCTTGTATTACCCCAGACCCTTGGAGCTTTCCAAGAATTATCTCTGTTAAAGCCTTGAAATTTTAACATCAAAAAAAACTATCAAATATATATATATATATATATATATATATATATATATACATATATATATATGTGTATATATATATATATATGATTTAAAGATTATAATACTTTTTATAATTATCTTAAGATATCAATTAGATTTTAAACTAGTTTATGTATAGAAAAATTTTGGTTGAGATCACAGAATCAATCCTCTTTTTAAATTAGACCAATAATAAGTAACATATTTTGAATTCTTAATTATTAGAGAAAATACAACATTTTATTTTCTTAAAAATAAGTTTTTATACTTTAGGTATTTAATTACCATAACTATATAATTTCTCCTAATTTAATTTGTACTTTGAACTTATAAAGCTGGTAAGTTAAATATATTTAGTATCTTGTTATTTTAAAATATCTAAACCTTAAACTTTATTATTTACAAGTTTGTAGCCATTTAAATGTAAATTACCACATTCCTTAGTATACCGGGAGAGTGAGCTTCCATATTGGATCTCCACGTGTCTCCCTTCCCCCACATCCTGCTTACTTCGGGGGAAGCACAAGCAACAGATCTGGCTACACATTTTTTCATGCTTAAAAGATAGACAGATCTTAAATTTTTTTCTTTCTTTTTCTCTTTCTGAAGTAATAACTAACACCCAATTTGGCCAAGATTTGCATTTCCCTGCGAGTCCTTTTATAATTTTTAAATGTAACCTTAAGTAATCTTATTGCAGGAGAGCAGATAGCCCTGCCCTCTCCTGCCATCTTTGAATTTCTCCGCACCAGAGGCGGTTTCAGTAGTGGAGTTTCACTTATTACAGATTTTAAATTCCAAATACAAACTAAGATTTTAATTTGAACAAGAAACCACATTATTTTATGATCACATAGACTTCAACATTTGCCTATAAGGACATTTTCTCTAGACTCTAATTGTCCCATGCTTTACTCCCGACTATCAAGAAATTGCTCCTCCCTTACCTTAATATTCAGAGTGCACTCTTTATCCGGAGGAGTTCCTCACCGTCAGCTTCCCAAGTCCTCAGGTCCCTGTTCGGGTGCCAGTTTCCAGGGCCAGCCTGACAGGTGAACCGGGCTGAGGTAGGGATTGAGAAAAAAAGAAAGACAGGAAAGCAGGATCAGGAGGGCTGCAAGACATTGACAGACTGCAGCAGCTTTATTAACTGCGCAATGCCTTTTATACACAAACACTGCCTGGGAGGTCAGTTCAAAAGGAATGTACTCTCTGTTCCTCTTAATCTCTAAGGGAGAGATAAAGCAGGAAGCCAAATTCTTGGTACAGCAAATCTCAGTAAATAGTTACAGACTTCTGGTAAGTCATGAATGGTTGCTCTCATTCTGCTGATAATTGGAAATCGCCATCCAAACAAGTCTGGGAACACTGTGTGGGTAAGGGACTGAATCTTATCAGTCCCTTTGGGTGCAAGGACTCTGTCAGCTTACACCTGGTCTCCAACAAGGGCTGACCAAATGACTGAGCACCAGGCTGCATGGGGCAACCAGGCTGGCAGCGGGGTTAGTGAGGGCTGGCCAAATGACTGAGTACTGAGTTGCGTGGGGCAATCAGGCCGGCAGGGGGGTTAGTGAGGGATGACCAAATGACTGAATAGAGGGCTGAATGGGGTGACCATGCCAGCAGGGGAGTTAGTGAGGGATGACCAAATGACTGAACAGCAGGTTGTGTGAGGCAATCGTGGGGGGGGGGCAGTGAGGGGCGACCAGGCCAGCAGTGGGGGGGGGGGGGAGTGAGGGGTGACCAGGCCAGCAGAGGGGGACAGTGAGGGGCAACCAGGCTGGTGGGGGAGCTGTTGGGGGTGACCATCAGGGGGGCACAGGGATCGGACCTAAACCAGCAGTCGGACAACCCCTGTGGAGTCCCGTATTGGAGAGGGTGCAGGCTGGGCTGAGGGCCCCCCCATGCATGAATTTCATGCACTGGGCCTCTAGTTATGTTATAGTTACATTGCTCTAAACATCCCATGTTCTACCTATGCATGCCTGCCCCTACCTTTCCTTTACACTGAAGCCCTAGAAACCATTGATTATTTTTACTGCCTCTAAGGTTTTCCTTTTCCATGAAGTCATATATTTGGAATCATACAGTTTATAGCCATTTCAGATTGGCTTCTTTCACTTAGTAATATGCATTAAGGTTCCTCCCTGCTTTCTTCTGGCATGCTATCTCCTTCTGTTTCAACAAAGTTTTGGCAATATAAAGAAAGCCTTTATTAATGTTCATGTGCAGGCTTTTGTGTAGACATAAGTTTTCAACTCATTTGGATAAATTCCAAGGAGCATGATATCTGGATCATATGGTATGATTATGTTTGTCTTTGTAAGAAACTGTCAAACTGTCTTCAAGTAGCTAAAAACAAAACAAAACAAAAATCTCTCAATAAAAGAGATTTTAATTAAATCTCTATCATTTTTAATTAAATCATATTAAGTGGTAAAAAACTGAGAGCAAGGCCCACACATATCACTTCAACCCATCATGGAACTAGAAGTCCTAGTCAGAGCAATGAGGCAAGAAAAAAAATAATAAAAGGCATTCAAGTTGAAAATTAATGAGTAAATTATCTATTGTTACAAATACCATGATCTTACATACTGAAAAACCTAAGGACAAAAAACAAAACAAAATAAAATCTTTTAGAATAAATTAATTTATAATATTTCAGCAAACAAAACCAACATACAAAAATCATTTATTTCTATACACAACAAACTATATAAAAAGGAAATTTAAAAAATAATTATATTTACTATAGCATCAAAAATAATGAAATACTTAGAAATAAATTAACTAAGAAGAAAAAAGGCTTGTACACTGAAAATAATAATATATTGATGAAAGAAATTAAAGACATAAATCAATAGAAAGAAATTCTGTGCTCATGAATTGAAGAGTTAATATTGTTAAATTGTTCATACTACCCAAAGTGAACTACAGGTTCAATGCCTATGAAAATCCAAATGGCATATTTTTACATTGGTAGAAAGAAATAAAAAATCTAAAATTCTTATGGAACCACAAGGGATCTCTAATATCCCATGAAATTTTGAGAAAACAAACACACAAACAAAAAACTAAAGGCTATGTGTCTTCTCTCTCTCTCTCTTTTTTTTTTTTAAGTTACTTAATATGGTTAGAGGTTTATCAATTTTATTGATATTTTCAAAGAACCAGCTTTTGATTTTGTCCATTTCCTCTATTGATTTTCAGCATCAATTCCTCTGGATATATATATATATATATTTTTTTTTTTCTGCTTAATATAGATTTAATTCAAATTTTTCTAGTTTCCTAAGGTGGAGCTTAGTTTAATGATTTTAGATCTTTCCCATTTTCTAATATGTGCATTCAATATTATAAATTTGCCTGTAAAAATTTCTTTGCTGCAGCCCACAAATTGTGATACACTTTTTATCTTCATTTTTATTTAGTTACAAATGGCATTTAAAACCATTCTATGATGACACATTTAAAGACTTTTACTCAACAAAGTTAAACCAATATGGTATGCATAAATTATTTAACATTATGCCATGCTAATAATCTCCAAGAACCACTGTCATTTATTCAAATTATCATTTTTAATTAAATGTAGTCAAATATTTGTTTAACTTCTACTTGTCTCCAATGAACATTTATTAATTGCCTTCCTAGTTTTGGGGTAGCTAAAAACAAAAAACAAAAATATCTCAATAAAAGAGATTTTACGTATAACCATCCAGTGCAACTGAAGAATTAAATGTTATATGATTACACCTACTCGAAAGAGCTAAATATTAGACCCAATTCTGTTCCTTTAAATTGTTTGTGATACAAGGCAGTTTATTTAATAACACTTACTTTTATTTGATTAAATAAAATAGCAATATAAGATTAACAACCTCCTTTAAATAATTGGAAATTAAATTTTAAAATAAAAGGGATAAGAATGTAAACGTCAGAGAGGCAGTCATTAAAGGAGCCAAGGGCAGTTTTTAGTTTGAGTTTTTTTATCTTGTTCAGTGTAAATAAAACGTTTTTCATTTGTAGGTAAAGAATTGTACTGTAACCCAATAATTAGAACTATTTTAAAAGATAAGAAACAATACTAAACTTAAAAAAAATAATATTAGGTAAGATTCATATTAGTCATATGGTCTATGCTTTGTTTAGCAGATCCAATTAAAAACAAACAAACAAACAAAAACCAGCCTGGCCAGTGTGGCTAAGCGGCAACCCATGAACCAGGAGGTCATGGTTCAATTCCTGGTCAGGGGCACATGCTGGGGTTGCAGGCTTGATCCCCAGTAGGTGGCATGCAGCAGGCAGCCGATAGATTTTTCTTTCTCATCATTGGGGTTTCTATATCTCTCTCCCTCTCCCTTCCTTTCTGAAATCAATAAAATTATATTTTAAAAAACACAAATAAAGATAATGCCTGATGACTGTATTGGATACAAGAGGAATAGGAGCTAAACAAATTGAGTTAATATGTAGACAAGTCAATTTAAAGATAATCTATGTAAACTAATGATATTAATAATGTGTGAAGTATTGATTTTTTGGAGTCTGTGTTTTTGAGGAAGGGTGTTATGGTATTAATTTATACTTTAAGAATGCAGAATAAAATTTTAAGCCCACCCACCAAAAGATAATTTTAAAAAAATATCTTCCAAAGTAGGATACTGAAAAATGCAATTATGAATGACCAATCTTGAATGACTGCTCAGAAATGGATCCACACATGTATGTCAACCTGACATGTGAAAAAAATTACATTCAGCTGAGTGGGGAATATTCAAAATATGACACTGTGACAATTATTTATACATAGTAAAATAATGCAGGATGTTTATATATTAAAAACCTAATTTGAAAAGTTCTAAATGAGATAGAATGTTAAAAGATCTCAGAAGAATACAAATAACAGTATTGTTATATAAAATATTACATATAATCTCAAGGTAGGCAAAAATTTTTGTTCTTGTTTTGTGCTATTTTTAAGATAGTCTGAAAAAAATAACTAAATATAAAAGATGCATTTGCAAATATGACTATATTAAAATAAATAATATCTGTTTATCAAAAGACTAGAGGCCTGGTGCATGATATTTTTGCACTAGGGGTGGGGAGCGTCCGTCAGCCCGGCCTGTGCCCTCTCTCAGTCTGGGACCCCTCGGGGGATGTACGTCTGATGGCTTAGGTCTGCTAAGTCATCAGGTGGACATCCCCCGAGGGGTCTTTAGCACTGCTGTGGAGACGGGAAAGGCTCCCGCCACTGCCGCTGAGATCGCCAGCCATGAGCCTGGCTCCTGGCTGAGCAGCACTCCCCCTGTGGGAGCACACTGACCACCAGGGGGCAGCTCCTGCGTTGAGCGTCTGCCCTCTGGTGGTCAGTGCGCTTCATAGTGACCAGTCATTCTGCTGTTCAGTCAGTTTGCTTATTAGCCTTTTATTATATAGGATAATATAATAGCAAAGAGTTATGGTCTAACAAGTTCACACCTAGATACATATCCATGAGATATTCTTGCACGTACACAGTAAGAACTATCTGCCAGGAATTTCATAGTAGTGCCGTATAATAAAAATCTAGAAAATATATATACACAATAAGTAATTATATACACATACATTAAATAAACAAATAAATATGTATACCTCTTCTCTTCTTTACTAGCATGAGGACAGCAATGTTATAGTGATTATGGAATTAAAATTAATATATCACCCAATCATATACTCACCTAGCCTGTCTGATAGCTTAAGAACTTGAAAGCAGTAGTTTCTATCAAAACTTACATTTATTAAAGTCATTGGCTTTAATAATAATATTTTCCTAATGCCCCATTTTCAGCAGGTGCTATCATTTACATTTTCTGAAGAAGATTAGAAAGATGCCCAAGATCATAATGCTTGATGTTCCTCTGACCCGCGGTCTGTCTCTTGAGGCTATTTCTCATAACCTCCCTTGGTTTGTCAACCCAAAGTCTCTCTGCATTCCTCAAATAGTCAAGCATACTGTCCCATGGAAAGTTTGGAAGTTCCTTGCCTCTTCTGGGCTATAGTCTCCCAAACAATCTTTTCAACTCACCAATTCACCCAGATCTTTTTAAGTTTTATTTTTACCAGAGAGGCCTCCTTTAGCACCTTATATAAAACTAGGAGCCCGTTGCACGAAGTTTCATGCAATAGACTTTTCCTTCACCTGGCTGCCAGCACCAGTTATCCGCCAGCAGCAGTTTTCCTCTGGCCACCCGCCGATCAGAGCGCCTCCCGCCCCGAGAGGAACTCCGATCAGGAGACTCTCCAATCGGGCGGGTGGCCAGAGGAAAACTGCTGCTGGTGGAAAACTGGTGCCGGCAGCCAAGCAATCGGCCACCCCGAGTTCCGCCACCAGCGGCCGTTTAAGCCGGCGGGAGGAGCGGGGTCGGGGACTCGTGAGTGCCCCCCCCTCCCGCTCCTACCACCAGCCAATCGGCCACCCTGAGTCCCGCCCCCCGCGCCTCCAGCCGGCCCAATCATGGGCGTAGCGGAGTGATGGTAATTTGCATATTACCATTTTATTAGGTATGATTGCATTTTATATTTACATCTTCACTTGTTACCCTGGTTTGCCTTTTTTTTTTTTTAATAGTACTTACTATAATAGTACTTACTATGACCTAACACATTTTAGAATTGCTTATTTTCTATTCACCTTAGAAAGTTATTTCTGTGAAACAGGAACTTTGTTTCTTTTGTCCACTATTGTGTTATATATACATAGAACAACGCTTAACAATTGTAGGCATTCAGTATATTTTTGTTCAGTGAAATCAAAGAAGATAGTAAATCGAAGCTAGGTACCAGGGCATGAATATCACAATGCCTACTAAAATGATTGTGCAATTTCATGAGTTGGTCCATAAAATGCTCCCCACAGTGTTAGCTGTTCTAATCCCTCTTGCAACTGTGCTGGTAAAGGCAGGCAGGAAGGAAAAACCTGCGCTTGTCACAATATGACCATTGCCTCCTTCCAAACTGGATCATGGCATACAAGTAAGTCCTCAGGGATGGATCCTCCTACTTCCTAAGAAGCATGTCGACACACTGTATCATTGGAGTACTCAATTCACCTTTATCCATAATTGCTCCAAGAAAGAGAGCGATTCACACAGAACTAACCTATAAACACCTGTTTCTGACCTATTCTTTTATTTATTTTTACTGTTGTTTGTGATTGGGAAAAACTAAACAAAAAATTTTCTCTCTGTCTCTCTCTCTCTCTCTGGCTAAGCTGTGATCCCCTAAAAGGAAAGCATCATTTTTTTAAATCCCCAGCACTAAGACCAGTGCCTGGGTTAAACTAAATAAATGAATTAGCAAAGAAAAGCTTTTAGAATTTGTAATATTCTCTTAATTTTTTTTTTACAATTTTTGTAGACTAAAACAATCTGACCAAAAAACATAACCTGCTAGTTAAATTCTCAGCTTTGTCTGCTCCTTTAGTTGCAGTTATCTATGAAAACCATACAGTTAAGCAGGCAGCTGAAAAAATCAAGATAAGTGTTAGCTATTTAACTTTAGAATTGTACTCTTTGTAACAGCCAACTGTTTCTTCTCTTCGACATTTTTGGAAATTTCACTCTCCCATAGTTCTGTTTTTGAAGTGTCCTGGCATCCCAAGCAATCTTATGGTTCACTTCATTCTTCCCATACACTGAGACTCTCTGAATGTCAGCCAAGAATACATTATAAATATCCCCAAATAAAGCATACTTAGCCTTTCACAACTCACTTAAAATCTGTTTAATAACCCTTTTATTTTTTTTCAAAATGGAGATATAAATACACAAACATACACAAGCTTAAAAGAAGTAAACTTTCAAAAAGCAACCAAAAAAGGAGGAATAAAGTTCTTCTATCGGCATTAAATGTTCTACATTTGATTTTGAAAGCGAATTTGCATTTTGAATTATCTTGGTAGCATCTGGAGGTGGCTAACTAACTTTAGTAGACTCTTATAAAGTAATGTGATATAGAAAGAGAAAATATATAAATATTAAATCAAGCAGACATTAGTCTGAATGTCTCTGAAAACAGTTGACAATAAAGAATATATTTTTATGTTTTCACTATATCATTCACATGATTAAAAAAAAACCGATGCTTTAAAACATGGGCAAAAGTAGGTTTACTATGCCATTGTGGCATTGTTTTGAGTTAATAAGGCTATTGTAGTAATCATATCCTGCATGTCCTTTTCCACATGAGCAAATGTAAACCTACTTTTGCTAAACTCTGTAACTAACAAAAGTTTATACAAGCAGTAAGTTAAAATAGAAAATATATATTTTTTATTTTTTATTTATTTATTTATTTTAATATATTTTATTGATTTTTTACAGAGAGGAAGAGAGAGGAATAGAGAGTTAGAAACATCGATGATAGAGAAACATCGATCAGCTGCCTCCTGCATACCCCCCACTGGGGATGTGCCCGCAACCAAGGTATATGCCCTTGACCAGAATCGAACCTGGGACCTTTCAGTCTGCAGGCCGACGCTCTATCCACTGAGCCAAACCGGTTTTGGCAGAAAATATATTTTTTAATTTATTGCCTTTATATAATTCAGAATGCTTTTTATTGTAGTAATACTCACTAGCTGTAAAATTTTGGGAATGAAACTTTACTTACCTGGGTTGATCTTCTGAGCTTCCTGTTTAATAATAGCATTAAGACAGCATTACATAAAGATCTAATTGAATAATATATGTAAGCATTTCAAACAGTTGTAAAGAGGGACTAAGTGCATGCAATTATTTGTTATTAGCAATATTCTCTCATTTATGTAGGTAATAAATACACACACTCACATGTACAACATAGGGAAAGTGCCTATTTTGAATTAAGCAAAATAAAAAGATAAAACTGAGTCCTGGCCAATATGGCTCAATTGATTGAGCATTATCCCATGCACCAAAAGGTAACTAGGTAGATTCCAGGTCAGGGCACATGCCCAGGTTTGATCCCCAGTCAGGTTGCATATAGGAGGCAATCTAACAAATCAATGTCTTAATCTCTCTCTCTCTCCCTCTCTCTCTCTCTCTCTCTCTCTCTCTCTCTCTCTCTCTCTCTTAAAATCCACATAAATATTAAAAAATAAAACTCAACAGTAAGAGAAAACCACCAATGAACATATAGTTTCTTTTCTCCCATACATTTAACTATTAAAAAATTCTAGAGTTATATGTGTTAAAAATGTAATCATACTATATTCTCTTCTGTAACACTAGAGGCCCAGTGCACAAAATTCATGCACGGGTAGGGTCCCTAGGCCTGGCCAGTGATCAGGGCCAATCAAGTTCCCCACCTCCCCACCTCCCCACCTCCTCCTTCCCTCGCTCCCTCAGTGCCCCACCACCACTGGTCTCCTGCTATGTTCCGTGTCACCCCCTGGTGGTCAGTGCACATCATAGCAAGTGATCGAACTCCTGGTTGAACTCCCGAGGGGACACTTTGCATATTAGCCTTTTATATATATAGATGTTTTGGATTTTGCATTGCAACTTCAATTAAGTTTTTATATCATTTTAGTGACTACATGATATTCTAATCATATATATATATATATATATATATATATATATATATATATATATATGCCTGTATATATACATATGCAGTTCCAACAGGCCTTTATAATGATTTTTATTTTTTATCATTAAAATATTCCTTGAATAGAAAGTTGGGACATAATATTTGGCATATTAACTATTTTAAAAATAACCAACCCAATAAATAAGAAATAAAACTCTTGTTTTAAATTTGTATTTTGTTAGTGCATTTTTCTGTATTTTAACTTATGTTTATAAAGTATTTTTCATATTATTTAAAATATACAATAATCCTAAGAACCAAACCTTGTGATCATTCTACAACTTATATACAAATCTGGCATTAATTTTAGATGCTATTTACTTACAAGAATCACTGAGATTACTAGTTAAATATATATATATATATATTTTAAGGCCTACCTCCTGGAATTTTTAATTTAGTAGGTCTCCATAGACTCTGAGGAATTTGTATTTTAATATGCTTTTGAAGTAATTTTTCCCTTATTACACAGTGTGCCAAAAACGGCACAATCTTTGCCCTAATTTTGGTGTTCTTACTCAAGATATTTCTGCAGAATGTTTAAAAGTTTTAATGAGGATGGCTTCCAGTTGCCTCCAATTACCATATCCACTCATTATGCATTTATTTTACTTAAAAAGGTTTTTCCACATTTTTAGTCAAGATATTGTAGTTAATATAATATAGTAGGTTTTTTTAATATTTTATATTTTTAAACTCTTCATTGTTTAAAGTATTACAAATAGTGTTACATACATCTCCTTTTTTCCCCATTGACCTCTCCCCAGCCACCCCCAAGTTTTTTAAATTTATATGTAAAACAGAAATGGCAAATGCTAGCAGGCTTTAGTTAATTTTTTTTTCTTAAGACTTAAAACTTTACTGAAAATTCTGAGAAATATTATAAATTAGAAATAAATTAGTAATGTGTGTGGTTACACAATAGGTATGATTTACTCAAAAGTCAGTTCATGGAGGAAAGGAGATAGATGTAAAATTTGGGAATAAAGAAATGTTTTCACCAACATTTTACAATGTTTTAAGCTTCTGGGACTATAGAAAAAGTAACAACCAGGGTATAATTTAGTATTTACTAAGACACAACAAACCAGTACAGAGTGTCTATGGGTAGCAAGTTTATATTTCCTTCAGGTTTTGTACACACACACATACATATAAATATGTATATGTACATGTATATGTATATAAGTGTATACATATGTATAAATATATAGGAATATATTCTTTGCTACCTTCACCTTGGAAACAGGTTTGCATTATCTCTGAAACAATCCTAAAAATAACTTCTTATTCAAAGTATCACTGTCAAATTTTCAACACCCTATCATGCCTTATTTTTTTAATATATTTTATTGATTTTTTACAGAGAGGAAGAGAGAGGGATAGAGAGTTAGAAACATCGATGAGAGAGAAACATCGATCAGCTGCCTCCTGCACACTCCCTACTGGGGATGTACGGGCAACCAAAGTACATGCCCTTGACCTGAATCAAACCTGGGACCCTTCAGTCCACAGGCCGACGCTCTATCAACTGAGCCAAACCGGTTAGGGCCACGCCTTATTTTTTTATTATTAACACTATTACAGATGTTCCCCTTTCCTGTCCCTTTGCCTCTCTCCACCCAATCCCCACACCACCCAAGACATTCACTGTCTGTGTCCATGGGCTATACATACATACATATATGTTCTTTGGCTAATCTCTTTCCATTCTCCCCACACCCCTCCCGTCTGAGATCTGTCAGTCTGTCCTATGCACCCATGACTCTGGAACTATTTGGCTCATCAGTTTATTAGGTCTATTAGATTCCACATATAAGTGAGATCATGTGACACTTGTTTTTTTTTTCTGACTGGTTTATTTCATTTAGCAAAATACTCTCCAGGTTCATCCGCGCCATGACAAAGGGTAAGAGATCCTTCTTCCTTACAGCCACTTAGTATTCCATGGTGTAAATGTGACACATCTTTTTATCCACTCATCTACTGATGGGCACTTGGCCTCTTCCCAGAGCTTAGCTATTGAAATAACACTTCTATGAACATAGGGGTGCATGTAGTCTTTCTGATGGGTGTTTCAGGTTTGTTAGGATATATTCCTAGAAGTGGGACTCAAGTGGCAGTTCCATTGTTAATTTTTTGAGGAAACTTCATTCTGTTTTCCATAGTGGAAGCACCAGTCTGCATTCCCACCATGTGTACTAGGGTTCCCTTTACTCCACATCCTTGCCAGCTCTTGTCATTTGATGATTTATTGCTGGTAGCCATTCTGGCAGGTATGAGGTGATACTTCATTGTCGTTTTAATTTGCATTTCTATGATGATTAGTGACAGCATTTTTTCATGTTTCTTGGCCATCTGTATGTCCTCTTTGGAAAAAGGTCTAGGTCATTTGTCCATTTTTTAATTGGATTGTTTATTTGCCTGGTGTTGAACTGTGTAAGTTCTTTATGTATTTTGGAAACTAACCCCTTATGAGATGTATCATTCACAAATACATTCTCCTATACAGGTGGGACCTTTTCATTTTGTTGATGGTTGTTTTGCTGTGTAGAAGCTTATTAGTTTGATGTAGTCCAATTTGCTTATTTTTTCCTTTGTTTCTCTTGCCTTTAGAGATGTTGAAGCATGGTGGTCCCTCCTTTGGAAAACTGCAGTTTAAAACTGCGGTTTGAACTACTCTGTTATTTTTAGATAGTCTCTTATTCTATAAAATATAATTTTTTAGCTTGAATAATAGAAAAGATAAATTTAATTGTCTGACCTTGTAAGCTAGCCATCTAAAGGGACTGGACTGATACACTGATACTTATATTAATTCACATATTCTGCCAAGTGTTTGTTCATCCAAGGTTACAGGTGTTTATATAGATATGATATGTACTCAAAGTTACAAGTTGTCTGTATAAATATGACAGGTGTTTGTTAGATACGATATGTATTCAAGGTTACAAGCTGTCTTACACAAAGAACTAGAAGGATATAAAAAGGAAATACTCCCTCCTGCATTTGTTCAGAATTTGACAGAGGTAATCTGCTCTGGAACCTGCATGCAATAAAGATGACTCCTAACTAATTGGCTGATTAAGGTGTCTTGTCCAGCTCGCTGATTTGCAATACAACAATGTATGGGTGAACAGACAGCTATGTGCAATGTGTGAGCTTTTACTGCCTATGTTTTCTTCCAGGATTTTAATGGTTTTGTGATTTTATTTAAGTATTTTATCCATTTTTGTGTTTATTATTGTGTATTGTGTAAGTTGGTGGTCTAGTTTCATTTTTTTGTATGTACCTAGCCAATTTTCCCATCATCATGTATTGAAGAGACTGTCTTTACTCCATTGTATGCTCTGGCCTCCTTTGTCAAATAGTAACTGACCATAATGGTGGAGGTCGATTTCTGGGTCTCTGTTCTGTTCCATTGATTTATATGCTTATTCTTATACCAATACCAGGCTGTTTTGATTACATTGGCTTTGTAGTATAGTTTGATTTCTTAAGATTCCTTGGGCTATTAGGGGATATTTTAGGTTCCATATAAATTTTTGGAATATTTGTTCTAGATCTATGAAATATACCATTGATATTTTAACAGGAATTGTGTTGAATCTATAACTTTTTTTAGGTAGTGATATTAATTGCATTTTAGTGATGTTAATTCTTCCTATCTATGAATACAATATTTACTTCCACTTTATCACTTTATCTTCCTCTGTTTCTCTCTTTAATGGCCTATAGTTTTCCAAGTATTGGACTTTTACCTCCTTGGTTAAGTTTATACGTAGGTATCTCATTTTTTGTTGTTTTAATAATAAATGAGACTTTTTTTTTCTTTGTAGTTTCTCTTTCTGAGAGTTCTTTATTGGTTTATAAAACTGCCATTTATTTCTGGATGTTAATTTCATATCCTGCTATGTTGCCAAACTCATTTATCATATCTAGTAGTTTGTTGTTGAAGTTTTTAGGGTTTTGTTTTTTTTTTACGTACAATGTTATGTCATCTGCGAATAATGACATTTTATTTCCTCATTTCCAATTTGTATGTCTTTTATTTCTTCTTCTTGTCTGATCGCTGTGGCTAGGACTTCCATATACTATGTTAAATAAGAGTGGTAAAAGTGGACATCCATGTCTTGTTCCTAATATTAAGGGATATGCTTTTAGTTTTTGTCCATTGAATATGATGTTGTCTATAGGTTTGTCATATATGGCATCTATTATGTTGAGGTATGATCCCTCTATTTCCACTTTTCTGAGGTTTTTTTTTTAATCATAAATCAGTACTAGATTTTGTGGAATGTTTTTTCTGCATCTATTGATATGATCATGTGATTTTTGTCCTTCATTTTATGTGGTGCATCACATTTATTGATTTGTGAATATTGTACCTGCCTTGCATCTTCAGAATAAATCCCACTTGGTCATGGTTTATGATTTTTAAATGTATTATTTGATACAATTTGCTAATATTTTGTTGAGGATTTTAGTAACTATGTTCATCAGGGATATTGTCCTATAATTTTTTTGCTTAGTGGTGTCTTTATCTAGTTTTGGATTATGTTGCCCTCATAAAAAAGCTTGATAGTGTTCCCTCCTCTTGAATTTTTTGGAATAGTTTGAGGAGGATAGGTGTTAGTTTTTTAAATGTTTGTTAAAACTCTCCTTTGAAGCCATCTGGTGAAGGATTTTTATTTGCTGGGAGTCTTTTTTTGGTTTTTGTTTTTCTCTTACGGCTTTAATTTAATTAGTTGTTATTGATCTATTTAGGCCTTCTGATTCTTCCTGATTGAGTGTCGGAAGGTTGTACACTGGTAGAAATTTATCCATTTCACCCAGGTTGTCTAATTTGTTGGCATTTCGTTGTTCATAGTATTTTTCTTACAATCCTTTGTTTCTGTGATATCAATTGCTACTTTACCTCTTTTATTTCTGATTATATTTATTTGTGTCCTCTTTCTTTGTTTTGTCATGAGTCTTGCTAAAGGCCCATTAATCTTGTTTATCTTTTCAAGAACACACTCTTGGCTTTATTAAGCTTTTGTATTGTTTTTAGGGTTTCTATGTCATTTATTTCTGCTCTGATCTTTATTATTTTCTCCCTCCTACTTACTCTGGGCTTTTCATCTTGTTCTTTTTCTAATTCTTTTAGTTGTAGGGTTAGATTATTTATTTGAGATTTTTCTTGTTTCTTGAGATAGGCCTGTAATGCTGTGAACTTCTCTCTCAGGACTGCTTTCACCGTGTCTCATAGATTTGGGTTTTTTGTGTGTTCATTTTCTTTTTTTTTAAGAAAAATTTTTATTTGTTCCTTGATCTCATTGGTAGCCCACTCATTATTTAATAACATGATATGTAACATCCATGTACTTGAATGTTTTTGAGTGTTTTTACTGTAGTTGATTTCTAATTTCTTGCCATTGTGGTCTGAGAAGATTCTTAATATACTTTAAATCTTCTTGAAATTCTTAAAACTTATTTTGTGTCTTAACATGTGATATATCTTTGAGAATATTCCATGTGCACTTGAGAATTTATATTCTGCTACTTTGGGATGAATTCTTCTGTAAATATCAATTAAATCCACCTGATCTAGTGTGTTGTTGAAGGTCAAAGTTTCCTTGTTGATTTTTTTTTTAATCTGGAAAATCTTTCCAGAGAATATAGTGGGATATTAAAGTGCCCTACTATGACTGTATTGAAGACAATCTCTCCTGTAAAGTCCACCAAGAGTTTTTCTTACATATTTAGGTGCTCCTATTTTGGGTACATATATACTATTGTTGTATCTATCCCTTTAGAATTATGAAGTGACCATCTTTGTCTCTTCCATGGCCTTTGTTTTAAAATCATTTTGTCAGATATAAGTATTGCAACCCATGCTTTTTTTTTTTTTTTAAATTTCCATTTGCTTGGAAAATTACTTTTCATCCTGTGTGAGTCTTTTGTTTTGTGGTGGGTCTTTTGTAGACAGCATATATATTGGTCATGTTTTCTTATCCATTCAGCTACTCTATGTCTTTAATTGGAGCATTTAATCCATTTATATTTAAGGTTATTATTGATCGGTACTTTTTATTACCATTTACAGTCTTTATGCCTATGTTCCTCTCTCTGTGTTCTTACAGCGGTACCTTTAACATTTCTTGCAGTGCTAGTTTGGTGATAATAAACCCCATTGGCCTTTTTTTGAACTGCTCTTTAACCTTAGAGTTTGAATGATAGCCTTGCTGGATAGAGTAGTCTTGATTTCAGATCCTTCTTTTCATTGTTTTGAACACTTTATGCCATTCCCTTCTGGCATGTAGTGCCTCTGTTGAGAAATCAGCTCACAGACTTATGGGAGCTCTTTTGTACATAACTGACGGTCTCTCTCTTGCTGCCTTTAAGATTCTCTCTCTCTTTTTTAACATTTTGCTATTTTAATTATGATGTGTCTTGGTGCATGTCTATTTGGGTTCACCTTGATTCAGACTCTCTGTGCTTCCTGAACTTGTTTGACTTTTTCCTTTCTCAAGATAGGGAAATTTTCTGTCATTATTTTTTCAAATAGGTTCTCTATACATACCTTGCTCACTATCTTCTACCTCTGGTACACCTATTTTGTGGATCTTGTTACATTTCATGCTGTCTCAAAGTTCCCTTACACTATTCTCATGCAGTTTAATTAATTATTTTTTTTCTTTTTGCTGCTCTTATTGATTTTTCTACCTTGTCTTCTGATTTGCTGATTCAATCATCAATTTCCTCTAACTACTGTTTATTCTTTCCAGTGTTTTCTTTATTTCAGCTAACATTCCTCATTTCTGACTGGTTGCTTGTAATGGTTTGTAATGCTGAGCATTCTTAAAACCATTACTTTTTACTGTTTCTGATAAGGTTCTTGCCTCCATTTCATTTAGCTCTTTTGTCTGAAAATTCCTCTTACTCTTTCATTTGGGGCCTGTTTCATTGTTTTCCCATTTTTGCTGTTTCTTTCTTTTTGTTTCTGTGTAATGGATTGGACTGCTATGACTCCAAGTCTTGGTGGTGTGGCCTTATGTAATGGATGTCTTCTGGGACCCAGTGGTGTAGTCTCTTTAATCTCCTGAACTTGGTGCTCTGGGAATGTATGGGGTATGTAGGCCCTCCTGCTATATTTGGGTCTTGATTACTGCTGTCCCTTTCTTGGTTGGGCTCATCCTTCTGCCTGGCTGATTGTAAGACTCAACCCAAACAACATATTGCCAGTGCTGACACAACAAAACAAGATAAAACTAGACCAAACCAAAAACAGCATGTCAAAATAACAAACTACCACCACCAACAACAACAAAAAAACAACAACCACATAGGAAGAATTAAAAAAAAAAAGTGTACTGAAAGACAAGAGACAAAAACAATTAGAGACACACACAAAAAAAGATGCAAGAAAAAGAGAATACGAAAGAATAAGAATTAAAAAATAACAAATGAAATACTACTAATAATTTTTAAAGTAATAACAATGAATAAAAGATAAGGAAATAAAAAATTAAATAAAATAAGAGAAAGAGAAAAAAATGGAACAAAAGGAAAGAGAGAAATAAGAAATATGAAACAAAAAGAGAAGCAAGAAAAAAAACTAAATAAAAACTAAAGAAATAAAAAAGAAAAAATTAAAAATATAAATTAATTAAAATAAGTGGAGTTCACCTCCACAGATTTTGGTGCCTGCTGTGATTATCTTTTGGATCTGCTATTTGTGGAACTTGCTGGATTTTGCTTTGATGATGACTGGATCTAGTCTCTTGGTTCACTGGTCCTAGGCCTACCAGTAGTTTCTCTGGTAGAAGCTAATGTCAATCACTTTCCATGCCTGGCCCTTGTCAACCTGACAAAAGTGTGGTAGGGCAGAGCCCCAAATATTTCATAGGACAGAGCCTCTGAAGCCCAGAGCCTGGGCCACCTTAAATGTTTCTGATCACAGCTGATCTCTCTCAGTTCTGTGGGGGTATCTGGGATCTGGTGGGGTGGTTTAAACAGAGTCCTCTTGTGAGTAGCGCCTATAGCTTATAGGAGGGGAGGTGGGTACTTCCTCTCCACCCCAGGGCTCTGTTGGCTCAACTCACTGGGGAGCTTGGATCTGGCTCCCCATAACTCAGCAAAAGGGCTCAGGACATGCCAGTCTGTCTCCCGGTCCCAAGCCCAGCCAGGACACACAGCCACAATGCACCAGCTTTGCCTGGCCCCCTGGCAGCTCTCACCACCCCACAAGCTGGAAGGGATAAAATATCTTATATAATAAAAAGCTAATATGCAAATTGACCAAATGGCAGAACAACTGGTCACTATGATGTACACTGACCACCAGGGGGCAGACGCTCAACCCAGGACCTCCCCTCAGGGGGAGTGCCACTCAGCCAGAAGCCCTGAGCCAGGCTCATGGCTGGCAAGCACAGTGGCAGTGGCAAAAGCCTCTCCCTCCTCCACAGCAGTGCTAAGGATATCTGACTGCTGGCTTAGGGAAACGGACCTAAGTCATTAGTTGGACATCCCCCAAGGGCTCCTGGACTGTGAGAGGGTGCAGGCCAGGCTGAGGGACCACGTCAAGTGCATGAATTTTGTGTACCGGGCCTCTAGTATAAAATAGAATAAGATCAAGCTCACTTGGCACTCCAATTTTTCAATGCATCTACCCCCTGCTAACGGGGCCTCTGCCCAGGTTCTGGCCAGGCCAAACGTCCAACTCCTCCCTCATCAGGCCTAGCGAAATGAATGCAGATTTCCAACCCAGAGCCATTCCCCTTTGCCTCTAGTCATGGCAGGACTTGGAAGACCTAGTCCTTCTGCAGGTGTGGGAGGGTCACAACCCATGCGCTAGAGTTGTGCAAGACTCATCCTCTTTCCCAAGCCAAACTGTCCATCCACTTTCTGGCTCTATGCCCAAAGTTCTTCCAGAGAATAAAGGACTCCTCAGATTCACTGCTGGGTGTACCAATCAGACCCCGCCACAGGCCCTGATAATTGCCACATGTCCCCTCACCTAGATGTAGAACAGAGCAAACTTTCCAGGCTGGTGTTGAAACAACAAAATCCCTCATGCAGTCTGAGACCCCCAGGTGGATTGAATCCCCACTGATTCCCACCGCTGATGCTATGCAGGCTCCCCTTCCCTTCTCTGTTGCCCTTAATTGGGGATCACTCAACTCATTATTATTTTTCAAATAGATTAGATATAGATATAGATATAGATATAGATATAGATATAGATATAGATATAGATATAGATATAGATAATAGATGATATAGATATATGTATATATAGAGATATTTAGATAGATAGATAGATAGATAGATGATAGATAGATAGATAGATAGATAGATAGATAGATAGATAGATGATAGATAGATAGATAGATAGACAGGTACTAGATTGATAGATTGATTTCAGGGAGGAAGGGAGAAGGAGAGAGAGAGAAACATCAATAATGAGAGAGAATCATTGATTGGCTGCCTCCTGCACATCTTGGACTGTGGATCGAGCCGGGTAACTGGGGCATGTGCCCAGACTGAGAATTGAACCATGACCTCCTCATTCATAGGTTGATGCTCAACCACTGAGCTATGCCAGTCTGGCTAAATTAGCTATTTTTTAATTAGTACAACTTTTGATGGTGATAAAGTACAATAAATAAAAACATATTAATTCATTTTCTGAAAACCAGTAACGTCAGTTCAGGAAAATTAAGTATGTGAGCAACTACCTATTTTTGGATTAGGACCTTTCATTATCTGAATATAGTCTTTCATTATCTGAATATTTTCTAAAAGTAGTATTTTTCAATTTCAGAAAATATAAGAATCAGCCATAGATTTACATATATAAAATAAAATTTTCTTAAGGAAGTTTTCTCTTATAGTTCCTCTTTCATCATTTTTGCTTCTCTTTTTAAAAAAATTCCCTCTGCATTTCATGTAATGTTTTTCTAACTCCAAAATAGATTTCAATCTACTATTGGAATTTTCCCCCTTGAAATTCATTCTTATATCATTCAGTTTCTTATGTATCCCTGCTTCCTGTTGGTTTAGATTTGGTATGTTTTCACGTGTCTTATTTTTCCTAATGGATTTCCCTTAGAAGCAATGTATTGATGACAATTTGTTTTCTAAAAATGTATTCATATTTCTGTTAAAAATATTTCCAAAGTTATGCTTTTGTCCTGAATTATGAAATTATATTCCTTTTTTTCTGCTTTTAGATATATATTCAGAGGAACCATACAATGATACAACTCCCATTTTACTTAGTATCATATGAGAAGAGCTATTTAAGCCTGGTATTTCCTAGGAGACACATTGTGTATATTGGCCTTACTTCAGTTAACTTTTCATTCAGGGCTTGATTACCTACAGCTGAATACACTCAGCTCCCATCCCAATTCCCAGAGGACTTAATCTAATTCACCTATTATGGACTCAGGTAGGACTTGTTCTATACCTATTACATGAATAAAGAACACAAAAATCCCATATTCCTAATATTTACTATTGCAATATTTTTCTTTTTTAAATTTTGCTACAGCCTTTAAGTTGTAGATTCTATATTTTCAAATATAAAATGTACAAATACTTTTACATGCTCCTTCATATTTCCACTTTGGTTCTTTACAAGAGTTTATTGTTTACAGTATTTATAAAGAGAATACTGTTAGGAGAAAGAAAAGAGGGTGTTGGAAATCCAGTTACCTCAAAGAGACCATACCCTTTAAATAAAAACTTGTTTCGGTCTGGGTTTCTTCATATAGCAATATATGAAGGCAAAGGAAAAATCTCACTGTAGATTTGCTCTGCTCAGGACAGATAGAAATGTGTGAAATGGCAACACTTTCTTTAATTAACCCAGTACAACTAGAATATAGTTAGGGGAAATTATTCCAAGTTTCTGAAATACATTGGTGGCAGTTTTTTTGTTTGTTTGTTTTTCTTTGTTTCTCTGGTAGTCGCAGTCCCATTAGAATTATGAATAATTTTTATGAGGATGCATGAGTAAATCAAGAAAGAAATATCTTTATTTTGAAACAAGAGAAAGTACCAAAATCATTTGGAATACATCTTCAAATATGTGCTTCCTTTTTCCTTCCCTCAAAATCTAATAAGACTAATTTATTGTTTTCTTGGAACATCAGCACTGACAGAATAAAATTAAAAGCCTTCATCAGAACATTTAATATTTAGATGGTCTATGACCCAAATAACAAAGGAGCTTCTTTCTCCTTCCAATCCCTAAACTAGATCTATGAGCCATTTAGGGAATATGCTGACCTGTCTATGCCTGTATAAGATGCACATTCTACAGCTCCCTATCCTAGTATTGTCTATATTGAAACCGTGTTCTTCCTAAAGTTTCCCCCAAATGCTACATATCATTATGTGTTTTTTTTTAATTTTATTTTCTCATAAGAGTAGATCTATCCCCCCTTTATGCCATAGCCTGGTTCTTATAATGCTATTTTACACTTTTCACAAATGAATACTGAATCCCTTGTATATCTTCTCTAATGAATTCTTCTCCTCCATCTCACAGTATCTCTTTTAAAATATCACACTTGTCAAACACCTTTCCCACTACTCTCCATTTTACTTTACAGAGAAATGCCAACCAGGAGAACTTCATTAATTCTCAAAATCTTCTTGGTCGTTATGCAAATCTTACTTCTCCTCTCATCAAAAAGGGAAGCAGCCTCTCTTTTTATTGCCAAGACAAATTCCTTTACTTTTGCCTTGAGTTCTATCTATTCTGATTCAAATAACAACCGGTTTATTTGAATTCTAACTGTCTTCACCCCAATAACTGCTGGTTTATCTACTAGTTAAAAACATTTTTCTTCTTTTCACTAGCTTTTCATCAGTATTTCAACATGTTTAAAATCTCCCACTTAAACATTATTCCTGATAGATCCTCCCTTCCCCCAACTGGTGGGTGGAGTATGATGTAACCTGGCCCTGCAGCCTGGACATACCTGAGCACCTAACCAGGCACCTTATATGGACTATACATTGAACCACCAATCAGCACCTGCCAAATACCCTAAGCCCTTGTCCCTAAGTACCTGAGTGACTAACTATGTACCTTATATGGACCATACATTAAGCCACCAATCAGCGCGTGCCGAGTACCCTAAGCCCCCATTCCTTCCCACTCCTCCCCTCAAAAGGCTTGTTCACCTCTGCATGTATTGCTGCTCTCCCCTTGTGAGACAACCCGGCAGGTCCTTCTCCTCTAATAAAGCCTGTAGTCCTGATTTTTGGCCTCTATCTGATCTTTCAATTCCTATAATCTCACATATTATTTTATGAAAAGAAAGCATTTAATAAGTATAATTTTAAGTGCTATAGTTTAATGAAATATATTTGACTCCTATTTATTCCTTTATCATAATTTGGATCAATAAAGTGATACCTTCTAAGTATCTGTTTCTGTCTTTATGTTTCTCTTGAACTATAAAACTACAAATCCAAAGACTTCTGAGCATCTCCATTTATGCCCTCAAACACTCAAATCCTTCTTCTAATGTACATCTTTTGTAAAATCACATACCTTATTAAATTATGAACTTTCACCCCATTATGAAAATTAGACACTTACCTGTATTATTTGACTTCTAATCACTAATCCCCAATCATTATTGGGCCCTGTTGTTTGTTTAATACCATTTTTTCAGTCATCTCCCTTTTCTTCTTACCCATGTTCAGGTTAATGGTCCAAAACACCGTGATTTATTACCCAGTTTTTGACAATATTTTCTTTGTGGTGACTTTGCCCAACTGAGATATATAATTTACAGAGAAGCCAGAGTGTTGTTTCTAAATCACACAACTGAAGTTAAAAACCTTAACACACTTCAAAAGCTCATTGTCTTCAAAATCCAAATTTCTTAGTGTAGCACATGGGCTTTCCTAAACAGAAACTTAATTTCTGCTCCCATGATTCCAACATTGCTAGTGGGCCCTTAAAACCTATTCTGAGATTCTCCACATGCTCTCTCTTGTTGCCAAACAGATGCAGAGGTCCAGTGGAATCTGCAGGACACTAAAGAATGGCTGGACCCCAGAATGGAAAGAGCCAATGTCTTTGTGAAATAGGGAACCCTCAACTGATTTGCAGTGCACAATTATATGAAAAATAAAGAAAATGTGTGTTTTTTCCTTAGTCAGTGAGATATAGTACTCATTTGTTACAACAATTAATTTATCATAGCTAATATGGTTAGGAAAAGTATCCTATCTAATAAAAGAGTAATATGCAAATTAACCATCACTCTGCCACACCCACAACCCACGCCCACCAGCCAATCAGGAGCAAGTATGCAAATTAACCCAACCAAGATTGCTGCAGCCACAGAGCGAGCAGGAGGCTTGGTTTTCCCTGGCAATGTAGGAAGCCAACCCTGGCTGGCCCAGGCCTCCACTCAAGGCTACAAAGTTTCAATTATAGAAGATAAATAAATCCCAAATACCAGGGACTCAGCTTGGGTTTCTGGTGGGCGTGGCTGGCCTGCAAACCACCACAGGCCCCTCACCCAGGCCACCGCATGCCCCAAGGAAACCCCCACTCTGATCCGGGACACCCTTCAAGGCAAACCAGCTGGCCTCCACCTGTGCACCAGGCCTCTAGCCTATCTAATAAAAGAGTAATATGCAAATTGACCATCACTCCAACACACAAGATGGCTTCCCCCATGTGGTCAAAGATGGCTGCCCCCATGTGGACACAAGATGGACACTATAAGATGGCCAGCAGGGGAGGGAGTTGGGAAGGACCAGGCCTGCAAGGGAGCGCAGTTATGGGTGATCAGGCCTGCAAGGGAGGGCATTTGGGGGCGATCAAACCTGCAGGGGAAGTAAGTTGGGGGCGACTGGGCCTGCAGGGAAGGGCAGTTGGGGGGGACCCAGGCCTGCAGGGGAGAGCAGTTGGGGGCAAACAGGCTGGCAAGGGAGTAGTTAAGCATCAATCAGGCTGGCAGTGGAGTGGTTAGGGGGTGATCAGGCTGGCAGGCAGAAATGGTTAGGGGCAATCAGGAAGGCAGGCAGGTGAGCAGTTGGGAGCCAGCAGTTCTGGATTGTGAGAGGGATGTCCGACTGCATGTTTAGGCCCGATCCTACCGGGATCGGGCCTAAAAGGCAGTCGGACATCCCTCGAGGGGTCCCAGATTGGAGAGGATGCAGGCTGGGCTGAGGGACACTCACCCCTGTGCACAAATTCTGTGCACTGGGCCTCTAGTTTATTATAAAAATATTCTCAATAGATGGTTAATTAACAGAATGGACTAAATGAATAGGGGATTTTTTTTTTTTTTGCATGATGATCAAATCTGTGAATACTCCCAAAATTTAGTACAAAAATTAAAAAATGAAAACTATAAAATAAATGCTATTATTGATGTGAAATTCCAGATGTAGTAACATAGATGTACATTTGTTTGTGGTTAAATATGAGCGATTGGAGAGAGAGAAAAAAATCACTGGAGAAATTTTAAGAAAAATTTTCCCTAGCTTAAGTAAGATACAAAATTTCAAACTTAAATTACCTATCAAAATGGCAAGCAGGATAAATTAAACAGACTATAGCTATAATAGCCTTTGGGAACTATCAGAATTCCAAAGACAAATGGATCTTAAATGCTTATTAAAAAAAAGTAAGAGGAGAAAAATAAAAAAGCAATTCACTTACAAGGACTGTAATTTCAATTTCACCAGATTTCCTGTTGGTAACACTGAATATAAAACAACAGCAGTGGCTTCAAAAGGATTATGGAAATACATTCACTCAAAAAATTTTGTGCTTAGCCAAACCGCAAACTATTAGGACAGAAGAAAACATTTTTAGACGTGTAAGCACACACAAAAAAGTTAATTTTGTTTCTATTTTTTTAATGAAGGATACTATGGAATGTATTTCAGAAAAAAATTAGAATGAAAAGAGAAAAAGATGACTACTCAAGATCAAGAAGCTGAAACAAACCAGGATATAATGAAGGGAACTCCCCTCTGTATAGAGATTGGGATGAAAAAGGAAGTACTCAGTGTGGTAGGCACATTAATAAATGGAGGAATATGAAGAAAAAGATAAATATAAATTGTTGCTTTAGAGATCAGATAAAGAATAGACATAACCATAAACTCCATGATAAAATTTTAGAGATTTTTATTTGACACAATTCTCATACTTTTGTTAGATTTATTATTTGTCTTGAATGAGTAAAAGCCAGAACTTAAGGAAGAAAAACCTTCAATTTCACCTTTGAGCCACCCTTGTCTCAATGAGCACTGGTTTTCATTTAAAAAAAAAAATACATGCTCTTACATACATGCAATTTGAGAAGTGTCTCAATATACTAACAGAATAAGAATACGTCCAGTGTACATTAAATTTAAAAACATGCCAGAAAACAATGAGACATAAGTTGTGCAATTTTATGAACTTGAGAGTTCTTTTTGGAATAAATTTCTCCTCTTTCTTCATGCAGATTAGTTTGAAGAATGAATAGAACATTGGTAGTTTTTGTTATTTTTTAATGTTTTTATCATAAAGTGCCATATATTCAAAGTTTAAACTTACAGAATGAAAGGTAGCATTTATAAGAGAAAATGACAGAATTTATCATTAACATATCATAGTGATCACTGAAATAATATTTCGCTTACTGAATACTAAACTAGTTAACTTTAGCTTGGTAGATGTAACTAGCATCATTTATTTTGGCTCCAATACAGAATATTTTTACTTGTCTATTTGCTTTATATGGGCTAAAACTACATAGAAATAAGGACTATATTTTGTGACATGAAACACAGAGAAAAAGAATTGATTTTTTATATCCAAATATGAAGAAAACCACCTTTTCTTTAAATTCTGGAGTGATTTGATTTCAATCAATGGAGACAAGTTCTTTGTGTGGACATAAATGTTTGACTCTCTATTATGGTGCCTTGTCTTCCACGGAACAAAAGACCATGATGGTAATGAGTAAAATGCTTTTCAATGATGAGGAGCAGGAGAAAAATGTTGTTTGGCCAATCTAGTACCCTCATACATCCTTTAAGTGGCAAGTTGTGAAAGCAATAACATAAGCTGCTAGAGTGTGTAGTCTAACATTGTATTGATCAGCTGCAGGGAAAAAGAGGGCAATAAAAACAGAAGCTAATGGAGTAGCAAAGGGAAAATTCTATTCTGACAAACACATAAAGACTACAGTTAAGGTGCAACAGAACTTATAATAGAGAAGAATAATATTATGAGCTCTAAAATACAAAAAGAGAATTGAGAAATTAATTATATTAGTTTGAAAGCTCTACTCTTCCTATATTCAATAAATACTAAATATTTAAAGGAAAAAAGGTCCATCACTGAAGGGAATATGTATCTGGGATACCACCTTTATACTGTGCACTAGTATTGGACTTGAGAATATATTGATAAGAGAGATACTGTTATAATTCTATCAAAGTGCCTTCTTAGTGAAATAAGTCAAGATGTTGACTGTCCTGTGAACACATGTTTTTTGTTTGTTTTTCTGGGAAATCTGTCAACAAGGACCTCTGTATCGCCTTATTGTTTAATGTGGATCATGTTCCTTTTAGCTGACATATCTCAGCCCTTAACTTCTAACTGGTGATGTTCTTTTGCCTCTAGAGAGTTTTAAAAGTAAAATGTAAACAGTGCAAAACTGTAACAAGAAAAATAAAGGTGAGGAGAAAGAAGTGAGTTGGATTTGGAAATTAGCTTGAGATAATATATTGCAGTGTAATGCATCTTTGGGAGGGGAGGTTGGGAAGAAGCCAGACTGAAGTGGGTTGAGTAGAAAAGAGAAAGAAGGAAATGAAAATAGCTAAGTAGAGAGAATTCTTTCTAGGAATTAGAAAAAGGGGTCTTAAAGGTTAAGGAGAAATGTGTTTAAATTCAAGGGGTTTAAATAAAAAAAAGAAACCAGAGTGAAACGTCCTGTATGGAAACGAAGCGGGGAAAGATAGACTCATTTAGGTACAATTTTTAAGTAACTTCATGGTTAGCATTTTCTATTCACATTTTAACATTGGTTAAGACTCATATCAATTATAAAAATTCACAGGTACTGAAAAACTAATGTGGTCAAAGTTTATTTAGGCTCACAATAATCCTGAGGAAGATTATCTTTGCTTTGTAGATGAGGAAACTGAAACACAGAAAACTAACAAGCAGATGACCACATATTTAGTAAGTGGTAGAAATTTTTTTTAGAGCTGATATTCTTAATTAGTAGTATAATAGCATCTGAAAATTAGCAAGCAGTGTTAGAAGGTTTAAGTAGTTTGGCCTTAGCCATAGTTTATAGCGGTAGAGTTAACTTAAAATAACCAAAAAGGAGAATTTTTAAGGGATTATAAAATTTTTCCATTGAGTTTTGAGGGCCCCAGTAATGTTAGGACTGAGGATTTTGAATACTATTTATCACATTATTGTATGAGTGTCCTTTTGTTTTTCTTTAAAAATCAAAACAAAACAAAACACTGCATTTGATCAGGTACTAAGAAAACAAAATAAAAGAAAAAGATGAGCCTAGAAAAAACATAACAGAATTTAGAGAAAATATAAAGAACTCAGACCTCAGGGTTAGAAAGTAAAATTCTCCCTTATCTCAGATTATTTTTGTTTTTAAGGGCTGCTATAACAAAGTACCACAAACCAAATGACTTACAACAGAGGCTGGAAAAAATCAAACTGTTAGCGGTCATGCTCCCTCTGAAACCTGTAGGGAAAGGATCCTTCCTTGCCTCTTCCAGCTTCTGGTAAACCCAAACTACTATTGATTTGTGACAGCATAACTCCAACCTTCACAGGCTGTTCTCTCTGTGTCAAATGTCTCCTTTTTATGACTCCAGTCTTATTGGATTAGGATCCACCTTAATGACTAACTCTTTTTAATTTAATTTCCTCTGTAAGACCAATTTCCAAATAAGATCAAATTCTGAAGTACTGGAGGCTAAAACTTCAACGTGTCTTTTTGGAGGACATAATTCAATTCAGAACACCAATGTTTTTATATAGGAGAAGATTCTCAAATCAAAAATAGCCTAGAGAAATATAAAGAGCACTAAGATATACCAAGTGGCTGTAGACCAAACTAATCACAGCCCATCCTGTCTTTAGTAAGACCTCTTAAAGAACGATGGTTATCCTAATAGAATTCCTTGTCTGGTGAAAACTACTCCTAGAAAGATTAAAGGCATGGTTTCACCAGAGTCGAATGAACCAAAATACTCATAATTAAGTATATATAGGGAGGCATGTCTATAAAAGAGTTATCATGTGGCTTCTGCACTAACTAAAATAAAATGCTTTGAAATTTTAAGTTACTGAGAGAACTTTATTGGCAAAAGCACTCCAGCCTGGAATAAAAGAGAATGAGATTAAGATAAAAGACCTCTGGCACCCAAATTTGTACATAAGAAGGGAATTGAGAAAGTGGCTCAATTGTCAAAAGGGAAATGTTATTAAAAAAAGCTTTTTCAGTAAAACCATGCAGGATAATTAAAGAAACTTCCAAGAAGCAGCATATTGGATTGTAGAGAAAAATTGACTTGGAAGCCACTATTAAGAAGCCTAAAGAAGGCATGTTACCTACAGCCAGGATGGGGAGACCTGACAATAGCTATTTGTGGGGAAGCATGAGACTTGGTTGGAAAGCTTGTAAGGAGGACATTCTGATAAAAGGGAAGTGTGTGGAAGGCCGCCTGCCCTGTTTATTGGCATTCTGACTTAGGGGAGTGTCGAAGGTGGAGCCCCTAATTATTCCTTGACCTTTCCAAACAAGTCTGTGTATATGCAGACCCCCGGGTGTTTACTGGAATCCTTATGCTTAATCCCTAGATGCCCTTGCCTAGAGGACAATGTAAACACATGTGTCCTCCCAAGATTACTCACCCTACTGATTGTATCTAAAGATAAAAATTCCAATAAAGGCCTAACATGGTAGGCAATCGAGGCTGCCTGGTCACTTCGGCCAGGCTGTCCCTTAGCTTCTCTTTCACAGTGAAACTGTGTCGGAGTAACCCATTCATCTATCCCTCAGGGGCTGCTGGTCAGCCTCCACAAGGTGGTTCCCCGTGTGAGGACCAAGGAATGCAAAGAGATGCGCTGGAACCCTCGAAAACGAAGAGGAAGGACATAAAAGTAACTGCGCAGTAAGTCATTGGAGCCCACTTGGGATTTCCAAGTTGGAGGGAATTGTTTTTTAGCTAAGGTTTCACAATAGGACAGCAACTATCCACCAGGTAACAGATGTCTTTGTTACTTAAAAAGTTATTAAAAGCAAATGGTGCCTATAATTTATAATCCTTGGTTCCCTGATGCTGGAACATTAGATGTTGATCTCTAGGAACAAGTAGGTAGAAATTTAAAGATAAATCAGGCTCAGGGAAAACGAGTGTCTTTGTCATCTTTAACTATGTGGGCTCTTGTTCAACCTGCACTATGTCCACTTCATATTGAAATGGAATTTTTGGACTGGAACCTGGATTCTTTGTCTGCCAGAATTGAAGAATGAATCCACTGACAGAAAGAGGTGTAGCAAAGGTGGAGATTTATTGAAGAATAACTACAGACTCCCACATGGGGAGAGGTAAAGCGTCCCACAGAATGGACTCCCACATAGGGAGGGGGAAAGGGTCCCACTGAGTTCCTTTTCCCTATGGCTTATAAAGGCTGCAGATCCTGGTGCCTTGATATCCCCTCTGATTGGTCACTATTCCCCTAGACTGGTTACTATAGTAACTCCCAGGCTCAAAGGTTGAACCTCACACGGGACATGTGAGGTTTTCCCTCCTTCCTTCCTTATTGTTTTTCTATTCCCTTTGGGCTTTCTTCTTCTCCCTCTGAATGAAGGGCTTCCTTCTCTTTATTTTGTAAATATAGACCTTTTGCTGTTCCCATCTCCCTCATTCTATGAAAATATACCTGTTACAGCTTTTCAGCTTCCCTATTGTATGGAAATATGCCTTCTGCTGCTCTGCAGCCCTGTGATTTCTCCATGGTCCACTTAATTTCCAAAATTTCCTAAACCTGTCCTATTTTACCCCTGTTTCAATATTGAGGATCAAAAGCCTGCAGAATGCTAGGAGGATTTACCACTGCCCCCTCCTCCTGAAGTAGAGTCTGTAATACTTAAGACCCTGATCCTCCGCCTCTGGTGTGGGAAGGCTCATCAACTAGAGAAAATGGGGCTAACATTCCATTTACAAAAGGACTCCTTAATGCTTTGTCTGAAAATTACCATATGACACCTTGGGACTGGCAGATTTTGGCTAAAACGACTTTAGACACCAGTCAATATTTGCTATGGAATATGATGAGATCTGTGAACAACAGGCTGTGTGTGGGTGTTCACTAACGACCCCACCTGGGAGCCCTCTGGGCTGCATTCTGGCTGTAAGTCCCCGGCACTATAAGACATCTGAAAGATCCATGAAAAGAACTCTGATTTATTCTACTCAGAAAGAAAAATATAGGAAATAAAATTTTCTAAACTCACCAAGTCTTTTTCCTAGAAGGATCAGACTTGTAGAAGTGCCCTCCAGCACGCTGCATAAATAGCAGTGGGGGGGCACTCCCATTTTTGTAAAAAATAAAATAAATAATAGTACTTTAACATTAAAGCCACTGAAAGCCAGTGAATTATCCCTGTTAAAAAAGTCACCAAGAAAATGCCTTTGGTTATAATAATTGGATTTAAAATCTCAAAGTTGTTAAGGCAAAATAAATATAACTAAAATGAAGAGTATGTGATAAAGCTTTTTCAGTGGTAATTATATATGCCTAAACATAGTTTTCCAAAGTGTTTGGTAACTTAAAACTTTGGAGTTTGCTGGATTAAATAGTAAAAATTACTAAATATCTAGGTATTTTGAAATAACAGGATACTGAAATATTAATATGAATTTGCCTCCTATGGAGAATCTAGAGGATGGATTTGAATCTGTTGAGTGTCTTGTATTTTATTTTAAATATCTCTTAAAATGTGAATGTATTGCTAATCTGAGGAATGTTAATTACTTACATGTCACCTAAAAATTAAGGGTAAAGAGTGCTTTAGATAGCATTATAGCAGGGTCCTTGAGTCCCATAGCTGTTCAGTGAGATTTTGGACTTGCCATAAAACAGTGGCTGCTATGTTTCCCTTCTCTAAAAAGAAGTCTTCATTACTATCAGCTTTTCTCAATTTCTACATTATGTGGTAGGTTTTGGAAGACAGATATAACTTGATCCTTTATATTATAGGTCTTTATTTCAAAAGCAAATACCTGAAGACTTGTATATTACAAAATTCTGGATTTCTTTTTTTTCAAGTTTTCTTAAAAAAAAAAAAATCACCACTATATATACTAGTATATATTAGTATAATATATAGTATTACAGATGTTTCCCATTCCCCACTCCCCCTTTTTAACTCCCTCCTCTCAGCCCCTTCCCCTTCAGCCAGGTCTTCACCACCTTATTGCCTGTGTCCATGGGCTATGCTTATAAGCATATGAGTTTTTTGGGTTATCTCTTCTTGTTCTCCCACCCCCACATTGAGGTATGTCAGTCTGTTCCATGACTCCATAGTTCAGGTCTTATTTAGTTGGTCAGTTCATTTTATTCATTAGATTCCATTAATCAGTGAGATCATGTGATATTTGTCTTTTTCAGATTGGCTTATTTCACTTAGGATAATAGTCTCCAGGTCCATCCATGCTGTCCCAAAGGGTGAGAGATCTTTATTTTTTTACAGCTGCATAGTATTCCATGGTATAAATGCCCCACAGCTTTTTAATCCATTCATTTACTGATAGGCAATTGGGCTGTTTCCAAATATTGGCTATTGTAAATAATGCTGCTATGAACATATGGGTGCATATAATTTTTCTAATTGGGGTTTTTAGAATATATTTCTAGAAGTGGGATCACTGGGTCAAATGGAAGTTCCATTTTTAAGTTTTTGAGGAAACTTCATACTGTTTTCCACAGTGGCTGCACCAGTCTGCATTCCTACCAGCAGTGAACTAGTGTTCCCTTTTCTCCACATCATCACCAGCACTTCTTGTTTGTTGTTTTTTATTCCCACTAAATTTATTACAAAATTTAGTTACTTAATTTTTTCTTTTTAAAAAATCTTTTATTGTTGAGAGTATTACATATGTCTCTTTCCCCTCTCATTGACCTCTTCTAGCCTGCCCCTGCCTTCACCACCCTATTGTCTGTGCCCATGCATTATGCACATATGCATACAAGTTCTTTGGTTGATCTCTTCCCACCCACCCACCATCGCCCATTTTCCCTCTGAGATTCCACAGTCTGTTCCATGCTTCTATGTCTCTGGATCTATTTTATTCATCAGTTTATTTTGTTCAATAGATTCCACATATGAGTGAGATCATGTGATACTTGTCTTTCTCTGACTGGCTTATTTTGCTTAGCATATTACTCTCCAGGTCCCTCCATGCTGTCTCAAAGGGTAAGGGATCCTTCTTTTTTATTGCTGCATGGCATTCCATCGTATAAATGTACCACAGCTTTTTTACCCCCTCATCTACTGATGGGCACTTTGGCTGTTTCTAGATCAAAGTTATTGTAAATTGTGCTGCTAAGAACATAGGGTTGCATACTTTCTTTTTGTTTGGTGTTTCTAGTTTCTTAGGATATATTACTAGAAGTAGGATCATTGGATCAAATGACAGTTCCATAGTTAATTTCTTGAGGAAACTCCATACTGTTTTCCATAAAGGTTGCACCAGTCTGCATTTCCACCAATAGTGTGCTAAGGTTCCCTTTTCTCCACATGTTTGCTAGCACTTGTCATTTGTTGATTTGTTTATGGCAGCCATTCTGACATGTGTGAGGTGATACCTCATTGCATCTCTCTGATGATCAGTAATTTTGAGCATTTTTTCATATGTCTCTCATTGATTTGCATGACCTCTTTGGAGAAATGTTTATTCAGGTCCTCTGCCCATTTTTTTAGTTTGTCTTCCTTTTGTTGAATTTTATGAGTATTTTATATATTTTGGATATTAACCCCTAATCATATGTATCATTGGCAAATATGTTCTCCCATGTATATGTTCTTTCTTTTCATTTCGATGGTGGTTTCTTTTGTCATGCAGAAACTTTTTACTTCTACATAGTCCCATTTGTTTATTTTCCTTTGTTTCTCTTGCCCTAGGAGATGTATCAGCAAAAATTCTGCTACTTGAGATGTCTGAGATTTTACTGCTATATTTTCTTCTAAGATTTTTATGGTTTCATGCCTAAATGTTAAGTCTTTTACCCATTTTGAGTTTATTCTTGTGTATGGTGTAAGTTGGTAGTCTAGTTTCATCTTTTTGCATGTGTCTATCCAGTTTTCCCAACACCATTTGTTGAAAAGACTGTCTTTACTCCATTGTATGTTGTTGCCTCCTTTGGCAAATATTAATTGACCATAATGGTATGGGTCAATTTTTGGGGTCTCTGTTCTGATCCATTGGGCTATATGCCTGTTCTTGTGCCAGTTTTGGTTACAATGGCTTTGTAATATAGTTTAATATCCAGTATTGTGATCTCTCTAGTTTTGTTCTTCTTAAGATTGTTGCGGCTATTTGGGGTCATTTTATGGTTCCATATAAATTTTTGGATTATTTGTTCTAGTTCTGTGAAGTATGCTATAGGTATTTAATAGAAATTTCATTGAATCTATAGATTGCTTTGGGTAGTATAGACATTTTAATTATGTTACTGAACAACCTGGGCAAAATGCACAAATTCCTAGAAACATATCTAGGTTTGGTTCAGTGGATAGAGCATTGGCCTGCAGACTGAAGGGTCCCATGTTTGATTCCGATTAAGGGCACATGCCTGGTTTGCAGAGTTGATCCCCAGTAGGGGGCATGCAGGAGGCAACCAATCAATGATTCTCTTTCGTCATTGATGTTTCTATCTCATCCTCTCCTTTCCTCTCTGAAATCAATAAAAAATATATTTAAAAAATAAATAAATAAAATAAAATAACCCAAACTTGCTCTGCCTGTTGGAACTCTCTGACCAAGAAGCTCCCCACCTTACTGCTGAGCAATATCACCTAGACAGATAACCCCCTTCTCCAACTTCCCGTTACCCCCCTGAAGGTCCCTCACCCTATCTACTCCCCTTGTAGGTGGTGGCCTCGTCCTGCTATCTCTGGATGATCTCTTGTTGGAAGGGACTTCTCTCATAGAACCCTGTCCAAACACCACCCCATAAAGCTCGTTATTTGTTATTGCCTCTTGTGGTCCTGTCTCCTCCTAGATCAACTCTGAAATCCCCTAATTTACCACACACTCCCATAATTTAGCAAACTTCCAACCAGCATATTACAGTAAGTATAATATACAATCAACATACTTAACGTATAAGCTTTTCAGATAATTTCCTTCATTTTCAATCTTTTCAAAAACTCACAGAAGAGGGTCCAATCCTGGTTACCAAGAGAGGAAGAAAATATGAAATGTAAAGGTGTGAATAGCACAGGGCTACAGGTAAACACTATGTTTCAGCCGCATTAAGAAAAGTCACTTAGTGTTAGAAACATCAGAAATATTGGTGGTAATAAGAATACAGTGTGTGCAGAGAAATTGGATACAGAATTCAGATAACAGTGATACTGAGGGGACTTTAGAACCAGAAAATGTCAGCAGAGAGAAAACAACCAAAGGCACTGGGGAAATAATTTTGTCCTAAAGTGCCCCCTTTGTTGTTGATTATAAAACCAAATGTAATTTCTATTTATGCCGATCTCTCTTTTTTCCAGAACTGTTGGTTTTATGAATCATGTTCTGAGATTTATAGCTGGAGTAGTGAAGAAAACTTAACACAAACACTTTTGCTTCTTTTCCCTAAGGTACTAAAATGATAGAGAGGAAAAAAGATGAAATGTTGATTATATGGTAGTATGAGATGGGAGCAGGAAAAATATGATTTTTATGAACTCATGTTCTTGCAACCCAATTCATCAGTTTGAAATTCGAGCACTTGTCAAACAGAGCAACTTCTGTCTGGTTATAAGTTAGTAGCATTATAGTATTGATTTTTAACTTTAGATTTTTTTTTGTCTTAGAAATGCAGTAAAATTTACTGCAATTTCAGTGGAAAAAATGACAGAGTAAATATAAAAAAATAACTCAAGAAAAATTATCAAAAAGTGTTTTTCAGAGAAGTAAGTCAAGAAAAATGATCAAAAAGTGTTTTTCAGAGAATTGTTTTACAGGGCAAGTATATGTGTCAGATTTTTCAGTAAAGATCTTATTATAGTATTTTGACTTTTTTCAGTCAATCCAATGGGCTACATGTCTTAATTTTTGCCTTAGAAAATCAAATTGCCTCATATACACTTCTTATGCATGCATAAATAGGAAACCAATAATAATTATGTATTTTATATTCAACTAGAGACCCGGTGCATGAAATTCATGCACGAGGGTGAGGGGAGATGTCCCTCAGCCCAGCCTGCACCCTCTTCTATCTGGGACCCCTCGAGGGATGTCCAACTGCCCATCTAGACAGATAACCCCCTAATTGGGCAGTCGGACATCCCTCTCACAATCCAGGACAGCTGGCTCCCAACTGCTTGCCTGCCTGCCTGCCTGATTGCCCCTAACTGCTTCTGCCTTCCAGCCTGATCACCCCCTAACCACTCCCCTGCCAGCCTGATTGACGCCTGACTGCTCCCCTGCCAGCCCGATTGCCCCTAACTGCCCTCCCCTGCCGGCCTTTTCACCCTTAACTGCCCTCCCCTGCAGGCCTGGTCACCACCAAATGCTCTCCCCTGCCAGCTTGGTCACCCCTAACTGCCCTCCCTTGTAGGCCTGATTGCCCACAACTGCCCTCCCCTGCCGGCCATCTTGTGGTGGCCATCTTGTGTCTACATGGGGGCAGCCATCTTTGACCATATGGGGGTGGCCATCTTGTGTGTTGGAGTGATGGTCAATTTGCATATTACCTCTTTATTATATAGGATTATTATATAGGATGAGCAAGTTTGTCACAACACATTTACCAGGCTATATAATCTCAAAAAATTTGCAGCAGAGCTAAGGCCCCTGTCAGTGGGCCTAAGCCATCAGTCAGACATCCCCTGAGGGCTCCGGAACTGCAAGAGGGCGCTGGCCCAGGCTGAGGGGACCCCTTCCCCCAAAGTGCACGAAATCATGCACTGGGCCTCTAGTTTATGTAATAAGTTACTCCAAATGCCACTTCCCAGGACTACATTGTTTCTGAATTTATAAACTTTCTTCCTTGGCCCCTGACCAATTAGTAAAATTATTCTCATTACCCATGGTCTGTGTACATAATGCCACCATATTACTTATTCCTCTGGATTAAGTTGACGACCTAGCAGAGCTCTCAGCTCTGCCTGTAAAAGGTGTCTCTTTACCACTACCTTTTAGAGCCACTCTGGATTGGAGTTGTAGACTTGGGCATACATATCAGGCAAAAACCAGGGCAATGTTTTTCCTCTTCCATTACACAGTTACAGGAAATCACCATGTTTACTCTGAGAGAGGGATGTTGATTCAATACAGATCCCATGGAAGTCTGAGCCACCCATGCATTCAGTTCACGTTTGTTCTCTAGATCTGTCCAGGAAAATTTTCTATTATTTTTTTCATTATAAATGATCACTGCTGCATTTGCCTAGTTATATAACTGGATGAACCTAACAATATCCAGTACATGAGGTGCAGCTCTGATTGCACAGGCACTTGCTTTCCCAAAATCAGGTGTTCACACTTCACTAGGCACAGTAGGTTCCAGGAGCTGCATTTTGAACAAAGGGCAATTCTTTGCTGTTGTACTGCAGAATTCAAGGGTATATATTGCATATCTCTTAATGTGGCTTGCCATAGATTCTATGCTACTTCCTTATCTATATTATCAATGGATTTGCTGGAGCATATGGCCCAACTGACAGGAACTTTGCACGATATCCTGAGAACCCTCTTTTGCTATGGTCTTCACTCAAACCTGGAGTTTGATAAATAAAGTCAGAGCAGTACCCAAATAACTTAGTAAATTAGTTAGAGCAGTACCCCAAGGAAAAAATATATTTTCCAGCCAGGTCCAACTAATTATTGCATCTCTTTCTTAGTGGTAGATAGTGCAGGATGCAATAAATGATCTTGAATATTAGATAAAATGCCATGCCTGAGATTAATGCACCATAGAAACTTTACTGATATGGCAAAACGCTGAAATCCTGTGGGTTTGATTTTTCTTTGCTCTTTGGCATACATTTGTTTTATTAGTGCACTCAGAATTTCTACCACTTCTTGAGAGTAGAACCCAATAGCATGTTTTCAGAATTATAGTACACCAAAATAAAGGTGAGGAATGTCAAGATGATCAATTCTCTACACACTATATAATGACAAAAATGAAAATATTTAAGAACCCGTGGAATAAGCGTGTGTATGTCATCATTTTTGTGTAAAGGCAAACAGTGTTTGATCCTTTTAAAAAGCACATACTTCAGACCAATAGCCTTACAGGTGCGCTCATTAGTTCCTATAAAAGAATCATACCCTTCACAGCATCTTGAGGTTACAACTTGGTTGATTTACTGTAATTTCTACTACCTAACCAATATAAGAGCAGTAGGATTTATGATGATTCCCTGGTGATGCCAAGGGCGGGTTTGTTTATAGATGCTTACCTGGTGTTACTGGTTAGACAACCTTTCTTGACTATGTGACCAGAGGCATAAAAACACCCCCCTAGGAACCAAGATCATTATGCTCTCCTGAAATCAAGATCCATCATGTACAACTTGTTGGTTCCGTCTGGAGACAGTGCTCATCAATGTGTCCAATAACATTGTAGAGTGTGTGCCTGGCTATCACTCAGATCCCTAACACTTGTCAGCATTCTTCATGCAATATACCGTTTGCGTTTAAATAAAAACCTTCATGACTATTCTTGGTGGGAATCAGTTGAGTAAAGTACATCACCTTGAGAAGAGGAATTTAATTAGTTGGCTTCAGTTATGGACAACATGTCTCCAACTTGCTTGGAACTCTCAGAGAAAACAGGTAGAAAGTGGCTGACAGTCATAAAGCTGAAAGATGGAATGGCCGACTCTTTTTCCAGTGACTCTCTTTCCAATTACTGAGTTTTCCCAGATAAATTAATATCTCTATATTTCCTGATTGTGTTTATAGGTAAGTTGAGGGGCTTTTCTGTCTCTAGCAAAACTTAGATGTATAAAGCAGGAAGATGTCTTAATTTGAAGCTTTATATACTGAGTACTGTAAAGTGCATGAAAGTGTTCACTCTTATGAAATCATGTGGAACTAGAGGATGTCATAAAATGTGTCCTGAGTGTTGCCACACTGCTTTGAAGAAGGTGTGTGTTCATGTCAACATGTGATGAGGGGATGGAATGACCCAAGTCTGCAAGAGGCAACGAACAATAAGAGATTTTGGAAAAGAAAAAAAGGGCTGTTTTTATAGAATTTTGTAGATTTATCTACCTTCTTTCCTCCACCTCCCTAAAAGTAACTCCAATATCAAAAGTTACAATTTATTCAGAATTATTTTGAGATGATAAAGAATTAGCTGTAGATGTGATTGTATAAGAAAAATAAATATTGCTTAAAGTTTATGATTTCTTTTGATGTTGAACACGCCATCCAGTTTTACATCCATATGGTTCTGTGCAGAGTCAGGATTGAGAATTTTAAACATACATAACCAGTAATTGGATGCCGTTACATTCGGAGAGTGAATGGGAGAAGGTTTAACATATAATTCAAGGACAATTAGATTTTTTTCTTTAAAGAAAGTATTGGAAGATGTTACAAGAAAAAAGGTGTCTTTTTCCTCAGTTCTCTATGCTAGGACATTTTTTTTTTTGTATGCTAGAACAATATTAACCACTAGAGGCTGGTGCATGAATTTCGTGCAGTGTGTGTGTGGGGGGGTGTCCCTCAGCCCAGCCTGCACCCTCTCAAATCTGGGACCCCTTGAGGGATGTCTGACCGCCTGTTTAGGCCCGATCCCACTGGATGGTCGGACATCCCTCTCACAGTCCAGGACTGCTGGCTCCCAACTGCCCTCCCCTGCAGGCCTGGTCCCCCCAACTGCCCTCCTCTGCCAGCCTGGTCACCCCCAACTGCCCTCCTCTGCTGGCCTGGTCACCCTTAACTTCCCACAACTGTCTTCCCCTGCAGGCCATCTTGTGGTGGCCATCTTGTGTCCACATGGGGGCAGCCATCTTTGACCACATGGGGGTGGCCATCTTGTGTCTTGGTTTGATGGTCAATTTGCATATTAGTCTTTTATTAGATATAATGGGCTTTTAGGATATTCATCATGCAGTCTTCCTGGTAATATAGATAAAGCCAGCCTACAAAATAAAAACAAGCAAAGTAAAACAAAAACAAAACAAACAAAAAACATGGGGTTAATGAGATAACTCAGGAAATTCTAAACTCTGAGAGGATGACTGTTATAGCTCTAAAAACAATATTGTCATTGTCCCGGTACAATTCCCAGATACCTCAGCAAGTAGTAATTTTTATTTTATTAAGTTGTTTTAATTGTGATTTTGTCATTTAAGATATGAATTCATGTCAAAAAACATAAGCTATAACATAAATCAAAGGAGTTCAGCTACAACAAACAAAACTATTATTTTCTCATCTCTATATAAATAAAAAGCATTTTTCCAAGAATTTTAATATGTAAGAATATTAACTTCAAAAAACATTCTAAATCAGCATGGCAAAATTGATGAAAAAAAAAGGAGCGATATTTAACAATTAATGTGACTATGAAGTTGTGGGTATAGGAGCTATACTATATGTATTGAAAACTCTAGTGTTACTAATTTTTAAGGAAGTCCATGTGAAAATTTTGCATTACTTTGAAATATTCTGGCATAAAATTTATATTTTATTTGAATGCAAATTTTTGAAAAGATTGGGTCAAATGGAGGTAATGACTCACATTAGGTTCATATATATTAAGAAAGAGAAAATAGCCTGGACCGTGTGGCTCAGTAGGTCAGGAGTTATGCACCCAGAGGTTGCTGGTTCTATACCAGGTCAGGACACATGCCCATGTTGCAGCTTAATCTCCAGTAGAGGGTGTGCAGCCGATCAGTGTTGCACTCTCACATCCATATTTCTCTCTTCTTCCGTTCCCCTTTCTCTAAAAAGTCAATGAAATAATTATTTAATTTTTAAAAAAAGATAAAATAAAATTTAAAAACAGCATGGAAGCTGGCAGTTGGCACTTAAGTTATAGTGTTCCCTCCTGAAGATAAATAATGTTGACTGTCAACACTATTAGACAAGGTCACTCCATATCCTTAGTGAAGCCACACAAAAACATCACCACTCTGAAATCCTGTCTTAATATATGATGAAGGAAAGAAAACTACCACAAAAGAAAACACTCGCAACCATCCTGCCACAATGTACTGGCTAAAATTAGTAAATATTGATTCTTTACAAATTACAATTCTAGCCATGCTTCATTTCTCCCATATCTTAAATAAAACAAATACTCATATAGCCAATTCCAAATTGCCCACTCTTTGGACACCACCTACTACATGACAAACTCTTACTTCCTAAAGGCTTTTCCCAAGTCACTTACCATAAGATCAAATGCTAAAACTAGACAAAACTGACTCCATTTCCTTGAGCCACTTAGACAATTTTCTAAGGTGCTCACCATCCCTTCTGTCTGCAAGTTAATAAATCTAACTTGTTTTGACTTCAGGTGTGTTCCTAAAGTGCTTTATGGATAGACAGAGGTGTGTGTGTGTGTGTGTGTGTGTGTGTCTGTATCTACATAAAATATTGAAGAAAGAAGGCCAACATTCAACAGTGATTATCCTCAAATAAATCACTTCCAATTTATTTGTTAGGTTTTTCCTTATGTCCCACAACAATTATGTATTTTATTAAAAATTTAAACCAAGCTCAGCCAGAGTGGCTTGGATCAGTGGTTAAGCATAGACCTATGAACCAGGAGGTCACACTTTGATTCCTGGTCAGAGCACATGCCCAGGTTGCGGGTTCGATCCCCAGTAGGGAGGCATTCAGGAGGCAGCTGATCAATGATTCTTTCTTGTAGGAAGCGGTTATAGGGTTAAGCCTTGGACTGACCTGCTGGCAAAGTCACAAACAATTCCCAAGCTTGGAAGGGCACAGTCCTCTAATCATAATTAAGCTTGATCCTGTAGCTGATCCCTAGATCTTTCCTGGGTAGCTAGTGGGCTGTGGGAGGGGCAGCAAGTGCTGCCAAAACAAATGAAACTTACAAGAACATTGTCAATTGCCTTGTTTGTCCCTGATTATAAATAAAGCCTCAGCTTTGCAGTCTGGATTGGTTCTGTGGCCTCAGCCAGGCACAGAAAGATCCACCCAGGCTCCCAGCTTCATGAATCTATTTCTGCATCTTGTTTTCTTTATTTCTATTATTTTCTCAATTCCTGGCCACCTCCATTTAGAACTGGTTTGTTCATCTCTCTTTCCACGCGGGACGTGGAAAAGGGAGATCCCCGCCATGTCTGGCCCCTGCCGCATCAGGCCCCCGCATTCTTGTGCCCAATTTGGGGCATGAAAGAGGCAACAAGAGGTAAGAGGCAAGGGATCGCTCCCAAGAATTGCGCGTGCCACAGATTTAAGAAATGCAAGGTAATGGGGAGTGTATTGTATTGAACTGAATTGAAATAGCCAGGTGTAAAACATGGGTAATCCTCAAAAATGCTTTAAACTATGCTCTGTTAAGCGTAGTCAGATTCTTGATTTCTTTCTTAAGTTTTGTTGATGAAACCTGGGAAAAGGTTAGAAAGCAGTTGTGTGACCAATACTCAGCAAAAGTCCAGAGAAAATTCCTATTTGAATTGTTGATGGCGTTGATTCAGCACAGGAGAGTTTAAGAATGTCTAAGTGGGGTACAGCCATGGCCTTACAGCCTGCAGTGAAGGGTGCAAGTCTCTCAGAATACCACCTGCACCTCTTCTGCCTCCACGTGTAAACTACTTGTAACCGAGTAGAAAAGAATAAAAGGAACTTCTCAGCAACTGCCAATAATTCTTTATCTGAAAAAAAATCTTTTTCTTTCCTTAAAAAATAAAAAAATAAAAATAAAAATTGAAAAAATATATAAAATAAAAACAGTAGATGCCAGACCATTACTGAAACTTCCCCCAAAGAAACAAGGAGGTGGGGGAAAGGAGACACGTGGTGATTCAATATGGATGCCACTCCCCAAGAGAGCCACTTTGAGAGGCCTCATCTTCGCCATCTTTATTTATTTTCCAGCTAATGACTTAAAGCTTTTACAAATTCATAAATGCATCTGGGGTTTCTGTGCACATGTAAAGGGAAAAGTCCAGTTTAAAAACTAGTGCGCATAGTTTTGAGCTGAACTTGACCCTTTGCTGTGTACAGAATAAAAACCCGAGACTGTTTTCGCCTTAAAAATGGTGAAGATGAACCGGAGAAAGAAATACAGGCTAGTTTCCCAAGGCACCTAAAGTAGCTCTCTTGAAATTTCCTGTCAGAGGCAAGTAAATAGCAGGAAGGAAATAGTCAAGTTTACATATGAATGGCTGAGAGTTTGCTTCTTGACTTCCCCAGCAGGAAAATTGTGACCATTTTGAAATTTAGAGGCTGGGCCAGGCCTATCGGCTGGAAATTTAAAAGAACTTGGAAGTTTACTAAATCAAATGATAAATTTAAATGATCTAAATGTATTGAATTGTTATAATACTGAAATGTTGATCTGAGTATGCATTGCATGAAGTCTAGAAGATAGAAGTTAATCTATTAATTATATATGCCTTATATTTTATTTGAAATATATCCTTAAAAATGTAACAATAGTATTGATTTGAGAAATGCTAAGTATTTAATTTTGCTACCTAAAATTTAAAGCTCTGAAAGTTTAAGGTCTCCTTTCTTGCCATAAAGAGGTTTTAAAGCTACACCCTTTTTAAATTTGCATTTAAATGGCTACACCTTTTGCTAGCCGACCTTCCCAGAAAAGGTCAAGTAGCTAGGCCAAAAGGTTTTTCCTGCAAAAGTGGCTCATTTAACCTACAAGTTTGCTTCTCAGTTTCCCCGGGCAGAAAAAAAACATGGTTTAAAGTTAATTATTATATTTTAAAATTTATTCTTAAGAATATAAAAGTTCTTAAGAATATAAGAACTGCTAATATTTGACTTTCAAGCTCTGAAAGTTTAAGTTTCAAATTGAATTGGGAGAAATTATATAAATGTGGTAATAATACCTAAAATATAAAAACGTGTTTTTGAGAAAATAAAATGTGTTTTCTCTTAAATAATTAAGAATTTAAAATATGTTACTTCTTGGTCTGATTTAAAAAAGAGGATTAATTCTATGATCCAGTTTAAATGTAATTGATATTCTTTGAGATAATTTAAGCATATAATCTTTAAATCATATATATAAATATATAAATATATATATTTGATCTTTCCAAGTGTATTTCAAGGTTTTGAGAGTAGCTTTTAGACATTTCACGGGCCCCGAAATGTTTCAAAAGTCTCTTCTCTCTTAAAACAAATATATTTTTTTAATTAAACCGATTGATACCTGGAATCACATGGAAAGCTTTATCAAATAAAAATTAATTAATATATTTTACTTATATACATATATATTAAATGTTATGAAAGTTTTCGCCTGTAAGAAGGGCAAAAACAATATATTTCTTAAATATAGCCAAAATTTTCAACAGCAGTAGAATTTCAAGAAAGACAAAAGCCTCAAGCAGCCTGCATTTTTGAATCGGCTGGAGGTGGGACACTGTTTATGCTTTTAGATCAGACCAATAAAGTATCAAACCTATAAGTTTACTGAATAAGTTTCTTTGCCTTTTTTTTAATTAAAGATACCTACTTAAGTTACTTTATAAATTAGCTTTTTAAAATATAATCAAGGTCTCATATAAATTAAGTTACATGAGAAACCAATGTTTTTATAAGTAATTGAATCCAAATAGTATTTAAGAACAGATTAGAAGCCACCATTTACCTCCTGACTTTATGTAGCCTCCTGCATTAAGCTAGAGGTGGGGCAACATTTGCGGCTTGTGAATTCAGACGTAATTTTGCTTTATTTTTAAAATGAAGATACCTACTTTAATTACTTAAATAAATTAGCTTATTAAGTTATAATCAAGGTTTTCAGCTTAATGAAAAGTCAATAATTTTATAAACAATTCTAATAAAGACCAAAAACAGCTAGTGATTGTCTGAAATGTGATTTTTTACTTTCCTTTAAAAGAACAGATTGAGCAGCTGCCATGATGGCCACATGTCTTACCACTCACATGGCATGGGGACCGCCATCTTGAAATAACAAAGGCCAACCCCCTTCCTTTAAATAAGCCAATGTCTTTGTAAGCAATTTAAATAAGTCTTCTAAGAAAGTTACTGAAGGCTTCCCATGATCCCTCTGTAAATTAGCTAATGGAAATACTCTAAAAATAAATTTCTTGCTTAATAAAAAGGCGAAATTTGAAAATTTTGAAATCTCTTTCACTGGTATTACAGGATAAACTGAGGATTGTTATTAAAATATTAAATCTAATCCATATTAGTAGTCACCATAACCTTAAGAGAAATTGTTTCATGTGGCAAAGATTTTTAAATGAAATTCTCTATAGCCTGAAAAATTATTTTGGAAGGAAATAAAGAGAGGTTTCCTTCAAATATTATAAGGATTGTAATTGATAACCAATGCATTAGGCCTCCCAAGGTGGAGATAAGAAAAGATTAAATGACTTTCAGAAATTATTAGGGGACATTAACTGGTTAAAACCTTGTCTATACAAAAAGAAATTGATAGCCAGTTTGAAATTGAATTGCCGTGGCCTAGAGCAAAGAATATCCTTACATGATATTATTCTACAATTTCATTATAATTTTTGATATTTTACAACAGCATTATTGTACATTTATCCCAAACAAACTTACAAACTAATTATTTGAATATTTGGCAGCAATTTAAAAAGGACATGAAAGGATTTAACCCCTTCCATGGTGTGGAAGGCCCCCTGGGAAGGCACTTGAGCATTCTATATTGGTCCCTCTTGCCCTTTTTGCCAAGAGGGACCCTCTTCTCACAATCCAATTGCCCACAGCTGTAGCCTGAGTTTTCTGTTCATGCTGAGGTTGAAGCCTCATGGTGGCTGGTACCATGGAGCAATCTCTCGCACAATGGCGTGAGCTGGGCCCTCCCTGGAGAAGAAACCCGGGTTCCCCAAGATATGTGATCAATGCCAGGGCCCCGCCAGAAGGCGAGGGGATCCCAAGGCAGATGCTGGGCATGGAGGCCATAGGGGCATAGGCTACCAAGGAGACAGAACTGAACCTCACATCAGCCTTCTTGGCCCCGGAGGATGGCTGGTTAGTCAAAGACGGGTAAGATTCCTCAGGGGAGGAACAACCTAAGACAGGCACAGTTGCAGAGGGGCCATCAGGAGAGAATTTGGGGGTCAACAGAGGTGGGGCACAAATCCTCACCCCCCAACATTACAGAGGCTTGAACACTCGCCCCTTCTGAGGGAGGTCTCCTGTCCCATGGCTGCTTGGCACTTCCCATGTCAGCTCAAATCGGGACCCAGGCAACATACAGAGACTTGGCCCAGCTTGGATTGGGACCCATGCAACAGAGAGTTGGCCGATGGCAGCTGCCCTATGTCTAAATCCAGCCTAAATCCAGGAATGCTCAGGGCTTTCTCAAGGATGCAAAATAACCCTTTCCATTAATATTTACAGGATAAACTAAGATTGTTGTTAGAGTATTAAATTTTGACAGTAAAATAGTCAAGTTTTCAGATTAATTTAAATTGGCTAAATGAAATAAGAGAATATTCAAGAAAATCTAATTCTACAAAAAGCTGTTCCTAAAGTATTAACCAAAATTTCTATTGGTAGCTCATTTTATGGTAAAATTGCTTAACACCCAATGAATCCAAAGCAGTCATATTCTTGTGCAAAAATTAAAAATAAAAGTCATCAAGACTGCATTAATTTTTTTTACAATAGCCTCATAATAATTAATCAAAAAGGATAGTAGAATAATATCCTGTTAGAAATATCCTGTAAGTAAATTACATCAAGCCTTAATTGCTTTAAAATTTTACTTTAAAAATTATTTTTCATTTATAATGCTGATAAGGCACCCATGAAAAATCTTATGGTGTCAAAATAAGCCAAAGGAAAATCATTTGGACAAAAATCAAAAGGATCCCAAGTCTAATTTATAGAAAAGAGTTCTTTATTAACCTTTGGTCAAGAATATGTTTATATTTCCAGAAAACTCCAAAGCCCATATGGATTCCTGCAACAACAGATCCCAGAGAGGACCTGATAGGACTGTTTCCAGCCACAGAATAGGTAGTGGCCCCAGAGAACAGAGGAGAAATAATCCAGAAATAAAAATAGTGAAGATGCCTTGCCATGATAGCAGTCAGCACCTGTGCATTACTGCAGGTTGCCCAGGACCAAGAGCAAGGAACGTCGGTGTGCATGCGCTTCCAGACCATGTGTGCACACCCTTCTGCATAGAAGTCAAAATGTTTGATGTTTTGTGTTCTACCAGGACCCCTGACTTGAGGGTCTTGCTTTATTTCTAACACAGGGAATAGTATTAACTGCCACATTAAAAGAAATGTTATACCTCAGGCATTAACCAGTTTTACAGATGGATCCAGTTCTGGAAAGGCTGGATCTACTGCAGCAGGAGAGCAAAGGTCCTTCAAATCTCTTATATTTCAGTAGAAATACAAGCTCCTATTTATGCCTTAATAGATCTTGCTATGGAGCCCTTTCAACCTATAGTAATAGTGCTTATGTGGTAAGTATGGCCAAAATTATTGATACAGCTAGTATAGGGCACACAATTCAGAGGAACTTTTCATTTAATTTTCAGCCTTTAAAATGTTATTGAAGAAAGACAATTTCCATGTTTTATTGGAAGCAATGTCCTCAGTCTGTTATCCACCTTTCTGTACCAACTTTAGGGGTAAATCCCCAAGGACTTAAACCTAATCAAATCTGACAAAATGGATGTCACTCAATAGTGGAAAGAGCCTACTGTACTCTTAAAATCATTTATTAAAACAAAAAGGGGGAGCCAGGTGTTATGTGTCACCTCAAAAGAGGCTCAGTCATGCTTTTTATACTTTAAAAATTTGGAATTATAATGCAAAGGATCATACAGCAGGTGAAAGGCATCAGGCCTCCTGTACAATAGCTTCCATAGAGTCAGCTAGGTGGAAGGAAGCATAAACCAGACAAGAGTTTTATCAGATTCAGTAATAATGTGGGGAAGAGGTTGTGTTTTATATCTTTCCTGAGGGAAAAATGCAGCCAATTTGGGTGCCAGAGCATTACGTCCATCACCACAATGGACCCAGAGAAGCTCCTGTGTCCCTTCACTCAAAAGGACTGAGAGCTGCCCTGATGACAGCAAAGCGGAAGAAGAAGAAAACTGAAAGCTAAGCTACACAGGGGACTGAGGTGCCAACATGTAATATGAAGAAAACGACTGAAGCACAGCAGATTGTGAAAAAGCAAGAAGTTGAAGCTACTTCTTCAATCATGTTTCTGGCCATGCTAGCGTTGGTTAGCTACCAGTCTTCTGCTAACTCTTGCACAGCCAAGTCTGAGGACTCTTGAGTAAATCAGCAAAAGAAACTTTCATTTAGTAGGAAAATGTTACTGTATTTGATTTCTTTATTGTTGTGTTGCATTGGCATTGTTTTATTAATAGCCATGTCTGGATTTTTCATTGGCATTGCTTTGTTAATGTTTTAATAGTCAGAAATTTGTTCTTGATGTTTAAATTTTACTTCCATTATTAGTAGCTTAAATTTAAAAGAAAGAGTGAGAAGTAGGAAGCGGTTATAGGGTTAAGCCTCGGACTGACCTGCTGGCAAAGTCACAAACAAGTCCCAAGCTTGGAAGGGCACAGTCCTCTAAGCATAATTAAGCTTGATCCTGTAGCTGATCCCTAGATCTTTCCTGGGTAGCTAGTGGGCTGTGGGAGGGGCAGCAAGTGCTGCCAAAACAAGTGAAACTTACAAGAACATTGTCAATTGCCTTGTTTGTCTCTGATTATAAATAAAGCCTCAGCTTTGCAGTCTGGATTGGTTCTGTGGCCTCAGCCAGGCACAGAAAGATCCACCCAGGCTCCCAGCTTCATGAATCTATTTCTGCATCTTGTTTTCTTTATTTCTATTATTTTCTCAATTCCTGGCCGCCTCCATTTAGAACTGGTTTGTTCATCTCTCTTTCCACGCAGGACGCAGAAAAGGGAGATCCCCGCCACGTCTGGCCCCCGCCGCATCAGGCCCCCGCACTCTCTCATCATTGATGTTTCTATCTCTTCCTTTCTCTCTGAAATCAATAAAAATATATTTAAAACATTAAAGAAAAATGTTTTTAATACATAAAGTTCTTAAAGTTTACATGAAAACTAAAAAACAAAACAAAACAAAACAAAAACCTCTGAGAATAACCAAAATTGTGGGGAAGCATAAGACTTGGAAAGTCTGTAAGGAGGAATCTCCGAAAGGTCGGGGGCCTCTGGAAGACCTTCCCGAAGGTGGCAGACCCTGCCTTGACTTTTCCATACAAGTCTGAGCCCCCGAGCGTTTTACTGGAATTTTTATGTTTAGTCTTTAGATGTCCTGCTTAAAGGAAACTACAGACACATGTACTTTCTCAAGGATGCTTACCCTACTGATAGTATCTAATAGTTAATTTTAGTTCAAACTGTTGCTACAATAAAAGCTTAAGGAAGCAGGCAAACGAGGCTGTTTGGTTTCTCAAACCAAGCAGTCCCTTAGCCCTCTCTTTCACAGAAACGTGTGTCAGAGTAACCATTCATCCATTGCTCAAGGTCTGCTGGTCAGCCTTTGGTACAAAATTATCTTGAAAAAGAAAAAAAACGTTATAGGATTCACACTACCTAAATTTAAAACATCTGTAAAGCAGTGTAGTCAAGATAATATGTCATTGACATATGAATAGACTTGTGAAACATTGAAACAAACAAAAAAGTCTTAAAAGGGAACCACACATATGTATCAATTATTTTTGATAAGCTTCTGAGATAATTAAGTGAGAAATAATAAGCCTTTCAATAAATAGTGTTGGAAAATTGGGCATCCTTAAGTAAAAAGATGAAATTCAATTCTTGCCTCACATTATATAAAATTAATATAGAATGGATCATAGACCTTAATATAAAAACTAAAGTTATACATATCTAGATATATAAAAGGCTAATATGCAAAGTGTTCCCTTGGGAGTTCGACTGGGAGACCGGGAGTTCAATCACTCACTATGATGTGAGCTGACCACCAAGGGGTGGCGTGGAACAAAGGAAGGCCCCGGCTGGCAGCCTTAAGGCTCTGATTGGCTCTGATCACTGGCCAGGCCTAGGGACCCTACCTGTGCATGAATTTCATGCACCTGGTTCAAATATAAAACATAAAAGACAAGTTTTTTATTATCATGGACTAGGCAAATATTTCTTAGAACAGTGATTTTCAACCTGTGTGCCACAAGATTTTTTAAAACATGTGAAACCTGACTATTTAGTCAGAGCACTGACCTCTTTTCCCTTAGATTGTCAAATAAGAAAGTTAAAATAGCTGTCTGGTGTGAATGAATAAAAATTATACATATTTTTTGTCAGATAAGCAAAAACTATAATATATTTTTTGGTGTACCACTGAATTGTATTAATTAGTCTATGTGTGCCATAAGAAGAAAAAAATTGAAAATCACTGTCTTAGAGCAAAAGAAGCACTAAGTAATATAGAAAAATTATTTAAGAAGTTTGACTTTATCAAAATTTAAAACTTCTACTCTTTGAAGAACACTTAAGAAAGTGAAACTTTAAGCCACAGACTAAGGTTAAAAATTTGCACCACACATATCTTCTAAGGGACCTAAATCTAGGAAGTAATAAAAACAGTAAAAAGAAGATAAATAAAAACAGGCAAAGATCTGAAAAGACACTTCACCAAAGAAGTGATACAGATAAAAATATAAACACATGAATAAAATATTCAACATTATTAGTCATCAAGTTGATGCAAATAAAATGCACAATGAGACATCTATCATGGCCAAATCAATGATACCCCAACAATACCAAGTACTGACAAGAATATGAAAGAACTGGACTCATATACAATGCTTGTGGTGTGAAAAACAGTCCAGATACTTAAGAAAACCATTTGGCAGCTTTTCTCTTTGTGTTTTTTCTTCAATAAAGTTAAGCATAAAGTAATTACATGTCCTCAAAATCCTACTTCTAGATATAAATTAAGATACATAAAAATATAGGTGTAACAAAGACCTGTACACTCATGTACATTTTGTTTATATTCTTAATTGCCAAATCCTATAAATAACCCACATGTATTACTATATCCTGTCATGATTGAATAAGTAATTGTGTTACAGATGTACAATAGGATAGTACTCAGCAATAAAAAGAATAAACCATTGTCACATACAATGACAGGGAGCTAGAAATAGGTGCCTTGACTGTCTAAAGCTGAGGGTAGGGGAAATTATTGTAAAGATGCTCTGAGAAACTTTTTGAGATGATGAAAATATTGGTTGTGGTTGTATAATTGTACTCATTTGTTGAGTACACAGAACTGAAAATCTAAATTTAATCTGACAAAAAAAATCAGTAAGCTCTGTGCCAAGTGAATTTTGTAAATAGTGTATGATGAGAAGTAAAAAACCAGTGAAAATTAATTGCAGTATTGTAAACACAAAGTGATTAGAATCGACTTATGTTTGAAAATAGAAATGAAGAAAGAAGGTCAATTCAAAGAGGTTAACTTTTTTAAGAAACAAAAATGAAACAATAATTTTGATAACTGGTTATAGGTTATGAAAGAAAATAAAAGCAAAAATGACAAATATGTTTAATCTTAGTGACTGCAGAATGTGGATGCCAGAGATAAAAATGATGGATTTAGGAGTAGAAACCATTTGGGCATAAGAGTCAAGTTAACTTCACTTTTGGCAAGATTGAGGAAATGGGGCTTTAAAGATTAGACTGAGAAATGAGATAAATGATGATAGTTGAATATATATATATATATATATATATATATATATATATATATATTTAAGAACCATAACTTTAGCTATTTAGAACCATATAGCAGCTTAAAGATTTTCTGATTTAATACATCAATTGAAATATGACAAGAAAAAGATGCGTAGAAAGTGATTTGGTATGATAAATTCATACAATTATTTGAAGATCTAAGACTGGGGCTACTAACCTAATTCTGGCCATAGAATAAGCTTTTCCTCCATTTGATTCTAATTGACATCTCATGTGAATAAATGCTTTGAAGCACACAGTGTGGACTGTTAACAATATAATAACATTTAATATTGATAAAGTATTATGCCAATCGGGTACTAAGCATTTTATTTGCATTTCTTCATTGAGTCTGATAAGTACCATCTAAAATGGAAGAGTTATTGTATTTATATATAGAAATTAAAAAAAAACACACACACAAAAAAACTTGAGGCTTAAGAAAGTGTTAGTAAATTTCCCAAGCTCAACAGCATATTCATGTTGAACTCCGGAAACCAAGAGCTTAAAGTTGAGTTTATCAGATTTGAGTATGTTGCACTAATTATAAAAAAGTAATAAAGATGACTATGATAAATCATAAAGATTCAATTGCTAAGCCTTTAGGCCAGGTTCAATCTAATAAATTTTGTTCTCAAAAAAGTACAAATTTTAAGTCCATGAAACTTGTTTTTAACATTCCAATTTCCAGCCACATACAATTATCTCTAAAGAACTGTTTTTACTTGACTGATTTTAGTCAAGTACACTATATAGTTGTAAAAATATTGAAAACATGTTCTTTAAATATCCTATATAATAAAAGGGTAATATGCATATTGACCCTAACGGTGGAATGATCAGGAATGACTGGTTGCTATGACACGCACTGACCACCAGGGGGCAGATGCTTAATGCAGGAGCTGCCCCCTGGTGGTCAGTGCTCTCCCACAGGGGGAGCTCCACTTAGCCACAAGCCTGGCTGATGGCTGTGAGCACAACGGCAGTGGCAGGAGCCTCTCCTACCTCCTTGGCAGTGCTAAGTATGTCCGACTGTGGCTTAGGCCCACTTCCTCATGGAAAGTGGGCCTAAGCCACAGTCAGATATCCCCCGAGGACTCCCAGGCTGCTAGAGGGATTTCTGACTGCCAGCTTGGGCCCGATACCCTGGGGAGTGTGTCTAAGCCAGCAGATGGACATCCCCTGAGGGGTCCCGGACTACAAGAGGGTACACGCCGGCCAGGCTGAGGGACCCTTCCAAGTGCACAAATTTTTATGCATGGGGCCTCTAATTTAACTATAAAAATATATAAACAATGCTTAATCAGAATATCTAAGAATTACTTTTTGACAAATCTTAGGAAAACAATACTGCTTTATCATATGAAGAAAAATAACTTCACTGTTAATCTGCACCTGAGAATATATTTTTCCATTGATTTTTAGAGAGAGTAGAAGAGAGGGAGGGGGAAAGGATAGAGAGAGAAAGAGAAACATCGATGTGAGAGAGACACATGCATTGGTTACCTCCCACATGTGCCCTGACCAGAGATCAAATCTGCAACCCAGGCATGTGACCTTGACCTTAACTGGGAATCAAACCCGTGACCCTTCGGTGCTTGGGCCAATGCTCTAACCACTTAGCAACACCAGCCAGAGCACTGTTAATATTAATACACATGTTCTCATGAAGAATTTTTTTCTTATTAAAAGTAAATTATAGCTTTAGATTTGCTTAGATTGAAATAATCCTATATAATAAAAGCCTGGGTGGCATCGCGAGACATCATCACAAGATGGCCGCCACAAGATGGCCATCAAATATGGCCACCACAAGATGGTCACCACAAGATGGCCAGCATTGAAGGGCAGTTGGGGACCATCAGGCTGTCAGGGGAGGGCAGCTGAGGACAACCAGGCCTGCAGGGGAGGGCAGTTGGGGGCAACCAGGCCTGCAAGGGAAGGCAATTGGGGGCAATCAGGCTGGCAGGCAGAAGTGGTTAGGGGTAATCAGGCAGGCAGGCAAGTGGTTAGGAGCCAGTAGTTCTGAATTGTGAGAGGGATGTCCAAATGACACTTTAGGCCTGATCCCACAGAAATTGGGCCTAAACCAGCAGTTGGACATCCCCCAAGGAGTCCCAGATTGGAGAGGGTGCAGGCTGAGGGACACCCCCCACCAGTGCACAAATTTCATGCACCCAGCCTCTAGTTGGTTATAAAGGCATGAGACTAAACAAATATTTTAAACATGACTCAGAGTAAATATAGTGTCTAATACCAATTTGCTTTTATATAATTCTTATTTTTACTTTAGTAAAATTTATATAGTTTATTTATATACTGGAGGCCCAGTGCATGAAATTCATGCACAGGTGCGGTACCTAGGCCTGGCTGGTGATTGAAGCATAAGCGTCTGCATGGAAGGGCAGGTCCCAACTGACCTCTGGGCCCTGGACAGCACCTGGGCCCCTGGGCCCCCACGTGCCCCCCTCTGCCTGAGTCATGGCGCCCAAGTTCCCATGCAGAGATGTGGTGAGCGTGGCCAGACTCTGCAGGCCCAGAACACAGCTTGGGCCTCTGGGCTGCCCAGTGTCACCACATGAAGCCAGGCGGGCAATGCGTTCTCTCCCGGCCGGCTTCACAGACAAGCTCCTATGCAAACCCACAGGGAGCCCAACTGGCTCCCGTGGTCCTGGCGGCTATGGCCCAGCTCACCCAGAAGAGGCCACATGGGTGTGGGGCTGGATCCTCGCAGGTGCCCAGCACCTGAGCACAGGGGCTTCCCTGGCATGCAAGCCCTGGTGTCCCAGGGGAGGGTAGCAGGGGGAGTGAGAGCAAGCTCAGCAGACTCCCCTCATTCTCACCACACCTCTGTCCCCATCACTCCTGTCCTCAGGTAGCAGCCCCCGCCCAGGCACTGCAGAAGGTTGGTCACTGCCACCCACCCCCAGTTCCCCATTCCAGCCTGGGGCCCAGCCCTGATTGAGCAATCAGGGTCTGCTGGCCACTGGTCAATGTCTGTGGGGCGATCAGTCGGGGCCAGGTCCCCTATCTAGCACCCTCAGTGCCTGGGAGCCAGATGGCAGCCCTGCCCCCAGCCGCTGCCACTGGTCACTATCTGCGGGGTGATCAGTGGTATGATCAGGCCCCTGCTCACACCAGCCTTGGCTTGGTGCCACCCACTCACCTGCCCCACCATCCACCATGGTCCAGTCCCTCTCTTGTCAAGGCCCATTTGGGTCAAAAGCACCTCTACTGCTGCCAGTGTCATGTCACCAACATGTTCCACACCACCACCTGGTGGTGGCACACATCATATTGAGCAGTCAAATTCCAAGTCAAACTCCAGTCGAACAATTGGCAAATTAGGCTTTTATCATAAAGGACTAGAGGCCCAGTGCAAGAATTCATGCACCAGTGGGGTCCCTTAGTCTGGCCTGCGGGATCGAATGGAAACCAGCTCTCCAACATCTCCCAAGGGGTCCTGGATTGTAAGAGGGCACAGGCCAGGCCAAGGGACCCCACCGGTGCATGATCGGGTGCAGGGAGGGATGGGGGAGGTTGGCCAGCCAGGGAGGGACCATGGGAGGGCTCCAGGGTGTGTCTGGCCCATCTCACTCAGTCCTGATTGGCCGGATCCCAGCAGCAAGCTAACTTATCAGTCAGAGCGTCTGCCCCCTATTGGTCAGTGCACGTCATAGTGAGAAGTTGAGCAGGCTTAGCATATCATTAGCATATTATGCTTTGATTGGTTGAACGGATGACCAGACAACTAGACACTTAGCATATTAGGCTCTTATTATATAGGACTAAAGGCCCGGTGCGCAAAATTCGTGCACAGGGGGGTATCCCTCAGCCCGGCCTGCACCCTCAGGGATCAGGCCTCAACCGGCAGTCAGACATCCCTCTCACAATTTGAGACCTCTGGCTCCTAACCACTCACCTGCCTGCCAGCCTGATCGCCCCTTAACCAGTCCCCTGCCAGTCTGATTGATGCCTAACTGCTCCCTTGCCAGCCTGATCACCCATAACTGCCCTCCCCTGTTGGTTAGATTGCCCACAACTGCCCTCCCCTGCTGGCCATATTGTGGTGGCCATCTTGTGGCAGCCATCTTGTGGTAGCATCTTGTGACAACGTGAGGGTGGTCATCTTATGATGACATCACACAAGAGCATCATGCGAGGGTGTCGCACAAGGGCGTGACACCACTGAGGCTTTTATTATATAGGACTAGAGGCCCAGTGCACAAAAATCATGCACAGAGGGTGTCCCTCAGTCCAGCCTGCACCCTCTCTAATCTGGGACTCCTTGGGGGATGTCTGACTGCCGGTTTAGGCCTGATCCCAGGCATCAGTTGGACAACCCTCTCACAATCCGGGACTGCTGGCTCCTAACTGCTTCTGCCTGCCAGCCTGATTGCCTCCTAAATTCTCCCCTGCCGGCCTAATTGACGCCTAACTGTTCCCCTGCCAGCCTGATCACCCATGACTGCCCTCCCCTGCTGGCCATCTTGTGGTGGCCATATTGTGGTGGCCATCTTGTGGCAGCTATCTTGTGACGATGTGAGGGTGGCCATCTTCTGATGATGTCACACGAGGGTGTCGCATGAGTGTGTGACGCCACCTAGGTTTTTATTATATAGGACTAGACGCCTGGTGCATGACATTTGTGCATGGTGGGGAGTCCCCTCAGCCCAACCTGCACCTTCTCCAATCTGAGACCCCTTGTTGCCCCCCCCCAGCTGACTTAGTTGCCCCTCACTGCCTCCCCTGCCAGCCTAATTGCCCCTCACTGCCCCCCCGCCCCCGCCAGCCTAATCACCCCCAAATGAGCCTCTGCCAGCCTGGTCGCCCCCAACTGCCCCCCTCTGCCAGCCTGGTTGCCCCTAACTGCCCCCCCCACCAGCCTGGTCTCCCCCAACTTCCCCCCCTGCTGGCCTCTTCACCCCCAACTACACCCTCTGACAGCCTGGTCACCCTTCATGCACCCCCACTGGCCTGGTCACCCCACGCAACCTGCTTATTCAGTTGTTTGGTCATCCCTCACTAACCCCCCTGCTGGCCTGTGGTCATAGGCATCCATCTTGTGAAGGCGTGATGGTCAATTTGCATATTACCTCTTTATTTTATAGGATAGTCTAAATCAATACCAAAACTCTCAAAAATTTTCTAATTGAAGTTTCAAATTTAAAAAATTATATCCCAGGAGACCTAATCCACAATCCTGCAGTAATCCAAATGTTTCACACAGAAGGCAATTGATGTTCAGCTGGTGTGGCTCAGTGGTTGAACCAGAAGGTCATGGTTCAATTCCTGGTCAGGGCACATGCCCTGGTTGCAGGCTTAATCCCCAGTGTGGGGCATGCAGGAGGCAGGTGATCAATGATTCTCTCTCATCATTGATGTTTCTATCTCTCCCTCTCCTGTCCTCTCTGAAATCAATAAAAAAGATATTTAATAAAAAGACAATTGCCGTCTTATTGCAAAAATCAGTGCTACTCTTAAAGCCATCTTGTAAGTTCTAGGCACTCTGTTTCATTAACTGGTCAAATATCAGTACCTAGCATAGGGCCTTACATATAGAAAGCACAAAATAAACATTGGTCAATGAACAAAACCCCAGAGAAGCCTTATTAGAAAAGTGTTATGAGAGCAAAGACATCCTAACTATAAGCTATTGTCACATTTTAGCACAAAGAGGCCCCAGATGAGAACCAGAAGAATTTAATTCTGTTGGTTATGCCACTTCCAGGATGTAAAACTCTGGGTGAATCACTTAACTATTTAAGGATGCAGTGTCATGTAAGTAAAGAAGTATTTCTACTAGGTAACATAAAGAGGGTTCTTTCAGTCTAAAATTCTATTGTTACAGAAAACCGAAGAAGAACAAAGCAATACTTAGAGAGATGGAGTTACATTTATTATGTGCGGGTCCAGAGGAAAATGTCTCAAATTCTGGGCCCCAACATGCAGGAATTTTCCCTATTTATATGTTTTACCTTGTTTGTCTCCCAAATATGGGGTGTTTCCAGCCCCTTTTGCAAGTTCTTAAAGAGCCCGTATGTGCTGGGGCCTTGAGACCTCAACCAGAGGCCTGGCCTGGCGCCAGCACTGCTAACCTTGTCTGGGGAAGGTTTAATGGCCTCTCTGAAGTGGGAGTAGTCTTAGCAAGCAAGAATTTACAGAAGCCAAATAGCAGGGTTAAAATTTCAAACAGCAGTTTTTATATAAGATGGATGCTTCACTATACTTCTGAAATTTCTGAGGCTTTTAATATTCATAATGTTATTTCCAATGCATAATATATTTAATTGAACTGTTTGAGCTGTATACCTCTTAAATAGACAACATTGTCATGCTTAATTGACTGTTAATGGACACAAAGCTCATAATTCAATATTTCAGTTGGGTTGTATATTCTAATAGGGGCCTATCTTCACAATTTGATTTTATTATTTCTTAAGTATGAAAAACCTCTCCATGTTAATTATTTTACATATATGAGTATCTAAACTCATTGGCGTTGTTGTCATATATAAATTAAAAAAAATATTTAAAACATTCTATAACTATTGGTAGAACTAAAAATATGTCAAAAATGAGATAAGAAATCATGCTAATTCATTTTAGGCACAATATTAGAAAAGAATCTCAACCCTAAGAGAGATTGACAGTAGTTATGTGGAAGGAAAATGGAGCTGCCAAGAATAACTCAGTTAACACTGACATTCTAAGCAAGTCTTTAAAGTATTTCAAATCCTTGTTCATATATGATGGGGTGGTTAAAAATAAAAAGATACCCAAATAAGGCTAAGAACTGTGACTTACATATAAAAATGTAATAGGTTTAAAATTTAATAACATCTATATAATTAATTCAGAAACCAAATATAGCTGAAAGGAGTGTTTAGGGGTGAAATAGGCGGGTTTAGGAAATTTTAGGAATTAAGGGGTCCATGGAAAAAAGCACAGGGCTACAGAGGATCAGAAGGCACATTTACATAGAATAAAGGAGCTGGGAGCTGCAGAAGGTACATTTCCATAGAATAATGGATCTGGGAGCTGCAGAAGATATACATTTACAAAATAAAGGGAAGGAATTCCCTCATTCAGAGAGGGAAGAGGAAAGCCCAAAGGGAATAAGAAAACAATAAGGGAGAAGGAGGAGGGAACCTCACATACCTCACCTGAGGTTTAAGCTCTAAAGTTGCTATAGTGACCAAATCAGAGGGGATAGTGACCAATCAGAGGGGATATCAAGGCACAAAGAACTGTAGCCTTTATAAACATGGATAAAAGGGACTTAGTGGGACTCTTTCCCCTCCCCACATGGGAGTCTGTGCTTATTTCTCAATAAGTTTCCACCTTTGTTATACCACCTTTCATCTGTGGTTTCATTCTTTGACTCCACTGGACAAGAGCCTGGGAACCATCCTGCCCAGAGGAACACGATGTGTTCCAGTCCAACTTTCCCATTTCATAGCTAATATAAATAAATAAAGCTTTCATAAGCAATAAAACTTCTTTGTAATTTAAATTGCTGAGAAGATAGTATTTGAAAATTCCTAAGACAAATCTTAGGATTTATTTTCAGAATGATACTAAATGGACATGCTCGATGTACTTCCTTCAAATCAACACTTTGAACAAAGTTCTCATGAAATCCGAGTAAAGTGAATTAAAATAGCTGTATTAAATCATGGGACAGGCAACAGTCATTTGAGCTACTTAGTAAGGAATATGGGATTCTGGAGACATACAAAGAGAAGGTAACAGAACCAAGTACAGTAACTCCAGGAATGAAAACAGCTCAATTAATACAATCTCTAGGGCTAGGTAATACCATACTGAACTCCATATGAATAGAGTTCTAAGCCATTAAATTTTGAATCATAGGAAGGACCTAAGAGTACATCCTCATTTTATAAATGAAATAAGAATAACTTAGGCGATCAGGTAATCCCCTAATGTCATTAAATAATTAATACAAAATTGAAATTGTATGTCAAGACTTTAATTTCCTACTCTACTGTTTTTGCCCCCTTTGCCATGTCTCATTTTTTAAAGACTGTATCTAAAGAATAGCTTTTTAAAAACTTCTAAACCCTTTAGTACATGTTTCTTATAGTAGTCTAAAAATGATACCAGTGATTTTATCTCAAGCTATTATTTTCTTTAATTAAAGTACAATGCATTAATTTCCTAATTCATGAAGAAATATGAATATTAAATTTTTAAAGAATGAATTGAAATTATATTATTATTACCTGATATATAGAATAAATGTGGCAGCTCAAATATATCTTAATATTCTTTGCAAAATAAATAGGAAATGTTTGAATATTTGAGTTGGTGAATTAATGTTCCTATTTCTCATTGCCTCTTCCTAAAACATCACAAACCAAAGACTGGATTTAAAATTGTACTCAATCAGAGAAACCAAGATGGCAAAGTTAAACAACTAAACTGCCTCCTCGCACAACAATTTCAAAAATACAACTAAAAGACAAAACGTCTACCACCCAGAACCACGGGAAAGCTGGCTGAGTGGTAGATTTACAACTAAGAAGAGAAAGGAGCACAAATGCTGAAAAGCTGAGTGAGGTACAGAGGCGCGAATCAGGCTGGTGGCGGGCAACTGGGTGGTGGCTTTTCTTCAACCCAAAGGGAGACAAGCTCCTGATCACTCTGACATCCAGTTTCTGGGGACACGCGGGGGACCCAGACGCCTATGGGGAGAAGCTGGGCTCTCGGCCATCGGGTCGGAAAGTGAGAGTGACTTTTTTGCAGAGGTGTGCCCAGCAATCAGTGTTTACTGCACTGGAGCGTGGGACGCAGGGACTTGGAAACGCGGAAAGGCAGAGACAGCTGACAGCAGCCATCGCCGTTTACCACGCCCTAGACTAGTGATGCCCTGAGACCCTGCCCCGCCCTGAGACCCCGCCCCACACATTCTACAAACCTGCCCAGGCTCCCCACAGTGGCTTTTGCATATAAATGGCCTGTTCTGTGGCAGCTTAACCAAATTAACTGCAGCTCCAGTCAGACTGCTCCAAAACCGCCCAAGCAAAGAGGAGAAAACTGTAGTTCTTACTGTAGCTCCTGCTGGGGGGCCTCAGACACTAGCTGACCTGCACCCCATTGGAGATCCAGACACTGGTGTATCTAGTGGTCGGTTTGAGATGACACCAGATTTCAACCACTCTCATAAGGGACACATTCAAGAGGCAGACTCAGTGAGCACCAAAGCCCTACTGGAACAAGTTCTGCCCCATAAACGTGTCCCCAGCACTGCAATTCTTCCATTATAGACACAGCGGGTCCTCACAGCCAATTGGTTTGGAGGTCAATTCCTCCCAGTGACACCAACAACAATCAAGACTTAACTACAACAAGGCTGTACACACAGTCCACAAAGGGGTGCACCAAGAGTGTCCACCTCAGGTAACTGGGAGGCTGACCCGTTGAACCAATAGGACACCTAGTACATGAAGCTACCCAAACAACTGTGGGAAGCAGCAAAAATGAGGAGGCAAGGAAACAGATCCCAAATGAAAGAAGTGGAGGAGAACAAATGAATGGGCATAGAGTTCAAAACCACGGTTATAAGGTTCTTCAAGAATTTCATGGAAAAGGCCGATAAATTTAATGAGACCCTCGAGGATATGAAAAAGGACCAACTAAAAATTAAACATACACTGACTGAAATAAAAAATATTATACAGAGACCCAACAGCAGACTAGAGGAATGCAAGAATCAACTCAAAGATTTGGAATACAAAGAGGCAAAGGACACTCCTCCAGAGAAGAGAATTCAGAAAGTTGAAGATAGTGTAAGAAGCCTCTGGGACAACGTCAAGCGTACCAACATCAGAATTATGGGGGTGCCAGAAGAAGAGAGAGAGCAAGATGCTGCAAACCTATTTGAAGAAATAATGACTGAAAACTTCCCCCACCTGGTGAAAGAAATAGACTTACAAGTCCAGGAAACACACAGAATCCCAAACAAAAAGAATCCAAAGAGGACCACACCAAGACACATCATAATTAAAATGCTAAGGGCAAAAGACAAAGAGAGAATTTTACAAGCAGCAAGAGAAAAACAGTTAGTTACCTACAAGGGAGCACCCATACGATTATCAGCTGATTTCTCAACAGAAACTATGCAGACCAGACGGGAGTGGCAAGAAATATTCAAAGTGATGAATAGCAAGAACCTACAACCAAGACTACTCTACCCAGCAAAGTTATCATTCAGAATTGAAGGGCAGATAAAGAGCTTCACAGATAAGAAAAAGCTAAAGGAGTTCATCACCACCAAACCAGTATTATATGAAATGCTGAAAGGTATTCTTTAAGAAGAGGAAAAAGAAAAAAAAAGTAAAGATAAAAATTATTGACAACAAATACATATCTATCAACAAGTGAATCTAAAAGTCAAGTGAATTAAAAATCTGATGAACAGAATAAACTGGTGAACATAATAAAATCAGAGGCATAGAATGGGAGTGGATTGATAATTCTCAGGGGGAAAGGGGTGTCTGTGTGGGGGGTACGGGAAGAGACTGGACAAAAATCATACACCTATGGATAAGGACAGCGGGGAGGGGGGAGTTAAGGGCAGAGGGGGGGAACCAGGTGGTGGGGAGATATGGGGGGAAAAAAGGAGAAACAATTGTAATAATCTGAACAATAAATATTTATTTAAAAAATTAAAAAGAAAGAAGAGAGCTTTAGCTGGTTTGGCCCAGTCAACTGTGGAATTTCTGCTGTCCACACAGATGAATTTTTTGAGAAAATGCAATATTCTTGAAAAATATGGAACCCAGATTACTTTGCTTAAAGGTACATCGGAGAGCCACTGAAAGGGCCACACCTCCTAAGGAGGCAGGAGCACCTTGTAAGCACCACAGCCACCCCTGAGTTCCAATCCTTCAATCTTGACTGATGGAGTAAACATGAAGATTTTAAATGAAATTATGTAATATGAATTGGTGTTTCCAATGCCTTTGTCAGCTACTACTTGTAGTTTGTTGTTCTTTTTTGTTTTGAACCACCAGGACACTTGCAAACTTGTGACTTGTGAAGTTCACTTTAGGAGGAATTTCAAAATGCTTTAAAATAAAAAGTAGTATGGGGTCGGGGGGGGGGGGGGGGGAGGATACGTGCCCAGATTGTGGGCTCTATATCCAGTAGGGGGCGTACAGGAGGCAGCTGATCAATGATTCTCTCTTATCATTGATGTTTCTCTCCCCCTTTCTCTTCCTCTCTGAAATCAATAAAAATATATTTAAAAAATAAAAATAAAAATAAATAAAATTGTACTCAATCACATAAACATCACTTAATTAAGTAAATGAAGATGGACAGATAAAGTCATTAAAACACCATCTTGTCTTTCTTATTACCTAGAAATTATCTGTATCGTAAGACCACCATCCCTTTAGTTAAACTCCTTTACCCTCCTCCATTCCAGGTTTTCATACTTTAGTTGCGGTAGAGTCATATGAGGTTAAGAAATAACTGCCTATCCCCCACCTTGAGTTTCAGACTCAGGAAATATGAGATGTGGCCTGAGAATTAGCATTTCTAACAAATTCTTTTGTGATGCTAGTGCTGCTTGTTGTGAACATACTTTAAGAATTCTACCTAGTTCATTTGTATTTTTAATTTATGCAATCCTACATTATTATGTAAAAAACAACAACCATTAATGTAATTTGTAACTTGTGTTTTTCTGTAGGCTTTTGTTTATCTAAGTTGAGGAGGAAAAAAAACACAAAAACTTGATCTGGGTTAATTATTTTTATACCCATACGCCCCCATTGCTTAAAAGCACAGTACTGTATACTTCAAACTGTTCAAAAAATAATTAGATCCCAATCTCATATAATTTTAACCTATATTTCTCACTTTAATATGAGGTAATTTATTATATTAAATGCATCTGTAAATGTAAAATAATTGTGATTTTGCTTTATAATAATAATTCTTATATATTTAATGATTGATATTAAATAGATAAGGACTCTCTCCTCAGAAATTCTCTCATGAACAAACACTGATTGCAGGCCTTGATGGAAAAGCACAAAATTGGTGAGTTGTAAAATACAGCCTGCCAGAGACTGTAGGAGCTATTAAATCACCTCAGTTTTTCTTGGGCAGCTTGAATTACCAGCTCATTTATTTGTTCTTCCTTCAACTTCTCAGAGATTTCACCTGTTAAATTACCTTCCCTTTGACTCCACCTTGCTTTTCACAATCTAATTAAATTATGGAACCAAAAAAATGGAGTCACAGAGAGTGAAATGTATTTTGAGTTTGTACATTCACTAAAACATATGTAGTTCAGAGCATGGTTTGTGTGTGGGGGAAGGGGTGTGTGTTTGTGTGCATGTGTGCGTGTGCTAGCTTCTGTACTCTTGTGAGAGAAATGATACAACTCTTCCTCAAAAGTAGTCCTGATTTCTTATTAAATCAAAGCATTAAGCATTTAATATATAATGGTTTACCAAAGATGAAATTCTTAGAACACAAATTTAAATATTTGTATATGTATGGTGCCAAGTGACTACTGGAAATACCCTGGGAAACACCTGGTAAAGTATAGGATCATCTAGCCACTATGCTATAGACCTGAACTAATACAGAATAATATTGAATGTAAACTGTAATTAAATATTTTTTAATTAAAAAGAAACTGTTTGTAGATATGGCAAAAATTCTTACAAGTCTTTCATAATACCTGAAACACTAGCAGTAAATATCATAATAAAGTCAGTAAAATTAATATTTCTGAGTTCCTGGGTCCTTGTAAAGCAAACAACAACAAAACTAACTTTCATTGGAGAGTTTTGAAACTCACTGGAGAATTCTTGAAGTCAATTATGATTATAATAAATATGTAGGTGTTCTTGGATTTTACTCAAAATACATCATTCATAATGAACTAACTGCTTTTAGAATGTGCTATATAAAATACTGAAATACAAAACTTCTATATTAAAGCACACAATATCACAACTGGTGTTAAACTTTCCAAGAATTGGTCATGAACTTCTCTGTATGAAGGTTCTTATTCTTGAGTTCAAAAAGATGAAAATATAAATAGAATATGTTTCTTCTGCAAGTCTCCTAGAAACAAGAATTCAGAAGCTGCCAGAAACAACTTTAGAATCTGCTTAGCAATATCTGAAAGGAATTAATAATTATATTATGCATTACATCTTGTAGAGCATGGCCTAATTGATGGTAATAAAAGCCCATTATTTTTTATGTATTTTCTCTTTTTTCCCTTTTTATTGAATTTACTAGAGGCCCGGTGCATGAAATTTGTGTGGGGGGTGAGGGGAAGGTTCCCCACAGCCCAGCCTGTACCCTTTTCAATCTGGTACCCCTCGGGGGATGTCTGACTGCCAGTTTAGGCCTGATCCCAAGGAAAAATAATGTGCCCCCCCACTGGCCTAGTTACCCCTCACTGCCCCCCTGCCAGCCTAATTGCCCCCAACTGCCTCCCTTGCTGGCCTGGTCACCCCACACAGCCTGCTGTTCAGTCATTTGGGTGTTCTCACTAACCCCCCTTGCGTCATTGTCGCCCCATGCAGCCTGCCGTTCGGTCGTTACTGTGAGGGTGTCCTGACCAATTTGCATATTACCCTTTTATTAGTATAGATTGGGGTTACATTAGTTAATACAATTACACAGGTTTCAGGTGCACAATTCTACAGCACAACATCTGTACATGGTATTGTGTGTTCACCACCCCAAGTCAAGTTTCTGTCTATCACCATTTACCAGTATCTCCCCTACACCCACTTCCACCTCCTCCCATAAGCAATACACTTCTCCATATCCATGATTTTTTTCTCTTCTTTTTTTTTCTTTTTGCTCAATCCCTTCACCCACCCACCCAACAATATTCAATTATTGTTCATACTAATAAATTAATTTCCTGTTTGAAAACCAGGATCAAAAATGATGTTTTCAGAGACTACTCTATTATCAAACAAGGCAGCTCAACTATATCTTAATATTCTTTGCAAAATAAATAGGAAATGTTTGAATATTTGAGTTGGTCTTAAATAGATCTTAAATAGAACATCACTCAAAGCAAACCAAAAGATAAAATCTCAGAACCTCTTTTTAGCAACTTTTATTAATTTGTGTTTACTTTCTAAATTATTATATGATTAAAAGGAAGTTATAGTAAAGGGGCACTTAATTTACTAACTGAATATAAGATTCCCTAGATGAGGTCTACATATTAAAGATACTAAAAGGTTATATAAAATTATTTTAAGAGTGCTGAGCACAAAGCCAACTTTCTTTTTCTTTATTGTTTAAAGTATTACATATATTAGTACATATATCTCCTTTTTCCCCCCCCCCATTGACCTTCCCCGAGCCTCCCCTACCCCCTGTCGCATGCCCTCATCCCACCCACCTCCAGTGTCTTGTGTCCATTGGTGTGCTTATATGCATGCATACAAGTCCTTTGGTTGATCTATTTCCCTCCCTCCCCAAAACTCCCCAGCCTTCCCGCTGTAATTTGACAGTCTGTTTGGTGCTTTACTGCCTCTGTATCTATCTTTTTATTCATCAGGTTATAATGTTCTTTATTTTCCATAAATGAGTGAGATCATGTGGTATTTTTCTTTCATTGCCTGGCTAAAGCCAACTTTCTTAATCACTCAGAGGAAGCCATCTGAAGTCCAAAGTCTTTTGCTCATCTCTATTCTGAAGTATGGAAATTTGGGGAAAATAATATCAGTAAGGATTACATTGAAATGTAATAAAGTGTTAGGCTTTTTACATCATGGATTTTCTTTGAAGTAAAGATATTTCAAGTATTACATATTGCCACAAAATTATTATTAAGCCATTCTTTAAATTTCAGATGATTGTGATTCCAGAACCTATATTTTCACATGATATAGGACAATTTAAGTCATTTTAAGAATTTACTGTAGCTCTGGTTGGTTTGGCTCAGTGGATAGAGCGTTGGACTGCAGACAGGAGGGTCTCAGGTTCGATTCCGGCCAAGGGCACATGCTCAGGTTGCGGGCACGATCCCCAGTAGGGGGCGTGCAGGAGGCAGCCGATCAATGATTCTCTCTCATCATTGATGTTTCTATCTCTCTCTCCCTCTTTCTTCCTCTCTGAAATCAATAAATATATATTTTTAAAAAAAGAATTTACTGTAAATTATGAAATGTCAAAGGATTCTCAAATTTAAATATATATTTTATTTAGAGACAAAAATTCACAATTTTTTCATGTATTGTTTATATATATTCTGATTCTTAATGCAGAAAAATTCATGAACTATTAATAACAGAAAAGTACATAATTAACAGCATAACTTTAGTTTGCTAAGTGATGTCAGAAAATACTGAGACAGCTAAAACAAAAAGCATTATAGTATATTGAAAAGGTAGTAAACAATCTTAAAAAAAACATTTTATATGTACATGAACTATACTTAGTTTTTAGTATTCTTGAGTACTTATTTGTATTCTCAACAGAAGTTAATTTTATTCCTAAGAGCAATTTTTACATTTGTTTTTCCAAATGTTTTACCATAAAACCTTCCACACATACAGAAAAGACAAAAGAATTGCTCAGAAACTATATATTACCTATACCCTCTTTTACAATTGTTAGATTTTGATGTTTGTGGAATATAATGAACAACATAAACTGATAACAGAAATAGATCCAGAGACACAGAATCATGGAACAGATGGTCAAATCTCAGAGGGAAGGCAGGGGTGGGGGTAGAGATAAGAGATCAACCAAAGAAGTTGTGTGCATATAATGGGGTGGGGGAGTGAAGGCCAGGGCTGGGGGGCAGGAATATAATGATATGTTTATATATCATTATAATATAAGTATTTTTGTGGAATATAATGAACAACATAAACTGATAACAGAAATAGATCCAGAGACACAGAATCATGGAACAGATGGTCAAATCTCAGAGGGAAGGTGGGGTGGGGGTAGAGATAAGAGATCAACCAAAGAAGTTGTGTGCATATAATGGGGTGGGGGGGTGAAGGCCAGGGCTGGGGGGCAAGGGCAGGCTGGGAGAGGACAATGGGGAAAAGGGGGACATATGTAATACTTTTAACAACAAAGAATTTTTATTATTTTTATTTATTTATTTATTTATTTTTTAACATATTTTGTTGATTTTTTACAGAGAGGAAGGGAGAGGAATAGAGAGTTAGAAAAATCTGTAAGAGAGAAACATCGATCAGCTGCCTCCTGCACACTCCCCACTGGGTATGTGCCCACAACCAAGGTGCATGCCCTTGACCAGAATTGAACCCGGGACCCTTGAGTCCGCAGGCCGACACTCCATCCACTGAGCCAAACCGGCCAGGGCTTAACAACAAAGAATTTAAAATATAATTACTCAGAAACAATATCATTTACATACACCCTCTTTTACAACTGTTAGATTTTGATGTTTGCTTTGATGTATCGGTCTATCCTTCAATCATATTTTTATGTATTTCATATATTTTATTTTCAAATACTTTAGAATGCATACCTGAAATTGAGCTTACAATTTTAGGGAGTAAAATTTACATGCTGTATATGCACAAAAGTTTAGTACATCCAAATATAATTTTACGACAGCTTAGTCTTTCTTGTTTCTGCACTAACTTTTGCATCCTTATTCTACACCAGATGTCCCTGTTTCACTATAATTCAGAGATTCTAAATGGCACAAATCACAAAGAATCCTGTTTTCCCTAGCCCTTCGCCAATATGCTGCCTATTCTCACTGGGATACTAATATGTCATGTAGCTTTGTACTAGGCTGTTCTCTGTCACATTCTTACAAGAATATTGAACCAAAGCAAGCAGCCATCAGCATTCTGTAGTAACAGAGGAAAATAGAAACAAACACAAAAATGCCAAGGCATAAGATAATTAATCCCTAAGTGAAAGGTCATTTATATTTTGGGTGTCACAAAAGTGACATTTATAATGTCACAAAAGTGACATTACTAAAATTAGCAATCATGACTTCATACACAGGATCTATTTTCCTGACAAATGGTAGCCTACATCTGCCTTAGTTGTGTTAATAACTGCTATTAAAGGCAATGTTGTTAGCCTAAAGGCATGGTACATTAATAATGTGAAATGTTGCTTGAAGTTTATCAATGATAATACTTGATTGCTAACAGGCCACCCTATAAAATCAATTACCTCTGCTCTAAATAAAATTTGAGTGGCCTCATAAATAATTAAACTAAGGGCTATATAGTACCAGAATATTTCCAATGACCTCAAAAATAACTTTGTCATTGCAGTTTTATGTTTTTATTAAAAGGCAGTTTTCATAAAGAGTGGTAAATATAGTGCATAAAATTTTAATACCTATAAAACATGTGACTTCTTTAATTCTCTAGAGAGTCCTATAATCAGACAATGCCAACATAATTTAGGAGTCAAACTACACAACCCCGATTTTTTCAATAGGCTTAAAGGAACTCACAATAAATCTGAAAAATATTGTTATTATGCTATATATAATATATTTTTAAGTGTCTATGTAAGCCCTTTGCCCGTTTTTTAATTAGATTGTTTGTCTTCTTTTTCTTGAATTATATATTTTGGAAATTAACCCTTTATCAGATGTATCATTGGCAAATATGTTCTCCCATACAGTGGGTTCCCTTTTTAACTTGATGCTGATTTCTTTTGCTGTGCAGAAGCTTTGTAGTTTGATTTTGTCCCATTTGTTTTTCTTTTGTTTCTGTTGCCCTAGGTGATGTATCTGTAAAAATTCTGGTACGTGAGATGTTTGATATTTTGCTGCCTATGTTTTTTTTCTAGGATTTTATGGTTTCATGAATTACGTTTTTTGTTGTTTTTTTAATCCATTTTGAGTTTATTCTTGTGTATGGTGTAAGTTGGTGGTTTATTTTTATTTTTTTGCAAAGAGGACATACAAATGGCCAAGAGACATATGAAAAAAAAAATCTCAATGTCACTAATCACAAAGAGATGCAAATCAAAATGACAATGAGGTGTCACCTCACATCTGCCAGAATGGCTGCCATCAATAAATCAACAAACAAGTGCTAGTGAGGGTGTGGAGAAAAAGGGACCCTAGTACTGTTGCAGAAGACCAAAGAAAAACCAAGCAACACTTTTAGAGAGAAGGAGTTACACTGTTTATTTACCTCAGCGGACCCAGAGGAATAACTTCACAAATCTGAGTAAAGTAACATGCAGGGAGCTTCTCTTTTATATCTTTCTGGGGTCTTTGTCCCGCAAATATAAATTATGCTTCCAGTCTTTTCACGGGTTTTGCAAAAAGGCCCCAGGTGTTGGGGTCTTGAGACCATATCTGATGGTCTGGCCTGGCACCAGCACTAATAACACCCCCTCCAGGGCAGTGGCACTGTTCACATTTTTATAGCCTCTGTATTTAGATCACAGGTTCTGCAAGACCAGTTTCTGGGAAAGAGGTAGTGACTTAATTATAGGTTATCAAGAATGTACACTGGGATTGCTAGTACAGATTCAGATTGCTACTCCCCCCACCAAATATCAGGGTTACATTGGAATTAGCCCTTTTAGCCTCCTCAGGACACTGCTGGTGGGAATGCAGACTGGTACAACCACTATCGAAAACACTATGGCATTTTCTCAAAATATTTAAAATGGAACTTCCATTTGGCCCAGTAATCCCACATCTAGGAATATATCCTAAGTAGCCTGAAACACTAGTCAGAAAGAAAGTATGCACCACTATGTTCATAGCAGCGTTATTTACAATAGCTAAGATCTGGAAACAGCCCAAGTGTTCATCATTAGATGAATGGATAAAAATCTGTGGTACATATTCACAATGGAATACTATGCATCTGTAAAAAAAGAAGGATCTCTTACCCTTTGAGACAGCATGGAGAGACCTGAAGAGCACTATGGTAAGAAAAGTAAGCCAGTCAGAGAAAGACAAGTATCACATGATCTCACTTACATGTGGAATCTAATGAACAAAATAAAGTGATGAAAAAAAAAAGATCCAGAGACATTGAAGCATGCCATAGACTGACATATTTCAGAGGGAAGGGGTGGGGGGTGGGGAGGACGTAAACCAAAGAACTTATATGCATAGCCCATGGACAAACAATAGTGCCAGGAAGAACTTGGGACTGGGTGGGAATGGGGTGGAGGGAGTCAATAGGGGGGGAAAAGGGGACAGCTGTAGTACTTTCAACAATAAAGATATAAATAAAATAAAATAAAATAAATAAAAATAAAATAAATAAAAATGTGTTCCAAGATAGAGTGAATCAAAGTCTTAGTGAATGTGAAACACTGTTAGATGAAACAGTGGTTTGCTTATATGTACAATATGAGTGAATAATAATATAAGAATGATGATCCATTCTTATTCATTGTCTACAGTTGAATGATGCCAAAAGAGGTTAGAGAAGAACCATTTACAAATAAAGTGCTAAACATAACAGTTCATTAGTTAATCTCAACAGGGAATATCCCCAGGATTTAGACATTTAATACCTGGCATTTTATGAATTCTAATGTTTTATAACCATGTTCTTAGCAATTTTTCACTTCAATACAAAAATGATTGCAAGTACTAAAAGGAAACCAGATAGTCTCCAGTGGTTGCCAACCTTTCGGACCTCACAGACCACCAGACACTAGACCATGAGACTGAGCTCCAGTGTTCAGTGTCAGGTGAGAGTGTGGTAGTCAGTCCAGCACAATAAGTATGCAGTACTTTTCCCCATTATAATCCACCGAGTGTCATAAATTCTAAAAGTCATCATTGTACTCCTGCTTTGAAACTTTCATATTTTAAAAACTATTAAAAATCAAACAATCTGCATCTTGATAAATAGCATAATTTGTGGGACAAAGTGATGTCATATAAGGTAAAAGAAGAGGGACATTTGAAGCGAAGAGACAAAACAGATTTTTTAAAATAACAAATGTTCAAGTACCTATAGTTTTATTCCAATTTGAAATAGTGTATTAGTTTTATTTAAAAGTAACTTAGGAAGATAAAATTTCTTAAATTAGTTATTAACATTCTTCTAAAATAATAAAATAAAATATTATTAACAAATAATTTAAAAGAAATGTGTTCTTCCAGAAAATACCTCAGTAAAGCATTTTAAATTAACTATTATCTAAAATGATGCAATAAGGTTTTTTTCCCTGTTAACTAATGATGTTAATTCAGTGATGGTCTTCTGGGCAATATGGCATTTCATTTTTAGGGAACAGCAGGAAAAGTTGTAGGGGGTGAAGCTGCATGTATTAATGGAGACTTTGAAGTAGACCAGAAATAAAAATGCCGTTCATTCATTCCATTCACTCCTTTATCCTGAAAATGATCTGTTGATCTAGTCTGTAAATAGATTTTGTAGGAAATGCAAAGGCAAACTACTCTTCCCCAGAAGTTGATTTATTCATGAACCAAACCAAACCCAGAGATATGGGCTGGCCCAATTCAGCCTAGGAAGGAGACTGCACATCTGCACAGAAGTGACCTTTGCCTATGAGTTCACCACTCAGACAGCAGACTGACCCTTATTATTATCCCACCTGTATCCTCTCTCCTTTGATAAAGCTTATGAGTTTAACTTTTTTGTTATTGTTCATAGTTGATAAATAATTACTTTATGTTACTCTTGGGAATATTTGTAAATAACAGGTAGAAAGAAGCCCTCGCTAGACAAAACAAATATTACAAAACATTATAATATTGCTACAGTGGAAGTCTTAAGCTGATATTGGGACACATTAAAAAGGTCCCCACTGAATCACCAGCAGTTGGGGAGAAGAGAGATGCCAAAAGTAGAAAAATTGTTAACCAAGTGAAATATAAAGAAAAGAAAGCATATTAGGAAGGAAAATAGAATAGACAAAGACAAATAACTTAAAATAGTTAGAAAATAAAGTGTAAGATTGAATATGAATCTGTAGTAATTGGCATGGAGCAGAAAACAAAGAATCAAGAATACATCTATGGCACGCAATAATCAAGGTGAGGAGAGATGAAGATACTAAAAATGAAGCGAGACTCCTACAGACATTTAGTTGCAGAGATTCATATCAGAGATGTTATTAGCATATGGTCTGGCATGAAGGGAAGAGCTGGCATGGAGACAGTCAAGACTTTACATATTTTGATATAAAAAAAGAGTTAAAAACAGTCAAAGGATGCCTAAAGTTGTTTTGGCTTCTAAAGGTTTTTTATCTTAAGCATCCACAGTTCTTTTGACCCTGGAAAACTGACGGAACAGGAACTAGGAGCTAACTCAAGAAATTGAAAAGCAAAAGAACATTAAACATATAAATAGAGGGTCTATGAAACAAAATTCCTCGCCTCAATATTAACTTAAAAAATGAAATAGTCAAGCTGCAGTATTTGACATAGGTGGGAAAAAATGGTAAAAGATGAGGTAGAAAAAAGATAAAGTAAATTAGATTTATTTTTCCAAGCTAATCAGTTAAACAGCAGCATCCTAAGAGCAATATGAGATATTTCAGGTTTCCAAATAAGGATTATGTATTGTGTCATTTGTCTTTAAAAAAGATCACTCTGGAAACAATATGAAATACTTACAGTAGGCATTGAAGCTAATTTTGTGGTTATACCATGATCCTGGTGAGAATGACAAGACTGAGCTAAACCATACAGCGTAGATAAATTTCTAGAGATGCTTAAAAGGAATTAATTATATAATTGTAGGACTTTCAGACTATCTGAACTCAATCTTCCCTTCACCCTAAAATCCACATAAATTCACTGCCACTAATTTTCATGTGTGTATTTTTTATCTGTGATTTCTATTTTGAATTAAATAAAGTACTTTGGATGATCCTCAGGTCAGGAGGAAAGATAATGACAACGAAGAGAATGACATGATTTCATTATCCTTGAATACTAAACTGTATTTAATGACCAGGATGTTTTTAATATGTTTGCATTGATTTTTAGAGAGAGAGAAAGGGAGAGGGAGAGAAAGAAAAACGCTGAGGTGAAAGAGAAACACTGGGGATAGAGCTGGCAACCTAGGCATGTGCCCTGACCTGGGATGGAACCAGAGACATTCTGGTGCATGGGACTATGATCAACCAACTGATCCAGGCCAGCCAGGGCCAGAATCTTCTAATACTCATTAATTAGTGATTTCAAATGTGGCTTCTTTGACGTCCAGATGAATAAGATTGGTGCTGAGAGCCGCCATGTGTGTTCAGTCCCATCCCAGTTCTGCTCCTGAAAACTGAGGTCGAGCCTGTAGGCCTGTTGTGTATTCCTAGTACTGACAGAGGAGTCGACAAGAGCTTGACTAGCATTAAATATCAACAAGTGGAACTGAAAGAAGAGAAAAAAGACCAGTTCCTAATGCTGACTGCAGCACAAAGACCACTTATTAATATTTATAATATTTTAAGCAAAGAAACAAACACACACAGTTTATCATTAAATTATTATAAATAGTAATTATAACACAAAAGCTCCCTCTTTTCCCTTTCTACCTTCCAAGAGGTTATCACTATTCATTTTTTTATTAGAAATCTTACTTTCCTAGATTATATTTATAGTTTTTATTTCATGGTTTGTCAATTTTAGAAAGATTATATTGACTTATTTATTGAGGAGTTAGATTATTTTATTTCCCACTATCTTCCCTCAAGCCCCTGGTTCATTGATTTATTTTGATGAAAGAATAATCAATGTTCACATTTTTAACAAGTTTTAAAAATACTGTTAACTACAGAGCCAAGCAGTTTACTATGATTTCATTTTGTTTCATGTACTGCTTTTTCTTTTTTCAAAAAATAATCATTTTTTACATTATTTGCTATCAGCATAATCATAATTGTTTAAGTGATCTATATCATCATGTATTCCATTGCCCTTCCTCTTCACATTTATTTTTGGTAAAGAGTAATAATTGTCACTGGCTGGAAACATAAATCATGCCTGCATAATAAACCACTATATTTCAATATTCTCTCTCCCAGTTGAAAACATAACTGAGTCTTCGTTAGACTATGATGCTGTTCTTCACAATGAGTAGCTTACAGTTCTGAGGGTAAATAGTAATAGCTTTGAATTCCATGGGTGTATGCTCATTAAATTGTCTCACACAGTTATAGGGGGGGAAATATCCCAAGATTTGCAGATGTGCAGTGGACAAGCTGATAACCCAAAATAAATAATATGCACACCCAGTCCCAATCTGAAGGCATGAGAATTAGGAGAGCCATTTGTCTAAATTCCAATCCCAAACCCAGCAAGCTCAAACCAAACACAATCTGATGTTTCAGTTCAAGTCTGAAAGCCAGAAAGACTGATGATGCAGCTCAAAGCGTTTAGGCAGGAACAGTTCCCTCTTATTTGCTGGAGGGTCAGCCTATATGTTCTATGATTGGATGGGACCCATATTAGGGAGTATTATCTGCTTTATTCATCATACCTATTCAAATGTTAATATTGTCAAAAAGTAACCTCACACACACCCCCAAGGTAATGCATAAACAAATATCTGGGTACCCTGTGGACAATTCAAGTTGCTTCATAAAAGTAACCCACACATGGTTTTTATAAGATAAAATACACTATTTTGGTGGACCTTGAAAATTGATATAAAAGTCTTGGCTCTCAATGGAAGTAATCCCCCCCTCCCCCCAAAGGGATATTTGGCAATGTTTTTTTGTTGTTGTTAAAATGGAGAGGGATGGTCCTGGCATCTAATGCTAGAGTCCAGGTAAATACTGTTAAACATCCCAAAATACATAGGAGAGCTCCACACACACACACACAAAAATGGCCCAAATGTCAATAGTATTGTGGTTGAGACTCCTGGGTTTGGAGAAAACTGTGTATGTCATGGAATTACTTTGTCCCATGTGTCAGAGGCTATGTGGTTGTATTCCAGCAAATATATACAATCTGGAACATCAATTGCCATTAAATGAATCTCTGTTTAAGTTTATGATAATCCTTAGTAATTCTTCAAAATCTGTCTGCCTTCTTCAAAGCCCTAAAAGTAAGTCAACTGTACATGTGATGGGAATCACCACTCTTGTGCTATTTATTTGATTTAAAATCTTACTAAGAAGAAAGAGTTCTAGGAGCTCTTATTTGATTGTCTCTATCATAACAGCTTTCAAACAATAAGCCCTACTTGTTATCATATATGTCTTCCATTCAGTAATGGGGTGCAGTCATGCAATGCTTGTCAACCCAATGCATTTACTGACCTTTGAAATTGGGCCAAAAGTAATTTTTTATTTGGCCAACAGAAGTTCCCATTTTGACTGGTAGACTCCAGTGTCATTTGTGGTCCTTGACAACCATGTTTAATTTATAGGCAGTGTCTAATAATATATAAAATAATTTGGCATTCTGTTTTCTCATGTAGAGATATCCTAGTGTCTATGTTGCCCCAAGGAAAGATTGGGGGAGCAATTACAATGCGCACTCATGTCAATATTATAGCATCATTTCTAAAAGAGGCCTGGGATCCCATTCATTGATATTTGTACTGTCTTAGGTTTGAAAATTGGATAAAAAGACCAATGATTTGCAATTACAACAATTGCAAATTGCAAGAGGTTTTTATGTTATAAACCAAGTAATATTTTAATTCACTATTCATTCAATGGCAATTGATGTTCCAGATTGTATGGCAATAGTAAAAATTTTTACCAATGAGACCTAGAGGTTTTTATGTTATAAACCAAGTAATATTTTAATTCACTATCATCTATTTTAGTCCTAGGAACATACTGACTAAGTAGACAATGGTGTTAGACTAAGAGAATAAAAGTATTTGTGCTATAAGACATAAGAAAATCAGCCTGGATGCTGAGAATGTGTACTAGCAGTGCAATGGGTTGCCATGATTTGTTTTCCACTCTCTGCATTTCTGTGTGTGGATTTATACATAAACAAATACACACACAGATATCCAAATACAGAGATATAGTTTATGAATTTTCCTGCTATCCCATTTTTTGTTCTCTTTCCCTGTTGCAATCTGGTATTAAATGCTTGTGAATGAATTTATACATGGTCCCCAAATGTTGATGACTTATCAGTAACTCTAGAATCACAGAAACAATAAAGTTTTAAGTAAACTCTATTCCATCAGAGTTTTACAAATATATATTTTTAAAAACCACACACAAAAAAATATCTGCAATATTGAATTTGATTTTCATTGTAAATATAACACAATTGTTTGGGTTCCTCTCTCACTTTCTCCCCAATCTTTCTATTTATTTTATTTTTTAAAATATTTTTTATTGATTTCAGCGAGGAAGGGAGAGGGAGAGAGAGATAGAAACATCAGTGATGAGAGAGAATCATTGATTGGCTGCCTCCTGCATGCCCCCCCATTGTGGATCGAGCCCACAACCTGGGCCTGTGCCCTAACCAGGAATCCAACCATGACCTCCTAGTTCATAGGTTGACATTCATCCACTGAGCCATGCAGGTCGGGCCGATATCTTACTTTTTAAATCCTTGACATGATATTGAGCAAGAAGCATTTGCTCTATAAAATAACTTTTCTGTATTTTTATTTTATACCTCTTTGAACACAGCAGTGTATAGAAATAAATCATTGATAAATAATATAAGACTCTTTGTGATACCACTTATTCCTCACATACAGAGATTTTACAGAAACTATTCACTATTGAGGAGGCAAATAATGAAATGAGATGCTGTTACTCTGAGATAACATGGTTTCCTACTCAAAGGAAAAGAACCGCATGTTATACTTAAGCTTGAGACAAACTTAAAACATGATAGAAAAAGAAAGATTAAGTGATCAAGTGTTGGATTAAAGGAGCTTTTAGAGACACTTCTTGCATTGGGCCTAAAGATCAAGTTACCTAATTTAATGTTGATTTTCTGTTGAGTCAACATAAAAAATTGTTTTAAAGATGGAGAAGATTTTGATTGAGTTTTATATGCTTAAGGAGAAAGTGACCAGAATAAGGAAATTTTAGAAATTAAGAAAAATTAAGTGGCAGGTAATGAAACTAATAATAATCAATACCCACAACTCTGAAAAGAAAAAGCAAGGTAAGAATATTTCTCTAGAAAGGTGTTCTCTTGGGCCATGGTTATGGTAGCATTCTATAGTAATTGTCAATGAGGACCCAGGGCTAGAGATTATATATGATATAATTAAACTGATATAGCCACTTAGTGGATTTGCTTTCACTAATTATTTACAGATTTATATAATCTCAAAAACAAAATTCTGGCAAAGGTAAAGACTGTGGCTAAAGTAGTCATGTTTTTCCCAGTGTTTTCCTTTTGTGTACAGAAAGTTTAAAAAAAATGAAGAATTCTCTAAGCTAAGTTTGAAGCAAACCAATCAAAGAAACAAAAAGCAACGAAGAAATCATGCTACTTATGAGTTAGTGTATACTAATGTCCTTCTGACAATTCCTGACCTATAATATTGTTTGTTAGAAACCAAAGAGCCAGTATTCAGTGCCTTTAAATATAAACACTAGACTTGAGGACAATGGTGATGTTAAGGAAAATAAATTAAAAGGGTTAATTTACAGTGTGGAGAAAATATAATTCTCAAAAATTACACAAATCAATAAGTTAGCTTTAAAAATGTCAGCTGGGGTTATAATTGCAGTTGGTTGAGATAAAGAGATGAATCTAATTTCTTTTGAATTTACAGAATAAAACACAAAAGCAGAAAGGTCAATTCATATAAAGCTTTCATTGGTCATTAATTATTTAGTTAATTAAAAGAAAATATTATAATTGAAGCTAAGCAGAAAAAGCATGAAGGTAATTCTTACTACTGAGAATAAGCAGAGCCATTTTACTACTTGGTCCAAAGTAAACACTGGAGGAAGTCACCAACATCAGGCAAAGATGGGCCGCAATCTGTATTCAAAGATTACAACACAATTAAGTCAGGAGCCAGATGGTGTATCCAGGACAAAACACAATATTATAAAAATTAGGCCAACTAGGTCTTTAGTAGTTTTAGTGAGCGACAGGAGATGCAGTGAGGGAGAAGTGTTTTTCTCAGTAAGCCTGGGCTCTGGAATCTAATTTGTTGTTTAGTAAGATGGCTTAATACAGTTACCTGCTGTGTTGTTAGTGATTTCAGCAAATGGAGACTTCAGTCTCAGTAGAAGTTTGCCACTTCTCTTAAAAACAGCTGTCCTAGTGCTAGTGAGGAACTGTGAGAATGTAATAGAGGGGGCCAGATTACATTAGATTGAAGGCCACATTATCTTTGGCTCTTCAGTTTTCTTTAAGAAAGGTTTTTAATAATCATATGATTTTTTCATTTTGTCCCTAAAGGATAAAAGAAGATGCCCACATTGAGGGTTTACCTTTTAATATAACAGGTGGAAGAAAATCCCATTCCTCTGACAAATAAAAGTAGTCAACCATAGCCATCCCATCGATTTGATTGGGTGGTATTCTTGGCTTTCCCCTAAGCCAGTATGCAGAGACCATTATTAGGTACCAATAAAGCTTCCAGTGTTACAGGGACGAACACAGATAAAAGGACAAAGGCCCCCTTTTGTCGTTTGAAGTAAAGTTTTCTGTCCTGTCATACTCTTCTATCCCCGCAGAGGTTCCTTTGACCTAGGTGTTCGCTCCCTTTTTCCTCCATCTGAGGCTTCAGAACTTGATCTCCTGTGACTAGCTGGGTAGCTCAGTTGGTTAGAGCACTGTCCCAATATGTCAAAGTTGTGGGTTTCATCCCCGATCAGGACAAATACAAGAATCAACCAATGAATGCATAAATACATGGGACAACAAATAGATCTTTCTCTTTCCTCTTTCTCCAAAGCAAACAAACAACTAACTAACTAAATAAGCTAGGTTCGCATTATCTCCTAAATGGGAGATACAGGTGATATCAGAAGACAATACTCCTCTCTCTGTCTTCTTCCTCTTTCTCTCTCTCTCTCTCTCTCTCTCTCTCTCTCTCTCTCTCTCTCTCTTTCTCTCTCTCTCTGTAAACACACACACACACACACACACACACACACACACACACACACACACACACATACGCATGTACAGGCACAAAAACCTCAAAAAAGAATAAAATGATTTTACATATTATATTAAGGGTAGTAGCTTGAAGCATCCATCTTATATAAAAACTGCTGTTTGAAATTTTAACCATGCTATTTGGCTTCTGTAAATTCTTGCTTGCTAAGACTACTCCCACTTCAGAGAGGCCATTAAACCTTCTCCAGACAAGGTTATCAGTGCTGGCGCCAGGCCAGGCCTCTGGTTGAGGTCTCAAGGCCCCAGTACATACGGGCTCTTTAAGAACTTGCAAAAGGGGCCGGACACACTCCATATTTGAGAGACAAAGAAGGTAAAAACATATAAATAGGGAAAATTCCTGCATGTTGGGGCCCAGAATTTGAGAGACATTTTCCTCTGGACCCGCACGTAATAAATGTAACTCCATCTCTCTAAGTATTGCTTTGTTCTTCTTCGGTTTTCTGTAACAGCTGACTTTTGAAACAATACAATACAAATAATCCAGAGTAATGATAGTGTTTTTTAAACTAAGAATAGAATAAATGTTACAATTAGCTGACATATCATATAAAGGGGGCAAACTAGAATCCTACATGGTCCAAATATAGGCTTCAGGGGTATGAACTAATGTATTTAAGCAAAACATTTGAGAAATCTAAAAAAAAAAAAAAGAAAAGAAAAGAAAAGATTGCTCAGCCTCTAAAAAATGGAAAGTGAACTAGTGAACTAGTAGAGGGAAAAAGTAAATGGCTTGTTATGTGGCCTTTCCTCTAATCTAAAAGAAGTCTGAGAATTTACTCCTTCATTAAGTACCCCTTGTAACATCAACTCAAACATTTTTAGGAAATTACTTATACTAGTTCCAAGATACATGAGACTTCATCCAAGCATGATGTAGATTAAATTTATGCATGCATTGTTGAAATTGTTTATAAAGCAACATGTGACCAATATTGATGAGCTGTAGAAGCACAAAAGAATGAACACTATCATGTACACCGTTGGGAGGCTATATAAGTAACTGTGTATCAGTGTAAACAGACCTGGAGCTGGCTCTTCTAAGCTGAGGTTGCATATGCTTGTGTGACTAGAAATGTCTGGAGTACCAAAGGACTGAGCCATTCAAGGATGTGCCTGAGAATTATAAGACCTTCATTAGACTTCAGATTGGAATGTTCCATAGTATTCTGTAAAGAGTCCTTTCTAAAACCTAAGCAAATTTGGTGCTATTTGAAGCCTGTTTGTCTCTGGGATTGACTGTAATTCTGAAATAAAGATCACTGCTTCTACTAGAATAAAATAGCTAAAGTAACTAGAGGTTGTTAATCATTTAATGAAAAGCCTACCATCCTGGCCAAAGTGGATCAACTCCTTTGAAGTTTCCATTTCTGGTAATAATTCCTTTGTGTTTAATCATCCCTATTTCACACCTACTAAGTCCTGTAGTGAGATTTGTAGCTACATCTTCTGGTTCCACTTATTCTTCTTTATACCAATCATTTTAATTCTCTTACCAAAAACCCCACAAACTTATGACTTATGTCTCTCTATCTCTTCCATATTGAAACTGTCATCAAACCATAGTCATCCATTTATCTTTCAAGTGACTCTCACCCCTGTTTCCCCTTCATCATCTCCCTAAAAGCACTCTGATATGTCTTTATCCTGCCAACACTTTGCACTACTAATATCGTTGCCTAATTGTTTTTCCTCAAGGCACTCATTTTTATCTCCACTTTAAACAAGGAATGTTTATTTAACAAACTTCTTTTAGCTGGAGTAAGCCTAAAAGCTAAAAGAGATTCATAATGAAATAAAAGGCTTAATTCAAGAACCTTGACATTTCATTGAAACACCAAGATCAACATTTTAGAATTATCAGCATGAGGTGTTAAATTTTCTAATAAACTTTAGACAAAGTCTACTTGCTTACGTTCGATAGGATATTAAATAAAATAAATGAGATGGCAAACCTACCAAATGTGTTACTTTGAATTATAGGTACAGTTCCTTTACTTGTTTTAGATTTTTTTTAAAAAAGAGTATATATCAAATGACAGAAAAAGCATTCAACAAAATCTAATACTTTTTTTTATATAAACTATCAGCAAAGTGGGAATAGAGGGATCATACCTCAATATAATAGAAGAATCTATGAAAAAACATACAGCCAGCATCATACCCAATGGGCAAAAGAAAAAATAATTTCTTTTAAGAACAGGAACAAGACAGGGATGTCCACTTTCACCACTCCTATTCAACATAGCACTGGAAGTATTAGCCACAGCAATCAGACAGGAAGAAAAACGTAAAAGGCATCCAAATTGAAAAGGAGGAAGTAAAACTGTCATTATTCTCAGATGACATGATATTGTACATAGAAAACCCTAAAGACTCCACCAAAAAAACTACTAGATTTAATAAATGAATTTAGCATTGTAGCTGATACAAAATCAACACCCAAAAATTGATGGCTTTTTTATACACCAATAATGAATTCTCAGAAAGAGAAACTAAACAAGCAATCCCATTTACCACTGCAACAAAAAATATTAAGATACTGAGGAATAAACTTAAGCAAGGAGATAAAAGACCTGTACTCAGAAAACTACAGGATTTTGAAAAAAGAGATAGAGGAAGAAAAAAACAAGTGGAAGAACATACTGTGTTCATGGATTGATAGAATCAACATTATTAAAATATCCATTCTACCCAAAACAATCTATAGATTCAATGCAATCCACATTAAAATACCAATGGCATATTTTACAGATTTACAACAAACACTACAAAAATTTATATGGACCCCAAAAAGGCCCTGAATAGCTGCAGCAATCTTGAGAAAGAACAAAATTGGAGGAATCACAGTATCAGATAACAAGTTAAACTACAAAGCCACTGTATTCAAAACAGCTTGGTAGTGGCACAAGAACAGGTATATAGATCAATGGAACAGAACAGAGACCCCAGAAATTGACCCAATTAATATTTGACAAAGGAGGCAAGAGCATACAATGGAGTCAAGACATTGTCCTCAATAAATGGTGATGGGAAAATTGAACAGGTACATGCAAAAAAAGTGAAACTAGACCACCAATTTACACCATACATAAGAATAAACTCAAAATGGATGAAATACTTAAATGTAAGTCATTTAATCATAAAAATCTTAGAAGAAACTATAGGCAGCAAAATCTCAGACATATTTCATAACAATATGTTGATAGATACATCACCTAGGGCAAAGAAAACTAAGGAGAAAATAAACAAATGAGACTAAATCAAAATAAAAAGTGCACAGCAAAAGAAACCATCAACAAAATGAAAAGGGAGCCATAGCATGGGAGAACATATTTGCCAATGATACATCTGATAAAGGATTAATTTCAAAATATATAAGGAACTCATACAACTTAACAAAAGGAAGACAAACAATCCAATTAAAAAATGGGTAAAGGACCTAAATAAACATTTCTCTGAAGTGGACATACAGATGGGCAATAGATATGAAAAAATTCCCAAAGTCACTGATTATCAGAGAGATGCAAATTAAAAAGACAATGAGGTATCACCTCACACGTCAGAATGGCTATCATCAGCAAATCAACAAATGACAAGTGTTGGCAAGGATGTGGAGAAAAGGGAACCCTATTGCACTGCTGGTGGGAATGCAGACTGGTGCAGCAACTGTGGAAAACAGTATGGACTTTCCTCAAAAAATTAATGGAACTCCCATTTAACCCAGTGATTCCACTTCCAGGAATATATCCTAAGAAGCCCAAAATACCAATCAGAAAGACATATGCACCCCTATGTCCATAGTGACACAATTTACAATAGCTGAGATTTGGAAATAGCCCAAGTGATCAGCAGCAGATGAGTGGATAAAAATTCTGTGGTATATTTACACAATGGACTACTACATAGTTATAAAAAGAAGGAACTCTTACCATTTGCAACAGCATGCTAAACAAAATAGGCCAGTTAGACAAAGGTAAGTATCAAACAATCTCACTCATATGTGGAATTTAATGAACAAAATAAACTGATGAACAAAATAGATCCAGAGACATAGAAGCATGGAACAGACTGGAGATTTTCAGAGGGGAGATGTTTGGGTGAATGGGGAGAAATTAACCAGGAAACTTATATGAATATATGCATAGCCCATGGATACAGACAACAGTGTGGTGAAGACCTTGGAGGGGCTGTTGGGAGGTTAGGGGATCAGTGGAAAAAAAACCAGAAACAAATAGGGCATATATTATACTTTCAACAATAAAGATAATTTAAAATAATAAAATAAAAGTAAAAATAAATAAATAAATAGAGTATATTAACAGTGCAGTGCAATGTGGTTAAAAAATACAATTTAAACTGGTTTAGCAAAATATACTTACTACCTTATTTAAGTAAGCTTTTGTTTTTGTGTTGAAAAATACTAATGCTGATTTTTTTAATAAAAGATCCTGATTTCTTCATGCAATAATAATAAAGCACAATTAATAAACCATAGTTATATAAGCTAGTTTTTCACGAACACTTGCTATGTGCAGGACACAAATTTATCAACTTTACACAAATATTTTCATTTAATTTTTGCACAAACCTGTTGATGCAGGCAATATTATTTTTATGCTATTTCAGCCATGAGGAAATGAAAGACTAATTCATTTACCCAAGTTCATAACTCTAGGAAGTGGTATGGTCAGGTTTGAAAACCAGGCATACTGACAAGTTGTTAAAATATAGTCTATTCCTTTAAGATTGTTTTAATTGAGCTGATAATCAAGATTAATTCCATTACCCAAACACATTTATTTGAAATATTAATATCATCCTTTTTCTCCTTCCATTCCTTTAGATATGTACTTTCACTGCCAAAAAATATGTATATTTCATAATCGTTGGTTACCTATACAATATATCTTGGAAAGCTACTGGTATTTTTCTGTAAAATATTCACCTCTCTGGTTCCTTAGCTGTTCTAATCTAACTTGTGAACTGCTGCTGCAGGACACACCTGATTACATTTACTGGCTTCGCTATGGAGCCCCTTCCTGGCTTCTCAGCAAGTCTATTCAGCCTGCCACCTGAGGTCTGTCCGTGGCATCACACAGCCTTGTTTTATGCTGGTTGAGATAAAACAATTTATGCTCTCAAACTACCTTTATTTTGCTAGTGCGTTTCTGCTTCCTATGATTTCAAACCTATTTCAAAATAAGGTGCTTTCAAGCCACCTTATTTTGCTAGTGTGCTTCTGTTCTGTATGATTTCCTCATTTTGCGCTCTTATTGCAATAATTCAATTTTCTCAGAGCTCATATTTTCTATTGGGACTTCATAATCCACCAGAGTAAACTTTTCTTATTTTTTCAGCAATCCAATACCATTCATATTTTTGATACCTACTTTTGTCCCTATGGATTATGTAAATGTATTGCTCTGGATTATCATATGATTGTTTCTGTTATGCTGTCCCAGATGAAGAACTGACCTCAACTATTTTAGGTATCACTCACTGATCTACTCTAAATGCTTCTAATATAATCTTTTGATGAATATTTATTGTTCAAATATAAAAGAAAATATTTGTTTTATCAAAGACCACTATTGCTTTTCAAATCTGCCCCTCCTTCACCTTGGTAGATAACCACTTTCTTAAGTATCTTTGGGAAAATTTATCCCAGGTACATAGGTAAAGTGGTGGCTATAAGTGTAGACTGACTTCTTAGAACATTTGGTGACAATCTGTCTGCACTGCAACTTTATGCTCGATATGAAAGCTCCAGACAGACAAGGTAGAAGAAGGTTTAATGTTCTCCAGTTGTTTGGTAGCCTTTTGACTTTTCTGTTCACAAAATGATGACTGGATTCTCTCATTTTAAATTGCTTAATAAATGTTATGTTTTCACAAATTTGTCTCTTAAGAGCATATCTATTTTGACCAACTTAGCCACACTGCCTAGGGCTCAAAGACCCTCATTTTACTTAATAATGACACATTAACATAACTGTTATTATTGTATATTGTTATAAGTGTTCTATTTTATTATTAGTGCTTTTAATATCTTACTATATCTAATTAATAAATTAAAAAATTTTTTATAATTTTTTATGTTTTTGTTTGTTTGTTTAAAGTATTACAAATAGTAGTACATATGTCTCCTTTTTTCCCCATTGACCTCCCCCTGGCCTCTCCTACCCTCCAGCACATGCCCTCCCCCCTCCCTGCAGTGTCTTGCATCCATTGGTGATGCTTATATGCATGCATACAAGTCCTTCGGTTGATCTCTTATCACCCCTCCATCCCTCCCCTACCCTCCTACTGTCATAAATTAAATTTTATCATAGGTATTATACAGAGGGAAAAACATAGTATATAAAGGGTTTGGTACTATACCCAGGTTCAGGCATCCACTGGAGGTCTTGAAATGTATCCTCCAAGGTAAGGATGATGACTGCCCTACAGTTGCCTATGCTTTTTTGTTGTTGACATTATTGCTTATGTCTCCACTAGTAGCCCGTTTGCACGAAGATTCGTGCAATAGACCTTCATTCACCTGGCTGCCTGCACCAGTTTTCTGCCGGCACCAGGGACCCAGGCCTTGGCTGTGGCCACCGCCTTCTGCCTTTTTCAGGGTCTGGGCTTGGCCCCGGGCGGTGGCCTTGGGCTCGCCGCACCCAGCGTCCCTGCTACCAATCACAGGAGCCGACCCCCAGTGGTTTCCTGCGATCAGTGCAGGCTCCCCGCTGGTGCCCAAGGCCCGGAAAGCCTCGGCCCCTGGGACCCCCAGGAGTGGCGGGAGGGGCGGGATGGGCACGGCCAAGCCCCCCCAGGTGGCCAATTGACCCGGAACCCCCGGGAGGGGCGGGAGGGGCTGGGCCACGCCCCCCCAGGTGGCTGATCGCCGCCCCCCACCCCTGGGAGGGGCGGGAGGGGCCGGCCACGCCCCACCAGGTGTCCAATCGACACCTGGGACCCCCGGGAGGGGCGGGAGGGGCCGGCCACGCCCCCCCAAGTGGCCGATCGACCCCCGGACCCCCGGGAGCAGCGGCATGGGCCCAGCCACGCCCCCCGAGGTGCCGATCGCCCCAGGCACCCCCGGGAGCGGTGGTGGGCCCGGCCACGCCCCCCTGGGGTGCTGATGGCACCAGGCACCCCGGGGAGTGGTGGCATGGGTCCGGCCACGCCCCCCCGGGGTGCCGATGGCCCCAGGCACCCCGGGGAGTGGCGGCATGGGTCTGGCCACGCCCCCCCGGGGTGCCGATCGCCCGGCCACGCCCCCCCGGGGTGCCGATCGCCCAGCCACGCCCCCCAGGGTGCTGATCACCCAGGCACCCCCGGGAGTGGCGGCATGGGTCCGGCCACGCCCCCCCGGGGTGCTGATCTCCCCAGGCACCTCGGGGAGCGGCGGCATGGGTCCGGCCACGCACCCCCGGGTGCCGATCGCCCGGCCACGCCCCCCGGGGTGTCGATCGCCCCAGGCACCCCCGGGAGCAGCGGCATGTGCCCGGCCACTGGGCACCGCCATGTTGATCTTCTCAACGGTGGATATGCCACCCGTAGTCCCGCCCCCATCCTCCTGCCGGCCCAATAGTGGGCATAGCAGAGGTGCGGTCAATTTGCATGTTTCTCTATTATAAGGTAGGTAAGATTCCCCCACCCCCTTTCCTGACCTCCACCCAGCTCCCACTCCCTGCTCCTCTGGACTTTACCACACTACTGAGTGTGTCCATGGGCTATGCATATATGTTATTTGGCTAATCTCTTCACCTTCCCACACCCCTCCCCTCTGACAAACATAAATCTTTTCCGTGTACCCAAGACTCTTATTCTATTTTGTTCATCGGTTCATTTTTCTCACAGATTTCACATATAAGCAATATCACATGGTATTTTCCTTTCTCTGACTGGCTAATTTTGCTTAGCATCATAACCTCCAGATCCATCCATGCTGTCACAAAGGGTAAGAGTTCCTTCCTTTTTATAGCATTTACTAGAGGCCCAGTGCACAAAATTTGTGCATGAGGGGGGGGGGGTTGTCCCTCAGCCTGGCCTGTACCCTCTCACAATCCAGGATCCCTCTCGCAATCTGAGACTGCTGGCTTCTAACCGCTCACCTGCCTGCCTGCCTCATAGCCCCTAACCTCTCTGCCTGCCTGCCTGCCTGATTACCCCTTACCACCTCTGCCTAGGCCCCCGCTGTGGCAGCTTCATCCGGAAGAATATCCTGAAGGTTGTTCGGCTGTCTGGTCTAATTAGCATATTGCACTTTTATTATTATAGATGTGTGCAAATGTACCATAGCTTTTTATCCACTCTTCTGCTGATGGGCACATGGGCTGTTTCCAGATCTTGGTTATTATAAATAACACTGCTATGAACATAGTGGTGCAAATATTCTTTCTGATAGGTGTTTTGGGATTCTCAGAATATATTCTTAGAAGTGGGATCCCTGGGTCACAAGGGAGTTCCATTTTTAATTTTTTGAAGAAACTCCATACTGTTTTTCATAGTGGTTGCAACAGTCTGCATACCCACCAGTAGTGCACTAGGGTTCCCTTTTCTCCACATCCTCCCCAGCACTTGTCATTTGTTGATTTAATGATGGTATACATTCTGGCAGGTGTGAGGTGATACCTCATTGTAGTTTTAATTTGCATCTCTTAGATGATTTCTGACATTGAGCATTTTCTCAAATGTCTATTGGCCATCTGTATGTCCTCTTTGGAGAAGTGTCTATTTAGGTTCTTTACCCATTTTTAATTGGATTGTTTGTGTTTCTGGTTTTGAGTTGTATAAATTTGTAATATATTTTGGAAATTAACCCTTTATCAAATGCATCATTGGCAAATATATCCTCCCATACAGTGGGTTCCATTTTCACTTCGTTGATGGTTTCTTTTGTTGTGCAAAAGCTTTTTAGTTTGATGTAGTCCCATTTGTGTACTTTTTCCTTTGCCCTAGGACAGTGGTTGGCAAACTCATTAGTCAACAGAGCCAAATATCAACAGTACAACGATTGAAATTTCTTTTGAGAGCCAAATTTTTTAAACTTAGACTTCTTCTAACGCCACTTCTTCAAAATAGATTCACCCAGGCCGTGGTATTTTGTGGAACAGCCACACTCAAAGGGCCAAAGAGCCACATGTGGCTTGCGAGCCGCAGTTTGCCTACCACAGCCCTAGGAGATACATTGGCAAAAGTATTTGTACAAGAGATGTCTGGCATTTTGTTGTCTATGTTTTCTTCTAGGATTTTTATGGTTTCATTACTACATTTAAATCTTTAATCCATTTTGAGTTTATCTTTATGCATGGTATAAATTGGTGGTCTAGTTTTATTTTTTTGCATGCCATCTGTCCAATTTTCCCAACACCATTTATTGAAGAGTTTTTTTTACTTTATTGTTTGTGTTTGCCTCCTTTGTCAAATATTAATTGACCATGAAGAACTAAACTTTTGATGTTATATCTGAGAAGTGATTGCTTAATCCAAAGTAACAAATTTTACTACTATGTTTTTTAAGAGTTTTATAGTTTCACCACTTTCTTTAGATGTGTGATCAATTGTAAGCTGATCATTATATACTCAATCACATTAGTGTATAGACTAAGAGAGCGTATTCTCTCTTAAGAAATTAGGATTTACTATATAATCAGAAGAAAGTAGAATGTACACAGGTGAGCACAGACCACAAACATCCATTGCTCTTGGAATAGTGAGTTATCCTTCTAATCTTGAATTTTCCCATCTGTAAAACAAGGGATATAATTGTGTGCTAACAATCTTGATCTTAAATGGTTGTAAGTCCTGTGGACAGTGATTGAATTTACACTTTAGTATGTTTTTCATGTTATTTACTCAAAACTGTAATATTTTTATTATGTGCCAAAATAAAAACTACAGGCAAAATATGTAACTACTATAAACTTAACAAATGTGTTTTTTTTCAATACAGATGTTAATTATTTGCCTTTGAAATAAATTTTTATAATTAGTAAGTGACTTAATATAGTTATATTGTGGTAGAAAATGCCTTAGTCTTCATCATGTAATATAGTGCACACAATTCAAAATTACTTGATTTTTTCGTTGTTATTTCTGGTATATTGTTTGCACTGGAAAAAATGAAAAAAATATAGCAAAATGAACAGATATTTTCTTTATATAAGGAGATAAACTCCAAAATTTTGATTTATTAGTATGCAACTGAGATCCTTTCTCAAGCTTTGGCACCAATGGATATAACTCTTTTCTCTGAAGACAGTCTGGAGTTCCTAGGGTACTTGTGTTAATCAAAACCTCTTTTGAAACATGCTATAAGTGAGAGAGGTTGCTTTTTTCTCCCTTAGCACTCCTTCCCATGGCTAGATTTTAGAAGCCTGTTATGCCAGCCTTTTATCAGTAAAGCCAAAAGTCTCTCTGATGGAGCCGGGCCAATATGCATACTAATTTTTCTCACTTCCTTCTCTTCTCTAGCATGACATATTTGTCCATTAATTACAGTTCATGGATACATTATATTGTGATTCTGTAGTTTTAGGCAAGTTATAATTAGGTAGTTGCAATTGAGTTTTCAAATACCACCTGGTCACGCCCCAGTTTCCCATTTTATGGCTTACTCCAAATTCTAAAGGCTGTGACCTCAAACTGAAGAGATGTTTTCAAGATTCCACAGTAGCCCCAACTCATTCTATCCCACACTCAACAATGGGCTAATGCTGTGTATCATATTAAATTTTAAATTTATATGCTGCTTATGTTCAACTTCTCTCATATCCTCAACTCTTTTTATTCTAAAGAATATTTTGGTTATGTGTTTCCAAGTCACTCGTTTCATGTGTTTACTAATTTAGACATAATAAGTTGAGATTTTAATTAATCTAATTTTCCATAGTATACTTGAACAACTTCCTGTATTCTTTTTTTATTAATAAATCTTTATTGTTCAGATTATTACACTTGTTCCTCTCCCCCCACCCCCGTAGCTCCCCTCCACCTGGTTCCCACCCCATGCTGTGCCCTTACCCCTCCCCCACTGTCCTCGTCCATAGGTGTACGATTTTTGTCCAGTCTCTTCCTGTACCCCCTACACCCCTTTCACCCCAAGAATTGTCAGTCCACAACCTTTCAATGCCCCTGATTCTATTATATTGACCAGTTTATTCTATTCATCAGAGTTTTATTCACTTGCTTTTTAGATTCACTTGTTGATAGATATGTATTTGTTGTCACTTTGTTGTTCATAATCTTTATCTTTACCTTTTTCTTCTTCCTCTTCTTAAAGAATACCCTTCAGCATTTCATATAATACTGGTTTGGCGGTGATGAATTCCTTTAGCGTTTTCTTATCTGTGAAGCTCTTTATCTGATCTTCAATTCTAAATGATAGCTTTGCTGGGTAGAGTAATCTTGGTTGTAGGTTCTTGCTATTCATCACTTTAAATATTTCTTGCCAGTCCCTTCTGGTCTGCATAGTTTCTGTTGAGAAATCAGCTGACAGTCGTATGGGTACTACCTTGTAGGTAACTAACTTTTTCTCTTGCTGCTTGTAAAATTCTCTCTTTGTCTTTTGCCCTTGGCATTTTAATTATGATGTGTCTTGATGTGGTCCTCTTTGGATTCCTTTTGTTTGGGGTTCTCTGCACTTCCTGGACATGTAGGTCTATTTCTTTCACCAGGTAGGGGAAGTTTTCTGTCATTATTTCTTCAAATAGGTTTTCAATATCTTGCTCTCTCTTCTTCTGGCACCCTATAATTCAGATGTTGGTACGCTTGAGGTTGTCCTTGAGGCTCCTTGCACTATCTTCATATTTTTGGATTCTTTTTCTTTTTGCTTTTCCGGTTGGGTGTTTGTTGCTTCTTCGCATTTCAAATCTTTGACTTGATTCTTGGGATCCTCTAGTCTGCTGTTGGATCTCTGTATATTATTCTTTATTTCAGTCAGTGTATACTTAATTTCTAATTGGTCCATTTTCATATCTTTGAGGGTTTAACTATATTTCTTGGAGGTTTCTAGAAGATTCTTGAGTAAGCTTATAATTGTGGTTTTGAACTCTATATCCAGTAGTTTGCTTTCCTCCATTTCTTTCATTTGTGACCTTTTTCTTTGTCTCCGCATTTTGGCTGCTTCCCTATGTTGATAGAGTGGCTTTGTGCGCTAGGTGTCCTATAGGGCCCATTGACTCAGCCTCCCTAATTACCTGAGGTGGACACTCTTAGTGCACCCCTTTGTGGGCTGTGTGCACAATCTTGTTGTAGTTAAGCCTTGATTGTTGTTGATATCACTGGGAGAAATTGACCTCCAGGTCAATTGGCTATGAGGACCAGTTGTGTCTACAATGGGAGAACTTCTGTGCTAAAGACACCCTTATGGGGCAGAACTTACTTCATTGGGGCTTTGGTGCTCACTGAGTCTGTCCCCAGAGTGTGTCTCTTATGGATGTAAAGAGTTGTAATCTGGATGGTCTCACTCTGACCACTGAGTACACTGGCTCCTGGATCTCCAAGGAGGTGCAAAGTCAGCCACTGTCTGAGGCCACTGAGCAGGATCTACAGAGAGATCTGTAGATTCCTCCTTTTTGTTTTGGGTTTGGAGGCTTCCAGATGAGGCCCAGCTGTGAAGCAATGCAAGCTGCTGTCCAGCCTTGGGCCTTCTTTTGGAAGCTCTGGGGTTCTCTAATCCAGCTGCAGTTTGTTAGATTGCAAAAAGCCAGTCCATTCATATGCAAAAGCCTCTGCACACAGCTTGGGTGGGGTTGTAGATTGGGTGGGGCGGGGTCTCAGGGAATCACCAGCGTGGAGCAAACAGCAATGGCTGCCCATCAGCCCTGCCCTGCAGGGGCCCCCGGGTCTCTGTGTCCAGCGGCACCATGCAGGAACAATGATCATGCAAGCACCTCTGAGAGAAAGCCACCCTCGTGTTCCGGCCTGATGCCAGACAGTTCAATTTCTCTCCATATGAGTTTAGGTCCCCAGAATCTCGCCTGGAACTAGAGTTCAGAGCAGTTGGGAGCTTGTATCTCCCTCCCGATTGAAAAAGACAACAACGTACCCAGTTGCCATGCCCTTTTATGTGCGCATCCATACCTCCACACTTCACTTCCACACCTCCACACCTCCTACCGGACTCAATGCATTTTTCTCGTTCCTTTTAGTTGTAGAATTTCCACTCAGGCAGCCTTTCCGTGGTTCTGGATGATATTTGTTTTGTCTTTTAGTTTTATTTTTGATATGGCTGTGCACGGCAGCAAGTTCAGGTGTTTACCTATGCCACCATCTTGGTTGTCCTCCTCAACTTCCTGTATTCTTTTAACTCTGTATTTATTTTCTAAAATTGTAAGACTTACATATAAAATGCTAATCTAGCTTCCAGAAAGCTCATCAATAGCTCTACATAGGAAGAAAAGAAAAACATAAATCCAATCTGTCAATATTCCTTTTATATTTTTGTTATTTAAAATATCAATTTATTTAATTTGGTTTAAAAAAGTTATTCTCCTTTGGGCTTAAACAAGTCAGAATTGATTTTTGTGCTTTGAACCAAAGGGTATCTACTCATTTTCTATAATGGATTTAATTTTCAACACAACACCATTATACTAACATTTTGATCATTTTTTTTTCTGTAGAAAATTAAAGAAGCCACAAAGTAATACGAAATTGATACTAAGAAACATGTCATTGTGTTCAGATAATGGCCAATTGTTAAATATTCCCAAAACATACTGAAAAATGCTCATTTGCTTAAACCCTAAAACAGCAAAATTAATACATCAATTTCTTCTTAAGGTTACCGTATATATATCCTTAGTGTTGATGTTACAAATGAGAAATTGCTTGGCCAAATGTAATATCAGCCCAGATGCTCTGTGCCTCATATGGGAAATGGGACCTTAAAAGCTCTCCCTTACTATTCTTTTTCTTATTTTTTTGTGCCCTATTCACAATTAGGAAAGTGGCAGATGCTTCCACTTACTGCCTACTGTTCCAGAATTATACTAGACCTAGATGATAATGCCCTTCTTATTACCTCATTACAGAACATGTAGCTGCATCTGAAAGAGAGCAAGGAAATATCTATGAAAACTGATTGCTTCTAATTGGATAATTTAAAAGATCTAATAGTGCCCAGAACTTGTTAGAGTTCATAGTAACTGGGCGTGTTCCCTTTCTGATACAGCAAGACAAAGAGTGAGGAGACATGAGTAATCTAATTAAAAAAGAAAAATGTGTAGGCATGCTGTCAGGCCAAAAGGGATTTAATATACAGATAGGAACTCCATGTGTAAGACATACAAAGTGACAGTTTGAAAGGCTTTTTACACTTAACACATTTTCATTAGAATTGAGCATGTAAAACTAGACATTCTATTACCAGATCATAAAACTAATATATCCTTGGTTGTTTTTTGAAATGAGATTTTCACAAATTTGCAACTGTAAGAATGCAACCTTGGGAAAGGTTCTGAAGGGCCAATCAAAAGTTAATAGGAAAATGTACTCAAGGAAAAGACTTTTAACCTAAAAAAACAGTTGTTTCATTCTCCAAACCATGGTATTCAATAGAAATAAAATGCCTAAGTTTATATGAAGCTAGGCAATAATTATATTTATTCTGAATATCAATCATATTTTAACAATAATACATTAAAATTTGGCTTATAATACTGTCAGTATATAGAAGGATACCATTTTAATATGCTTTTAGGAGAAGAAAAATCAATTCAAAAGCCACAAAAATAAATTTCAGAATAAATTTAAAGTAAGGTAGATTCTGAATTGACATGTTATTTTGATCCTTTCATTTATGATTACTTTTTATCCTATCTAATAAAAGGGTAATCTGCAAATTAACCACCACTCTGTCACAAAGATGGCAATGCTCATAGCCACAAGATGGCAGTGCCCAGTCCTCTCAGCCCCGCCAGAGTCCTCCAGTCCTGGGGGTGGGAGGGCAGCTGCTGAGAGTGGGCAGCATGAGCAGCCTGGCGGAATGCTTGCTTCGTTGCCATGCCCAGCTTCGGCCGGCTCCCTGGAGCCAGAGTGGACACAGACAGGGACAGGTGGGCTGGCCCACAGCCTCTGCGGCCCAGCACAGGCCCGGAGAGGAGACGGCGGGCCGCCTCCCCAGGAAGCAGTGCGGGTCCCTCCTGCCTCCTGCTGAAGCCGCGCAGCTCCCTCCTGGCTCCCGTGGGTGCAAGCAGCTCGCTTCCACCTCCCGCGGAAGCTGCACGGCTCCTGGCAGCACGCTGCGGTTCCCGCCGGCTCCCATGGAAGTGCGGGTGGCCTACTGTGCACGATATTCCGCGATGGGCTACTAGTATGTTTATATTCAGTCTGTTCTGCTTTATTATCTCTTTTCTTTCATTCAATCAATAACGTGGTGGTCTTTTATTTAGCTAAAGTATTCCAGTAGATTTTGTTAACAGAAGTCGATATTTGGAAAGATTTTCATTTAACCAATTATCCTCATGATACCCTTTTTCAGTCATTCCAGTTAGTTGAAGATTTACTTCAAAATAGAATGAAGACCATGTGAAGGATGAAAAACTAACATAATGGCATCATGCACTTATATCCAAGATTGTTCATTTGATATTTGCTTTGATGCCAAAAAAGTTACTTCCAAAGTAGCTGTAGAAACAGATTCTACTCTGGATTACAGACATTTCTATCTATAAGTAATGGCTGATAAGGAATATATTTGATCCATTATAATAAACACTAATGTACCAATTATTTAGCAACAAATTTAAACCATTTACAGATTTTCATAGTAATTTGAACTATCCTTTACCCCTAGAAGTATCCACTATTAGTGGTTTAGCAATAGATATTGATTAAGCATCAATTTTGGTTCAGGGACTTAGAAACTATATGGCATTAATAGAAAAATAATTAAATGAGTTATAAAAGATGGAAAAGTAAAATGAAATTAAGGGGATTGCAAGTAACTAAGCTAGAAATTAGATAACTTTGAATCCTAGAGTAAGTCCAAGGAGATAGAGGCAGCCTTATTAGAAAGCTAGTGGGCAATATCAGATGGCTAGAGAACATTATGAAAGGGTCACTATACCAAATACCAATGTAGATATTTAAAATCTCTTTATTCAGACAACATATAAAGTTACTTATATTGTTTTAGGCTTCTATTATAAGGCAAACACTCTGGGTGGTAGTGCACCAACATTTTAAATTTTGAGATCTTAAACATTATATGACAGTCAACTCATGATAATATTGGATATAGACCAGGTACCCAGGTTGGGGATGAGAATAGGTTAAAAGAATAGAAGCATTGAAATAGAAGGACACAGCGAAAAGATGAATTTTACTTAGTTTACCCTTTCATTTAAATCAGGAGTTCTAAATATGGGACACAAAAAAACACTGTAATGCCAACTGCCAACTATAGCAATCACTGCTAGGTGAACAAAGTCTTCTACTCCATCAAACTAGAATGCTTTTCAACCCAGAATTCTAGAGCCACTTGTGTTGCTCAACATAGCTTAGAATGAGTTGAAGCTATTTAGGTGACCTAACATTCCCCAAATAATAGGAAATATAAAACAAAACAAAAATCAACACATAAATCAATACTAAGTGCTATTAGAGATTATCAGATCAGAAACAGAACTTAATAGTACAGACCTACCAAAATAATAGAGTTTTGTTAACACCAACCCTTGTGTGTGGCAACAACGAATGTACAGATATGCCCCAAATATCATGGACTGCAAATAACAAAGGCTCAGGTATTTCTACTTCCATGTATAAAGCATGCTAGAGATTCCCATTGGATCAATAAAATTTAATGCTCTTATTGCACCATACTTATCTTTTTATACTGTAGCAACAGAGAGAGGTCTGTATAGCAAATCTTAATGATGTTATAATGGTTCCATAGACCATACTACTTCAATAACTTAATTTTCAAACACATGAATAGAAAATGAGCTGAAAAGCTTGAGAGTGCAACAGTCATGAGGGAGGTTAGAAGAAAAGAATAAAGTTTTTAAAAAGTGAGTTTTTGTTGCTGTTATTTCCCATGGACAAGATACAAGCAAACAAAAATATCCAGCCAGACTCTGATTACCACCTAAGCACTCAATTAAAATTGTGCACAATGGAATAAAGCAATCAACAAAGTCGCTGGTGAGGATAAATACTTAGCTTCAACCATCTGCTTCCTTTTGAGGGAAGGGGGGCATTCTCAATCAATAAGTTGTTTGTTTTGATCTGTGGCCTGTTTTTCAAAGTAATCACAAAAATCAAGCCAGGCCTCACCTCACTCCCTGTTTAAGTCCATGATACTCCAGTACATTTAACCTACTTGTGCTGAGTTTCTTGGGGAGTGACTGTGTCCTCCAGTATTGCTAAGGTATTTGTTGATAATATCCTATTAAATGCAAATGTAACATTCAATAATCCTCTTCTAACTTTAATTGTATTAAAAAAATTTAAACTCTTATCCCCTACTTTTAAAATTATCTATTCCTCACAGTTAAATTGAAATATGAAATTTTAACATAAGTTTGAATACCTCTAAATCTTATATACCAAATAGAGGCCCAGTGCACAAAATTTGTGCATGGGGGAGGGTGGTTCCCTCAGCCCGGCCTGCACCCTCTTGCAATCCGGGACCCCTCAGAGGATGTCCAACTGCCGGTTTAGTCCCGATCCCGAGATTGGGCCTAAACGGGCAGTCAGACATCCCTCGTACAATCTGGGACTGCTGGCTTCTAACCGCTCACCTGCCTGCCTGCCTGATCACCCCTAACCACTCACCTGCCTGCCTGATTGCCCCTAACCACCTCTGCCTTGGCCCCCACTGCTACGGTTTCATCAAGAAGGACATCCGGAATGACGTCCAGAAGGCCGTTCGGCTATCCGGTCCAATTAGCATATTATACTTTTATTAATATAGATGTGTTGTATGTGGTAACATTTCATTAAATACTAGGGGTCCAGTGCACAAATTTGTGCACCTTGAAAGGAACTGTGGGCCGCAGGGCTGTGGTGGGCACAAGGGTGGGTCTCAGCCCATCCTCTTCACCCCAGCCCGGCCCCTCCCGCTGCGGCCCCCAGTCTTCTGTTTGCCAGCAGCCCGGCTCCTGCCGCCACAGCTCCCATGCGCTGATGGCATCGGCCCTGCTCGCACCCGCTGATGGTGCCAAGCAATTGGGTCTGGCACCAGCAGTGGATGCAAGCAGGGCCAGCACCATCAGCAGGTGCGAGCAGAGGCTACTGCCCCAATTGCCCTTCAGGAGCAGGGGGAGGTGGAGAACCCCTGAGAGGCGATCTGGGTTGGCAGCCGCTGCTCACACCCAATGATGGCGCTGAGCGATCAGGGCCAGTGCTGGGGACCGGCAGCGGGTGTGAGCAGCGGCTCTGGTGCTGACAGCAGGTGCAAGCGCTGGTGGGACCACAGCATGTGGGAGCAAAGAATTTTCAGTAACCACCAGTGGTTCTTCCCGGTGACAGTGACTGGCACACTGCCTTTGTCTGGTGCCCCTGCTTACCTGCTCCACCATCATGCCACAGCTGATGCCCACCATGTTCTGTGCTCTGCCACCTGCTGCCGACGCCTGTTATGTTTCGCGTGCACCCCCGGTGGTCAGTGCACATCATAGTGACTGGTTGTTCAGTTGTTTGCTGTTCGGTCTATTTGTATATTAGGGTTTTATATACATACTATAGGCTCAGTGCATGAAATTCGTGCACGGGTAGGTTCCTGAGCAGCTGCCGGATGTCAGCCGGGGCCTCCCTTACCCTGGCTGCTGCTGGCCAGGGTCTCCCTTCCCGTGGTTTGGCCGGCTGGTCCCGCCCCCTGATTGAACTCCTGGTAAAGGGGGAAATTTGCATATTAGGTTTTATTATATAGGACTAGAGGCCTGGTGCATGAAATTCATGCACAGGGGGGTGTCCCAGCCTGACCTGCACCCTCTTCAATCCGGGAGCCTCAGGGGATATCCTACTGATGGCTTAGGCCCATTCCTCATGGTTCTCTACTATCTGAAGGGCCTGCCTGTTCCATACTGCGTCAACTGCCAAGCAGGCCATGCTGGACGCTGCCTGTGGACTGTGCTTCACTGGTCCCGGGTTGGCCTTCTCCCTGCTGTCAGTCTCCATGGAGGAGATGAGGCTAATTTGCATGCTCACTCCTGATTGGCTGGTGGGCGTCGTAAAGTGATGATTAATTTGCATATTTCTCTTTTATTAGTGTAGACTAGAGGTCCAGTGCATGAAATTCATGCACTGGGGGGGGGGGGTGTTCCTCAGCCCAACCTGCACCCTCTCCAATCTGGGAGCCCTCAGAGGATGTCCAACTGCCAATTTAGGCCCTCTTCCCCTGCTGGCCTGGTCGCCTCCAACTGCCTTCCCCTGCAGCCCTGGTCACCCCAAATGCTCTCCCCTGATGGACTTATGTCACCTCCAACTGCCCTCCCCTGCCAGCCATTTTGCGGCAGCCATCTTGTGATGATGTGAGGGCATCGCGCAAGGGTGCAAGGACCACCTAGGGTTTTATTAGTATAGGTAGATATGTTCACTAAACCTTGAAGCTGGATATTTTCTCCCCACTTTTTTCCTTTTACAGTATTTCAAAATCAAGAAATTGTCTTTCCATATCCTATCTAATAAAGAGGGAATATGCCAATTGACTCTCGTGCCCTCACAAAGATGGTGGTGTCCATAGCCACAAGATGGCGGCACCCAGTCCCTTCAGCCCTGCTGGGACAGCAGGCACGTGATATGGCCGCGCCTGCCTCTGGAGTCCTTCAGTCCCCTCAACCCCCCAGCCACCCAGGGCTGGCCCAAGACGCAGGCAAGCCTCGGATAGCAGCTGCCCAGCCAATGCCTGAGGTGCAGGCAAGCCTTGGATGGTGGCTTCCCAGATGCCCAGGGCTGCCCAAGGCTCAGGTAACAAGAGCCGGCTGAGGCTTGCGCTGCCGGCAGTGGCAGCAGCAGAGGTGTGATGGGGGCGTCGCCTTCCTCTGATTGCCGGGTCGCCTCCTGCCCCTGAGGGCTCCTGGACCGTGAGAGGGGGCAGGCCGGGCTGAGGGACCCCCCATCCAGTGCATGAATTTCCATGCACTGGGCCTCTAGTTTATTTTTTTATTTTTATTTTTTATTTTAATATATTTTATTGATTTTTTACAGAGAGGAAGAGAGAGGGATAGAGAGTTAGAAACATCAATGAGAAAGAAACATCGATAGCTGCCTCTTGCACACCCCCGACTGGGGATGCGCCCGCAACTAAGGTACATGCCCTTGACCGGAATCGAACCCGGGACCCTTGAGTCCGCAGGCCGACGCTCTAGCCACTGAGCCAAACTGGTTTCGGCTGGGCCTCTAGTTTAAATATAAAATTATTTCTGCCATGGATCCAATCTCTACTTCAGCAATTACATTAAAGATATATTAGCCACACATAAAACTTTAATTTTCCTTTTTCACAAAGCTGGGGTTCTAGTGGAAAAGACACAGTGGTTCGTGGAAAGCATATAATTGGAGAATAAACAAAAGCCAGAATTTTGTTTGCTTTCTCTTAATTGAATTTATAGGCGTGAAATTGGTTAATAAAAGTATATAGGTTTCAGGTATGCATTTATGTAATTAATCACCTCTATTGTGTTTTCAACATTACAAGGCAAGTCTTCTTCCACCATCATTTATCCCCCCTTTACCCTCTTCTCCCTTCCCCCCTTCCTCTCTGGCAATCACCATACTATTGTCTGTGTCTATGAGGTTTTTCTTAATCCTTTCACCTTTTTACCCAGTCTCCCAACCCCCCTCCCCTCTGACAGCTGTCATTTTTTTTCTCTATGAGTCTGTTTCTAGTTTGTTTTTCAGCTCATTTTGTTCAATAGGCTCCAAATATAAGTGAAATAATATGTACTTGCCTTTCTCTGACTAGCTTATTTCTCTTAGCATAATACTCTCTAGGTATAATTTTTAAATTTTTAATGTAGTCACATTAAAAAAATAATACTCAGGTTAAATTAATTTAATAATATATTTTATTTAATTAAATATAGCCAAATATCACCATTTCAAGGTACAATTAAATAGTTATTAATAAGATATTTTATACCTTTACATATCACAGTTTCAAAATCTGGTATGACTTTTACACTTAACAGTATATATGAATTGAGACAAGCCATATGCCAAATGCTCAGTAGTCACATATGGCTAGTGGCTACTGTATTAGACAGTGTAGCTCTATATTCATCCAGCTTTTACCCTTGGGGCATATGTAATATTAGTTTATTTGATATCAAAAGTTGTTCAGTTTGTCATGTACAAAAGGTCTTCTCTTCAAAATGGCATTAACCCTTTGCACTCGCTTGCTTTTTTCTCGAGTCCTGCTACCGATGCTAACCGTGTCGAGTCACACTCGACATCTGAGTGCAAAAGGTTAATACTGTGCTGGAGAGCCTCAAATTATACAAAACCCTGTAATAATAATTCTGTGACTAGTTTTTAATGGTAGATATTCAGTAAATTCAGTAACAAAATAGGTACAATGCTTGAGTTGTTTTTTTTTGTGTGTTTTTTTCCTCTGAGCCATCTCAAATTATAATTCACTTGAAACTATTATTCTTTGGGTCATCATCAGTCTATTGTTGACTGATCAGTAGTCACAGGTAAATCCTAATCACAAGAGTGCCCATTTTCATCAGTTGGCTTAAGATTAAAAAGTAAAAGTCAATCTTTTATTCATATTTTAGGTCAAGAGCTGCATTCCAGAATTCTTTAACACCAGCAAAAATCTCTAGGTTTAGCAGCAGTTACCAAATTAATTTAACTGAAAACCATGTTTTGTTTAGCTTTTCTCTTTTATGATGAATAGCACCTTTATAACTGTCATGGTCTATAAAAATTAAAACCTGAAAAATAGTTATGGCATGGTAGAGAAACTAAGAGAAAAGAAAAATTAACATGAAAATATTATTATATTACTAGTGACCCATTGCACGAAATTGTGCAAGACCCGGGACCCCTCCCCCGCCTCGCGCCATGGAGCCACCCCGAATCCTGGAGTCCCAGAGCAGGACGGCCCTGAATCCTGGAGTGCCACCCTGATGCCCCGCCTCCAGACCACGCGCAGCGGCTGCCAGGCCCCGCCCCCTTGGCGTGCATGCGAGGCCTAGGAAACCCCAGCAGAAGCCGCACAAAGTGGCTGCTGGAACCCCCATGTCCCCATAGGGCCGCAGGAACCCTGATGGAAGCCGTGCGGAGCGGCCGCTGGCCCTGCCCCTGTTGTGCACACTGTCATCTTGTGATGACATTATAGCATGAGGGTCAATTTGCATATTACCTCTTTATTATATAGGAGGATTGCATTTAAGGCTAAATTTATTTTTCAGCAATGCTAATGTTAAATTTGTAGGAAAAGAGAAAACAGAGCAAAAAATGTTCCATAAAATTGGTTTTGATTCTTTTTTCATAGGTAAGAGATTCTAGTTCTGAGATTCCAAAAGGTGGAGAGCAAAACTGGATATATAGTTCATTTTATTTCTAGAAAGTTTCTACCATAGAAGTGAGTTGACTAAGCTCATCCACATCATGAAACCAATTAATCAAATCAGGAGTAATTTCTTAGAGAACAATCGAGCTTTATTTTTTTAATTCTAATAGGTTAATAAGTACCCTGTGAAAACGTTCTCCTTATAAATTCTTTTAACCACAGAAAATAATTGTCAATCTCTTCAGAATATCTTCCTAAATCAATCTTGTTTTATGTCTGTGGATCTCAACTTCAGGAGCAATGCATTTCTGTCTGCACTTTTGTTGTTCCCCTGCAGGGTCCCATGCCTGGGACAGCACACCACAGTATAATGTCAATGGGAATTGTGCCTTTTGTCTGCACCACAGAAAAAGAAAAGCTATGAAAGGAGAGGTGGGAAGCAGTAACTAGTAGATAAATTCTTAGTCATGTCAATTTTGGAAAAATCTACCTAGAGAACTGAAGACCCAGGAATTGCTATCCATATCCTGGCTAATAATCCGGAAAGTTCTCTTTTTCTTTAATTTGAAAATTATGACTTAAATCTTCTACCTTATTTTTGCTACAATCACTGTTAAAATTTTATTGTGATTATGTAAAATCACTGAGTTATAAAATGTTTGGAGATAGGAGTGGAAGATAATTCTGAAAATTACATAAATATGTCTGAATTCAAAAATTCACAAAACTTTGGACCAAATTATTTAATAGTTGCTTTATGAAGCCCAGGGTAGCAGTAATACCAGTTGCCTCAATCACATTGACTTGACCCTTTTCTAATTCCATTCAAGGCTTGTGTAGGTGGTTCCATGCAGCCTTCCCAGGCCAAGATTCACTTTAACCTGACAAAGCCTCACTTGATAAGCTCTGTCATTTTATTTCAATATAAAATTTGAAATTTTTAGCAACGGGTGTGCCTCAGAAATATGGGGAAATTATCAGTGAGGGGCAATTTGCAGTCAATAAAAAAATAAGAGCTAATGAGAGACAACATTTGAAGACATTCTGAATGCTTCTCAGGATAGGTACAATGCTGAATTGTTGTATTGTGTGTGTGTGTGTTTTTTTCCTCTGAGCCACCTCAAATTATTCAGGTCATTTCATGGGATGACCTGAATAACTCTCCCTCAAATGGGCTTTTTCTCCTTCCCCATCTTACTTTCTATTCTTCTCAACTCCTATTCTCTTGGAAAATATAATGAACTAATTTCACACAAGACTTTGTTTCAAGCTATGCATTCAGAGGAACATAAACTAAGATATTATTAATACTGAAACCCTAGAAAGCAGGCCCTCAGGATTCTAGGGCTGTTTCACCCACTGATTAGACAGTAAGAAAGACCATGCTGCAGTTGGGAATTGAGATTATGATAACCTCTGGCACAATCATTAAGACACTCATGTATATTGGATTGGGGTAAAGTTCAAGATTATGCACTTGAACAATTTTGTAGTTGCCTAGCTATAAACTGATTTGATGACTTTGTTAACTATTGACTGCTTTGTTAACTACTTTTAAAAGTCACAAATAAAGAGAAGTGACAAGTTCAGTTCAATAAAGTGTCAAATCAGGAAATGCTTTAAAAGCCTGGCATTTTATAACACTGTGTGACAGTGTTTAAAAATTGTCCCTGTCTCAATGGTCTGAGGTAGATGAGAACATATCAGCTCACCAAAGGGTCTTAAAATGGATTTATGTTGCTCTGAAACCCTATTCAAGGATTTTTTTTTCAGTTATCAGTGGTACATTTGATTGCCTTATTTTATATAGAGGAAAGATTAGTCTGAGGTAAAATATACCTAAATGCTTTGCAGTGACAAGTGACTTCAGTGTTGGTCAGGGGTCTTGAAAGATCTGATAAAATGAGATAAAAAAAGAATATGAATGAAAGTACAGAAGTGGGCAAAAGACATGTATATTTTTGTGTCTCATGGTAATACCTACCAGAGATCATTTACTACACAAGAAGCCAGGTGGACTAGAGAATCTTTACTTTAAAGAAAGGACCATTGCTTTTCATCCTTCCCATTGCTTGTGTGATGAGTCCTTAAAAAGTGAATCATTTGTAGAAGGGATTTGTTCAACAGCTTAGACTTCTAACCCAAGCTAATCTCACTACCGATGCTGCTGAATATCCAATCTGTCATCAGTAGATACCAACTGATATAAAACTTGTCCTTAATATTAAACAAAGAAATATTAAAAATATATAATTATGTAATAGGTGGGAATTAGTGTTTCAAAGAAAATAAAGACAGAGCATAAAGAGGATGGGGTCAGAGGGAGATGGATATATTCTTATGTGGATGAATAAGAATTGCTTTTCAGAGAAGGTGAGATTAGAGCAAAGATCTATAAGAAAAGAGGGTAAATGGAATATGGATATCTGGGGAAATAACATTTTTGGAAGTGGGAAATTGAATTTCAAAATTTCTTGGGCTGAAGCTGGCTCAGTGTGATGGAATAAATACCAGGAGAGCAATGTGGCTGAAGTACCTGAAAGAAGATGTGGATATTAAAAAATGAGTTCTAAAAGAGAGTGGGAGAAACGATTGTAAAACCACTGATACAGTTTAAGCTCATGAGTATAATGAGTGAAATGAGAAGCCATTGGAGAATCTGAGCAGAGAAATCATAGGACCTGATAATTTGAAAGGAACTTTCTGTGAAGAGTGTCTCCTTCATGGGCTGATATTAATTCCAGGAATGTTATTCAGGAAGCTACTGTAAGAATCTAATTGAGATATGACCACAGATTAGACTAGGCTAGTGTGGGGAAAAGTACAGAGAAGTGGTTGAACTCTGAATGCATGTATGCGTACACACACACTCTTATACACATATATAAAGAAGTTGATTACATTAGAAGGGAGATTAAGAAGGATGGAGCCAAAAGTCTCTTGTAATTCTCAAATTTCTTGCTTATATGTCAAGAACATTAATCAGAGAAATATATTTTGCTTCTCTGTACATTTAATTAATAATCCTCTAACTTGGATTAAGTAAACCAGTACATACACATAATTATACATAAGCATACGAATATGTAAAAAATACATATCTCTTGATTATATTCATGATTTATTTTTCTTCTATCTTTTGATTAAGAATATTTGGGTAATATGATTTATGACTTGAATATTTTTTCACCTCTCAGATATTCCTTAAATCTCACTCAAGCTTTAAATTAAGAATATTTGCTTATGTTTGTATTTAATGCATATGCACTTTTACTGGCTCTGGTCCTTTCATATTGCCAGTCATTTTATGTTTCTTAAAAAGAAATATGGGAAAGAAAGAGACATTTTAAATCTTATAACTTACTGTTTTAGAAAAAGAGGAAATCTTACCACGACTTTTGGGAGAAATTGCTTTATGTCATGATTTCAACTGATGTGCGTTCAGACACCTGCTACCTAGATACGTGATCATGACATGTGAGGTGCCACAGTGGAGATGTGATTCATTTCCACATAGACACGTTGTCTTCAACTTTTACAATAAAGTTTATTGAAAAATGCATTTGTTAAAAAGATCAAATTTCTTCTCTCAATAATCTTTTTTTTTCTTTGATATTAACATTTATAGCCTTTGGTACAGTTTTTTTTAAAAGTATTTTAAATGAACACTTCTGACAGATAAGAAACCAGGTGCCAGGGATACTAACCTCCATTCACCTTAGCTTTTCCATCCCAGGTCCAGTTTTCTTCTTCTGAGAGCCATAAATTCCTGGTCTCTAAATTCTCCAGGAGACTCCTGTCATCCAAAGCTCTCTTTGGGGTTTTATTCTAGCCCTCCTCTGCCGCTGTCACAATATTGTCTATCATTTCATGGCTTAGCAGATGGAGAAATGAAAAAATAATGCATTTGTAGAATTAAACTCAGCACAGTAATGAAGTCTTACATAAATGCTCCTTCCACCAAAAGACAATATGCTTAGTTGGCACAATAATGTTGCAGTTAAAACAGAAGAAGCACAGTCATCAATTCTATATGCATTGCCTCAAGATATGCAAATAACATTTTCAAGTTATTTAACCTATTTTTTATCTTTATATGTATTCATATATATGCATATGGGAGGTGGGTGTGTTTTTATAAAATATGAATAAGAATGCCTTTTTGGATAAGATGAGATTAGAACAGAGGTTTAAAAGAAAAGGGAGAAAAGAGAATATAGATATCTTGGAAAAAAACATTTCAGAAAGTTGGAAATTCAAGTTCAAAATTCCGCTGGCTAAAGCAGGCTCAGCGTGGTAGAATAATAACCAGGAGGCCAGTGTGGCTGGACTGTCTGGATAAAGAAGAGTTTATTAAAAATATTACATGTAAAATAGGGGGAGGGGTGATTGTAAGACCATTTATAAAATTTTCAGCTATGTTTATGTTCATATATGTATGTATTATTACATATGTATTAATAATTATTTAGGTGCCGAAACCGGTTTGGCTCAGTGGATAGAACGTCTGTCTGTGGACCGGAAGGTCCCAGGTTCGATTCCGGTCAAGGGCATGTACATTGGTTGCGGGCACGTCCCCCTGTGGGGGGTGTGCAGGAGGCAGCTGGTCGATGTCTCTCTCTCATCGATGTTTCTAGCTCTCTATCCCTCTCCCTTCCTCTCTGTGAAAAATTAATAAAATATATTTTTAAAAAATAAAATAAAAAAATAATTATTTAGGTGATGCAGTGGATCAATGCTCATAACATTCACATAGATACACCAGGCATGTGTGTAGGTTTGCATGTAGCTTTGATAAAAAAGACAACTTCTATTAGCAAATCTGTTGTTCTGGTTACTTATCTGTCATAGAAAAAAAGTATATTTTAGGTGGGAAGAAATAATAGAGCATCCAAACTTGAAATTCAATTTATAGATGAGAAAAACCAAGCTCAGAGAGTTAAAATGACCTATCTAAAGACACATGGCTAATTACTGGGACAGAGGATTAGAACCCATGTCCCTTGGCTTTCAAGTAAGCATCTTTCATCAATAATATTATAGTTGCTAATTGATTAAGATGTTCAAATACTAGAAAAATAATGGTTTGTTTCTAAAAATATATAAAATTTAGCCCAACCGGTGTGGCTCAGTGGTTGAGCATTGACCTAGGAACCAGGAAGTAAAAGTTCGATTCCCAGTCAGGACACATACCAGGGTTGCTGGCTCAATCCCCAGTAGGGGGCATGCAGGAGGCAGCTAATCAATGATTCTCATCATTGATGTTTCTATCTCTCTCTCTCCCTCTCCTTTCCTCTCTAAAATCAATAAAAATATATTAAAAATATATATATATAATTTACAGGAATAATTAATAGATGAAACCATCTATAATTTACTATTAGGAAAAAATGCATAATGCAGCAGACTTGTAAAGTTTTGAACTATGAAAAAAAAAGTGATCTTCTTAATAGTATCCACAAGTCAAAAATCATAGTAAAAACTAGTAGAATCATAGGTATTTACATGTCAATTGTTCAAATAGGATTTTGACATAACTGATAGGGTGTTTAAAGCCAATATAACTCCTCAGGTTACCATTGTATCTGCTAGGAAAACTTCAACACTTGTCTGAAATGTTCAGAGATGAGGAATATGAACCATTATCCAGATGTATAATGTCTATTTGCCACAACATTCCACCCCCACCCCCCGAAACAAGGTATCTCTCTGGATACGACATAAATATTAACACAAGCTTTTGTTCAGGAATCGGGGCTGACACCAAAGGAGTATGAAGAATTTAAACCTCTGTGGTGGGGTTAGCCTAAGGGAAAGTGGAAATATCTGGGCTATGCTAGATCATCCTAGCAATCATGAAGTGGGTGTCAAATTTCAGAAATCAAGCAAGAACTATTTACAAAAGACATAAATCCTACTAATGACAATGGGAAAAGCAGGAGCATTTGCCTTGGAGTGCCATAGAAATGATGCATAAAATTAAGGAATACTCCAAAGACACATTTTCATAAGATTAAAAAAGGGAAAAGGGAAAAAATATGTCCATTGAAAAGTATTCAGAATGCACACAGAGCAAAGCATCTGCCACCCGTTTGCATTCTATACATCTGACACTCCCTTTCATTTTAGTTTAAAGGAGGCCCTGAATCCAGAACTTTGGTCTGCCTGAAAAATAATACAAAATCCCGAAATAATTATCTTTGAGCTTTATGTGAACACATTATCCTTTCTGTCCATTACTACTAAAGTATTGTTCATTTGTTGCCTTGGGAAACATGTTCATCCATACCACAATCCTGTATTTTTAGCATAGCCTAATGTTTGAAATAAATGTGCTATTTAATATCTGCATATCTTACATTAGGTGACCTTAAAACATCAGAAATAACTTTAAAATTCTAAGCCATTTTATTACCTTCCTTTAAATCTTGGGAGTTGGAAGCAGAAATTAAAGTTGTCTTTCTGATGCCTATGTTATAAAATAGATAATCTACCATTTAGTGAAAATATTTCAAGTATATTTATATGCATGGTTTCCTTGGTTAAATGGCCAATCTGAAAAGTTCAACATAGGTCATTGAAATCATTAAACTATGTGTTACATTTCCTTAACTATCTAGCAAATATATTCAATATGTGCAAACTGGTGCAAATGGAAAACACAGCCCATAATTATAGCAACATATGAGTAAGCATGATTCACTGGCTTTGGATCTACATAAGGTCACCCTACCCTTGCTTCCACATCCTGGTTTTACTTATGGACTAGACATGAGTTCTCAATGCAAGGTTACTCAGATTCTGATTAGGTATAAATGAATTTTCTAACTGTTATGAAACTATTGTGAAAATTCCTGACAAGTTTTCAAATATTCTGGTTTGTCTTTTTTTTTTTAAAGTTTTACTTTAATTAAAAATAAACTTTAAAAGACAGCATGAGTTATTAGAATTGTTTATGTTAACAATCCCAGACCTATAGTGAGCGTGCATTAAAAGAGATTAAAAAAAATGAAAATTTGGGGCAACACTCACTTGTTAGAAAGGTAGTTTCATTAACTCTAAACCATTAATTAGCAAGCAGCTAGATTATTCCTGGGAAAGGAGAGCTCTTCAAAGATGAGTGGGAAATTATGTCCTTAGAAGTAGAAAGGAGACAATTCTGTGACTGTCATTAGATGGAGAACTGATAACACTTCATAATTTCTGACCACAATGCCATATGAGTAAAGACATAAGCATTAAAAGAAAAAAACAGAGCCAAGCCGGTGTGGCTCAGTGGTTGAGAATTAACCTATGAACCAAGAGGTCGCAGTTCTATTCCAGGTCAGGACACAAATCAGGATGCTGACTTGATCCCCAGTAAGGGGCATGCAGGAGTCAGCCAATCAATGATTCTCTCTCATCATTGATGTTTCTACCTCTGTCTCCCTCTCCCTTCCTCTCTGAAATCAATTAAAAATTGTATTTTTAAAAAGAGGGTAAAAACAGAGTTCAATAATATTAACAAGAAATATTCCTCTGGCTCAAGTCTTCCTTCTAATCTGTAACTTTAGCTTGGTTTCAAATGCCTCCTGAGAATTCTAGGTCTTCTCAAGAGGTTCACTAGTATTCATTGGAGGATTCCTACTGCAATTCAGCTAACATGCTAACCATCTCCACTCCCACACTGCACATCGCTGGCATACTTGGTTAATCATTTCTCCGGGGCATTTTGTGAGCACCTGCCAAATTCTGAGCCTGACAATGCTTTACGTGGAGGGGGTGATGTCTGCCTTGAGGCATTGTTTCATGTTGTTGCCAAGCAGCTGGCAATGCCTTGTACTGCTGAAGAAGCTGTTGGCATCAGTACCATGGCTGCTTTGTTCTCTCGATGTCCCAAGGAGATGTTTGAGCTTTTATTCAATTGTTAATTACAGACCTTAATGTCTCAAGCATAAATCTATGGGGGATCTGGGGAGGGAAGATTGGAATGACTAAATTTTAGTTTAGAACCATTCCTCCTCTCTTATGCTGGTCTTTGAACCAAAATTTTGCAACTAATTTTTCTTAATTAGAACAATATTACCACCAGGTCTGCATTTTTCTCTCTAGAAATGTCTGAATGGATGAGAAGCTTAGAATCAAACAAGAATTACAGCTATGGAAGAGAAAAGCTAATAGCACCACCAAAAATATAAATGACAAAAGAAATCTTAACTCTTAGTGATGGAAGTAGTTATGGAAAGAAAAATAAATATATCAAATTAAGGAATTTCACTTCCATAGCTTTTAAAACAAAGAAAGCTATAAGAATTCTGTCCAAAATGTTCTAGATACCCTATCTAAGAGAAACAAGTAAATTACAAAAACATCTGAATTCACATTTGGATTAATATTAAATTTTATTTAATATCACATTGAAAATAATAAATTATTAGTTTAAAATAAAACATCAAATGTATTTTTCACTGATCATATTTGTTGTCAGCCCAAGATAACTATATTATGCTATAGCTCTATTTTAAATCAAGAAGTTCAATGTGGCGCCGAAACCGGTTTGGCTCAGTGGATAGAGCGTCGGCCTGAGAACTCAAGGGTCCCAGGTTCGATTCCGGTCAAGGGCATGTACCTTGGTTGCGGGCACATCCCCAGTAGGGGGTGTGCAAGAGGCAGCTGATCGATGTTTCTCTCTCATCGATGTTTCTAACTCTCTATCCCTCTCTTCCTCTCTGTAAAAAATCAATAAAATATATTTAAAAAAAAAAAGTTCAATGTGAAAAAGCCAAATTTTCTGATGTACATAACCTTCATTCTGAAAAAGGCTATTACTTAAAACTATGTCCTAAGGCTACTATTAACAGGATTCTTCTGACACAATGTATGATAATCACATTTACCTGAGGTCCTCAATGTCTGATTCAACCTTCCCATGGAGTAATAACTTCCCTGCACTCTAAATGAGAACTGGGGAAACTCCTGATATTTTTAGTATGTATTTATTTATTTACTTACTTCTTGGGAAGTATGAGACTTGGTTGGAAAGTTCATAAGGAGGACATTCTGATAAAAGGGAAGTGTGTGGAAGGCCTCCTGCCCTGTTTATTGGAATTCTGACTTAGGGGAGTGTGGAAGGTGGCACCTCTAATTATTCCTTAACTTTTCCAAACCAGTCTATGCAAGTGTAGACCCTTGGGTGCTTACTGTAATTCTTATGCTTAATCCCTGGATACCTTTGCCTAGAGGACAATGTAAACACATGTGTCCTCCCAAGATTACTCACCTACTGATTGTATCGAAAGGTAAAAATTCCAATAAAAGCCCAATGAGGCAGGCAATCGAGGCTGCCTGGCCTCTTCAGCTGGGCCGTCCCTTAGCCCTCTCCCCCACAGTGAAACTGTGTTAGAGTAACCTGTTCATCCATTCTTCAGGGGCTGCTGGTCAGCCCCAGCGTTTATTTATTGTAACTCCAATTTCTAGTGTCAAGTTAAATCACAAAAACAGCAATAATAATAAAATTGCCAACCCCAGAAATTGATTAATTCATAAATTTAAAGTGAAAATGTTTCCCCTCGATGATCCATGCTCTGTAAATAGCTTGGTAAACTGCCCTAAGAAAAGGGATCAGTTTGAGTTCCTAATTTTCTTGCTCTGGCCTTTGTCTTGTTTGTCCTAGCTACAGGTTTATCAGTTTTATTAATCTTTTAAAGAACCAAATTTTTGTTTTATAATTTTGTATATTATTTTCAATTTAATTGGTTTTTACTCATATTTTATTATTTTTCCTTTGTACTTATTTTATGTTTAATTTGTTCTTTTTCTAGCATCTTATGTTAGAACCTTAGATCCTTATTTTAGAAAGAGCATTTTTACCTTATGAGATTTAAAACTAAAATATACATTTTTCTAAATACTTTTAGATAGATGCATAGATATCCCACAGGTTTTGCTATTTTTTTAATCATTCCATTAAATTATTTCTAATTTACCTTGTTTGTTATTGGATCAATGGATTATGCAGAATTGCTTAATTTTATTACAACATACTTGAGATAATCTAGATCAGCAATTTTCGTTTAAAACATGCAGTACCTGACTATTTAGTCAGGGGCACTGACCTCTTTTCCCTTAGATTGTCAAATAAAAAAATATAGCAACACAATGATAGCCATCCGGTGTGAATTAATTGAAATCACACATGTTTGCTCTGTATTTTTTGTCAATTCAGCAAATAATAAAATATATTTTTTGGTATGCTGCAGAATTTTAGTAATTAGTTTTTGTGTGCAAGGAGATGGAAAAGGTTGAAAATTGCTACTTTAGATATCTTTTTGTATTGATTACTAATTTAATCAGTTATGGTCAAAAGACATATTTTGTATAATTTAAATCCTTTGAAATGTATCTAGACTTGCTTTAGGGTCTTCCATAATGTCTATCTCATTTAGTTTTCCATTTGAATTAGGAAAACAAAGTATATTCTGCAATATATTCTGCATAAGTTGAGTGTAATGCTATATCTGTATATAGTATTGTCAATTAGGTTGATGTGGTTGGTAATGTCAGAACTTCAATATATTTTTATTGATTTTAGAGAGGAGAAAGAGATAAAAGAGAGATAAAAACATCAATGAGTAGAGGGAATCATTGATTAGCTGCCTCCTGCATTTCCCTATTGGAGAATGAGCCCGCAACTCAGGTATGTGCTCTGACTGGGAATTGAACTATGACCTCCTGGTTCATAGGTTTACCCTCAACCAGTGAGCAACACCTGCTGGGCAGAACTTCTATATTCTTAATGAAGTTTGTTTTCTTTTTGAATTACTGAAGGAGGCATGTTTAAATATAATTATTTTTTCTTGTTTCATTAGTTTTGTTAATATTTTCTTTCTGATATGCCCAGCTGGTGTGGCTTAGTGGTTGAGCATCCACCCAGGAACCAAGTGGTCTTTGGTTCGATTCCTTATCAAAGCACATGCCTGGGTTGCTGACTTGAATCCCAGTGGGGGCATGCAGGAGACAGCCAATCAATGATGTTTTTCATCAATGTTTCTGTCTCCTTTCCCTCTTCCTTCCTCTCTCTCAAAGAAAAAAAAAAAAAATCAATACAAACATATTTTGGGGGAAAGAAGAAAATGGTTACCAAATAGCCAGACACGTCATGCACCTCGCCTCAGGGCCAGACTAGAAATAGAACTAAATTGGAGACCATTCACCTTGAATTAGCTGAGGAGGAGACTTATATCAGGGAAGAACAGAAAACACAGTAGGAAGGGCGAGGTCACAAGAGGCACTGACCCAGCTCCCAGGGGTGGCAGGTCAGCAGGCTGAGAGGGAGGAGGGAACTACTGGCTACAAGAAAGTCTGTTCCCTCAGAAGATAGAAGCCCAGAGCCCAGGCTGGGCTCCACAGTCCTGAGCACCGGAGCTGAGACCCGCAGCCCCCATAGCATCCAGCTGTGAAAGGTGGCAGGGCTGCTGGCTGCAGCAGGGCCCAGAGCCTGTAGACTAGAGCTGGTTGGAGAGAAAGTGGCAATTTCATTTTTTATTTTTTTATTTTTGGTGTTTTTGTGTTTCTTTTTCCCCTCTAAACCCAGAGCCCAGGAGTTTTCATTTGCAACAACTCACCCAAGGCTTTGGTGCAGGGAGGGAGACATGGACTGGAGGTCCTGGGGGAGAGGCTGTGGTGGGAAGCACTGGGGGGAGATTTGGTAGATCAGCAGCCAGAAGCATTTGAAGGTAGGCCTCCAAACCAAAACAGCCATTTTTCCTGAGAGGAGCTAGCCTGCTCCTTAGCAGCCAGAGGGCAGGAAAAGGAATAAAAAAACCTGCCCTAGGCCATACAGCCTGACCCACCCTCAGGAAACCAGCATGTCACAACCTGCATTTTGAGCTTTTCATAGGAAACAAAAGCAGAGGCCCAGCTTACAGGTTTGAACAGTCTCAAGGAGCCCTCAATGACTGGATTGGGTGAGGGGCCGTCAGCCCCAATATCCTGAGAACCAGACTGATATTTTCTCCACATGGGAGAACTGATAAAAACTCCAGGTTTACAGCTGACTCCATTGGTCTCCATACAAGAATCTCTGTCCAGCCAAGGGCAGAGTAATATTTTGGGCCACTCACAGAGGAGTATCTCTGGGACAGAGAAACACACCCATCATATTCCTTGAAAGCTAAACAGCATCTCCCCCATTTAAAGCCCTTTCAGAAACAGGCTCTGGAGTGATTAAGATTGACAGCTGGCTACCAGGTTAAAGCAGGCAGAGGCAGAGCCCGGGGAACCAGAAGAAATATTCTAACCCAGCTCTGGGTCCCGTGCTGCTAACAAACCTACTCCAAAGGGAAGATTGACTCCTCCTGCTAGCAGCCAAGGCCTGTGGAGACAGGCATAAGTGGTGGATTGGTGATCACCTGGAGCTTCAAACAGGTTGCCAAAAGATAGTGCCTGACAATGGCTGACACCTAAGTACCTGAAAGGAAGCCCAGATTTGGCAGACAGAACAGAAGAGTGGGATACAAAGCTAGCTCCCATGGGGCATTAAACTCGGCTGAACCGAATCACACTTCACTTTTTTTCTTTCCTCCTTTCTTTCTTTTCTTTTTTTGCCCTCCATTTTTTCTTCACTTTTCTTTTTCTGAGTTTTTATTTTTCCTTTCTTTTTTTCTATTAAAATTTATCTTCATCTGCTTTATTAATTTGTTGTTACTCTAGTCTCTGTTGTTTCCTTCATATATCTAAATTTGCTCTTCCCTTTTCCTACTCAATATTTTTCTTTTTTTCATGACTCAATCTTTTTCTCTCTTTTTTCTCCTGCTTTCTCATCTTATTTCTTTTTCTTATTTTAAGTTTATCTGCTTTCTCCTCTATTTTACTTTTCAAATTTCTTTCTTGTCTTTTCAGTTCTATTTTCCCTCCTTTATTTTAAATTATTTTCCTTACCCTATTCAGATAATTATTTATTCTTATTTTCTTTATTAAAGTTCTACATCTACATATCCTTGTTTTGATACCTCCTAGTGTTTTTTCTTTCTTTTTTTTTTTTCCCTATAATTCTTGTTCTTTTTTCTCTTTCCTAAATCCCTCTTCTCTGGTGATTGCTTTTGTTGCTGCTATATGGATCTTGTGTACTTTTTTGTTTGTTTGTTTCTTCTGTTTGTGTTTTGTTTTGTTTTGTTCCTTCAGCACCTCCACAAGAGCCCTCACAATGTGGTTAAGAATGAGCCACATATTTAGCCAGCTTGAGAGGAGATTCCATCCACAGACTGGACAATAAAGTTAAAATGCAACTACAACAGCAGTACCCAAATAATTCAATTAAAAGGCTTTCCTAGAGCACCCAGCTCAGGAGATCTAAGAGACTGCACTACTGGATCCTACAAATACCTACTTCATAAGACCACCTAACAAAATCTTGGAGATATAGCAGTCTGATAAAATACACAGAAACAAAAACAAAAGGACAGCAAAAATGGGGAGACAAAGATACAACCCCAAAATAAAAGAAAAGGAAGAATCACAAGAAAATGAACTAAGTGAAATGGAGGTAAACAATTAGTCAAATAAAGAATTCAGAGTAATGGTAATAAGAATGCTCAAACAATTCAATGGGAACTACAAGAAACTTTATGAGAATTATAAGGGTCTCAATGAGAGCTATACAACATGAAAAGAGAGCTTGAAACAATAAATAAAAAATCAATTTGAAATGAGGAATGACATAGTTGAAATAAAGAACACAACACCCTGGAAGGATTCAACAGTAGACCAAAAGAAGCTGAGGTCCAAATCAGTGAATTAGAAGACAAGGTAGAAAGAAACACCCATTTAGAGCAGCAGATGGAAAGAAAAGATTAAAGAGAAGGATGAGAATTTAAGGGAGCTTTTGGACAACATGAAACCTAACAACATTTGCATCATAGGGGTAACAGAAGGAGAAGAATCCATCCAAGCAAGGAATAGAAAACCTGTTTAGAGAATAATAGCAGAAAACTTCTCTAACCTGGTAAAGGAAAAAGTCATTCAAGTACAGGAAACACAGAGAGTCTCAGCCAAGATGAACCCTAAAAGACCCACATCTAGACACATATTAATTAAAATGGCAAACATTAAAGACAAAGAAAGAATCTTAATGACTGCAAGAGAGAGACAGAAAATTACCTACAAGGGAGCTCCCATTAGACTGTCATTTGAGTTCTCAATAGAAACATTTCAGGCCAGAAGGGAATGGCAAGAAGTATATAAGGTAATAAAAACCAAGTGACTAAACCCAAAACTACTCTATCAAGCAAGGCTATCTTTCAAAATTGAAGGTGAAATAAAGAGCTTTGCAAACAAAAAGAAGCTAAAACACTTTACGACCACCAAACCAGTCCTGAAAGAAATGTTAAAGGGACCATTGTAAGAAGAAATAGCCCTAGTTGGTTTGGCTCAGTGGATAGAGGGTCGACCTCAGGCTGAAGGGTCCCAGGTTCAATTCTGGTCAAGGGTACATTCCCTGGTTGTGAGTTCAATCCCTCAGTAGGGGGCATGCAGGAGGCAGTTGATTAATGATTCTTTCTCATCATTTATGTTTCAATCTCTCCCTCTCTCTTCCTCTCTGAAATCAATAAAAATATTTTTTTAAAAAAAAAGAAGAAGAAATAGAGAGAAAGAGAAAAGCACAGGCATAAAGAATAAGAATAGCAATAAATAAGTACCTATCAATAATAACCTTAAATGTAAATATCTTAAATGCTCCAATCAAAGACATAGGTTACTGAATGGATAAGAAAACATGATATATATACAGTCTATAAGATACCCACTTCAGAACAAAGGACTTACACAGGCTGAAAGTGAAGGGATGGAAAAAAATTTTGAGGCAAATGGATATGGAAAAAAAAATAAAGCTGGGCTAATAATGCTCATATTTTACATAATAGACATCAAAGTTAAGGCCATAACAAGAGGTAAGGAAGGCCACTTCATAATACTAAAGGGATTGATACAACAAGAGGATATAACTCTGATAAACATATATGCATTCAATAACAGGAGTATCCAATTATATAAAAAACTTCTGGAGGAGAGCAAGGAAGAGATCTATAGCAATACAATCATAGTGGGGAACTTTAACACCCCACTGACATGACTAGATAGATCTTCGAGACAAAAAATAAACAAGGAAAAAGCAAGCTCAAATGACACATGAGATCATATGGAATTAATTGATATTTGAAGAACATTTCACCCAAAATCTACAGAATATATATTTTTCTCAAGTGACATTTTTAAAGATAGATCACATGTTAAGACACAAACTAAGTCTCTACAAGTTCAAAAAAATTGAAGTCATATCAAGTATCTTCTCAGATCACAATGGCATGAAATTAGAAATCAACTACAGTAAAAACACTCAAAAACATTCAAACACATAGAGGCAAAATAGCTATTAAACAATGAATGGATTACCAAAGAGATCAAAGAAGAAATAAAAAAACATCCTGGAAACAAATGACAATTAACACACAACAACAAAAAATCTATGGGACACAGTGAAAGCAATATTGAGAGGGAAGTTCATAGCAATACAGACTTACCTCAAAAAACAAGAAAAAACTGGTAATAAGTTACCTAACCCTACAACTTAAAAAATTAGAAAGAGAACAATAAGAAAAACCCAGAGTAAGTAAAAGGAGGGAAATAATAAAGATCAGAGTGAAAATAAATGACATAGATATAAAAAAAAAACAACAACAATATAAAAGATCAATAAAACCAAGAGCTGGCTCTTCAAAAGGATAAACAAGATTGATGTACCTCTAGCTAGACTCACCAGGAAACAAAGGGAGAAGACCCAATCAGAAATGAAAGAGGTGAAGTAGCAATTGACCCCACAGGAATACAAAGGATCATAAAAAAAAAAATGCTATGAATGACTATATTTCAACAAACTGGACAACCTGGATAAAATTAACATATTCCTGAAAAAACACAATCTTCCAAAACTCAGAAAGAATCAGAAAATCTTGATGAAATTGAAGCAGTAATAAAAACACTTCCAGCAAACAAAAGCCCTTGTTCGGACAGCTTCAAAGGAAAGTTTTACCAAATATTCAAAGAAGAAATAATACCTATATTCCTCAAACTTTTCCAAAAAATTCAAGAGGAAAGAACACTTTTAAGCTTTCTCTATGAGGTCAGCATTATCCTAATTACAAAACCAAAGACTATCAATAAATGTGATTCATCACATAAACAGATTACAAGACAAAAATACATGATCGTATCAATTGATGCAGAAAAAGCATTCCATAAAATCCAACATACCTTTTTGATAAAAACTCTCAGCAAAGTGGGAATAGAGGGTTCATACCTCAACATAATAAAAGCCATATATGACAAACTCAATGCCAACATCATATTCAATAGGCAAAAACTAAAACCATTTCCCCTAAGAATAGGAACAAGACAGGGATGCCCACTTTCACTGCTCTTGTTCAACATAGTACCAGAAGTCCTAGCCATAGTGATCAGACAAGAAGAAGAAATAAAAGGCATCCAAGTTGGAAAGAAGGAAGTAAAACTGTCATTATTTGCAGATGACATAATATTGTACATAAAAACCCCAAAAGACTCCATCAAAAAAGTATTGGATCTAATAAATTAACTCAGCAATGTAGCAGGATACAAAATTAACATCCAGAAATCAATGGCATTTTTATACACCAATAATGAACTCTTTAAAGAGAAACTAAAAAACAATCAATTTACCATTGCAACAAAAACATTAAGATAGTGAGGAATACACTTAACCAAGGAAGTAAAAGACTTTTACTCAGAAAACTACAGGACATTGAACAAAGAGATAGAGGAAGAAAAAAACAAGTGGAAGAATAAACCATGTTCATGTATTGGTAGAATCAACATTAGTAAAATGTCCATACTACCCAAAGAAATCTATAGATTCAATGCAATCCATATTAAAATACCAACAGCATATTTTACAGATCTAGAACAAACACCCCAAAATTTATATGGAACCAAAAAAGACCCCAAATAGCTGCAGCAATCTTGAAAAAAAAAGAACAAAGTTGGAGGAATCACAACACCAGATTTCAAATTATACTACAAAGCCACTGTATTCAAAACAGCTTGGTACTAGCACAAAAACAGGCATATAAATCAATGGAACAGAATATACAACCCAGAAATTGACCCAAGCCATTATGCTCAATTAATATTTGACAAAGGAGGCAAGAGCATACAATAAAGTAAGAACAGTCTCTTAAATTAATGGTGTTGGGAAGATTGGACAGGTATATGCAAAAAAAAAAAAAATGAAACTAGATCACCAATTTACACCATACACAAGAATAAACTCAAAATGGATAAAAGACTTAAATATAAGTCCTGAAACCATAAGAATCTTAGAAAAAACCATAGGAAGCAAAATCTCAGACATCTCTCATAATAATATGATTACTGATACATTTCTGAGGGCAAAGAAAACTAAGGAGAAAATAAACAAATGGGACTAAATCAAAATAAAAAGTTTCTGCACCCCAAAAGAAAACATCAACAAAATAACAAGAGAGCCCATTGAAAGGGAGAACATATTTGCCCATGATACATCCAATAAAAGGTTAATTTTTAAAATATACAATGAACTGATTCAACTTAACAAGAGACAGAGGAACAATCAAATTTAAAAATGGGCAAAGGACTTAAATAGACACCTCTCCAAAGAGAACATACAGATGGCAAAGAGACATATGAAAAGATGCTCAAAGTCACTAATCATCTGAGAGATGCAAATCTAAAGGACAATGAGGTACCACCTGTATGAATGGCTATCATCAACAAATGACAAGTGTTGGTGAGGATGTGGAGAAAAGGGAACCCTAGTACACTGCTGGTGAGAATGCAGACTGGTGCAGCCATTATGGAAACAGTATGAAGTTTCCTCAAAAAATTAAAAATGGAACTCCCATTTGACTCAGTGATTCCACTTCTAGGAATATATTCTAAAAAATCAGAAATACCAATCAGAAAGAATATCTGCACCCATATGTTCATAGCAGCACAATTTAAAATAGCTAAAGATTTGGAAATAGACCAAGTGATCAGCAGCAGATGAGTGGATAAAAAAATCTGTGGTACATTTACACAATGGGCTACTACACAGCTGTATAAAAAAGAAGGAACTCTTACCATTTGCTACAGCATTGATTGGTTCTGGAGAATATTTTGCTAAGCAAAATAAGCCAGTCAGAGAAAGATAAGTATCACATTGTCTAACTCATATGTAGAGTCCAATGAACAAACTGATGAACAAAATAGATCCAGAGACATAGAAGCATGGAACAGACTAAAGATTTTCAGAGAGAAAGCGGGGGAGGGTGGGTGGGTGGGAAGTGATCAACCAAAGGAACTTGTATGCATATATGCATAACCCATGGACACTGACAATACTGGGTGTACCGGTTAATAATGTGGGTTTTTTCAATAGATGAAAATACACATATGTTGACATATAAGTGATTTGATATGTATGCTATTTTGTTTATTGACAAGCTTCAAAACTTCATATATCAAATTTTCTGAAGGTGTTAACATCATAGATATTTTTATGCTTAAAAATGTCGAATTTCATGCCAAAAAAGAGCATTTGCAGCAAGTTTTAATTCATTACTTTATTTTGAAGAAAAGTGCTGCTGAATACTTCAGGAAGCTTATGGTGAACATGCTCCATCTCAAGATACTTGTGAATGCTGGTTTAAATGATTTAAAAGTGGTGATTTCCATGTGAAAGACAAAGAACATCCAGGTCAACTGAAAAAGTTTGAAGACCAACAATTACAAGCATTATTGGATGAAGATGCGTGTCAAACTCAAAAACAACATGCAGAAAGATTAAACGTTGCTCAGCAAACAATTTCCGATCATGTACAAGAAATGGGAAAGATTTTCAAGGAAGGAAAATGGGTGCCACATCAACTGAACAAAAGACAAATGGAAAACCTAAAAGTAATCAAGTCATCAGTAAAATGTTGCTTCAACGGCAAGAAAGAAAGTCTTTTTTGCATCAAATTGTGACTGGCCATGAAAAGTGGATTTATTTTGAGAATCCCAAATGCATAAAATCATGGGTTGATCCAGGTGAACCATCAACATCGACTGCAAGGCAAAATCGCTTTGGAAAGAAGACAATGCTCTGTGCTTGGTGGGATCAGGAAGGTGTGGTGTATTATGAGCTTTTAAAACCAGGTGAAACCATTAATACTGATCGCTATCAACAACAAATAATTAATTTGAATCATGCTTTGATCGTGAAATGACCAGAATGTGCCAGAAGACACTGCAAAGTAATTTTGCTTCATGATGACGCACCATCACACACTTCAAAACCAGTTGAAGAGCCCTAACCGGTTTGGCTCAGTGGATAGAGCATCGGCCTGTGGACTCAAGGGTCCCAGGTTTGATTCTGGTCAAGGGCATGTACCTTGGTTGTGGGCACATCCCCAGTAGGGGGTGTGCAGGAGGCAGCTGATTGATTTTCTCTCTCATCAATGTTTCTAACTCTCTCTTCCTCTCCCTTCCTCTCTGTAAAAAATTAATAAAATATATAAAAAACAACAACAACAAAAAACACCAGTTGAAGACATGTTAAAAGATCTTGCCTGGGAAATATTAACTGTCCACCCCCCTGCCTGCCATTATATTCACCAGACCTTGCTCCTTCAGATTACCACTTGTTCCAATGGTTGGCACATGCACTTTGTAAGTAGCACTTCACAACATACGAAGAAGTGGAAAATTGGGTCTCTGAATGGTTTGCCTCAAAGCAAGAAAAGTTCTATTGGGACAGTATCCACAAAATACCTGCAAGATGAGGGAAATGTGTAGCTAGCAATGGACATTACTTTGAATAAAACACTTTTGATGTTTCTCTTGAAATTATTGTGTTTTCTTTGATTACAAAATCTGCCATTATTAACCGGTACACCTAGTATGTTTTTATTATGATAGCTAGGTTTAAGTCAACTATCTTGTAATTTGTTATTCATCCATCTTTGCTTTGTTCTCTTCTTCCATCTTTCCTTCATTATTCCACATTAATCAAGCATTTTTTTAGTATTTCATTCTATTTTATCTATCAGAATTTTTGCTATAACTCTGTTTCATTTATTTAGTGATTTCTCTATGAATTATAGTTTACATTTTAGCTTATTCAGTGAACCTTAATATTATGAAATTTCAGGTTTGAAGAACCCTAGAACAGTATTACATATCTATTTAAATCCTCCCACTCCTTAGAGCTATTGCCATATATTTTACATTTGTATATATTATAAACAAGAGTACATTATCATTTAAGCATTATATAAGCAATTTAAAAAAATAGATTGAAACTCATAGTGTTGAATGTTATTACCAATCTGCAATCCTTTATTTAATTTAATTTATTTATTTTTATTGATTCCAGAGATGAAAGGAGATGGAGAAAGAGAAACATCAATGATGAGAGAGAATCATTGATCCACTGCCTCCTGCATGCCCTCCACTGGGGATCAGGCCCAAGGGAATACTAGAACCATGACCTTGTGGTTCATAGGTTTTCATAGGTCGACATTCAACCACTGAGCCATGCCAGCCGGGTCCAATATGCAATTCGTAATTACTTCCGGTAGACCTGACTTCAAAACTGCTACCATTTCTCTTCAGTATGAAATAACCTATGCTGTGAGTGTGCTGGTTGCAAAATTATGTTTAATTTCAGATAAAAACTTCATTAAAAAAAAATGCTTGAAGGAAACAGAATTTTGGATTAGCCATTTTCCCCCTTGCTCTTTAAAGGTATCATTCCATCATCTTCTGATATACAAGGTTTTCTAGGAGATAGCAACATCTGATTCTTCCCTTTCCCTTATACTTATTATGTATTTTTATTGTTATTTTTTTCTTCTTTTTAAAACTTTTATCTTTATTTTTCAAAGTATTAACAGATACTTATTTTCCCCATTGACCCCACAATATTGTCTTTATCCATGGACTATGGATATACATATAAATTCCCTGGTTAACCTCTCTCCACCTACCCCCCCCCCCCCCCCAAACCTCTTCCTTCTTTTTTCTTTTATTCTTGATTATTTTTAAAGATTGGTGGGGCCTCTTTTTTTTTTTTTTTTCCTGCCTTTCATTTTGATGAGCTTATGTATCAGTTTTTAGGTATTTTTAATACTTGAGGCTTAACAAGCTTTCTGGCTATCTGTGAATTAGGTTCACTTCAATTTGAAAATATTTGGTTTATTTCTATGCACACACACAAGCATATTATGACTCATTCTTGTGAAGTCAACTAAGTAGGCTACATAAAAATAAAATAAATATATCTATGATCCAGTAAAAAGTTAAGCATATTTGGAGGCCAAACACATTTATTAGATATCCCGAAGTGCTTATCTTGAAACTTGGCATTAGGTTAAATAGGAAAAAAAAACCTTATTGGTAGTTTTTAAACATAAATTTACATCTGGGTGTTCTTATAAAGCCAAGCAACAAATAAATTAATAACCTTTCTTCATGATGGCCTTAGAATGTTTCCACAGAAATTATTTCAATAATCATAAGTTCATAGTTAAAAATGAAAAAAAAACAAACATGAATGAGAGTCAGAAATATTAAATGAGAGTAAAATCAGACATGCAAACATTTTGGATATCTGATTTAGTAGACTCTGAATATACACTAATAAAAGAGAAACATGCAAATTGACCATACCTCTGCTACACCCACAGGTCACACCACCAGCCAATCAGGAGTAAGTATGCAAATTAACCCAACCAAGATGGCTGCGGCCACAGAGCGAGCAGGAGGCTTGGGTTTCCCCAGCAATGGGGAAGCCAAGCTTCCCACCCGCTCTGGCCATCCCTGGCCTCCGCTCAAGGCTACAAAGTTTCAATGATAAAAGATAAATAAATCCTAGATACTTGCTTCCAGCCAGCCCTTGCCTCTGCTCAAGGAGGTGCTGAAAAAAAGAAAAAAAGAAAAAAAGGAAAGGCTGGGTTCTTGGGTCGCTGGGGGGTGATCAGGCCAGGATGGGATGGCAGGGGCCATTGGGGATAAGCAGACCAGCAGGGGGGTCAGTTGGAGGTGATCAGGACAGCGGAGGGGGGGGGGGTAGTTTGGAGTGAGCAGGCCAGCAGGGGAGGCAGTTGGGGTGAGCAGGCTGGCATGGAGAGTGGTTAGGGGCAATCAGGCAGGCAGGCAGGCAGGTGAGCGGCTGGAGCCAGCAGTCCCGGATTGTGAGAGGGATGTCCGACTGCTGGTTTAGGCCCGATCCCTGTAAACCAGCAGTAGGACATCCTTTGAGGGGTCCCAGACTGGAGAGGGTGCAGGCCGGGCTGAGAGACACTCCCCCCCCCCCGCCCCCATGCACAAATTTCATGTACTAGGCCACTAGTATATAATAATTATGTGTAGAAGCAATAAATAAGGATAAGACTATTAGCTTAAGGCAAGAAACTTAAAAAATAAACACACACATTTTTGATAAGCCAAAGTGAAATTACTGAACTGAAAGATATTTCTGAATAACTTATCCAAAAGATAAATAGAAATTGCAGAACAGTTAATGCAGAAGTAGAAGGAGAGAAGGAATATGAAGAGAAAATAGGCTTTAATAAGAAGGAAGTAGTCTTACTGAAGTGGGGAATCAAAAAGTCAGAATTACAGACTGCCAGAACCATTGGGAAGCAAAGAAGACAACTATTTCATCATGGAAGGAACAAAAGAACAGGCCTTCCGAAAACCTGTGTACCCTCCCCTCAGTTTGTGATGCAGACAAGTGAGGTGAGAGTGCCACTCAGGGAACAAGACCGGGATATTTTAAAGCTAATTTTAGCAACTGCTTAACATTGGGAACCCAGATTTTAGAGTTTGAATCTTGAGAAGTTAGAGGTGTTTGCTTTAATCAGTCCACTGAAGTCTCAGACATGCCACAATAGAGATATAAGAACAATATCCTAATTCTAAGGTTTTCACCTTAGGAATATGGGTAAAATTGAAATCTGCCCTCCCTAACAAAATTTAAAACCAAGTTTCTACAAGGTCAAGGTTATTGTCAAGTAGTTTAATGAAATTCAACCTTCTGTAGGGGAAATTTAACTGAATCCAGATTCACCACATATTTCATCCACAATGTCCAATATACAACAAAAAGTTACTAGAAATTTTTAAACAATGACATAGTAAATAGAGAAAAAAAGTCAATAGGACCAGACTAAGAGATAAATCCAAATGGTATAATCAGCTTACACAAATGTTAAGGTAATTATAATAAAAATATTAAAGAACTTACAGAAAAAATGTTAAACATTGGAGGAAGAAATGGGAAAATTTGAGAGAGATTTTAAATCTCGTAGAATTAACCAAATGAAAATCTTAAGACTGAGACTATAATATTTGAAATTATACACTGATTGAATGGGGTCAACAATATTGGTAATAACAGAAGAATTAGTGAATTTGGAGATGTCAATATAAATATCTAAACCAATATAGATTGAAAAAATGAACAAAGTATCAGTGATCTGTGGGTAGCAAGTGGGCAGCTACATATGTAATTGAAATCCCAGAAGGAAAGGAAAGATAAAATAAGGCTGCAATTTTTCCAAATTCAATTAAAAATATTAAACAGATCTAAGAACTTTAGCAAACTCTAAATAGAATGAATATAAACAAATCTCAGAGATTTGTCACAATCAGCTAAAAAATCAATCATAAAGATAAAAATCTTAAAAATGCCAAATAAGAAACATTACGTGCCTAAAATAATAAGAATAACAATTTCTCACTGCAGCCAGAAGAAAATGTATTTGTTAACCTACAATAATACTAAATCTTGCAAAAATATCTTTTCAAAATATTGTTTTTAAATTTTCAATTAAAAGCTGAGATAAATTTTTGCCAGGGAAAAAGAACACGCTAAAAAATGCTAAAGGAAGTTTTTATCAACTGAATAAAATATTATTTTTATTTATTTATTTATTTTTAAAATATATTTTTATTGATTTCAGAGAGAAAAGAAGAGTGAGAGAGAGATAGAAACATCAATGATGAGAGAGAATTATTGATTGGCTGCCTCCTGCACACCCCCTACTTGGGATCAAGCCTGCAACCCGGGCAAATGCCCTTGACCAGAATCGAACCTGGGACTCTTCAGTCTGCAGGCTGATGCTCTATCCACTGAGCCAAATCAGCTAGGGCTGAATAAGATTATTTTTGATAGAAAGCTATGTCAGAAAGGATTTAAGAGTGGCAAAAATGGTAAAAATGTGTAAATATAACAGATTACATTTTGTTATATATTTAAAGTTTACTATAAATTGTTTTACTAAGAGCAAATCAAGAAAAAAAAAAGATGTGGTCAAACATGCATACATAGTAAGATTATTTTGTTATACTATAATAATGTAATTTTAAAACATGATAGTCCAATATTAACTATATTAAAACTTAATTTAAAAAGAAAGCCCAGAACAGGGAGCGTAAATGATCATTATTAGGATATCTCTATAACAACTAATATTTCATTTGCAAATTAATCACTATATTTTTATAATTTAAATCTACAAACACAATTATATAATGAAAGGCCAATCCTTTTAATTATTCTACATGTTTTATAAGATGCAATATTAAGAAATACACATATAAATAAAAATGCAATTGGTTTTTATTACATGTAGGTTAATTTGCTTTAAAATTTAATATCATTAATGAACAGAATGAATGTCCTTGGTTTTAAGTAATGTCTAATCCATAAAGTAGTTATCCTCCTCTATGCTAATAATAGAGGAATATGCAAATTGTCTGTTAAGGTATCATGTAATGACCAGAACAGCAGGCTGCGTCCCCGCCCCCTGCGCTGCCCTGGGTAGGAGCCCCAATCCTAGCCTACCTAAAATGTGGCTGTGTGCCATCTTATCAGTAAGAAAGGGACATTCCACACTTGCCTGGGGCATCTAACTCACTGGCCTAGAGAATCAGGGTTTCAGATAAGGGGACACAGCATTCTACTGCTATCTTGAGTTTGTAGTTTCCAAGGAAACAGCCAGAAGGGATGATAAATCCTCTGCAAATGACTCAGCCTGCGCCTATCTAAGTGGTGGCTTCACTTAAATTGAGCCTTTCCCTCAGTGAAGGACCCCAACCCTCCCTGGATCAGGCAGGTTCCTGTGGAGCACAATCTCCACGCAATACAACGGAGGCCCTAGTTTCATCCCTGGCGATCTCATGCGTGTTAGCTCCGGGCAGCGGGGAAAGAAGGGAAAAGGCATCACATGGAGCAGGTTGGGAAAGATCAGAAAATTTAAGCAGAGAAAAGTTAATTTGCCCAAGGTAAATGTAAATGGCAAACTGAGTCCACAGACCCAAGCCATGAATCATAGTGGATGGGAAGAAAGGATTTTTCTTTTCTTCTAATCACACTTTTACTGTAAGGTGACCAGACATCCCGCTTTTGGCGGGACAGTCCCGATTTTTAACAATTTGTCCCGCGTCCCGCGGCGTTTTAAAAAAGTCCCGATTTTTGGAAAGAATGCACGACAAGCTAGGGAACGGCGGGAGAACAGGAAGGGAATATACGGTTTTCGGCGGCCATGTGGCTATTTAGCCAGGATATGAGTTTTATATTATTTTTGTTAATTTTATAATGTTAAACTTTTAATAATAACAAATAATTGTTGAGAACTGATTATCGAGAACTGCTTATCAAAGTTCTCATTGTTGATCAGTTGTTAGAATTCGACCACCATTGTTTGGACTTAATGAACAATGGCGTTTTTTGGGATTGGCAACGACGAAAACATTTTGTAACTGTCTCTCAGACGATACACATCGTACTGCGTGATAGTAAGCTAGTTAAACAAGTGATGTCATTACAAATCAGCTATTCAGATAATTTAGGTAAGTAATTTATTTATTTATTTCATAAATACATAAATTTTCTTGAATTTAGCAGACAGTACTCGTATTATTTCTATTTTATAGTGGCGGCAAAAAGTCTAGCGCCGGCCTTGAAAGTGACACTTAGGACTTACGTTATGGCAAATTCATGACCTTTTAAACAACGACAGCAATCTACTAAAAAAAATTCACTCAAATGAGAAATATGCCAAAGAATAAAATAATACTATACATAAATTTTTATTTATTATATTTGTAAATTGTACTTATGTTGAAATTTAAAAAAATATATTACAATACTATTTTTGCGTTCTATGAAAATTTTTGTTCCTCCATATAGACCAAATTTTTAATCAAGAACCTCCCTTCCCCGACCCTTCCCCCTCCCCCCGTCAATGGTGTCCCACTTTACCAATGTTAAAATCTGGTCACCTTATTTTACTGGAGTATACTATACTTTTACTTACTTCAAAACAGGGATTGAATCACATTCTCCTAGATATGTTTGATTCTATTAAAAAGCCTAAAATATACAGTTCATCCTAAAAGAATGTATTAAATGCCTTCTCTGTCCGGGGAAATATGCAATTTGATCTAGCAATTTTGATAGATCTGCGTTATTCATCAGAAGGGAAACAAACCCCAATTAGAAATATTGATTAGGATACCTTTTGTGTATAGCCTATATAGTCTTTAAAGAATCATTCCTACTTTCTTGCAGAGGTAGTAGACTTCTGATGCTTGATGCAACTTCCATTCTTGTAAGTTTTATGACTCCTTTTGCCAGTTAAGTACTATTCTCTACTTTACTACTTCTTTCAAGTACATTTTTTTGTTTTTAACAGATCTCATAGAATGCAGGAAGAGTCCAGTTTTAAGTTGAATAAATTAGTGAATTATGAAAATCCACATTGGAGAAATAATTAGTTAACAACCTTGTTCTCACACCCACAGCAGTTTGTTTTCCATTTGTATAAATTATTTGGAGAATTCAAATCTTTACTCTCAATAGGGTGATTGACAAAATATCAGGCAGTTCAAGGTCAAAAGAGCAATGGGAGAGGGAAAAGAGAAAGCCAGTAGAGAATAAAAAAGTATTTCATATTTCTTAGGAAAACAAAAGTATGGTATAATAGATTTATTTTTCAATCATATGTATTAAACTCAATAGTTTCCATTGAAATTTTTGTCTTGTTCACATATTGTCATTTTTTGATGTATGTGAGTTGATTTATAAAAAAAAACAAACAAAAAACACAATTCAATGAATGGAACAGACTGACAACTGTCAGAGGGGAGGGGTTAGGGGGGAATGGATGAGAGAAAGTGAAGGGATTAGCCAAAGAACATATATGCATAATCCATAGACACCGACAACGTTGTGGTGATGGCCAGAGGAATGGGGGACAGGGCTGGGTAGAGGTGGACAAAGGGGAGGAGGGGAATGGGGACATCTGTAATAGTGTCAACAATAAAAATAATGTTTACAAAATTTAATGATTGAACTCTCAGCATGAAATAGTGAGCAAATACACTCAAATCTTGTCACTGTCCATAAAGCTTTCAAACAGACATTTCACTTGCCAATAACAGAACTGAATATAATTGCTTTCAACAGTGAAATAACATGCTTACTCTCTAGAACATTTCAGTTTTGTGTGTTGGTGGGCAGTGGGAAGAGGTGGTACTATTGCTAAATTGCTAACTATTATTACAAGGGAAGTTTTCCTAGGGCTCAGAGTAGAATAAGTCAATCAACAAACAGTATTTATGATAATTTATCCACTAGTACTAAACTTAATATTCCTCCTAGGGTTAATGTTGCATTAACTTCATTGTGAATTAACTTTAAATCCCTTATTGAGTTATGGGTCCACAAATGTCTTTTTTTGTTGTTGTTGGCCAGAGTCTATTTGTAAGATTCTTTAGATTGCATTAAATTTCCTGTGCTTCCTTCCAATAACGACATTGTTTCAGCTGTGAGAGCTTATTAGGAAATATATGATGCTTGCAGTTTTGCAGAAGTTGATTCCCCCCTGTGGAATAATCTTCATTCTAATTTGACTGTAAAATTCGCATAAATTATTTCAATCTCATTTTAGACTGAGACATATTTCATTGATTGGCAATAGCTTTAAATTACTTTTTATTGTGATTGTAATGTTTTCTTGTCAAATAGCAGGAAACAGTAAATTACAGAGCAATTTAACAGGTGGAAGTATACACAAGCAAAAATGGTTAGAAACAAAGATAAACCATTAAAACAAATTGCAGTCTGAACATATCTAATCAGTTCTTCCTTGTCTATGGCTTAAGAAATCAATTCTTTTTTCCCACAGAGTTTAATTAATCTGGAATCCTGATGTATGCAAAATAAAACCTGTATATTTTTTGAATCGTGGAATCATAAAATTAGAATGCAACAAAATGTGTCTGATGGCATTTATTTGGGGCTAAGAATGCTTTGATTTGAATATCAGAAATGCGATACATAGTGAAGGACCAGCACAAAACTACAAACCAGTAAACATATCTTGGCCTTAAATGAGCTTTCCTACTACACACAGACAAAATGATATAATCACTCTCAATAAAAGAGAAGTGGGTCATGCACAAGACATATAATAGCATTGAGAGATTGTTAGTCTAAGGCTTTCATGAAATGTGTCACACTTCAGATGGAAGCTCTCAGGGATTCCTAATGGGCTCTAATTGGAAGTGAAAATTTATGAAAATCAGTCTTCTTTCCTAGGAAAGCTGAATTGGCAAAACCTCCTAGTGGTCTGAGCGGCACTGCTATTTCACTTGAGGACTCCATTTCTAAGCCTTACACAGATCCACTATAGTGTCCTTAGAAGGTACTTTGACTTCCCCAGAATCCAGTGACATAATAAGAGGAAAACATCATTTTGGAGATTTTCAAAAACCATTTAGTCACAGACCTGACTTTTAGAAATTTTGATTTATTAAAATTTCCTAAATTGATTACTGAAATTGGCAATACTTTTCACAATATAACTAAATCAGTGGGGGAAAAATGCAGAAACTCAAAACAATGATATGTCAAATAAATGACACAGCCTTTCATTTTGTAACATGTTGAATGCTTTTGTGTATATGATATGTGGCTAAATACGTGTATTTCTGTATCTTATAAAGTAAATTTTATGTTATTCAGTTTAATTTAATATGACATTTTACCAGTAGAACATTATATAACACTAGAGGCCCATTGCACGAAGATTCATGCAATAGGCTTTCCTTCCCCTGGCTGCCAGCACAGGTTTTCCTCCGGCACCAGGGACCTGGGCCGCAGCAGAGCCAAGCCTTTAGCCTTCAGGCTTGGCTCCGGCTGCAGCAGGGCCTTCAGTCTTCAGTCTTCAGTCTTCGCTGGGGCGGAGCCTTCAGTCTTTGCTTCGTGCCTGCATATGCAAATTTACCTGCCATCTTTGTTGGGTTCATTTGCATACTCACTCCTGATTGGCTGGTGGGTGTCACAGAGGTATGGTCAATTTGTAACTTTCTCTTTTATTAGTGTAGATATTGGCATTAAAATAAATTTACTCAATGATTTTCTCAAGGAGGTAATGAAATATGGTAGAAAAAAACATGAATTTATGACCCAAAAAGGCCTAGATTTAGTCCTGGGTTCTAGTATATACTTTTTATATAAATTTGTCCCTAAATTTTTTTCATAAATATAAATAGATAAGATTAGACCTATTTTCAGTTATGGAATGAAGATTAAATATATGTTTAGAGTTGTCTTAAACCTTTCCTGAAATAAATAATGTCATAAGTTGTTTAGAATAGGCTCAATACATTTTAAATTTAATTTCATTTAAACTAAGCTATTAACTTGTAGGATGCAACCTTATGTCCCACTACAAATGGAAAATAAACAATGACACTATCATTTTAAAATAGTCCAATATGGTATTTGTTTTGGAGTCATTAGCTTCTACTTGCTTTGAAATGTCAAATCTCTCTTTTCTGAGAGATTTGACATTTCTTATGTCTTCAATTTCTTCTTTTTTTTTTTTTTTTACAAATAATTCTTTATTGTTGAAAGTATTACATATGTCCCCTTTTCTCCCCCATTGATCCCCTACAGCCTGCCCCCGCCCCAGGCCTTCAGCACCTTATTGTCTGAGTCCATGGGTTATGCATATATGCATACAAGCTCTTTGGTTGATTACCTCCCACCTACCCACCTTCCCCAGCCTTCCTTCTGAATTTTCATACTCTGTTCCATGCTTCCATGTCTCTGGATCCACTCTGTTCATCATTTTATTTTGTTACTTAGATTCCACATATGAGTGTGATCATGTGATACTTGTCTTTCTCTGACTGACGTATTTCACTTAGCATGATACTCTCCAAGTCCCTTCATGCTGTCTCAAAGGGTAAGAGATTCTTCTTTTTTACTGCTGCATAGTATTCCATGGTATAAATGTACCACCGCTTTTTTATCCACTCATCTACTGGTGGGCACTTGGGCTGTTTACAGATCTTAGCTATTGTAAATTGTGCTGCTATGAACATAGGAGTGCATAAATTCTTTCTGATTGGTGCTTCAGGTTTCTTAGGATATATTCTTAGAATTGGGGTCACGGGGTCAAATGTCAGTTCCATATTTACTTTTTTTAGGAAAATCCATACTGTTTTTCATAATGAGTGCACTAGAGTGCATTCCCACCAGCAGTGTACTAGGGTTCCTTTTTTTCCACATCCTCGCCAACACTTGTCATTTATTGCTTTGTTGATGGTAGCCATTGTTGTTTTAATTTGCATTTCTCTGATGATCATTGACTTTGAGCATTTTTTAATATGTCTCTGGGCCATCTGTATGTCCTCTTTGGAGAAGTGTCTATATAGGTCCTTTGTCCTTTTTTTAACTGGATTGTTTGTCTTTATTTTGTTAAGTTGTATGAGTTCCTTATATATTTTGGATATTAACCCTTTATCATATGTATCATTGCCAAGTATGTTCTCCCATACAGTGGTCTCTCTTTTCATTTTGTTGATAGTTCTTTTGCTGTGCAGAACCTTTTTATTTTGATGTAGCTCAATTTATTTATTTTTTCCTTAGTTTACTTTGTCTTATGAAATGTATCTTAAACATATTGCTTTGAGAGATGACTGAGATTTTTCTGCGTATAGTTTCTTCTAGGATTTTTATAGTTTCACAACTTACATTTAAATGTTTTATCCATTTTGAGTTTATTCTTGTGTATGGTATAATTCAGTGGTCTAGTTTCATTTTTTGTGTGTGTATCTGTTCAATTTTTTTAACACCATTTATTGAAGAGATTCTCTTGACTCCATTGTATGTTCTTGCCTCCTTTGTCAAATATTAATTGAGCATAATGGCTTGGGTCAATTTCTGGGGTCTCTGCTCTGTTCCACTCATCTATATGCCTGTTAATGTGCCAGTATCAGGCTGTTTTGATTACAGTGGCTTTGTAGTATAACTTGAAATCTGGTATTGTGTTCCTCCAACTTTGTTTTTCTTTCTCAAAATTGCTATGGCTATTTGGGGTCTTTTTTTGATTCTATATAAATTTTTGGAGTATTTTTTCTAGCTCTGTGAAATACGCTGTTGGTTTTATAATAGGATATATTCTTCCACTTGTTTATATCTTCTTCTGTCTCTTTTTTCAATATCCTGTAGTTTTCTGAGTGTAGGTCTTTTGCCTCATTGATTAAGTTTATTCCTAAATATTTTAATTTTTCTGTTGCAATGGTAAATGAGATTGTTTTTTTAGTTTCTCTTTCTGTGAGTTCATTATTGGAGTGTTAAAAAGCTATCAATTTTTGGGTGTTGATTTTGCATACTGCTACTTTGCTAAATTCATTTATTAAATCTAGTAGTTTTTTGGTGGAGTCTTTAGGGTTTTCTATGTATAATATCATATTGTCTACAAATAAAGAAAGTTTTACTTCCTACTTTCCAATTTGGATGCCTTTTATTTCTTCTTGTCTGATCTCTGTGACTAGGAATTCCAGTACTATGTTGAATAAGAGTGGTGAAAGCAGACATCCCTGTCTTGTTCCTGTTCTTAGGGAAAATGCTTTTAGTTTTTGCCCATTGAGTATGATGTTGGCTGTAGGTTTGTCTTATATGGCTTTTATCATGTAGAAATAGGTTCCCTGTTTCCCACTTTGCTGACAGTTTTTATCAAGAATGGGTGTTAGATTTTGTGGAATGCTTTTTCTGCCTCTATTGATATGATCATGTGATTTTTGTCTTTCAATTTGTTCATGTGATGTATCACATCTATTGATTTGCAAATATTGTACCAGTCTTGCATCCCTGGAATAAATTTCACTTGGTAATGTTGTGTGATTTTTTAATATATTGCTAGATCCAATTTGCTAATATTTTGTTGAGGATTTTAGCATCTATGTTCACCAGGGATATTGGCCTATAATTCTCTTTCATTGTATTGTCTTTATCTGGTTTTGGAATTAGGATAATGCTGGCCTCATAAAAAGAGTTTGGAAGTGTTCCTTCCTCTTAGATTTTTTGAAATAGTTTTTGGAGTATAGGTGTTAGTTCTTTGAATGTTTGGTAAAATCCCCTGTGAAGCCATCTGGACCTGGGCTCTTGTTTACTGGGAGGTTTTTTTGTTTTTTTTTATTACTGTGTCTATTTCATCAGTTGTTATTTGCCTATTCAGGTTTTCTGATTCCTCCTGATTCAGTTTTGGGAGATTGTATTTTTCTAGGAATTTTTCTATTTTATCTACATTGTCCAGATTGTTGGCATATAAGTTGTTCATAGTATTTTCTTACAATCCTTTGTATTTCTGTGGTGTCAGTGGTTACTTTTCCACTTTCGCTTCCGATTTTATTTATTTAGGTCCTCTCTCTTTGTTTCTTGATGGGTGTGGCTAAGGCTTCATCAATGTTGTTTCCTTTAAAGAACTAGCTCTCAGTTTCATTGATTTTTGTAATGTTTTTTTAGTCTCTACATTATTTATTTCTGCTCTAATCTTTATTATTCCCTTTCTCCTACTTTCTCTGGTCTTTTCTTATTGTTCTCTTTCTAGTTCTTTAGGTTGTAGGGTTAAATAGTTTATTGCTGATATTTCTTGTTTTTAAGGAAGTCCTGAAGAGCTATGAACTTCCCTCTTAGGATTGCTTTTGCTGTGTCCCAGAGATTTCAGGTTGTTGTGTGTTCATTTTCATTTGTTTCCAGGAAGTTTTTTATTTTTTTCTTGATCTTGTTGGTAACCATTCATTGTTTAATAAGATGCAAATTAGCCTCCATGTGTTTGAATATTTTGGGGTGTTTTTACTATATTTGATTTCTAATTTCATTCCACTGTGATCTGAGAAGATGCTTGATATGATTTCAATTTTCTTGAACTTATAGAGACTTGTTTTGTGTCCTATTATGTGATCTATATTTGTGAATGATCCATGTGAACTTGAGAAGAATGTATATTCTGCTGCTTTTGGGTGAAATGTTCTATAAATGTCAATTAAATCCATCTAATCCAGTGTACCCTTTAGAATTACTGTTTCCTTGTTAATTTTTTGTCTGGAAGTTCTATTGAGTGAAGACAGTTGGGTGCTAAAGTCCCCTACTATGACTGTGTTGTTGTCAAACTCTCTGCTAAAGTATTCTAGAAGGTTTGTGTTTTTTTTTTAATATGTATTTTTAGGTGCTCCCTTATTGTATATATATATATGTTTACCAGGGTTATATACTCTTGTTTTATAAATTCCTTTAGTATTATGTAGTGACCTTTGTTGTCTCATAATGGCCTTCATTTTGAAGTCTATATTGCCGGATATAAGTATTGCTACGCCAGCTTTTCTTTTCTTTTCCATTTTCATGGAAATATTTTTTCCATCCCTTCACTCTCATCCTGTGTGTGTCTTTTGTTCTGAGGTGGGTCTCTTGTAGACAGCATATAGTTGGTTCATGGTTTTGTATCCATGCAGCTACCCTATGCCTTTTGATTACAGAATTTAATCCATTGACATTTAGGGTTATTATTGATAGGTACTTATTTATTGCCATTTTAATTCTGTATGGCTAGGTTTATCTCTGTTTCTTTTCATTACAACAGTTCCTTTAGCATTTCTTGTAATTCTGGCATGGTGCTCATGTATTACTTTAGCCTTTTTGTGTCTGGGAAGCTCTTTATTTGACCCTCTATTTTGAATAATATCCTTGCTGAATATAGTAATCTTGGTTTCAGATCCTTGCTTTCCATTATCTTGGGTACATCATGCCATTCCCTTCTGGCCTGTAGTGTTTCTGATGAGAAATCAGGTGTCAGCCTTATGGGAGCTCCTTTGTAGGTAACAGGGTATATACCTGTTTGGGTTCTTCTTGCTTGGGGTTCTCTGTGCCTCCTGAACTTGTGTAACATTTTTTTTTTTTTTTTTTACCAGGTTAGGGAAGTTTTCTGCCATTATTTCTTCAAACACATTTTCTATTCCTTTCTCCCTTTCTGCCTCTTCTGTCGTTCCACTGCTCCCTTAAACTGTCCTGTTTTTAAATTGTTCTTTCTTTCTGGTTCTCTAATTGAGTGATTTATTCAACACTATCTTCTAATGCACTGATTCAATCCTCAGCTTCCCCTAATCTTCTGTGTATTCCTTCCAATGTGTTCTTTGTATTATGTCATTCTTTATTTCTGACTGTTTTTTCCCCCATATTTACTATATCTTTTCTCATGCTGTTGAGCATCTTTACCATCATTACTCTGAACTCTGTTTCAGATACATTTCTTATCTATACTTCATTTATCTCTTCTTCTGGAGAATTTTCTTGTTCTTTCATTTGGGGTTTGTTTCTTTGTCTCCTCATTTTGGCTGTTTGGTTTTGTGACTATGTATTAGGTAGATCCTCTACACCTCTTAATCTCTAGTGCAGGACAGCATCAAATGCTGTTTTTGATTAATTAGATCAGGCAAATACTCAGAGCCTCCAGAGACTGCCTCTGCCTATAGACTGATAGAATTCCAACTTGAATTGCCCCCAGACAATCGTCTTCAGATATGGGGAAATTTTTATTTTCAACAGAGTCAGGCAGTTGCTTCTGCCTAGAGGCTAATTGTTATTTTTAGTCTCTTACATGGCCTCAGGGCAAGGTGTTTTCCAATAAGGTGGGTAAACTGTCTTTCCCCCAGGCAAGGCAATGGTTGTTGTGAAAGATGTCTTTTGATGCCTAAACAAATGACTCAGCACAGAAAACCAGTGGTGTCTGCCTTCTGAGCTCTAACCATTGAGTCCCCAGTCCTGGCTTCTGCTCACACAGCTCCAGTACACTCTGCCCTCCCTCTGCTAGAGCACAAGATGGGTGGCTCCACATGGAATTTTGTGCATTGGCCCTTTAAGAGGGTGCCTGAATTTCAAGCCAGATGTTATGTGGGTACCCTTCCCAGTTCTGGTGCTATCTGCTGGGAGTCCCAGCTTAAGGATTAGATCCCAGTGTTCTCAGTGGCAACCCCCACAGCTGAGATATATCTCCAGAACTTTAGTTGCTGTTTGTGGGCAACCAGCCCTTTCACGCCTCTGCCCCTCCTACCAGTCTCTATGGGTCTCCACTTTCAGTACTTGAGTATCAGGGTTCTCTCCAGCAAGTCTTCCATTGATTATCAGGAATTATTTCTGTATTTTAGTTGATATTCCAGTTTGTTCCTGGGAGCATGTCTATGCAGCATCCACTTACTCTGCCGCCATTTTTAATCTGCTTATGCCTTCAATTTAATTGCAACAACAAAATATAGTTTCAACTCCTTGTATCTTCCTTATTTAGGTCTAAAAACCCCTTTGCAGTTAACTTGTTTCACTTATAGATTGTATACCCGCTATTTTTTTTCAATGAATATCTGCATTCTCAATAAACTTTTTTGTTTCAATAACAAATCAATAGTCTTATTTAACTTTTAAGATATTCTTTGAATAAGTTTAAAATGAAAATTACACTCAACATATGAAACACCGACAATGCTTGTAAGTCAATAGAAGTGTCTATAATATGAGAGTTAAGGCCAAATTGATGCCTGCATAGGCCATGAAAACTGAGTCATGAATGCTATCTAGCCAATAGCAAATATATAATGCAATTAACTACAAGTTTCAATTCAATTTTGAAGATGATACATATGAAATACTTTGAATCTTAAAATGGATGACATACAGTATTACTGTTTGCAGGACATTTAACACATGTAATATAAGTTACATAAGTACATATTTTACTGATGTGCTTTTTTAAAAAACTAAATCCATGGAATACTTGTTATTTTTGCTAAATACCATCCTTGGCAAGAAGCGTAATAAGAACTAACAAGCATAGTTTAAGGGGCAGTTTAGTATCGTGGTAAAGTATATAGATTCTGAAGCCAAAGTCCTTGGTTCAAACCCTGCATAAATCATGACAATATTTTGTTTAGAAAATTATAGCTAATTTTTGTTTATAAAGACTAGAGCAATATCTGGGGAACGAGGACACCTGAATTCTAGACTCAGATCCTGGCCCTGAATCTGACCTCCAAAATGGGAGTGATAGTGTTTAGATCCGGATTACCGCATAAACTAAGATAACACCATAATTCTCAAAGTTGTTCAGATTGTACAACAAGGAGGAAGTCTGGGTGCTCTTTGAAGAGCACGACGATTAAAAATTTCCTGAGGTCACTTTAAAATGTACATTCAAGTACTCTTAGACCCCAGCCCTCAATTTAGAGATGGGCAACCTGAGAGCTCAAAAGTTTGAGCCATTTTATCAAGGTAACATGAATAGTTAGTTAGATATACAATATTTAACATCTGCAACTCAACACCTGTTAAGTTTGTTTTATGTTCTATAAACTCTTCTTGAAACAGAGCTTTGTCCTAACAGTAGATAAAATAAAATATTTCCTGTGACCTAGAGAGGCAATTAAAATGTTATCATGGTTGTAGCAATATGTTCTATCTCTTATTGAGTTCAAGTTTATCTCCAACTCAGTACATTCCCCAGAAAATGGACTTACCACTGGTTTCTATAATTGAGCTTCACTGTTGGTTCAGGCTATAACTTTTTTAATGGAGTACATGACCTAATTTCTCTATAATAGAAGTGTCAACCAAATTCACGATCAACAATGACAGATTGAAACACAAGCGTGTTATTGACACCAGTGAGAACTATATGTATTGTGCATGTGCGAGTCAATGTTTATTTTTAAACTTAGAGGCCCAGTGCATGAATTTGTGCACAGGTGGGGTCTGGCCAGTCTGCCCCAATCAAGGTGGGGAGGCCAAACAGGGGCAGGGCTTGCAGGTGGAGGGGCTGCATGCCAGCAGGGATAGGGGCCATGGGCAGTTGGCGGGCCGGCCCTGCCCCCTGGTCAAACTCCCAGTGGAACTCCCAGTCGAGGAGATAATTTGCATATTAGCCTTTTATTATATAGGATTGCCAGTGCACATCATATGTACCAGCCGGTCAGTCCGTCAGTCGTACAGTCGGACAGATGTATGATCGGTCACTTAGCCTTTTATATATATAGATTATGAGATAATTACCCTCTCCTTATAATTTACAATTGTTGATCCTATTCCTATCTTCCTAAAAAACATAGATTAAGTTAACTTCAACTCCATGTGGTTGTTCTTTAAATTTTTTAAAATTATATTTTTATTGATTTCAGAGAGGAAGGAGAGGGAGAGAGAGAGATAGAAACATCAAATGATGAGAGGGATTTATCGATTGGCCACCTCCTGCATGCCCCCCATTTAGGATTGGGTCCACAATGAGGATCGGGCCCACAACGTGGGCATGTGCCCTTGATTGGAATTGAACCTGGGACCTTTCATTCCAAATGTTGATGCTCTATCCACTGAGCAAAACCAGCTAAGGCTCTTTAAATGTTTTAAGACAACAACGAGATCTTCAATTTTTTCTTTGCCCCTCTAAGTAAATTAGACTTCATAATTATATAGACATCGATATAGACATAGACATAGACATAGACACAGATGATAGAAATTGAGATATATAGACTATACCTAGCAAAACTAGCCCCTGAAGTGCTCTTATTTGTCAAATTTCATCTCAAAATATGGTCTCAAAATATTCAATCAATATTTCATAAATTGCCTGAATAATTTAATATTCAGAGAAGGACAAAATAATTGGATAAATAAGACTCTATGGATTTATAATAGAAAATTGGAAAATTGATTTCAGATCATTACGTGTCTATAATTGTTTAAGAATCTTACATTTATTTGAAATTTCTCCTTATAACAAATAGGAAAGATAATCCTAATTATCTAAATACTTTTTAAAAATCTTTTTTGGTTGTGTAGGTGAATCCAGTGCATTTGTTCTAAGCTCATTCCTACTCTTCCCTGCACATTTTAGCTCTAACAAAAACCTTACTTGCTCTAAGGATACTGCTTTTGAAATTTGGTGTGTTTTTTCTCTCTCAGAGCCTCTGCACTGCTCTACTAGCTTTTCATTCAGATAGTCCCCCTTTTCTCTAAAAATTCTCAGCTGTAATCTTATATCATTCAACTTCCTCACATAGTTGCTACCATTGTGAACCAACTCTCATTTCTTCATTACTTTAGCTTCTGACATTCTGGCTGATTTTTTAGTAATTTATATAAATACCATAACTTCTCAATTCCTTAAAACGTGCTTTATCAATTATCTTATCCTTTACCCTTCTTCAGCTACTTCTTTCCACAGTCATACCCTAGAACTTATTACCAAAACCACAGTTCATTCAACATGTCAATTCCATGGATTTCAATGACCACCAGCTCCTATTTTTCATGCCAACACTTTGCACCTGGTTCCAACAATCTTTTTAATCCACTGAGATCTCCAATTTTTTGTTAAATCATCTCTCTTCTCTATATCCAACTTGAATTTAATAATCAAGCATTATAATCATTCTCTTGCATATACCTTACTTTTTTTTGACCCTCTATCACTTGACTGTTCTCAGCTGGAAAATAATACCCAAGTTTAATCCAATACTTTACATACTCCACACCTGTAACCATGCAGATAAATGTGGCTGAAGAAAACCACACAAGTGGTTTCAATTACATTTATAACTTAAACTTTAAATGAATCACATTTTGTGTGAATTCATGCTTTATGTCCATTCCAGTCACTCTCATTTTTCTAGGATAGGGGTTGCTAAATGTTTTCTTAAAGGGCCAGGTACTAAATATTTTTGGCTTGCAGGTCATACTGATTCTATTATAATTATTCACTATTGCCATTGAACTTGAAAGAGCCATATACAATATGTAAAAAACTGGCTACATTTTAGTAAAACTTGAAATAGACTGTTGGCCTGTGGGGTGTAGGTTGCCAAGTCCGGCCCTAAAAGACTATTTAATACCTATCCTCTCTCCTCAGATCTGTACTTTCTCTACCCTCTTACTTAATAGAAGACTTTGCTTTAACTTTACTGAGAAAATGAAAGATTTCAAAAGCAAACATCCATAGAACACCACCTTTATGTTTATTAACAGCATCTCCTTCCATATGTTCCTTCTTGTATTTATTCCCTGTTTCTTTATAAAGCCAATCCCTTCACTTATTGAAATGACCCATTCTCTCTCTAGTTCTTAATGATATCTATGAATTTCTTTCCTTGTTCTCATTTTACTTGATCTATCAATAGGTGATGCTAAAATTTATCATCCAAATGGAGACTTTATTGCGAATTTATTATCACTCATACAAAAACCTAAAGATAGACCCACATTTCTTTGGAAAAACTGGGATAAATGGGTAGCAGCCTGTCACTAAGTTAATCACTCCTTCCTGCTTGATATACTCTTTCTACTTGGCTTTCAGGACAAAACCCTCTACCTGATATCCCCCTACTTGACTCATCACTAATTTTCAGCTTACATTGCTGATGACCCCTCTTCTTCCCTATCTCAGGTCTTTAGTGCCACATGGCTAAGTCCTAGACCCTATTTCCTATATGCACCCTTACTCTTGTTGATCATACTCAGTATCATGAATTCCGATACCATAGATATCCAAATGATTCCCAAATTTATAACTCCACTACTATCCACCTTTATCTGGGCCACCATTATCTCTGACCTAAATAACTGATCTCAATGAATCTAACCTTGTGCTGCGGTGGTCTATGTTCAAACCAGCATCCTGAGTGATCCTTTTAAAAAAGAAATTAGGTCATGTACTCCCCTACTTTGAACCTTCCTTCAAGCAAAATAGAAGCCAGCTTTTCCTATGTTGTATTACTTCCCCAACTATATATTCATCTTGGCAACATGAGATTTTTTGCTATATTTGTTAACCTAAAAGGCATATAAAAGAGAAATCTAGCCTTATAGATTTGAAATTGGCTGTTTCTTCTGCCTTGGGTAGGCTTCCTAAAGATATTCCTACTGATTCTTTCATCACCTCCTCTAAATCTTTGCTCACATGTCTACTGGTCAACAAGGCTGAACTTGACTCAGTAATCACACACTTAATAAGTACTTATTCCATGGCTAGTATGCTCAGTGGTTAGAGTGATTTCTGGTCAAGGGCACATACCTGGGTTGAGGGTTTGTCCCTGGCCTTGGTTGGGGTGCAATTAGGAGGCAACCAATCAGTTTGGTTTGTCTTTCTTACATTATTGTTTTTCTCTCTCTTAGTTTCTTTCTCTTTCTCCCCACTCCCTTCCTTCCACTCTCTCTAAAAAGTCAATGCAAAAAATATCCTCATGTGAAGAATAACCAAAAAAAAAAAAAATTATTTACTTAATGAATTGGCCCTTAACTTAAAGAAGACCTTATTTTCATTATTTATGTAAGATATCATTAAATAGTTTTGTGTTATTCTTTAAATTTTTAATCTTACAAACTTAACTTATACTAAGTAAGTCTAAAAAAAAGCTGCTTCTTAAAGACAAATGAAATTTATATTCTCATTTGTATAAGATACCTATTCTGATTCTAGATGAGAAAATTTTTTTTTCTTTGTAATTCTTTATTGTTGAGAGTATTACAGATGTTCCACCTTTCTCCCCCATTGCCCCCTCCACTCAGATCCCACCTACCTCAGGCCTTTACCACCCTACTATTGGCTGTGTCCATGGGTAATGCAAGTATGCATATAAATTCTTCGGTTAATTTCTTCCTGCCCTCACCCTTTCCTCTGAGACTTGTCAGTATATCCTATGTTTCCATGCCTCTGGTTCTATTTTATTAAGTTTATTTTGTTCATTAGTTTACTTGTTCATTTATTTTGATTTTTAGATTCAATTGTTGATAGATATGTATTTATTGCCATTTTATTGTTCATATTTTTTATATTTTTTCTTTGTCTTCTTCTTCTTAAAGAAGACCCTTTTACATTTCATGTAAGACTGGTTTGGTGGTGATGAACTCCTTTAGCTTTTTCTTGTCTGAGAAAGCTCTTTATCTGACTTTCAATTCTAAATGTTAGCTTTGCTGGGTAGAGTAATCTTGGTTGTAGGTCTTTGCTTTTCATCACTTTGAACATTTCTTGCCACTCCCTTTTGTCCTGCAAACTTTTTGTTGAGAGAGCAACTGACAGTCATATGGGTGCTCCCTTGTAGGTAACTAAAATGCTTTTATCTTGCTGCTTTTAAGATTCATTCTTTGTCCTTAACCTTTGGCATTTTAATTATGATGTGTCTTGGTGTGGACCTCTGGATTCATCTTGTTTGGGACTCTCTGCTTCCTGTACTTGTAGGTCTATTTCTTTCACCAGGTAAGGGAAGTTTTCTGCCATTATTTTTTTCAAATAGGGCTGCCTCTCTTCTCCTTCCAGCACCCCCAAGATGCAAATGTTGGTACACTTGAAGTTCTCACAGAGGATCCTTACACTATCTTCATATGTTTTTATTATTTTTTGTTGTTCTTCTTCTGATTGGGTGATTTTTGCTTTCTCATGTTCCAAATCAGCGATTTGATTTTTGGTGTCCTCTACTCTACTGTTGATTCCCTGTAAATTATGATTCATTTCAGTTAGTGTATCCTTCATTTCTGATTGGTCCTTTTTCATGCCTTTGATGTTATCACTAATTTCCTTGACATTCTCATTAAGTTCCTTGATCATTCTTATAGCCATTTTAGCTGCTTCCCTGTGTTTGCTTCTATGTATTAGGTAGCACTGCTATGTCTCCTAGAATTGGTAGAGTGGCCTTGTATAGAAGGTATCCTGTAGGGCCCAGTAGCTTAGCTTCCTCAGTCACCTGTGCTGGGTACTCTAGGTGCACCCCTGTGTGGGCTATGTACACTCTCCAGTTGTAGTTGAGCCTTGATTGGTGTTGGTGTCACTGGGAGGGATTGACCCCCAGGCCAACTGGCTGTGCATACCAGCTGTGACTACAGTGGAAGAGCTGCTGTGCAGGAGATGCCCCCATGGAAAATAACTTGCTTCAGTGGGGCTTTGGTGCTCACTGAGCCAGCCACTTGAGTGTGCTGCTCGTGGATGTGGTAGGATTGTAATCTAGCATGGTCTGAAGCTAACCACCAGGTGGCTCTGAGGCCTCCCTGGTTGTGAAAAGTCAGCTACTGCCTGTCCCCTGCCTGGGGCCACCCAGCAAAAGCTACAGAGTGATCTTCATATGGCTGCTACTTGTGTTGGGGGTGGAGGTGCCCAGGAGAGGTTAAGCTGTAAACCAAAGCAGGCTGAATCTAGTGCCAGGCCTGAGGCCAGTTATCAAGAGGTATGAACCATGCTGATGCCAGCTGCTATTTGTTTGAGAGATTTTAGGAAAGTTTGAAGGCTAAGCCAGGACAGGCCATTCATATGGAAAAGCCACTGCAAATAGCGTGGGTGGGGCTGAAAATTGGGTGGGGCATGGAATCCAGGAGTCACCAGGGTGGAGTGAGCAGTGTGAGACAGTATAATGGAGACTCAGATATGGTGACTGCCTGTTGGCACTGTGGCAATGAAGGGCTCAGCAGAGGAACAATGGCCTCTGCCAGCACTTGTCTGGGGAAAAGCTGTCCCCCAGTTCTTGCTCTGATGCCAGACAATTTCGCTCATCCCCATATGTCCCTGGATTCTTTTAAGCTGCTGCCTCAGCACTGGAGCTCAGAGGGAGTGAGTCTGAGTAAGACCATGCATGGGCCTTTTAAGAGGAATTGCCTGGGACTCCAGCAGCCTCTGTCCTTCCCAGCCACAATTCCCACTGGTTTTTAAAGCCCAAAGTTATGGGGATTTCTCTTCCCCACACTGGTACCTGGGCTGAGGTGTCTGGTGTGGAACTGGGACCCCTTAATCTTCACGGGGGGCCTCTGCAGCCAAGATATTCCTCCCGATTAAAAAAATGCCACACGTGGGTTTTGAACCAGCCCATTCTGTGTCTCTGCCCCCCCACCCCCCTACCAGTCTCAATGTGCTTTATTCTTTAATTCTCTAGTTGTAGGGCTGCCATTCAGCCAGATTTCAGGCCATCCTGAATGATATTGTTCTGTATTTTAGTTGTAATTTTGATATGTATGGGAGGAGGTAAGTACTGCATTTACCTACATCACCATGTTTGCCCACCTTCTTCTCGGTGAGAACATTTTATTTTATTTTACTTATTTATTTTTTATTTTTATTTTTTTAAATATATTTTATTGATTTTTTACAGAGAGGAAGAGAGAGGGATAGAGAGTTAGAAACATCCATGAGAGAGAAACATCAATCAGCTGCCTCTTGCACACCCCCTACTGGGGATGTGCCCGCAACCAAGGTACATGCCCTTGACCGGAATCGAACCTGGGACCCTTGAGTCCGCAGGCCGGCGCTCTATCCACTGAGCCAAACCGGTTTCGGCTCGGTGAGAACATTTTAATTTCAAAAACAGATCTTATGCAACAAATGCATCTTGTTCTTAGAAATGACTACCTTAGGTGACCAAATTATTTTATTTTAGTTATGCTTCCATATATGGAAATCCTTTTTATAATATCTCCTTTTGAAACCAATTTATAAAGCAAATGAAGAAAAATAATCTCCTAACTATATATTCACATCTCATTTTTTAACCACAAGTTATACTACTCATTTTTATAACCCATCTTATTCTCTATATTTAAAACTACATCTGTTTTTACCTAATTTAAAATCTACCCTCGAGGCATAATTATTTGTCACTACTTAAGATGTTCAAAAGAATGGGTAAGAGATTTGGAAGTCAGTTCAAAAAATACATCTCTAGAAATAGCAACATCATTTGAATGCATTTGTAGAATTTGAATTTTAGAATGTTTCTTAAAATATCAGTAGCACAACTGTAGGATATACTGTGCATCTTTTACTGAGACGCAGATATAAGGGTCTTTAAAATATTCAATAGGACAACAGCAAGAATATCAAGCAGACTCTTTTAAAATACATGTAATAATAATATCATCACCATCAACACAACAACAAAAAGATACATTTGTTTCCTTTCTTTTGTTACATCTGAATTTTACTAGTACATGTGTATGTATGAGCAAGGGAATCATGTAACCTATTTATTTAATACACTAGAGGCCCGATGCACAAAAATTCCTGCAATACACAGGGACATTGAGAGTGTGTGTGTATGCTTGTGGTGGGGGGGGGGGCATCAGTTTATATATGTATGTTGGAATATCTGTGTATCTATAATAATAAAAGGGTAATATGCTAATTATACCGGACTTCCTTCCTGACGAAGCTGGGGCCAGAGGGAAGCCAGCCGGGTCCCAGGTGCCAGAGGGAAGCCGGTGCTGGCAGCTGGGGGAAGGAAGTCCTACTCTTGCAGGAATTTTTGTGCATCGGGCCTCCTACACACCCCCTACTGGCATGTAACCTTGATTGGAATCAAACCTGGGACAGAGTGTCACTCTGCAGGCTGCATTCTATCCACTGAGCCAAACCAGCTAGGGCTGTAATATTTATTTTAAATTTCTATTACTGACTCCTTAAAAATAGGCTTATAAAACTAGAATAGATTCTCTTTTGAATCCATAAAAGAAGTGTTTCCTATAAATGGAAATGGTTAGAATAGTTTATGAAAAAGTTATTCTTTAATTTTATTGTAAAAACACATTGAAAAAGCAATAAAATTTAGTAAACCATTTATATCTTAAAAGTTTTATTACCAGGAAATGTCAAGTGACAGTAATGATACTGAGGATAGAGTGAGAAAGTGTGATGATAAATCAAGACCAGATAAGTATTGATGACAGCAGACTTTTAAGCATTCACTATTGGTTTTTTACCACATTCTGAGGATATCAATGAAGGCTCTATGGTGATGGACTGCATAATGCTCAGTCACAAATGCTAATTAAAAAGAGCTATTTTTCAAATTCTATACATGTGAACTCATATGGTATCAGATTTTTTCCCATATTGTTCTAAAATATTGACATCAGTGAAATATTTGAAAGTTCAAAACTTTCCCAAATAGTTGACTGACAGTAATTTCTCTGCCAAATTCCAGTCAGAAAAATATTCTATTTGACATAACACACAAGTTAAAAAACAAAGTTTTTGTCTTATATACCTGTGAACAAAGGTAGAACAATTAGTATTAAGAATTAAAATCAGAAAAAAAACCAACAACACAAAGAAGCCCCATTCAACCTAATTTCTCCCACCATCCTGCCCAGAAACAGAAATTCCCACTATAGTCATGTGCTGCATAAGGATGTTTTGATCAATAACCACAAATGATGGTAATCCCCTAAGCTTGCACTGAAGGTAAAATATTTCTATTTCCTAGTGACATGGTAGCTGTGGTAACACCATAGCACAACAACACATTATGCTTTGTGTTTCAGCCTATTGATAGCACTGCTATGGGCTAGAAATGACTGGGGGTTACTCACCTGGGTCCCCAGTGAGCCTGCCTTTGTGATACCTTTATGGTTGCAAAACTCCCTTCAGCAATAATCATTAGAAAACTTTGAAGAAAAAGAGTGTATTACTTATGGGCTCTGGAGCTCACAAGATACACCTGGGGACACACAGAAAGTTCCAGGTAGAGAGAGCATATGCATGGGGCCCAGGTTCTCTTATTTTGCAGTAGAAGGTCAAATCTAGGGTTTTGCATTTAACAGGCTCACTTTTGACTGGTGAATTTAAAACATATAAACAGGAATTTAAAGAGGGGCAGAGAAACACACACAGAAAAATCAAGGAGTCCAAATAGTCAGTTACTTAAATCAACCAAGATCTCAAACTCTAAAACAAAGGAGCCTCATTAGAGAGAGGTGGCCTGGCTCTTTATCCAGTCTGTAGCTGGCAATGCCTTTATTGGAGAAGCCAGCTTTGATGTGAATGCCTTGGCAATCAGAACTTAAATCAGACACTTGCATTACAAAAAAAAACAAGTGCAAGTGCCTGACTGTCAGGGCCTACACCACAATTAAACAGGTGTCAGTGATGATGCTGGTGTAAACAAAATTGTGGTGATGCTGGGTATATAAAAATATAACATATAATTACAGTAATAGGCTAACCCATCTAGGTTTGTGTAAGTATACTCTATGGTCACACAATGATGAAATTGCCAAAGGATGCATTTCTCAGAACACATCCCCATCATTAGGAAGAACATGACAATTGTAAGATGAAGATAGTGACTTTATAGGAAATTTCAGAAAGGATAATTCATGAATACTCATGAGTATTATCTCATATCCTTAAAGTGATATATTTTAATGCTAATTATGAGGTTAGGAGACAGAAAGTCTGAGGCATGGATGTTAGATATCCAATAGGGGAGAGGAGATGGGGATGTGTACAACACTTTGATTAACTAAGAGGTAGTGTGGAATAATGAGCAAATGAAGAAATCTGGGAGACTTATTACTAAATCATATCAATTTAACATATTATATTTCCTATCAGAGTTGTCTAGATTGTTTTTTCTTCTTAGCTTTTTTATGTGATCAAGGTAAGTTGTCTAAGAATTCAAAACAATATATAAGTAATCTGTTTGAATGAATAATTAATTTTATCAATTTGATGGAGGAAAGATAAATATATAAAATTCAATTTTATATGTAGAGTCTATCCAAAAACAGACAATCATACAGATGGCCAATAGATATCTGAAAAAAATGCTCATGATCACTAACAATCAGAGAGATACAAATTAACACTACACTGAGGGCCCAGGCTGGTGTGTCTCCGTGGATAGAGCATCGGCCTGCAGGCTGAAGGGTCCTGGGTTCTATTCCAGTCAAGTGCACGTACCTTGGTTGCAGGCTCCTCCCCGGCCCAGGCTCTGGTTGGGGAGAGTGCAGGAAGCAACCCATCAATGTGTTTCTCTCACATCGATGTTTCTGTCTCTATTCCTCTCTTCCATTCTCTCTAAAAATCAATGGGAAAAATATCCTTGGGTAAGGATTAAACAAAGCAACAACAACAACAACAAAAAACTACATTGAGGTATCACCTCATACCTGTCAGAATGCCTCAGTAGATCTGATGGACTTAATTAACATCTTCAGAACATTTCATCCCAAAGCTACAGAATATACATTATTTTTGAGTGCACATGGGACATTTTCAAAGATAGACCATATATTGGGACACGGGCAAAATCTCTTCAGATTCAAGAAGACTGAAATCATATCAAGCATCTTCTCAGATCACAATGGCATACTATTAGAAATCAACTACAATAAAAACAATCAAAAATATTCAAACTCTTGGGGGCTAAATAACATGCTATTAAACAATGATTGAGTTACCAAAGAGATCAAAGAAGAAATAAACAGGAATTTAAAGAGGGGAAGAGAAACACACACACAGAAAAAACAACAACACAAATGACAATGAAAACATAATCCAAAATCTATGGGACACAGTGAAAGTAGTCCTAAGAGGGAAATTCATAGCATCATAGGCCTACCTATAAATCAAGAAAAACTGGTAATAAATTATCTAACTCTACGAGTTAAAAACTTAGAAAGAGAGAAACAAGAAAAGCCCAGAGTTAACAGAAGGAAGGAAATAATAAAGATCAGAGCAGAAAAAAAAATGACATAGAGACAAAAAAACACACAAAAACAAACAAAACACACACACACACACACACAAAACAACAACCAAAGGATCAATAAAACCAAGAGCAAATTCTTTGAAAGGATAAACAAGATTGATGAAAACTCTAGCCAGGCTCACCAAGAAGCAAAGAGAATGTACCAAAAAAAAGTCAGAAATGAAAGAGGCAAAATAACAACAGACCCCACAGAAATACAAAGGATTGTAAGAAAAATACGATGAACAACTTTATTCCAACAAACTGGTCAACCTAGAAGAAATAGACATATTCTTAGAAAAATATGACCTTCCAAAACTCAATCAGGAAAAATTTAAAAATCTGAATAGGCCGATAACTAGGAGGAAATTGAAGCAGTCATCAAAAACTTTCAGCTGACAAAAGCCCTGGGCCAGACAGCTTCACAGAGGAGTTTTACCAAACATTCAAAAAAGAACTAAAACCTACCCTCCTAAGACTTTTCCAAAAAATTCAAGAGGAAGGTACACTTCCAAGTTTTTTTCTAAGAAGCCAGCATTACCCTAATTCCAAAACCAGATAAAGACACTACAAAGAAAGAGAATTACAGGCCAATATCCCTCATGAACATAGATGATAAAATTCTCAACAAAATTTAGCAAATCGGATCCAATTTATATTAGAAAGATTATACACCATGACTAAGTGGGATTTATTCTGGGGATGCAAGGATGATACAGTATCTGCAAATCAATGAAGGTGATATATCACATAGACAAATTGAGAGATAAAAACCACATAGTCATATCAATTGATCCAGAAAAGCATTTGACAAAAGCCAACACCCTTTCTTGATAAAAACTCTCAGCAAAGTGGGAATACAGGAATCATACCTCAATATAATAAAAGCCATATTTGACAAACCTACAGCCAATATCATATACTCAATGGGCAAAAACTAAAACCATTTCCCCTAAGAATAGGAACAAGACAGGAATGCCCATTTTCACCACTCCTGTTTGACATAGTACTGGAGGAGCTAGCCATAGTGATCAGACAAGAAGAAGAAATAAAAGGCATCCAAATTAGAAAAGAACTAAAACTGTCATCATTTGCAGATAACATGATATTCTACATAGAATACTCTAAAGACTACATAAAAAAACTACTAGACTTAATAAAAGAATTTGGCAATGTAGCAGGATACAAAATTAATACCCAAAACTCTAAGGCTTTTTTTTATACCAATAATGAACTCACAGAAAGAGAAACTAAAAAAAAAAAAAAAAAAAAAAAAAAAAACAACAACAACAAAAAAAATCCCATTTACCATTATAACAAAAAAATCAAAATACTTAGGAATAAACTTAACTAAAGAGGTAAAAGACCTGTACTCAGAAAACTACAGGACATTGAAAAAAGAGATAGAGGAAGACATAAACAAATGGAAGAATAGACCACCAACTTACACCATACACAAAAATAAACTCAAAATGGGTAAAGGACTTAAATGTAAGACAGGAAACCATAAAAATCTTAGAAAAATCCACAGGCAGCAAAATATCAGACATATGTCATAGCAATATCTTTACTGATACAGGTCCTAGGGCAATGGAAACTAAGGAGAAAATAAACAAATAGGACTACATCAAAATAAAAAGCTTCTGCACAGCAAAAGAAACCATCAACAAAACAACAAGAAAGCCCACTGCATGAGAGAACATATTTTCCAATGTTATATTGATAAGGATCTAACCTCCAAATTTTATAGGGAATTCATACATCTTAACAAAAGGAAGATAAACAATCTAGTAAAAAATGGGCAAAGGAGCTAAATAGACACTTTTCAAAATGGACATACAGAAGGCCAAGAGATACTAGTATCTGAAAACATGCTCAGTCACCAGTCATCAGCGAGATGTGAATCAAAGCAACAATGTGGTACCATCTCACACCTGTCAGAATGGTTATCATCAACAAATCAACAAACGATAAGTACTGGCAAGGATGTGGAGAAAAAGGAACTCTCTTGCACTGCTGGTGGGAATGCAGACTGGTACAGCCACTGTGGAAAACAGTATGGAGTTTCCTCAAAAAATTAAAACTGGAACTTCCATTTGACCCAGGAATCCCACTTCCAGGAATATATCTCAAGAAATCAGAAACACCAATCAGAAAGGACATATGCACCCCTATGTTCATAGCAGTGTTATTTATAATAGCCAAGATCCAGAAACAGCCCAAGTGACCATCAGTAGTTGAATACTATACAATTGAATACTACATGGCTGTAAAAAAGCCCAGCTAGTGTGACTCAGTGGTTGAGCATCAACCTATGGACCAGGAGGTCAAGGTTCAATTCCCAGTCAGGGCACATGCCAGGGTACCAGGCTCAATCCTCAGTGGGGACATGTAGGAGGCAGCCAATCATGATTTTCTTTCATCATTGATGTTTCTATCTCTCTCCCCCTTCCTCTTTGATATATATATATATATATATATATATATATATATATATATATATATATATATATATATGAAATCTTACCCTTTGTGACTGCATGTATGGACTGGAGATTATTATGCTAAGAGAAATAAGCCAGTCAGAGAAAGACAAATACCATATGATTTCACTAATATGTGGAATCTAATGAGCAAAATAAACTGACTAACAAAATGGAACTAGAAGCCTGGATACATGAAACAGACTGGCAGGTGCCAGAGGGGGTGACTGGATAAAGTTGAAGGGATTAGCTAAAGAACATATAACCCATGGACATGTACAATAGTGGTGAAGGCCAAAAGACAGGGAGGTGGTGGGAGGTTGGGGTGGGCAAAGGGGGTGACTTAGGGGAAGTCTGCAATAATGTCAACATTAAAATTTTTAATTGAAAAAACAGACAATACAATTTTTAAAAAGATGCCATTTTAAATACACAAGAAAATTAAAATACAAAAGAATAAACCTAACTCACCAAAGAAGAAATAAACTAAACATAGACCAAATACATTGTTCAAAGAAATTAGAAAACACTTAAATAAATTAATGTCATTTTGACCTGTTTTTTCTTCACATGCAATTGATTATCTTTATTTTTAATCCACATCAACTCTCAGTATGATGGCACTTCCTGCAACACTGTCAGATGTTTGCCCAAAGAGCTCAGAGCTTGCTTTGTATAGGTGCAAGGAAAGCTACACCTGTAGAAAACACATCCATGAGGTACAGCATTTTCAAAAGAGGTTGGAGATATAAATACTCCAATTACCTTCATTTTGATTGGACATTTCCTAAGTATTACCTATACTTTTGAGTAAAAATAAATTTTATAGGAATTCACTTGATAGAGAGTCTTTGTTCATTACTCAAAATACTGATGCTATGAAAATAATCAAAAAGCCAACAAATGAATATGTCAGGTAAATATGAGATAGGCATATATCATACATCACAAAATGTGACATATATATGAGTATTCTCCAGCCTTCAATAAAAGAAGAAGATAAAAAGAAAATCCTGTCATTTCCACAATCGAGATGAACCTGGAGGACATTATACTAAGTGAAATAAGCTAGATAGGGAAAGAGAAATTACTGCATGGTATCACTAATATGTGGAATCTAAAGCAAAACAAAGGCCCTGACTGGATAGTTCAGTTGGCTGGAGCATCCTCCCGATACACCAAGATTTTGGGTTCATCCCTGATCAGGGCACATAACAATCAACCAATGAATACATAAATTGGTAGAACAACAAATTGATGTATCTCTCTCTCTCCCGTCTTTCTCTAAAATTTATAAATTTTAAAATTTAAAATAAAACAAAAAAAGCAAGCAAACATGCAAAAGTAGAACTCATAGAAACAAAAGAGATTGCCAGGGCCTGGGGGTTGTTTGAGTTAGGAAGATGAGGGTAAAAGGACAGAAACTTTCTTATAGGATGAACAATTTCTAAAAATCTACTATAAAACATAGTGATTAGTTGATAACATTGCATTTTATAACTGAAATATTAAATAAAAATGTAAATATGTGAGATAATAAAGGTTTTAATTAACTTGATGGGGGAATTATTTCACAATACACAGGGTATCCCAAAAAATGTTTCCACACTTTAACAGCTGATAGCTCAATTTTGAAAGTGAAATGTATTTTATAAACACTGCCTTTATAGTTATACGAGAGGCCTGGTGCACAAAATTCGTGCACTGGGGGAGGCCTCAGCCCAGCCTGCACCCTCTCGCAGTCCAGGACCCCTCAGGGGATGTCCATGGGAACAGGCCTAAGCCAACAGTTGGAAATCCCTTTCGCAGTCCAGGACCCCTCGCTCCTTACCACCCACCTGCTCACTGCTCCTTACCACTCGGGCTCGCTGCTCCTTAGCACTGCATGGAAGCAGGAGAGGCTCCCGCCACTGCTACAGCACTCACCAGCCATGAGTCCTATCTTTCCATGTAGTTGTCTGTGGGTCAATTGCTCTTTTCCTTCGCATTTAGGGCGAGCAACATGTGAGGGCAGAGCATGCTGTTGTGGAATGCAGAGGGCTGCCCGGAGGTGAGGGGAGTGGCCGGGCCCACAGGGTGAGAGGTGGGCACAGAGGATGCTATCTCATCCAATTGTGGGATGGGCTGGCCGGCCTTCATCTGCCTGACCCCACCCAGGGAGGGACCGAGAAGGGTGTCTGCCTCTCCATTCTCCATCCTTCCATCTGTGACACCTGTCACCCTTGCCAGGCCTCCCCCAAAGTGAGTTCAGCTTAATCCCTGAATGTAAAAGGGCACGGGGGTGGGGGGGGGGCTGAGCCTTCACTCCAGTGCCTCCTGATTCCCAGCAATAAGACCTGGTCTCAGGACGGTTGCCACAGCTGCAAAACATAGATCTGTTTCAAGAAAAGTTGGGAGTGCAGACTTTCATATGAGCCTCTATTCCAAAAGGTGGCAGTTTATTCATATTGTGGCAAAGACACCTTCAAGAGCAACATAAGTGGGTAAAGTCAGGGCCAAACCAGGCCATTTCTTCATCCCATCTCTCTGAGACTTGTGGACAGAACCAAGTCTCAGCTCTTCGCAGGGCACTTCCAGAGTTTCTGTTTGTTTGTTTGTTTTTAAGCCTAAAGGACAGTAGTCTGTCTCCATTCTTATTCTTTGGGATTTTTTCATCGTCAGATAAAAGGATACGTACGTTGGGGCAATCCTCTCGAGATACAGTATTCCAGTTGCACCCATGTGACAACGACAGTGCCCCTCAGAGGGAGGGAGCCAACAGATGGGGAGCAGGGAATTCTGAAAACAAAAGCAAAGGTTCAGAACACGGAAGAAATCCTTGGTGTTCTGCTGAGAAACTTGGACTCCTTCCTTTGGGGTCATATGCTAGGCAGTCACTCAGAAATAACTTGGCATTGGCCAACTTATGGAATTCTCCCTTCTCTCCGTTCTCCTGAGCAGACCTCGGACATTGACTGTGGCATTCTCTTGGTCATCGTTTTTTTTTGTGTGTTTTTTTTCCCCAAAATGTTACAAAGTTTATATGAATACTAGTGGCCCGGTGCATGAAATTCATACACATTGAAAGGGAATTAATTAGAGGAAATATTTTAATATTGCTATTTGCCCTTTCTCTATAATAAAAGTGTGAGAGATAAAAGGAAATGAGTACAATGTATATGAAAATAATACATAATTTTATTAATAAATAAACAATAACAAAATGATATAACAACAACAACAAACTCATGATATAAAAACAGCATTGATGCAAATAATGACTGATAAAGTGATTAAACTTATTCTAATATCTCCCTGTATACCACATTAAGAGTGAAAACACTTTCAGAGTGCTTGACTAATTTCTCTTGGGATAAAGTATTTACAACTTTAATGTCACACGCTCTTTGAACTCCAAAGAAAGAAACATATAACTGACCATGTGCAAAAACGGGTTCAGGTAGGAATAGTCCTACTCTGTCTAGAGTTTGTCCTTGTGATTTATTAATAGTCATTGCAAATGCTGGCATCATGGGAAACTGTTGTCGAATTAATTTAAATGGGAGGCCAGTGTCAGATGGGGACAAATCAATTCTTGGAATCAGAACAATCTCTCCCTCTGCAGATCCTGTTAATACTTCAGCTTCAATAATGTTAGGTAGTAATCTTTTGATAATAAATCTAGTACCATTACAAAGACCCCATTTACTATTAAGATTTCTCAATAGCATGATGATTGCACCCACTTTCAATTTTAATTTATGACACGGCATTCCTGAAGGAGTAATACTATTAGGAAATTCAATGGGAAAATTTTCCTTTTCAGCATCATCTGTTGGGTCAATGGAATCATCACTCAAATAGGTATGAAAATCTCCATCAAGTATATCCAAAATGTCTTCATTTAATTTTTGAACATGCTCATTTTTAGGACAAAGAATCACATGTTTAGATATATTTTTAATATTATCTATAGATATACTATTTCCAAAGGTGGCTTCAATAATATATCCGTTACAAATCATTTCATGGGGGATTTCAATAATATCCATTCCTAAATGAAAACTGCTATCAAGTTTGTCATCTCCAAGTTTTACTAACCATTCACTATAAGCAGAATTCTCTGATCTCATATTTGTTTTAAGAGACAACTTTCTGAAACATCCCCAAGCATTTGGGGTGTACAGTTAGATCTTTGATGGCTGAAGTTATAGTCTGAAAGGCTGCCAACTATTCATCATTCAGAGAATTTATCAAAACCTCTGCCTGTTGTTGCTAGTACAATTCATCACATGTATTTGCATTCATTAATCAAGGAGAGTCCAGAAGTTTGAAATGTGAACATTTTATTACATGCAATGTGAATTTCGTTAAGGGCATGAGTTTCACAGTTTATACAGGCACCTTCTCTTCTGTGTAATTTCCAACAGAAATCTTCAATAAAATGAGATTTATTCTCATCCCATAATCTGTCTGCAGCAGAAGGACATCCAAACACACATATGTATGCAAAAAGTAGCCGTAGTTGTTTGGGCATATTAAGGATGATTGCATCGTCAATCGTATCTTTCCAGATAGTGTCGTCAAGTAATAATCCTTGGTGTTTAGCAGCTTCATGAAATGTATCATAAGTTACACCTCCAACAGTTCGCATATCCTCAAAACTTACCACACCTTTTACATGCAGAAGCAAAAGTCTAAGGTAATATCGTTCTGGTTCTCTAAAGCTCACAGTGAACAGTCTACCTAATACTTTATTCCCACCCTTTCGGCATTTTGTCCACAAAGAATTATTAAACACATAATGCTGTGGAATCTCCCAATAATAATAATTACATGCATTAGAGTCTTCTCTATTTAATAAGAACTAAGCCATCAAAGTTCAGTTATGTCTTTCAGCCCTATCTAAAACTTCAGCAAAATCATCAGCATGAAAATACAAATTCTCATCATTTGGCAAATGAATAGCTAATCTTGTGATTGCATGAGATTGGTCATGCATTCACATTCCAAAAAGTCTCCAAAAAGCCTCAGGAGCGCTCACATACCTGGAATCAATGAAGTCCTGTACTTCGTCATGATTGATAATATTTTTTTTTCAGAAATTTGAATATTTGCACAATCATGCATTTTTTAAATGTATTTAAATATATATTTGACACTTCTAATTGATGCACAGACTTCAACATTTATATGACAGTTATATTTGAGGCACAGATACAGGTTATAAGGGACAATCCAAGTATTATCAACAATTTTATTTCCAATAGACATGGTGCTACCAGATCTTTGTTTGTATTTTGGATATCCATCAGTATTTCCAATGGTCGCATTTTGAAATTCTTTTGGATATCCCTTTGAACATTTTCCATTTTCCATACATGGACTATTTGGATTTTATATTCCACATGGTCGGTCCATGTACCATATTTGATTTTACATTTTGAAAAAGTCGAAGACACTGGTCCTCATCTGGAATTTCTGCCTTAATTATACGGTCAATGTCATCTTCTGAATGTAATTTGGAATCACTATCTAATATCAATAATATGTGATCGTGAGGCAGTCTGCGTTTCTGAAATTCAATGACATGAATCTTAGCTATTACTTCGCCAAATAAATGGAATTTATATATATATATCATTTAAAAGAGCGTTCAGCTTAATATTAAAAACTCTGGCTAGCAAGTCAGATCTGTTTTCAACTTTTTGCCAGCATTGTAAATTGTTTGTAATATCTGCCCATTTGGGGTTGCATGTCATGGTTATAAATAAATCAGGCTTGCCATACTTCGTTACAATTGCCATAGCATCCTGATATCGCTGCTGCATATTTCTGGGACTACCCTAAAAAGATGATGGAAGTATTATCATTTTACCAATCGGCACATTGTCATTTTCAGATCTAGATTTGAGATAATCCATCAAACCACTATATCTTTCAACTCTCAACTTAGATTGGTTTGCTTTAATGAAATTTATCCGATTGGCCTCCATTTTTTAATATGAATCCACATTAAACTGTTGAGTTAATTTTCCTGCATTTAAAATAGGATTGAACGTGTCCTTCATAGAGAGATGAAATCCATAATACTGCATTTGTGTGACTCATGTCCCTACATTTAGTCTAGTATTATTGTCAATTATACTGTTGTCTCTGAATCTTAATGCAATATCTGTTCCCCAGCCTTTTTCACCATGTGGTTAAAGAATAGGATATGTCATTGCATCTAATGTAGGAAATAGGATACTGATTTATTTCATTTTAGTGGTACTTGGATTATTGGGATCTGGTTTACAATAAATGAGCAAGGACCTTTCAAAAGGAGGTTCTCCATCTTCGTTTCTGAATATGACAGCAACCTCAGTTACACTGGGAGAATTATATCTTCCTGGGTCACTGTTACGATCATATTGAATTGCCATAGTTACTTCTGTGGGAGTAATACCTTTTGCTGCTGCTTCAGAATGGTCTTCCTTTTCTACCTCATGTAACATCTTGTACGATTTTGTTAATTCATTTATTTCATGCATGAGGTTACTGATGTTGATCATGAGTCTTTCTGAGCAGCCCTGGTTCTCTGGCATTGCTAATATTTTACTTGTAGCTTCAGCTGTATCTAAAATATAGAGTTGAGAAAACTTCTGAGAAACACCATCCGAAGGATCTAAAGTTCCAGTACAGTGATAAACTTGTCCATGTATTCTAAAACAGTATGACCCATACCCTGATGGCGATGCAATATTTGCACCCATGGAAGCAAAAACAAAAGAACTATTTATGGATCAAATATTTTCCATGAAATTTTTACTTTCAGAATCTTCATTTGTCATTAATCTTCTTAAATATGCCGGGTAATATGAAAAATGTATATCATTTGGACAGACTTTCCCTTTGCTACAACATCGAGTAAATTTCCCATCAGTTGGTTTTTCATCAGAGAAATTTAGTGATAGGCAAAATTGACATCTAACAGTCATTCCATCACAACTATTTTTGAGAATTGCATCCTCATGTACTCCATTTTTGCTGAGCAGGCAGTTCCTACCAGTATTGGCAGTACTTGTTGATGACTGTTCTCTAGACACATTCTGTCTTCACCACTGCCTTCTTTCAACTTCAAAGGCACGTTGGTCTTTAGACATTTTCTATTGATGATGCCAGTGTTTTTCGGGTTCAGAGTGACATTTTTCCAATAGCTGCTCTTCAGATACATTCTGTCGCAGGTGCCGCCTTCTTTCAAGATCAGACGCACGTTGCTCTTCAGACATTTTCTGTCGATAACGTCGGCATCTTTCTGCTGCAGAGCTACGTTGTATCAACAGTTTTTCTTTGACATAGTCCCACCTCTCTACTGCCATGGTCTGAGATACAGGTGAATGAGAGTCCTGGCTGTCAGGCCTTTGAGAGCTGTGTGACCAACGGCTGATTCTGGCTGATTTTGTGGGGGTGGGACATCCTCCTACTTGTCAATTTCCACAGCTGGGATGAGGAAGCTGGGGCTCCAGAGGGAGTGATGCCCTCTAAGCCACCAGCTTGCTCGCTCTGCTGGACCCCACGGGTGGGCCTTGGCGCTGCCCGCCCCGCCTCCCTGAGCCCCTGATGGACCCGGACCCCTCGGGCGGCATCTGGCACTGCTTGCCCCACCTCCCTGGGCCCCCAATGGACCTGGACCCCCAGGGGCAGGCCATAACGTTGCCCACCCCGCCTGCAAATGCAAATTTACCCGCCATCTTTGTTGGGTTAATTTGCATATGACTCCTGATTGGCTGGTGGGCATAGCGGAGGTACAGTCAATTAGCATCTTTCTCTTTTATTAGTGTAGATAACATACATGGATGTAGCCTCCTTTGTAGGAACAGGGAAGGAAAGGGTGGTTAAGTAAGGCACATGGAGCTGCAGCAAGCACCAGCTGTGTGGCGGGCTAAGGGGGAGAGGAGGTTGGTACTGGGGCTAAGGCCCTAGAGCCATTGCTGGGAAGTAGGGATCCACTCTGAGTGCCTCGTTCTGAGGCTGAACTAATTGGTCAAGCTGAGGCAGAGGTGGGTGGCCATATCAGCCATCTTTGGTGCTGTTTACCCTTTCCCACCCCAGCTCTGTTGTAAATCCCCAGAGCCCTGGATTCCAAAGGCCCCATCCAGAGCAGAGGCCCTGGAAGGGGGTGAGAGGAAGGGAGTAGGCACGTTTGAAAGCCGATATACCTGTGTACTGAGGGATGGCGGAGACAGAGGTGAGAGGTAGCAGGGGAAGGGTTCTCATACACACCCTTCTGTGGGGGCCACAGGTGAGGGAGGCCAGGGGAGTAGGGTAGGGATGGGGCACCATGGCCCCAGCCTCTTAGGCATCCCTGTCTGTCCTCTGCAGTGCACATGGAGGAAAGGGCTGCCTCTGAGGAGGGGCCAGGCCAGGCCAGGCCAGGTGACCATCTTGAGTTCTGGCTGAGGTGATGGTCCTCACCCTGAGATGCCATCTAACTGGTGATGGACCCAGGCCTGATATCCACTGCTGCGGGCACCTGGGACCCAGGCCTGACTGACTGCTTGCCGCTTCACCACGGGTGCCCTGGACACAGGCCTGACTCCCGCCACTGCTGGCATCGGGGCACAGAAAGATCCTCTGCTGCATGTGTATCCTCCTGCTGGCCTGTTAATATGCAAACTGGTCGTTACTGTGACACTGTTAGGACCAATTTGCATATTACCTCTTTATTATATACATTTGTCAATTATACCTCAATAAAGCTGAAAAATTTTGATTATGAAACCTCCCCCCACGCCCCACCCCCCAAAAAAGAGAAAAACAATCTTTATTTGGCATCCTTCTAATAAAAGGGACTTTAACATTACTACCTAACTATGGCAATTATGTATCCTTTGCAATCCTTACATACTTTATTTTTTCTTGACTTACATCATTGGCTAGGTTTTCCAGTACCATACTGAATAAAAGTCATGATAGTGGTCATCTTTATCTTATTTCCAAGTCCAGGGAGAAGGCTTTCAATCATTCAAGATAAATTGTTTCATTTATTAAAATTTTATTTTGTTTGCATATATAGCAATATTTCTTGCTTTAAAGTGTTCTTAGCTAACATTTGAATAGCTACACCAGCTTTTATCAAATTTATATTTTTCTGTTATAACTATTTCTACCCATTACTTTCATCATTTATATCTCCTTATTGGTTAAAGTGTGTCTCTAATATGCAGCATATACATGATTTTGCAAGAGTTACGTGTGTGTGCAATCTCAAAGTCGTCTTTTAATTTGAGCAATTAGTATGCTTACATTATGCTAAAATTTATATCCTCCATCTTACTATCTGTTTTCTATTGAACCTAACGTTACTATGTTTCTTTTCCTCTATTTTTTCTCTATTTTGTCTTCTTGAATATTAATCAAATCACTTATTGCATATTATGTATTTTTGCATACTTACTTTGAATCAAATGCCATGCATTGTGTTCAAAACATGTGTAGTTGATACAGAAACACTGGGGTTTGATCTTTTCTCTGAAAGGATCTGAACTAATTCTTATCTCCTAAGCATGAGTGAAGTAAAATTACCACTCTACTCTTCAGAGTACTTTTCTGTAACTTTTTATTTTCCTATCTTACTCAACTTTTAATTCAATAGCATCTTGAGGGGGAAGACTGGCATGGATGAGTCTGAATTGCACACACACCACTCAGCATTACCTCTGATATTGGCCACTCAAGGTTTTGATTTGTCTCACCAGTTCTATGAGACCACAATACTCTCAGAAACTTTAGTTTTTTCAAGTCCCTCTCTCCATCTTTTTAACTTGATAAGTCCAGGGTGTCAATTAGCCTTGGTTCACTGAAGACATTCCTGATATTACCCATGAAAGTCCCATATCCTGTGAACTTTCTTAGTTTTGGAAAGAAAAGGATGATTCACCTTTTTATCAAGTGAATATGTCATTAATAATAATGAATGAATTTTATTTGGCTTTCAATCTTGGCACTGAGGTGGCTTCAGCTGAAGCTGAATGCCCAATGAAATGATCACAAAGTAACTGACATCAGACCCTGAGATGTTTGGGATGTTTCGAACACAAGAAATATGCTTTAGAAGAATCGAGAAAAGCCAAAAGGAGTAGCATAGTGAAAGGAAGTGGGGGGTGGAGTAAAAGCTGATTACAGTTCATCAGGGAATAGCTAACTGAGCTTGCGTGGTTTGAAGTACAGAAATATAGACTGTGTATTAGTTTGCTGAGGCTACTGTAACAAAGTACCTCAGACTGGATGGTTTGAAAATTAAATATATATATATATATATATATATATATATATATATATATATATATATACACACACACATTATTTCACAGTGCTGGAAGCTAGAAATTCAACATCAAGCAGGTTGGTTCCTGGGTTGTGAGGATTTTTTCCTAGACTCATCTATTGTTTGTAGATGGTCACCTTCTCCTTGTGTTCGTTCACATCACCTTCACTCAGTGCATGTCTTTTTCTGTGTCTTAATTTCCCCTTTTTAAGGACATTAGTCATATTGAATTAGTGTCCATCTTAGTGATCTCATCTTAATTACATCTATAATGATTCAATTTCTAAATAAGTTCACTTTTTTCTTTTTTGTAGATCTTTATTGTTGAAAGTATTACATATGTCCCCTTTTATCCCCCATTGACCCTTTCTAATCCGCCCCCCCCCCCCCGCCCCAGGCCTCCACCACCCTATTGTCTGTGTCCATGGGTTATGCATATATGCAGACAAGTTCTTTGATTGATCTCTTCCTACCCACCTCCACCTTCCCTCTGAAATTCACTTTCTAAGGTACTATTAGGACAATTCAACCCAACAGGTGGCAATTAAATGCATAACCTGTGAAGAAGAATTGGCTTAGTAATGTGCTAGGAAAATGTTTGTTTGGGGCCAAATTACACTTTATCACCTGTGTACTTATTTTTTAACTCTCTAGAAAGTTGCATGTTTGTGAAGGGTTATTAAACAGCATATTTATTGGGACTGAAAATAAGTAGATTTTTTCAAAATACAAACACATTTGTTTCAAATCTTTATATCATGGACGAATATGAGACACAGGGAGTTGGTTGACTCAAAGTGCTCTCTTGTTCTAAATCATGAGGAAGTGTGCTTATAAATAACTGCCTGCCTCTTAATACTGTAGCTGTTTTAAATTAATAATTTTTGAAGCCATTAGGATATTTATTTAGCTTTAAAAATTTTAAATTATATTTCATAGTGAATGCATTAAATTTAATGCAGAGTTTTAAGATAGTTTAGAGGGCTCTGATTTATATGACATGGAAAGATTTTATAAAATTGTCATTTGAAAAATGCTCAATTTGACTTCTAATCATTAAATTTCCAGCTATTTATTGAATTACTTATTTTTTAAAAAAAGTATATTTTTATTGATTTCAGAGAGGTAGGGAGAGAGAGATAGAAACATCAATGATGAGAGAGAATCATTGATTGGCTGCCTCTTGCATGCACCCCACTGGGGATGGAGCCTGCACTCGGGCATATGCCTGACCAGAATCAAACTGTGACCATCTGGTTCACAGGTCGATGCTCAACCACTTACCACTGTAGCTGGGCTTTTTTTTTTTTTTTTTTTTTTTTTTTAAGCTCAACATTATGTAATATGTAAAAAAGATGTTTAGGCCATTATTTATTTTAAAGCTAATTTATTCAAAATTAGTTTAATTTCTACCCACCTTTCAATGTGTTAATACAGGAAATAGAAAATAACAGAATTTTATAAAAATATTTTTTAACTTGCTAAAAGCAGTTTTAAAATAAAAAATGACAGTAAAAAAATGTACAACTATTTACATTTTAAATATGAAGAAATGGTTTCTAGTTTTATAAAGAGGGAAGGAGACATTTATGTAAACTGTTTATTGTTCTCCCCTATAAGCATCCCTGATGAGATTTTACTCATCAGAGTACTATCCAGTTGTCTTGAGAAAACCTAATATAATATTTGACCTTCCACGCAAATTTCAGGCACTTATGCAGAAATCCATAACATTCCATCTCTGTACTGACTGCCAAATTTGCTTTTATACCATATGTTCAACATACAATTTGCATTTGAATTGGGAAATGTAAATGATATTTTAATTATTTATGTGTTAAAAAATAAGGTATATGGCAATAAGGAAAAGCAATACACATTCAATAGTCTTAGCATATGTGATATTCTTTCCGTCATAACACTTTGCCAAAGAAAGGCTATATAATCTATAAAAATAAATATTAGATTTAGAAAGAATTAGAAATATGCCACAATATTCTTATGAGAGATCAACAGGAAAGCCATGTTAAAATGAGCATTGACTATCCATTTTCACTAAGATGAATGTTATGATTAAATAGCTGCAATTCCATCTGATGATTTTGATGCCTCACATATAAAAATTAACAACACAGACTCAAGGTGATTTGAAAAATAAGATGTGTTATTAATTATTTAAATACTATATGTTCAGCCCCCAAATCCAACATATTTCACAAAGATACTAAGGAGCAACCCAGAATATAAGTTATGTTTCTATTAAAATAACAAATGATTCTTGAGATAATCAAATGGTGATTATTCAGTTTTTGTTTTCAAAATAAGCATTGTATCTAAAACTTATGTAATTTATACCTTATTTTAAAATATATACTAGAGGCCTGGTACATGAAATTAGTGCACGAGGGGGGAGTCCCTCAGCTCAGCCTGCACCCTCTCCAATCAGGGCCCCCTTGGGGGATGTCTGACTGCCGGTTTATGCTGGATTCCTGTGGGATCGGGCCTAAACTGGCAGTCGGACATCCCTCTCACAATCCGGGACCACTGACTCCTAACTGCTCACCTGCCTGCCTGCCTGATTGCCCCCTAACTGCCCCCCTGCCAGCCTGGTTGCCCCCTGACTGCCTCCCTGCTGGCCTGGTCACTCCCCAACTGCCCCCCTGCCATCCTGGTCACCCCCTAACTGTCCAGAAGGAAGTCAGACATCCAGAAGATGTCTGGTCACCCAGTCTGATTAGCATATTACCCTTTTATTAGTATAGATGTTTAAAATTTCATTTGAAATTAAAAGGCATTGAAAATAAAAACATGTGCCATAGTTCATTAATATATTTCAACTATTGGAACAGAAATATACTGCAGGTTAGTATAAGACTGATCCAGCAGGGCATTAAGAGAAATATAAAGGAAGAAATAACTAAGAAATAATGTTTGAGGTACCGTAAATGTGTTTCTTAATTAAGGTAATAAACATTAAGAATTATAAGGCAGAAAAAATGTGTGAAATACTGAAAATTATAATTTTACCCTAAAAAGCATGCTCTTTTTTTGTAGAACTAACAGTTGATCTTTATTTTCATGAAACAACCAATAGAAAAGTTTTAGAATATAGTTAGTATGAATACAGGCTGTCACAGTTTATTATGACATTTATTTTCACCAGATAAAATAGCAAAAGTTCAACAGTTGCATATCAGTACTATGTGTCAAGGATAAATAAATGTATATCTTGAAATATACAAAGCTTTAACAGAATTTTAAATTAGTGTCATACTATCTTCAATTATATGTTTACAAAGAGACAAGGCTTAGAATCATGTAGCTTTAACCTTAAAACGTACTATGGTGATAATAGCTTCATTTTATGGAAGTGGATACTGCAGTACATCAAGATTAAATGGCATGCCTATACTATAGGTTCAGATGACAAAATGTGATCAAAACTTAGGTCTTCTGACTGGAAGCACTACCTAAACTGCCTTTCTCTAACCATGTAAAACTCACTGGAAAAGAAGTTGCCGTGTGTGTATAACAAAGAACAAAATATAATGCTTTGGATCATGATTAATTCTGAATATATCGTTTAATCTCATAACAAGTAAATCTATTTGCAATGGAGATCTACTTACCTATTTTCTTATTTTTTTCTATTTTTTTCTCCCTTCAAATAGCAGATTCTACTCATCACCATATTACCTCAGTTTAAGCTTAATATATAGTTACAGAGCTGGCAACTGCATTTCCCAGGCTCTACAGAAGCGAAATACAGTTTTATGACTTGTCGAATGCAATAGAGAATGACTGGCAATGTTGCATGCGATTTCCTCACCATCTCATTGTCGGCAGAGCCCTTGCCCCAGGACTCCTTTTTCCCTTTCCTTCCTTTTGGCTGGAAACAGCAGGGGTCTGGAAGGAACCATGGATTGAAAACAAATATCCTTTCTATAGCTGGCATATTAATATTGTACTTTTCAGACATGTGATAAAACATTCATACTTCTATGCAGGATTTTTGAATCAGTAACTGAATCTAATAGAATAATTTAAAGGGTCTAGAAATTTTAAATTGGGTTAAAGAGAATCTATATCCAAATACTTAGTTCAGGGTCTTCCCTGGGCATTGCTAAGAGAAACACAGTGAGATTTCAGTGTTACCAAAATATTCACATGATTTTACATTGACATTTTATGGTATGTGCATGCTCATTAACAGATTTACTTACAAAGGACCTTTTTAAAAATATATATATTTTTTTAATTGATTTCAGAGAGGAAGGGAGAAGAAGAGAGAGAAAGAAACATCAATGATAAGAGAACATCATCAATCGGCTGCCTCCTGCAGGCCCCCACCGGGGATCGAGCCTGCAACCCTGGCATGTGCCCTGACCGGGAATTGAACTGTGACTTCCTGGTTCATGTGTCGACGTTCAACCACTGAGCCACACTGGCCAGGCACAAAGGACCTTTTTGAACATATGTGTATATTTACTGGCATTATTTAGGGGAGGGGGCTAAAGATACATGTTACAGTAATCTACCAATTTTGAAGTAGCAGAGGGTGGGATCAGAATATTTGTTGAGAAAAATGAAAGAATAAGAAAAGTCAGAATACAATCTTGGGTCAAAAATAGACAAAACATTAGGAAGCAAAACTAGAGTGTATGTCAAGCACCACCCTAAGTAAAATGTATGAATTAATTGGTGCATTTAAATTTCATAATATGCCTATCACTTATATTGTTGTTATTATTATTATTGAGTTATGGATAAGATTAGTAATGCTCGAGGTATAAACCTTGTAGATATTAGCACCAGGATTCAAATTCAGTCTAACTTCAGATTATCTAGTTTTAGTTACCATCCTATAAGACCTGACATAATGTTATGTGGTATCTGGGTCATTGGTAATTACTTATCTATGGTTGGGAAATCCAGGGTGAATATTTTTTGAGAACAAGGTTATGAGAGAAAATTGTGTCCAAATTCAGACCAAGTGGATCAAGGTTTTACACATAAAATGTTGATGATATAATTATGCTAATTTTGAATAGTGTTCCTTCTTATTTGTTGAGTCAATGGAATAATTCTAGAAACCAAATATTAGAAGTAAAGAGATCAGAAAGTTTCACAGGTCAAATCAGTTATTGACTAGAATTTCTGTATTGTCTTTCTTTTATGTTTTCCTCTGAGAAAGCCAACACAACCTAGAACCAACCTATGTTATCATGTGGATTTTTCCTATCAGCATCAAGATGTTCCAAAACTGAATATTTATTTATGTAAGAATTACTATATCCTGTTGATACAGATGATAACCAATAAATACTTGTATTTAGGAAAACTAATGCAATGTGCAAAATAATTTTTAACATGTATTGTAAGTCATTTTACACATATTGTCTTTTACATCCATCCAATGACCTTGAAAATAAGTCCCCAGCAAGGAAAATTCTAACCTAATTGGAGAGGTGTAAAATTATAAAATAATAAAAGAGCTTTAATATAGAGAATTCAGATGTGAGAAGGTAAATGCTGAGTCTTAAAAGAATGAGACAGTGGGCAGTCTCCAGTTTTCAAATGGAACAACTGACATTCCAGTGTAGACAGGTAACTTTGAGAATCCTGTACCTGTGGTTTTCAAAGTTACAGAGTCTTACTCAGAACAGAGACAACCAAAACAGTTCCAATTAAAGAAATGATGTCCAAATTGTACCTCAGCAGCAGTACTAGCAGAGATGCATATCTGAACATTACAAATTAGACTCAATCAACAGATATTGCTAAAATAACTTAAATTCATATAAACAAAAAATGTCCTAAACTATTTTCTAAAATATCTTAAAATTGAAAGTAGTTTCAGGGAAGTAGCACCGTGCTGCGTGAATACAGTTAGATGAACCAGAGAACCTTGCCATGTGTATGCTCATTCTCCATATGTGGCCCGAATAACTAAGTTTAGACACTCTCATTCATGAGCATGACCTTCCTTGCTAAGATTTCAAATGGAAAGAAAAGCACTCAGGGAAGGTTTTAGCTTAATCAGTCATACTTTGCAAAGCCTGCCAACATGTATACGCATCATCCATCTGGGCAAAAGGCTTTACAGCTTTTAGACATTAAATGACTCACTCTGCAAAGCTCTTTCCAGACTAATGGTGGCTTTAATTTCTCGATTAGATGAACTAGAATATTAGGGAGGCAAATCTCTGCTGTTATGCTTCCAGAGAATGAACTCCCCCACAGCATAGATGAGCATAATGGCTGATAAAACCTTGAAAAATGCAAGGTTAAAGTTGTGTTTATGTGCACCATGCCATCTGTATCCCTTAAGAGCTGGAACAGGAAGGATTTGTTCCTTAAGCATTATTAGTTTTGCTAAAAATTGTCCTTGTTTTTTGCTACCCTGAGGAAATAAATGGCATTGTAAAACTGAGGCTGCACTTATTATAACCTAACCTATGGGCCAGTTTTTTCAAAAGTAATTTGGTCATTTGACATCATATACCTCCCAGTGAGAATGAATAGAAATAATGTGCATGTGTGTTTTTTTCAAGTTCATCTTGCCTTTTATGTTTACTTTCATTTTATATTCTTTCCATCCAGTTATTCATCATACTTGGTTTGTATTAAATAAAACTCCTCCCCAAATATTCTGGATCTTATTTATCAAATTTAATATTTTACTATTTTATTAATGTACTAGACCCGGTGCATGAAATTCATGCAGGGGGAGGGGTCCCTCACCCCAGCCTGCACACTCTCCAATCTGGGACCCCTTGAGGGATGTCTGACCGCCCATTTTGGCCCAATCCCACTGGTCAGACATCCCTCTCACAATCCAGGACTGCTGGCTCCCAACCACTCGCCTGCCTCTGCCTGATTGCCCTTAACCGCTTCTGCTTGCCAGCTTGATCACCCCCTAACCACTCCCCTGCCAGCCTAATCAACGCCTAACTGCTCCCCAGCCAGCCTGATTGTCCCTAACTGCCCTTCCCTGCTGGCCCGGTCACCCCTAACTGTCCTTCCCTGCCGACCTGGTTGCCCCCAACTGCCCTCCCCTGTTGGCCTAGTCTCCCGCAACTGCCCTCCTCTGCCGGCCCAGTCACCCCTAACTGTCCTCCCTGCTGGCCAGATTGCCCACAACTGCCCTCCCCTGCAGGTCTGGTCCTTCCCAACTACCCTCCCCTGCTGGCCTGGTCTCCCACAACTGTTCTCCTCTACTGGCCCTGTCACCCCTAACTGCCCTCCTTGCTGGCCTGATTGCCCACAACTGCCCTCCCCTGCAGTCCTGGTCCCCCCCAAATGCCCCCCCCCCCTGCAGACCTGGTCCCCCAACTGCCCTCCACTGCAGGCCTGGTCCCCCCTCCCAACTGCCCTCCACTGCAGGCCTGGTACCCCCCAACTGCCCTCCCCTGCAGGCCTGGTCCCCCCCAACTGCTCTCCCCTGCAGGCCTGCCCCCCCCCCCCCAACTGCCCTCCCCTGCAGACCTGATCCCCCAAAACTTCCCTCCCCTGCTGGCCTGGTCTCCCCCAACTGCCCTCCTCTGCTGGCCCAGTCACCCCTAACTGCCCTCCCTGCTGGCCAGATTGCCCACAACTGCCCTCCCCTGCAGGTTTGGTCCCCTCCAATTGCCCTCTCCTGCTGGCCTGGTCTCCCACAACTGTTCTCCTCTACTAGCCTGGTCCCCCCCAACTGCCCTCCTTTGCTAGCCTGTTCTCCCCCAACTGTCCTCCTCTGCCAGCCTGGTCACCCCCAATTGCCCTTCTCTGCTGGCCTGGTCACCTTTAACTGCCCACAACTGCGCTCTCCTGCAGGCCATCTTGTGTCAGCCATCTTGTGTCTACATAGGGGCAGATATTTTTGACCACATGGGGGTGGCCATCTTGTGCTTGGAGTGACAGTCAATTAGGGTTTGTTACCTGTACTCTGTAAATGTTATAGTTGAACAAAATTTACCAAAAAGGCTTATTTAATACAATTTAGTATAATCCAGAACATTAGTACAATAAAGTATAAAAATTGCCAAGAGGCACCATTTCTCAGGAAGGCAGAAATATTATACTACTTCTAAAATTTGATTTTAAAGAAATTGCAAGGCACTACATCATTTTAGTTATCTCCAACAAAATAAATAAACTATAATAAGAAAAATTGTTAGAAATTATATTACTTACTTCTCAAAATAAACAGTCATAATGTTATATGGAAGCTATGATTATACACTTAGAAGCTAAGTTTGTACTAAATATGATGGAGCAAATGTAAAACCTTTACATCTCCCATGAATGCTCACATATTCTTAACCTTTTGCACTCAGATGTCGAGTGCAAATTACTCTTTGAATGTATCAATAATTTGAAATATAAAAAAATCCAAATAAATAAGTTTGTATGAAAAGAAACTCCAGTTTTTTATTCTACTGCCGCACTTTGTAAAATCTGGGGTATTTAAAAAATTAAATCCTGAGTAGAATAAAGGAATCGAGAAAAAAGCAAGCGAGTGCAAAGGGTTAAATAAGACTAACTCCATGATTATGGAGCATTCCTGCTATGATCAGAGTTTATTTGTGTTGCACTATATGTAAAATTTAGTTTTTAACTTTTTGTAGCCTGAGAAATTCTGAAAGGCATAATCATATAATTACCTTGACAATAATAGTTTTTCTTTATTATGTACACTAGTGATATTAAAAATGAATAAAATTTCTCAAATTATAGAGTCCACAGTTTTCTTCATGTAAAATATCACCTGGAATACTTGTTAAATATACATGTATAATTCTGGGATTTATTATGCACTTTATAAAACTATTTTAAGAAGATAAGAAAAAAATATGAAATATGAAAAAATAACTTCAAGTATTGTTTCAATAAGGAAAATTAGAGAAAAAGTGGTTTAGATATTTGTGTTCTATGTCTCCTACCAATTCACTGGGAGAAGGAAAATTCCAAATCAAGAATTTGCCCACCCATCCCAATGAATAAGTCTCCAAACAGGGCAAGATATTTGATAGCTTCTGCATACATTCTTGCCTAATTGTTCATTAACAATTGATCCTTGGAAGTCAGGGTAATATCAGGAGTGGAGGAGGATATATTAGCTATAAAGATACATTAGATAAATAGATCATTTCTATCAGTGAAGTAACGAGTCCAAGTAAAAGGATGAAATATATACAATGTGATTTAAAAGTTCCAGATTAGCTTGCTTATCATTAAAGAACTAAATTAAATTGACAATCACCTTGATAATAAACCGCTTCAAAAATAATATTAAATGAAACTCAAATTACAGAAGTTGGAGTCAAAGAAGAATACTAGAGACAAGTGTAGAAGTTCCAATTTCCTTTCATTTCATAGTGTGGTAATTATCAATGTCTGCTAAATTTTCAGTATTCATTCTCCTTCCAGGCACATAACAGATTTGCATTATCTTGCTTCCACAATAAAATGAGAAGAACCCTTCCTATCCATCCCCATGCTATAAATCAGTGAAAAAATAAGTTTTAATTAGCAGTGATATTATATTCATAATTTCTACAGAATAACTAGCCCAGACTTTATATATATGGCAACCAATCGGTTTGTCTTTCTTACATTATTCTCTCTCTCTCTCTCTCTCTCTCTCTCTCTCTCTCTCTCTCTCTCTCCCTCCTCCCTTCCACTATATCTAAAAATCAATGGGAAAAACAATCCTCAAATCCCTGGGTGAGGATTAAAAAATGAGGGAAAATGTTCAGGCTATTAATTTTTGGCAGACTTTATACTCTCTCCTTGTTCTCTTGCTTTATTCTGGGCAAGTTTTATAGGAGAAATTTGTGCTGCTGTTAATGCAACTGCTGTATATGTTGAGCCCCTGTTGTCATGCTGGCCAGGTGCAAAAGCCACCTAGCTACTGAAGTATAGAATGTTCTGAGGATATTCTAGACAACAGCTTAGTTCCTTTTCAAGCTCATTTGTCTTTGCTTTTTTGTTGAATAATTCCAATCTTAAATATATATATATATATATATATATATATATATATATATATATATATGGATATTGGTAGCAAAGTGCTGAAGCAGGAAGTGGTATAGCCTGGAAAGCAGCGTAGAAATTGTTAGCAGAGGTTGGAAAATGGCAAGTGCGTGGCCATGACAAAATGAAAGAATGGTGAATCACATTATATAGTTGCAAAATAATTGACAAAACTGTCATATGCAGTACCTTGGAAGACAGAAAACGTATCATACTTAAACTTGGCAAGACAGTTTACAATCCAAATGTAAAAATGTCTGTTGGAGTATAGCTATCTATGATAAGGTATGAAAAGAAAAAGATAAGCTAGATAAAGAACTATTATACTCACAAACAAAATTTAGAGGTAGTGTGCTGGAAAATAAAATTATTCTTTATCTCTATCTCCCAAGTAATTAAAAAAATTTTTTGAAAGTCAAACAAGATCTAGACATAGAGGTCAAATCAGTGTTATGGCTACAGAAAACTTTAAGACTTCTGAACTACTTTATGGGGTAGCTAATATGCATCCTCAAATAGACAAAAGCATTTCTAAGAATCATAAGAAAATGGTCCTGCAGAAGACTAATCTTAAAGTAGTAGTGACTATGTTACAGGGAAGCATATCTTTAAAAATGCATCAAATGATAAAGAAATGATAAATAAAAAGGACACACCCTTCTTCTTTGGAGGGTTGTGTTTCCAAGCTAAAGGATTACCAACTTAGACTTCAAGGAACTAAATTTGTTCAAAAAGGCCTCTGGAAATTATAATGGACAGAAAGCTGGTTGAAAAAAAAAACCACAAAAAACTACTCAGGTGCACACTGAGGCTGCAGTCTTATGAAATAGAGGATATCTCAGAGAGTGAAGCCAAGAGCCCAGAGGACAGAGCAAAAGAGAGAAAACATTGGTTGATCTCTTCCCACCCACCCAATGAACTTGGATGCTTGTATGCATAACCGTTGGACACAGACAATGGAGTGGTGAGGGACTGGGGGTGGGGGGAGTAATGAGTAGGACTGGAAAGGGCTGAAAGAGGTTAATGGGGGGAAAAGGAGGACCTATGTAATACTTTCAACAATAAAGATTAAAAGGAAAAAAAAGAGAGAGGAAATAAACATTGGATATTTTCAAAAATATATCAGGGAAATAAAACTGGGAAGTTACTTCCAAGGAACCAGGTTCCTCCAAAATAAAAATAAAACAAAACAAAACAAAGCGTTTTTGGTTCTTAGAATATGATTCCTGACAAAATTTGCACTGTGTGCCTTCAGTACAAATTTGAGAGTATCTGTTGAAATTATTCTGTTCTTGTATCACTGTTGTATGTTATGTATTTATGTATCTTTTTAGTTCATATGTTTCAAAATTTAAAAATAAAACAACAAACAAAAAATTGCTTCATGGAGCCACCATGAGGCATGATATAGAACAAGAAATCCTGGACTTTAATCCTGATTCTCTAATTGGATAAGACTTTTATTGGTCTTCACAAAGTATGAGAGTATTTTGCTTGTGGGAGGGATACCCTACCTGTCAGTCCTATTGTATGCAGATGTTAAAATGGAATTAGGTGTGCATAGATTTGTTGAAAACAAACCATGATTTTAGCTCAAAAGCAGAAGAGAAACTGAAGGAGTTCAGTTAGAAAGTAGGAGGTAACCACAGTCCTTCCAGGTAAACAAAGAAACTTTGCCTGAAAGGGAATAATTAGGTCAGAGTGTTAACAGAAATAGATTGTGGTAGTTATGGCCCTGATTTGTTCCCACCTATCTGCATCCACATCCTTCCATACTGACCCTGGTCTTAGACTTTTGCCATTTTGACCTACTAGACAAGAGCAAAGACTTATGAAGGGTATGCTCATTGGTCTTGCTTTCCTGTTGCTCTAAAATTCTGAGAATATATAAGTAATCCTGGGTTAGCCTGCTGAGCTAACTAGCTAGCCTATAGCCTAATCATCATTATTGCCTTCCAGGGGTGGGGAACCACTTTTTTGTCAAGGACTATTTGGATATTTATAACATTATCTGCTGGCCACACTAAAAATTATCAACTTTAAAAATTATGTTGCTATGAAGAAAGCTCCTAGATTTATTGAATTCTGAGTCCCACCTGCAGTTGCCTTGCCAGGGCCAGAGCAAATGATACGTCCTTTAGGCTGATGTTCCCCATGCCTGCATAGTAGCCAAAAGCAAACTAAATGCCAGACACATAATTAAGGCATCTGGAGATAAACAATCTCCCACCCACTGGTCTCCACTTTCCCATTCCCTCCTACCCAGCTAATCTACCAATTGATTACAACACAGAAAAGCCCTTGGGGTGGTGTGTTATGCAGCCAAAGGTAGTTGATACAGTAAGGAAACTTCTCGATATACATGATGGAGACAGTATAAGGAAGTCATAAGAAAATTAAATATAAAAGTAGAGATATTATAATATCATTTAATTACATTATATATTTATAATTTTATATAATATATAAGTATACACAATTATCTACATAGATAAAAGCCTAAGGGACCAAACGACTGAACGACCAGTTGACTGGCCACTATGACGTGCACTGACCACCAGGGGGCAGATGCTCAACACAGGAGCTGCCCCCTGGTGGTCAGTGTGCTCCCACAGTGGGAGGCCACTCAGCTGACCTCCGGGTGCCAGATGCCAGGCTCACAGCTGGCAAGCGCAGCTGCAGCAGCATGAGCTCTCCCACCTCTGCAGCAGCACTACCGAGCAGTGACGGTGGCAGGCGCAGCGGGGCCAGGATGAACAGGAGCAGCATCGCCCAGCCGGGTTTCGGGCTCCTCCCTGACCGCCTGCTGCTTCACGCACTACTATATCCCCCAAGGGGTCCCGGATTGTGAGAGGGCACAGGCCAGGCTGAGGGACCGCACTGGTACACAAACCCGTGCACCGGGCCTCTAGTATAATTATGAATATATAATCATAATAAAATAAAATATACCCTATCTATGAAATATATAATACTCTGATAGTTTTAAAAGTAATTAGATAATCTATTCTGATTATTAAAAATAGAAATTCTACAAATTGTTTACTTTTGAGCAGTGGGTATGGAGGGATGTTGCAGTATAAGATACCTATTCTTTATTTTATTCATTTTTACCATTTGACTATTCACTTCCTTAAACCTGAATCATGTTCATAATATTCATACAGGCATAAAGGGAATACATTTACCATTTCTGATTTAAACATAAATGATACATTAAATATTTGATTGAAGGATAAGTTAAATAATTTAACCATATACTAGTAATTTAAATATTATTTTATATTGGAACAGAGGTATATTGTGAGACAAAACAAAACCTGCATTTATTGAGATGTAACTGATATAAAATAAACTGCACATATTTAAAGTGTACAATGTGATGTGTTTAGATACACACCTGAAACTATCACTATAATCAAGGAAATGAACATTCAAAAATAAAAAGTGGACATATGTAATACTTTCAACAATAAAGATTAAAAAGAAAATGAACATTCAACCAACCTGAAAAGACTCTTTGTACCCTCTTATAATCAATCTCACTTGCTCCACACCATCCCTAGGCAATAACTGATCTGTTTTTGTAACTATAGATGAGATTTCATTTCTAGAATTTTATATAATGAAATCATAGACTATGTACTCTCTTTTTATGTGACTTCTTCACTCTTCAGCATTATTTCAAGGTTTAGCCATGTCATTGCATATATTGATACATTTTTAGTTTTTTTACTAAGTAGTATTTCATTGTATGGGTATACAAACAAGTGTTTTCTTATCCTTTATCTATTCATGAGCTCTTGGGGCTTCCCAGTATTTGGTTATTACAAATAAAACTGCTATGAACATTTGTTTACAAATCTTTATGTGAGCATACACTTAATGACAAAAGGAAATGGCCATCCTATCTAATAAAAAAGGGTAATATGCAAATTAACTGTCACTCCATCACAAAGATGGCAGCACCCATAGCTACAAGATGGCAGTGCCCAGTCCTCTCAGCCCTGCCGGAGTCCCCCAGTCCCGGGGGGGGCGGCCGCTGAGAGTGGGCAGCATGAGCGGTCTGGCGGAATGCTTGCTTTGTCACTGCGCCCGGCTCAGGCTGGCCCCCCGTGGCCGAGCGCAGGCCAGGAGAGGAGATGGCGGGCCCACCTTCCATGGAAGCAGCATGGATCCCTCCCACCTCCTGCGGAATCGGCGCGGGTCCCTCTCGTGGAAGTGGCAGGCGGCCTACTGCGTGCTATATCATGCGATGGGCTACTAGTCAATAATGAAAAGAAATGACATTACAAGCCAATGGAATGGATATGTCATACAGAAAGTAAGCAATCTTTATTAGAGCACATGAATTCAGGGAAAAGTAGTCAAGGTTAGTTTAATAATGTTTTGCTGCAATAATGTTTGGTATCAGTAGTGTACAATTAATACTTTTTCTTCCCTCATGGGAAAAAAAAAAATCTGACTGGCAGATACTTGACAGTTCAACTGATTTATTTTGGGCTTGGCTGTACTTGGCTCCAGGGTGTAGGTAAGTTTCAGTAGGTTTCTATCATTGGTCTTGAACCAGAAACCTCCCAAGCATGTTTTTCTCACGATGGAGATCAACACTCCAAGAAGCCAGGAATTTTCCTGAAAGCACATGGTTTGCACACATTTGCTTGTCCTTGGTGTACATTATATTCACTTTCCATTGCTCAAAGGAAGACAAATGGCCAAATCCAAATGGAGTCAATCGCAAAGTAAAGGTATTAGGAAATAATGCTAAGTGGGGAAGTAAAGAAATGAGAGCAGTAATCCAACTGATCACAGGTTTTTTGATAGAAAAGCAGGGAAAAGTTACTGTAGGCTTTGGCAAGCCAGTGTAAATATTTTGCAAAATATTCCAAATATTTTTAGCAGTGCATGACATGTTCTGATTAGCATTTTATAAAGATCCGTTGGGCTGCCATTTGGAGGATGGATTACAGCCTATTACTAAGCACATAAATCAAGTGATTGCAGGAGTCCAGATTAGAGATGGATGACTTGATTTAGAGAGCTGTCCTATTACTCAGCATTTGCTCTCAGGTTTATCTGCCACCCTCGTGGGCCCGACTCCGTGGCCTAAGATGCTGACCCATCCAGATTGAATCATCGAGGCTTCACTGTCTGTTCCTTTCCAGTTGTGTTTGATCAAAAATACCTCAACATGATGAAGGAGAACACAGAGAGAGCACAGTACAGTTGTTTCTTCCCTCCACTCCCTCCCTGCTTCAGTACAGAGGGTCAGAGGCAGTCACTACACCTCCCGCCTGGCAGCACCTCTTCCAAGAGACCAGTTTTTATAGGTTTCAGAACATGCCTTTCTCTTGACAGTTCACATCTGGGTATATAATAGCAACTAGCTGTTGCTGGTCCTGGGTGTCCCAACATAACTTCTTAAATGTTATTCAACATTTGGAAATTGTTCCTTTATTCTTTCAATTTTAACATGTTTAAGTGGATTTCTCTTCCTTTTTAGGATCCTAAGGGGTAAGTGATAATTATAAAGATGGGAAAAACGTGGACTAATTTGGGATATTTAGAGGAATCCTATCTAATAAAAGAGCAATATGCAAATTAATCACCACTCTGCTACACCCACAAGCCACACCAACCAGCCAATCAGGAGCAAGTATGCAAATTAACCCAACCAAGATGGCTTCGGCCACAGAGCGAGCATGAGGCTTGGGTTTCCCCGGCAATGGAGGAAGCCAAGATTTCTGCACACCCTGGCCGGCCCAGGCCTCCACTAAAGGCTACAAAGTTTCAATTATAGAAGATAAATAAATCCCAACAAAAATGGCGGCAGCCACGGAGCTAGAGAGAGCAAGAGGCTTGAGTTTCCCCCGGCGATGGAGGAAGCCAAGCTTCCACAGCCCTGGCCTGCCTTGGCCTCCGCTCAAAGCTACAAAGTTTCAATTATAGAAGATAAATAAGTCCCAGATACCAGGGCCTCCACTTGGGTCACCGGGGTGTGTGGCCGGCCTGAAAACCAACACACGCCCCTTGCCCAGGTCGCCCCATGCCCCAAGGGAAACCCCACCCTGATCCGGGACACCCTTCAGGGCAAACCAGCTGGCCCCCACCTGTGCACCAAGCCGCTATCCTATCTAATAAAAGAGTAATATGTAAATTGACCATCACTCCAACACACAAGATGGCTACCCCCATGTGGTCAAAGATGGTTGCCCCCATGTGGACACAAGATGGCCACCACATGATGGCTAGCAGGGGAGGGCAGTTGGGAGGGACCAGGCCTGCAAGGGAGAGCAGTTGGGGGTGATCAAGCCTGCAGGGGAGGGCAGTTAGGGGTGACCAGGCCTGCAGGGAGGGCAGTTATGGGTGACCAGGCCTGCAGGGAAGGGCAGTTAGAAGCAAACAGGCTGGCAGGGGGGCAGTTAGGCATCAATCAGGCTGGAAGGGTATATGTTAGGGGGTTATCAGGCTGGCAAGCAGAAGTGGTTAGGGACAATCAGGAAGGCAGGCAGGCAAGCAGTTGGGATCCAGCAGTCCTGGATTTTGAGAGGGATGTCTGACTGCCCATTTAGGCACAAATTTCATTCACTGGGCCTCTAGTAATTGACATAACTGACTGACAGATTGAAGGTTAGAGAGTGAGGGTTAGAGAAGAAGGAAAGATAACTTGTAGAGTTCTGACAAACTATACGATGGATGGTTGTGACTAATGAAATGGGTCCCAGGTGCCAGAGGGAAGCCAGAGGGAAGCCAGTGCCAGCAGCCAGGAGAAGGAAGGCCTACTCTTGCATGAATTTTGTGCATCGGGCCTCTAGTGTGTGTGTGTGTGTATATATATATATATATATATATTTTACACCCTCTTTATCCAATCATCAATTGACAGACACTTGGACATTTGGGTTGTTTCCATGTCTTGTCCACCATGAATAAGGCTGCAATTGACATAGGGATACATATAGTTTTGTGAATAAATGTTTTCACATGTTTAAGGTACATAACCAGAAAGGGATTGCTGGGTCCTATGGTGACTCTATTCTTAATTTTTTGAGGAGCCTCCATACTGTTTTCCATAGTGGCTGTCCCCGTTTACATTCCCACCAGCAGAAAGTAAGGGTTCCTTTTTCTCCACAACCTTTTCACACTAGTTATTATTTGTCTTGTTGGTAATAGTCATTTAACAGGTGTGAGGTGGTATCTCATTATAGTTTTTATTTGCATTTCCCTAATATTTAGTAAAGTTGTGCATCTTTTCATTTATCTGTCTAACATTTGTATGTGTTCTTGGGAGAAGTGTCCATTCAGGTTCTCTGCCTATTTTCCAATTGGATTGTTTGTTTGGTGTTGAGTTATATGAGTTATTTATATATTTTGGCTATTCACCTCTTCTTGGAGCTATTGTTTGCAAATATCGTCACCCATTTGGTTGTTTATCTTTTTATTTTGTTGGTAGTTTCTTTATTTTTTGCTCTTTAGTTTGATATAGTCCCATTCATTTATTTTTGCCTTTATTTCCCTTGCCTTTGTGGTCAAATTCATAAAATCTTCTCTAAGATGAAGGTTCATAGTTTAGTAGCTATGCTTTTTTCCTAGGTAATTTATTGTTTCAGGTATTTAATAACAAAAAAGGTGAGACTGAACTTCTAAAAATTCTAAAATATTATTTTCTCTTTTGAAGTAATTAGGGTAAATTATCCAAAATTTTTGAGAAGTAACAAAATGAAATGATTTAAATACAAGCTTTGTTACTAACTCCATGAGTTTGGGGAAACTATATGACCATTTTTATCCCCAATGTTTTTATTTGTAAAACATGAATTATAGTTTTCATCCTACCTACAATCATTGTGAAGATTAATCAAGATCAGATATAGACATTGATATTCTATCATGACTTTTCAGAGTTTGTATACTAAAACCACATTCCTTAATGAAAACAGGATCATATAAGTAGTTTTAAACAAATCAAGTCATTTATTGTTTACAAAATTATTCTTACCAGTATGAGTTAAAAAATAGAGGAATGGATTGTGAAAACCTGGGAATCTGCAGACCTAATAGTGAGAATGTTCATGCTGGTGTGATCTCTTCAGATCCTTGAATTGGAATTGAGCAAACTGAAGTGTTCCCTTATTCTTTTTCTCAACTTTGATTCATCTTCCCTCTTTCCTGACTTTATTTTTTGTTTTTCTTTTTGATGACAATGAATTTTCTGCAGGGATTTGCTCTTCTGAAAGATCAGTAAAGTAGCTGGGTGTGGCTATAATTAGTAGAAACATACTATTGTTTTTCTTCCTCAAGCTCCAGCTCTCAGTGCTCCCTGTGGATGCTGAACTTGCAGAGAGATGCAGTTACAGTCACCTCCAGACATCTTGATCAGGCTCCCTACTACCTGAGGGCACATAAGGCCTCAGAGAGCTGAAAGGAGAGTATCAAAGACAACTGAGACAAGAAATTGGCCCAAATCCTTCATTTTCTTGCTATTCAGCACAATTTCCTCTTTTCCTCTCTGCTGAAGGCCCCATCAGTTTGAGTAATGAGGCTAAAACCCAACACAAGATTAATTACTCTAAGCCAGTGGTCAGCAAACCACGGCTCGCGAGCCACATGCGGCTCTTTGGCCCCTTGAGTGTGGCTCTTCCACAAAATACCACGTGCGGGTGCGCACGTACAGTGTGATTGAAACTTCGGGGTCCATGTGCAGAAGTCAGTTTTCGGCCTGGGCAAGTCTATTTTGAAGAAGTGGCGTTAGAACACTTAAGGGACCAAAGAGCCACAAGTGGCTCGCGAGCCGTGGTTTGCCGACCACTGCTCTAAGCCAAGAGAGTTTTAGGCTACAGAGTTTTAGATGGATTAACCACCAATTTTATACTAGATGGAATAGAGTGGGTAACAAATGGAAGGTAATGCACACAGTGGTAAACTTCCACCAACATCCTTTCCAGAATATAAAAATAATTTAAATGTCTATATGATCATACAAAATGTATAATATTATAATTTAACTAGAGGCCCAGTGCATGAAATTTGTGCACTGGGGGGGTTCCCTCATCCTAGCCTGCCTCCTCTCACAGTCCAGGAGCCCTCAAGGGATGTCCTATTGACAGCTTAGGCCCGCTCCCTATAGGAGTCTGGCCTCCCTCTGCAGGAGGCAAAAGGGCTGATCAGGGGAAGGCGCCACCCCCATCACCCTGCTGCTGCAGCCACTGCCAGCCACCACAGCCGCCAAGGTGTTTTCATCAACACGGACTCCAGTCCCTTCACCACGAAAAAATGACAACTTTCTTTAGGCATTTTCAAGATGTCTCTTTCATAGGACATGACATTTCTTTCTTTTTTTTAACCTTTTGCACTCAAATGTCGAGTGTGACTCGACACGGTTAGCATCGGTAGCAGCTCGTATGTCGAATTGTATTGAATGTATCAATAATTTGAAATATAAAAAAATCCAAATAAATAAGTTTGTATGAAAAGAAACTCCAGTTTTTTATTCTTCTGCCGCGCTTTGTAAAATCTAGGGTATTTAAAAAATTAAATCCCGAGTAGAATAAAGGAATCGAGAAAAAAGCAAGCGAGTGCAAAGGGTTAAACCTCACATGAGAATATTTTCCTATTGATTTTTAGAGAGCATGGAAGAGAGAAGGGAAGACAGAGAAACATCAATGTGAGAGGCACACTTCGATTGGTAGCCTCCTGCATGAGCCCTGACCTGGGCAGTCGGACATCCCTCAAGGGGTCCCAGATTGGAGAGGGTGCAGGTTGGGCTGAGGGACACGCCTTCCCCACCCCCACCCCCCTGTGCATGAATTTTGTGCACCGGGCCTCTAGTATATATATAGATAGATAAGAAGCTTAGGCTTGGAAGTCATGAGATTACAGAGTGGCAATGCCAGTGTTCAAACCCAATTTTTCCACCTTACGTTAGCCCTGAAAATTAAGTGTTTTGCTATCCACCCACTGATCAAGTTCTAAATGAGCATAAGGAAGAGTTCTGTGATGATTTGGAATCTGTTTTCCTTTTATACGCAAGTTTCACATAAAAAAAATCAATAAATGGTTTATAGAATTTGTACAACAACTATTGATGAATTAATAAAAAGTATGTAAATTGTTGAAAATATACTTTATAGTTTTTAATAAAGTGCTATGGACAAATGATGTTTAATAACTCCATGTTGAGCTACTTTGGCTATACACAACTTATGTTTTAACTTGTATTAATTATCACTATTCTCCTGTAAACATAACTGCTTAATTCTATGTATCTCTTTTCCCCCACCCAAAATGAAAGAAAATTCTTCAAAGAAATCAGTCTTTTATTCTATTCATAGTTGCACACCAAAACACAAAATTAAAATGAAATAAGCCCATGCTGCTAAATTTTAATTAATTCTTTACCAAGCTAAATAAACCAGAGCCTTTAAATATACTACATGGGAAGCTATGAGATTATAATGTTGTATTTGCTCTACAGACTGTTTTTCTCTACACCAGGAAAAGGCTTTTAGAGGAAATTAAAGTTACTATGACATAATTACTTCTTTCCCTAAATAAATTCACCACTTACTCTTTATGATATGAGCCTGAAAACTCAATTGTCAAAATAATATTTTTAATAAAATAATAAGAAATACATTGTTTGTTATGTTCAAGAATAATAGTTCTTATATCTCTGCTGAGCTTGTCTTTCATATACATATCTAATAAAATTATTCATGGTATTATTTGAAACCTTTGCCTACTTTTAAAATGAGATTTACTTGCTATATAGCCTCATATTAGTTTCAGTTGTAAACATAATGATTTGATGTGGGTGTACATGTGAAATGACCACCACAGCAATTCTAGTTAACACCCATCACCTTACACATAGTTACAAATTTTTTTTCTTGAAATGAGAAATTTTAAGGCCTACTCTCTTAGCAACTTTGAAACATGCAATGCAGTATTATTAATTACAATCACAATGCTGTACATTCCATCCCCAGGACATTTATTTTATAACATGTTTGTAACTTTTGACCCCTTCATCCTAGTCATTTGTTTTGACATGGTAACACTTACATGGTACACTTACTATGTGCAGGTGATATAATAAATGTTTACACTAATATTAAATTATTTATTCCCAAGTCTAAATCGGGGTCCTCCAAGAAACAGGCACCATAATAGGATGAGATGTAAAGGACACTTATTAGGGGAAATGTCTCTGTAGGATGAAGATGAGGAAGTAGGAGTATATAAGAAGAGCACTCAGACTCCAAGCAAGTATAGCATCTGTGAATGGAGGCAGGGAAGGACAGTGATTGGGCAGGAAGGGTCTCAGACTGCAGCACAGGTCTAAGGAAGACTCTGAAAGGTCCATGCTAATCCTTGAGCCAAAATTGTGTGTGAGTGAAGCCCTGAATCCTGCAGGAATGGGTATGTAACAGGAACCCTGCCCTGGTCAGTCACTGACTGTAATCCTCCTTGTAGAAGGATGCCTTCAGTGCAAATGCACTATGGGATTCAGTGGGAGGCATCTGTGGACAACGGCCAACTTGCTGATCTTTGCAGCCAGTTTTTTTTTTTTGTTTTTTGTTTTTTGAATATATTTTTTATTGATTTTTCACAGAGAGGAAGGAAGAGGGATAGAGAGCTAGAAACATCGATGAGAGAGAGACATCGACCAGCTGCCTCCTGCACACCCCCCACCGGCGGATGTGCCTGCAACCAATGTACATGCCCTTGACCAGAATCGGACCTGGGACCTTCCAGTCCGCAGACCGACGCTCCATCCACTGAGCCAAACCGGCTTCGGCTTTGCAGCCAGTTTTAATGGAGAGCTGAACACTAGGATTTCATGCCCAGCACTCCTCTCAACAAACAATCTTATGAGTTGCACATTACTCTAATTCCATTTCAATTATGAAAAAACAAAGAAATAGAGGTTAATTAAAGCACCCAAGGTTACATTTCAATGTTAATCCAATTCCATGAATTTTTTCTTCATTTGTTTTGAGATTGTTTTATATAGTCTCTGAAAAAATTCTGAGTACCACATATATTTTTTTGTTAATTAAGTAATTTAAAATAAAATCAGCAGGTGTTTCTACCAATGTGTATTAATGTTTACATAATATTTTGTCACCTTGCGATCTGTTTTTTAAACTCCCCCTCAACAGAAATTTCAATAAGCCACAAGGGATCGTAAAAGTGAAAAAACATTACAAGCTGCCTCCAACAATAAATAAAACTTTTAAACAAACTCAGAGAGATTAAAACTCTGTTTTGTTGATTTCCATGTGTCCTCATATCAAGGTAATATTGACAACATTAGGTAAAGGAAGAAGTCAGATGCTATGAGGTCTTCCTTTCTCTTACGGGTAAGAGATCCTCATGGTTGCTAAAATAAACAAATTGCGTCATCTCTCTAGGCCAATAATCTGTGATCTAAATGTGAATTTTTACTTTTTGAAATTATACCCCTTGAAAAACTATGAATACTATTTGTACTAGGAAAACACAGTGACTGGGATACTGCCCTGCCCACTATAGCAGACTAGCAAGTAGGGCTCTAATCTTGCTCTGATGTTTATCTTAACCCTGTAGTTCTCAGCTCCTCCTCTATCTACAAGAGAAGTTGAATTCTATCAGAAATGTGAATAAAAGAAGGTTCTTCAAATTTACCTAAGATATATATTTTTAAAAATCAAGTTTCCTGGATCAAACGAAGAGAATCAAATTAAGTAGAGCAGAGTGAGACCACAGAATTTTCTAAAAGTGCACCATGATAGACTGAGTTTGGAAATCACTGAACCAAATGACCTGTAATTATAAAGTTCTTTTTACAAAACTCTTTACATACTGAAGAGTTAAAAACTCCTTTACAAAATGTATACATTTAATTAAATTTACCATGATCTTTTACAGCACCAAAATACATTGTGATTGTTTTTATAGCCAAATATCACTAAAATATTATATATTAATGCATAATGTAAATTAGAAACATAAACCATTTACTTAGTTGGACAATGACATTTATTATATTAAAAATTTAAAAATGTATTATCTATAATAATATGTTAATCAATTATCAGTAGAAACTCTTGCTATTTATTAAAGGTAGAATTTCATACAATGACCTGAATACAAAATGTTTTCAAGAGAGTATCCTTTGTGCATTTAGTCATCCAGCCTTATACAATACAGTCTAAAATTTCAGTTGAATGATGTTTGTAATTTCAGTTTCTCTATTTTCATATATCAGCAGCAGATTACCACTTCATGTTACAATTACTCACAGAGCTTATCTGTAAATGAAATTCAAAAACATGATGTGAACATAATGTGCTGCCAGCACAAGCAGAGACACGGCTACTGCTCCTATCACACCTTATGTCAACATGTTCATTCATAATAATGAAAAAATACACCTTCGAGGACATAATTTCATTAAACCTTATCGGAGCAACTAACATTTCCTATAGCATGTGTGTAACATTTCAAATACTGCAAAATCTTACAGGCTCATTTACAGAGCAGTGAAGTGCTATGGCAGCATTCTTAAATATACACAAATAAGACACTGCATTCTATTTTTGTCTTTGTTCCTATCCCTATGTGACATTGCAGGTGAAGAGCAAAGAAAACCTATGTAGTGTTTCATTGCTGTTATTTTGAAACTTAGTTAACTGCTGGTTAAAGCCTCCCAAGTTAGTTGCATTAGATAGCGTAATTAAGTGTATTGATTAACTTACACTTGCTTCTTACTGCTCTCAGCATCAGCACAGCACCAACGCAAACATATATGCCTAGATTTTATTTTAATCCAGAGTGGATCACTCTTTTAGAGAAAGGTCATTGGAAACACTGCCATTGTGCAAATTAACTGCACATGATCTATTCAATTCTGAAAATAGAAGGAACTCTAGATTGAAGATGAAAGAGAAATATGAAGAAACAAGGGTTATGTCATCCACCTAGGGGTTGTGAGGGAAAATATTTTTAAAGTCATATTTGAATGTTGCTTTATGTAAAGAGTGGTTCATGCTCTTTGCAATAAGTAATGAAGTACAAGATGCATACGCATAAAGATGATTTTCTTTATCATCTTCACCCCATTTCTTTATTATTTTTACTCCATTCCAGTTCCATCTCTCTAATGTAATTAATATTAACTATTGAGTGTGTACTTTTGCCACCCATTTCCTTATGTTCTTTATGTATGCATGTAGAGATTTTGAGGTTTACATGTTTATTTTAATACAAATTATACAATGCCTAGTAACTTGGCTTTCTTTCACTTAAACTCTCTCTTCTCCTATCTACTCCTATCTCTGTCTTTGCCCTCTTCCTTTCCTCTTTGTTTCCTCTTCCTGTGACTGTGTGCATAAGAGGTGTACAAAATAGGACTCCATCAGGAGAACTGGAAGCAATCTATGTTTTCAAGCACAAAGAAAAGGAGAGAGCTGAGTTCACAATAAAAATTGCTGTGGCTTTTGGACCTGACGGGCAAGAGTCGCCTGCAGGATTTAAAGGCAATTCACACAGAATCCACAGCAAACCTCATGCTTTCTGACTTTACATCTGCCTGTTACTTCACTCCCTCTTTCCCAAGTTGGGGAATAATAGCTCCTAATTGGGAGCATCTAACTCAGATTTCTGCTGGTAAGAGAGTCTAGGTAATGAATATCACAGTTTTTTGTTTTCTTTTGTTTTTAATATATTTTATTGATGTTTTTACAGAGAGGAAGGGAGAGGGAGAGAGTTAGAAACATTGATGAGAGAGAAACATCAATCAGCTGCCTCCTGCACACCCCCAACTGGGGATGTGCCCACAACCAAGGTACATGCCCTTGACTGGAATTGAACCTGGGACCTTGAGTCCGCAGGCTGACACTCTATCCACTGAGCCAAACCAGTCAGGGCAAATATCACAGTTTTATTCGTTGAGATGCATAGGAGAGTGTGGAGTGAGAAGACAATACTGAATTAACTACAGACAGTGATGATTTATCCAGTAAAATATTTAAAATGTTTTGGACTTTGTATAACTATAAATTTCTTTACATCAGAAATGATTTTCAAAAAATGACTACGGATAAGATTTATGTTGAAAATCTCCTTCTCTCATTCTCTCTCTCTCTATTGCTCACTCACACTTTCTATTTCATTTTATAATATTTTAATCTTCAGGTTTTTGAAATTTCACAAGTATAAACTTTTGTGGGGATTTTTAGTATGTTTGTTATAATTCATTGGGCTATGTACTAAGTGGGCTTTGTAATCTGAAAACTCATGTTATTCAGTTTTAATAAATTCCCTTATGTATTTTTCTTTGATAATCTTCCAAGAGCTTTCTCTGTGGCTTTTCAGAAGCTCTTACTAATTGGATATATGCTTTACTGGATTGGTATTCCCCCACCTCCACCCCCTTTTTCTCTTGATTTCCATTTGTTTACATTTAAGACCTATTTTCTGGAAGATTTTTCTCTCAATGTTTTACCTTCTAGTCCTTCTATAGATGTGAGTTGTTGTTTATAACCACCTTGTTAATTTCCAAAATTTTGTGCTTTTAAAAAAAATAAGTTTCTGTTTTATAGTATACTAGAGGCCCGGTGCACGAAATTCATGTGTCCCTCAGCCCAGCCTGCACCCTCTCCAATCTGGGACCCCTCGAGGGATGTCTGACTGCCTGTTTAAACATCCCTCTCACAATCCGGTACTGCTGGCTCCCAACTGCATGCCTTCCTGCCTTCCTGATTGCCCCTAACCACTTCTGCTTGCCAGCCTGATCACCCCCTAACATATACCCTGCAAGCCTGATTGATGCCCAACTGCTCCCCTGCCAGCCTGATTGCCCCTAACTGCCCTCCCCTGCAGGCTTGGTCACTCCTAACTGCCCTCTCCTGCAGGCCTGGGTCCCCCCCAACTGCCCTTCCTTGCAGGCCCGGTTGCCCCTAACTTCCCTCCTTTGCTGGCCTGGTCACCCCTAACTGCCATCCCCTGCAGGCTTGATCACCCCCAACTGCCCTCCCTTGCAAGCCTGGTCCCTCCCAACTGCCCTCCCCTGCTGGCCATCTTATGGTGGCCATCTTGTGTCCACATGGGGGCAGCCATCTTTGACCACTATGGGTCAGCCATCTTGTGTGTTGGAGTGATGGTCAATTTGCATATTACTCTTTTATTAGATAGGATAGAGGCCTGGTGAATGGGTGGGGGCCGGCTGGTTTGCCCTGAAGGGTGTCCCGGATCAGGGGGGGTTCCCTTGGGGTGTGGGGCGACCTGGGCAAGGGGCCTGTGGTGGTTTGCAGGCCGGCCACGCTGCCAGGCGACCCAAGCTGAGGCTCTGGTATCTGGGATTTATTTATCTTCTATAATTGAAACTTTGTAGCCTTGAGCAGAGGCCAGAGCCGGCCAGGAAGCTTGGCTTCCTCTATCACTGGGGGCAACCCAAGCCTCCTGCTCTCTCCAATCTCCATGGCCACTGCCATTTTTGTTGGGATTTTTTTATCTTCTATAATTGAAACTTTGTAGCCTTGAGTGGAGGCCAGGGCTGGCCAGAGCGAGCGGGAAGCTTGGCTTCCTCCATCTTGGTTGGGTTAATTTGCATACTCGCTCCTGATTGGCTTGTGGGCATGGCTTGTGGGTGTAGCGGAGGTACGGTCAATTTGTATGTTTCTCTTGTATTAGTGTAGATTCTTTTTCACAGGCACTATGTCTTCTGTTAGATTTTAACAGAAATTGACCATACTTGTGTTAGAATTCTCCATTCCTTATGAATTTTCTCAAAAAATAAATTTATAATGTGTCTTTTATGTGGCAGGATTTCTTGGAATGTCAGTTGATTTGATCATCATTTTTTACTTAGTACTGAGGCCACAAAAAGCTGTTTAAAGCTCTGTGAGCTGTGTAAGAACTGTAGTTGGATAGGCCTCATCTAGGGTGACTGGTACCAGCCTCTTAACTGGAGAATGCCAAATTGTGGTCTGTCTCCTAGGGCAAGAACTTTCAAAGAAAGATGCTCAATTCCCTATATAAGAGCTATTTGCCTGTTTCATTTATTTATTTATCATCTAGGAATATTAATATTGAGTACAGTTGCCATAAATAATTTTTCAGTCTATTTTTCTCTTAGATTTTGTTTATGGTGAAATATCATGTACCAAATATTATCCACTTATAACTTGAAGCTCTTCTCACATGTTAGGTGTCCTTTCTGAATATAAACCAAGATTCTATAATAATTTTCAAATATTTATCATTTATTTTAAAAACATGCATATTTATTCCATTTATAAGGAACCCCCCCCCCACACACACACACACATTTCCTTTTTAGAAATCTTTATTGTTGAAAGTATTACATATGTCCCTCTTTTTTCCTAAATGACCTCTTCTAGCCACCTACCCTCCACCCCTGGCCTTCACCACCCTATTATCTGTGTCCATGGATTATGGATATATGCATACAAGTTTTTTGGTTGATCTCTTCCCACCCATCAGCCCTTCCCCACCTTCCCTCTGAGTTTCAACAGTTGGTTCCATGCTTCTATGTCTCTGGATCCACTCCATTCATCAGTTTATTTTGTTCATTAGGTTCCACATATGAGTGAGATCATGTAATACTTATTTTTCTCTGACTGGTTGGTTTCACTTAGCATAATACTTTCCAGGTCCATCCATGCTGTTGCAAATGGTAAGAGTTTTATCATTCTTACAGCTGCATAATATTCCACATTGTGTAAATGTACCGCAGCTTTTTTATCCACTCATCTGCTGATGAGCACTTGGACTGTTTCCAAATCTTAGCTATTGTAAATTATGCTGCTATGAACATAGAGTGCATATATTCTTTCTTATTAGTATTTCTGATTTTGTAGGATATATTCCTAGAAGTGAGATCACTAGGTCAAATGGGAGTTCCATTTTTAATTATTTGAGAAAACTCCATACTGGTCTCCACAGTGGCTGTACCAGTTGGCATTCCCCCCAGAAGTATACTAGGGTTCCCTCTTCTCCACATCCTTGCCAGCACTTGTCATTTGTTAATTTGTAGATGGTAGCCATTCTGACAGGTGTGATACCTGTCAAATCATTGTCATTTTGATTTGCATCTCTCGGATGATTAGTGACTGAACATTTTTTCATATGTTTCTTGGCCTTCTGTATGTCCACTTTGGAGAAGTGTCTGTTTAGGCCCTTTGCCCATGTTTTAATTGGATTTTTTTGTCTTCCTTTTGTTAAGTTGTATGAGTTCCTTATATATTTTGGAAATTCACCTCTTATCAGATGTGTCATTAGCAAATATGTTCTCCCACACAGTGGGCTCTCTTTTCGATTTGTAGATGGTTTCTTTTGCTGTGCAGAAGCTTTTAATTTTGATGTAGTTCCATTTGTTTATTTTCTGCTTAGTTTCCTCTGCCCTAGAAGATGTATCGGTAAAGATATTACTTTGAGAGATGTCTGAGATTCTGGTTTCTATGGTTTCTTCTAAGATTTTTATGATGTCATGACTTACATTTAAGTCTTTGTGTGTGTGTGTATATATATATTACTTTCAGGTGCTGGCCAATTATGCTAAGAATAATTTCTAAGTTCACCATCATTTTCCACAAATTTGAAAGGTCAACATTGCCATATATTGAGTTCACATAAATACTTCACTATATTTTAGTAATTATAACTGCTCTTCTAATCACCTTAATGTAAAAATGTAAATATTTAACAATAACACTATAGGATACATTAATGTCAGGTAAAGAAAAACTTGTTCACTTTTCTTCATTTTGAAAATTTCTATATTCTATTCTTAGAGAATTTCCCCCCATTCTGAATTGCTGTTGAAATAAAGGAACATAAATGCTGAGAATAAAATACTAAACATCCACATGGTAATAATATGTCTCACCTGAGAAACTATTAAAATTTTGACTATTATTATGTGAATTTCATATTTAGCCCAAAATAGTAAGATTCTTGTATTTTCCCCTATTAATATAGATGTGAATTCGAAACTCTTAGCAGTTTTAAGACTAATGACATTCTTTAGTTAACAAATAACTAATAATAGTTATTAAAAGGTTACTAATTAATTTCTAGGTAACTTGATAACCACTTTTTATGCATTATTTTGGTTAATTCTCACAACAACTAATGAATTAAGAATTATTGTCACATAAGCAAAAATTTTCTGCTATCTCATATGGGTTTTTTCCTCACATTATAAAGGTTCCCTGGCTGGGTGGCTCACTCAGTTAGTTGGAGCATTGTCCCATACACCAAAAAGGTTTCAGGTTCCATTCCCTGTCAGGGAATATACCGAGGTTGTGGATTTGATCCCTGGTCAGGGGACCTATGATCAATACTTCTCTCTCACACTGTTTTTTTTTTCTTTCTTTCTCTCTTGCTCCCTTTCTCTCTAAAATCAATTAAAACATATCCTCTGATGAGGACAAAAAAGTTATTAAAAAAAAGTTATAAACTTTACTATTTGCACTTGACAGTTCTGGCATCCACTCACCATTTTATTCACGTTTTTATATTTGCATTTTGCTGTGCTCTGTAAAAAATATCTTCCATGTTCTCATCTTAAAGTCAAATGCTGTTTTCTTAACTTTGTTTAACTTTTATTTCTGCTGACACTTTTTTTCTGTCTCAATACTCAATTGAGCTTAGCCAATGTGAAAGTAAGAAAAGAATATGGTATTCTAGTGATTGACCAATGAGCTAACAAAGTACACTCTTCCTTGTATCAGCTGGATATTATGTTCAGGTGCTGATAACAGTGACTGGAAACAGCAGTGGTTTCTCCACAATATGTTTGTCCAGAGGAGGCAGGCCTGCTATGGCAGCTTCGTTATCAGAGATGGCCAGTCCTTCCCTCTCTCTAGCCACCTTTACTGCCTGGCCTGTTTTAAAGTAGCCTCATTGTCCAAAACTTTTTTAAAAAAATATATATATATATATTATATATATATATATATATATATATATATATATATATATATATATATATTTTAAATATATATATATACTTTTTATTGATTTCAGAGAGGAAGGAAGAGGGAGAGAGAGATAGAAACATCAATGATGAGAGAGAATCATTGATCGGCTGCCTCCTGCACACCCCCCACTGGGGATTGAGCCTGCAACCCAGGCATGTGCCCTTGACTGGAATCAAACCTGGGACCCTTGAGTCCGCATGCTGACGCTCTATCCACCGAGCCAAACCAGCTAGGGCTCATTGTCCAAAACTTTAATGTTCCATCCATCACGTTCACATTTCAGCAGGATGAGGATAAGTGAAGAAAGATGAGTGATTTTCTAGAAGCTTCTTCTACCAATTCTTTCTTATTAAATCTCTTTACTCAGAACATTGTCATATTGCTATAATTATTTGCAAGGGAATATGGAAAAATGTGTGTGTGTGTGTGTGTGTGTGTGTGTGTGCAATTGTGTGTGATTGAGGACACCTCATACCTGATAATACAGGTTTCTGTTTCTATGTAAGTGGTTTTAATCCTTTCACACTCCACCCCTTTGAAAAACTAGCTATCAAGAGATAATCTGACATACATATATTGAAAGATTCAATTTCTTCACAAGAGGGCAGTCCCAAAATTTCACTCAGTTACCAAACCAGCTCAAAGCCCATGAAGTTTGCTTCTATGTATGTCTATATCAGGATGACAGATGACATTTCATACTCCACTTACCTGAAGCTAATAGATGTGTCCTCTGTCCTCATTAACAATGAAGGTATAGTGGTGGGGATAGAATGATATATCTGTAATAAAAATTCTCATTTAGAAATCATATCCCAAAATTATTAGTGCATAGCTTTTACCAAATACAGCTGTGGAGGCATAACATAAACTCCTCTCCTGAGGCAGACACTGATTCTGCTGTTGATTTGTGGTGGGGTACTTCCTTGTCAATATTTAGTCAGCTATAATTAAGGTGGACAGTGGGAGGATATCCAGAATTCCCCAAAATAAACAGTTGTAACAGACTAGGTTTTGGGGTCTTGAAATTCGTCTAAGGTACTTACAGTAATAGGCTACTGTAGAGCAGGAATGGAATTTCTTTCACACCAAAAAAATAGAATAATAATAAAATATTAATACTCTCATTCCAAAATGCAATACATTTCAAAAATCCCTTGTACAGTAACATCAGTGGTTACAACTTAAGTTATAGGCCATCCTCGTGAGAGATCTAATAGCTGATTGAGTGATTTAGAGCATTTTAAAATGTATACATTTTTAAAGACCTAAGTAAATGTAATGAGGAGAGTACAAAATAAGATATCACAAAATCTAAGTTTGTCTATGCATCTATATTTAACAGATATTTGGCTGTGAAGGAGAAACAGACATTTCTTAACTTAGTTTTGTGTTTTTTTAAAATATTAACCTATGTATAGAACAAATGAGATAATATGAATAAAAGTGTTTTGTGGATTATAAAATAGCCTATTATATTAGGTATTATTGTTATGACAGCAATCACTGAAGAGCACCCACTATAAGATACAATTTTCTTTATATCAATGTATGTCAGAAGAAAAAATTATATAATGTACTGAGCAAGCTATCAAGTATTATATATTGCTCTGGGGACATTTCTGTGAGAACTTGGCATTGCTATACTCTAAGTGTCAAATGCATCATTGTGGCTGCATTATAGAACATCATTATTTATGGCATCTTTCACAAATTTTACATATAATGAGTATATATAAATTTTCCTCTTGAAGCAATAATAGAGAATGCTGGCTTCTTAAGATTATAAAGAATTATAATTTATTGTAGAAATAAATTATTATCAAGGGCTGTGTGCCCTTGTCTCAACAAGCCTTAAAAGCCCAACTCAGATATATATATTAATGGCTAGTGAGTTGTACAAAAACATACTAAACACTGGGAAAAATCTTGGGCTATTCAGAATGTGCAAATATAGATGTCTAATGCTTCCTATTGTGCAGATGGATTTTTCCTTAATGCTCCTGGAATGAGTCTATAATATTCTGCCATATACACACATCTATGGCTCCAGCCCAGGGCAATCTTTTCATTATCAAGAGTCAATATCAAAACACTGGCATTAAGTCAAGAAAATGAAGAGAACAAAGCCAAATTGTTTAACCACTTGGATAGAGAATGCCAGATTGGCTACATAGATATTACCTTTGTGTAGAAGTCATTATTTAGACAAAGAGTGAAGGGCTAGTTTTCATATAACCCAAACAATTTTTATTTAAACATTATATATGTGTGAAGAATCACATAGTGTATATGTGTATGTGATACATATATGTGCATATATGTGCATATATTTACACTACAACATATGTACAACATATATTACCATTATTTTTATATTTATACAGTGAAAAGTATATTTATTCTTACCTCCATCTAACCTACACATACACAAAAAAGAATTATTACTGTTTTTTGCCTTTATTCCTTGATGTTGTATATATTTACATAAGTGACATAAGATGTATTCCCTAATTGTCCTTATTATATAAAACTAGAGGCCTGGTGCAAGGATTCATGCATCAGGCCGGTTTTGGCCCAATCCCTGCAGGCCAGGCCAAGGAAGGGACCCCACCAGTGCATGAATCCATGCACCTGGCCTCTAGTATGCATATAACATCTTTGATTAATCTCTCTCCACCTGCCCCACCCCCATTCCGTCTGAGATTCATCAGTCTGTTCCATGTTTCCATGCCTATGATTTCTGTTCCTGCATTGAGCATCTGTCCCTGGTGGTCAGTGCACATTATAGCTACCAGACAGTCGGCTGGTTAGCTGGTTGGCCAGCTGGCCGGTCGCTTAGGCATCCTACCTAATAATAGAGAAATATGTAAATTGACCATACCTTGCTGGAAACCAAGATCAACAGTAATTAATATGAATGCGAGTTGTACACCAGAAGGCTGAGTGGATCCTTTGAAATTCACAGGGTGAATTTGCATTTTATGACCCACTGCTGACTCAATGGCCTAAAGCAAACACCCCCAAAACCTGATAATCTTACTGTTTACTATAAACATTACCATTGATATGTTTGTTTGCATTCCTGAAAGCCAATTGCGTATTCTAGTAAATAAAAGCAGCTGGGTAAAGGAGACTCAGTGGAACTTGACTTCTATAGTCGAGTTTGCCCTGGCCTCCCCCCATAATAACAAAATTAATCTTGTTGTGTGCATCATTTGTGCATCAGCTCTTTCTCCAAGCCTTTGAACCTGAAAGCCACGCTGGCCGTGGCCTTTCAGAGTACCTCTGCTATGCCCACAGCCAATCAGAGTGAGTATGCAAATTAATCCAACAAAGATGGTGGTTAATTTGCATACAAACCTGGGTCCCGGGAACCTCCTCGGCACCCAGGACACTCCCAGCAGGCCATCGGACAGAGGCTTTAGGATTGAGAAGGGGCCGAGCCTGCAATCGAAGGTGTGAGGGGAGGGGGGAACCCCTTACCAAGCCTAAAGCCTGGGGTGGACACTTTAGGCTTGGGCAGGGACCAAGCCTGAGATCAGAGGGAAGGGGATAAAGTCAATGGAAACATATCCTCAGGTGAGGATAAAAAAAATAAAGAAATGTCATATCTTATGAAAGACACATCTTGAAAATGCTTAAAGAAAGTTGTCATTTTTTCATGGTGTAGGGAATGGAGTCCGTGTTGATGAAAATACCTTGGTGGCTGCAGTGATTGGCAGTGGCTGCAGCAGTGGGGTGATGGGGCTGGCGCCTTCCCCTGATCAGCCTGGTCGCCTCCCGCAAAGGGAGGCCAGACTGTGGCTTAGGTCCTCTCCCAACGGGGAGCGGGCCTAAGCCATCAGTAGGACATCCCCTGAGGGCTCCCAGTATGAGAGGGAGCAGGCTGGGCTGAGGGACCCCTCCCCAGTGCACGAATTTCATGCACTAGGCCCCCAAATATATGTATATGTATATGTATATGTATATGTATATGTATATGTATATGTATATGTATATGTATATGTGTGTGTGTGTGTGTGTGTGTGTGTATATATATATATGTATATATATATATATATATATATATATATATATATTTGGGGGCCCGGTGCATGAATTTGTGCATGGGTGGGGTCTGGCCAGCCTGGCCAGGGGAGGGGACATTGGTGGTTGGCTGGCCTGCCTGCTGATCGAACTCCTGTTCAAGGGGACAATTTGCATATTAGCCTTTTATTATTTAGGATATACACTGAGTGACCAGATTATTATGCGTTCAGAGATCATAATAATCTGGCCACTCAATATATATATATATATAGCATAGCCTATTATCACACCCTTCTGTACCTTGCTTCCCTCATTCGATAATAGATAGAATATATACAAATATATACATTCTTCATTCTTTTTAAAGGTTCATAATTTCCAGTTAATGATAATTTATAATTTACTTTGCTAGCTTCTTCTCAGTAGATAATAGCATATTAAATATTATTTAATGTTTAAATTACTTCAACAGAAAACTTCAATATGTTATTTCCTAAGAATGCAAGTGAACTCCTGTTTAATCTAGACCACCTATGGCATGATATTATATATAGAACTAGAGGCCTCTCACGTGAAATTGTGCGAGACCAAGATTCCTGCCATGCTGCGGGACCCAGAGTCCCTCCTGCAGCTGCTGCAGGACCCAGAGTTCCTCCCGCCACCACCACGGGACCAAGAGTCCTTTCCACCGCCGCCGCGGGACCCATCAATGCACCTCCTGGTGACCGGTCGTTTGGGCATTCTGGTGTTCCGGCCACTGGCCTTTTATAATATAGATATCATAAAGACTCCACCAAAAAGAAATAAAACAATAAATAATAATAAAACCTGTGAGATATAATCAATAAATTTAGTAAAGTTGCAGGATACAAAATCAATATACAAAAGCAAGGAGCATTTTTATATGGTAACCTGTCTTCTTGAAGAAGACTTAAATAAATGGAAAGATATTCTATGTTCATGGATTTGAAGAACAAATACTGTTAAAATGTCCATAGTACTGAAAGCCATCTATAGATTCAATACAATCCCTATTAAGATTCCAATGTCATTGTTTTGCAAAAAAAGAAATCCTAAAATTTGTATGGAACCACAAAAGATACCAATTAGCCAAATCAGTCTTTATAAACAGAGCTGAAAGCATCACAATTCCTCATTTCAAACTATATTTCAAAGTTATAGTAACCAAAATAGCATAAGAACACAAGAAGACCAGTGTTACAAAATTGAGAGTTAAAAGTAAACCCAGGCATATATGTCAGCTAATATTTGACAGGCAAGACAGGAACACTCAATAGAGAAAACACATTTTCCTAAATAAATGGTGCTGGGAAAATTGGGGTAGTTACATGCAAAAGAATGAAATTAGACCTCTCACACTCTCAAAACAGCAACAAAAAAACATGGACAAACAACAAAAACACCTCTAAACAGATGAAAGACTACAGTGTATGACCTGAAACCATAAAAGTCCTAGAAGAGAACACAGGGGAAAAGCTTCTTCACATAAGTCTTGGCAATGCTTTTTTTGAATATGACATCTAAAGCACAAACAAGAAAGTAAAAAATAAACAAGTTGGACTACATTAAAGAAAAAAGCTCTGCACAGCAAAAAAAATGATTAACATAAAAAGGCAACCTCTGGGATGGGAGAAAATATTTGAAAACCACACATCTGATAAAGGGTTAATATCCAAAATATATAAGAAGCACATACAACTTAATAAAAAAAATATATACATAATCCAATTAAAAATGGGAAGAGGACCTGATAAACTTTTTTTACCCCCAACAAAATATATGAGTGGCCAATAGGTAAATTTTAAAAAGTGCTTAGCCTCATTAATTATTGCCATCTGTAAGTCTAAACCACATGTGATATCACCTCACACTTGTTAGAATGGCTATTATTAAAAAGATAAGAGTTAAATGCTGGTGAGGATGTAGAGAAAAGAGAGCACTTGCATACTGTTGGTGGGAGTGTTAATTAGTACAGCCACTATGGAACACAGTATAGAGGTTTCTCAAAAAATGAAAAAATAGAAATATCACCCAGCACTTCCATTTCTGGGTATGTATCCAAATGAAATAAAATCACTATCCCAAAAGGATCAAAAGGATATCTGCACTCCCAAGTCCATTTTAGAATTATATACATAGCCAAGGCATAGCAACAACCTAAGTGTTCATGGATAAAGAAAATGTGTGTGTGTGCGTGTACGCTATACCATATGTACATATATATTACATAGTACATATACATATGATGTAATACTATTTAGCCATAAAATGAAGGACATTTTACCATTTATAACAACATGAATGAACCTTGAGGGCATTGTGCTAAGTTAAATAACTCAGACAAAGAAAGACAAATACTGTATGATATCACCTATATGTTGATTATTTAAAACAATGAATTCACAAGTACAATAAACAGATGGGTGGCTGACAGAGGCAGGGTTGGGGGATGGGGTGGAGAAAATGGGTGAAATTGGTAAAAAATGTACAAAATTCCAGTTCTAATATAAGATCTGGAGAAATTATGTTCAACATAATAACTATAATTAACAATGAATAATTGGATAATTATTGGCATATATAACATTGCTAAGAGAATAGATATTAAAAATTCTCACCACATGAAAAAATTATAACTATGTGATGTGATGGATGTTAACTAAACTTAATTTAATAATCATTTTGCATTATATACATATATCAAATCATTATATTGTATACCTAAAACTAATATAGTGTTATATGTCAACTAGAGGACCGGTGCACAAATTCGTGCATGAGTGGTGTCCGGCCGGCCCACCCCGATGGGGGCTCATCGGGCCAGGCTGGTGGGGGGGAGGGCTGTGGGGGTTGATCAGCCACCCCTGCCCCCGATTGGGGTGTTGGGGGCCAATTGGGGCCCAGATTAGCTGGTTGTCTGCCACAGTGCACGTCATAGCCACTGGTCATTCCAGTTGTTCTGGTCATTCCACCATTCTGGTTGCTGGGCTTTTATATATATAGATTATATCTCAATAAAATTTGAGAAAATAAATAAATAAAAATTAGAATCATATTGTAAACACATATTCTCCATCTTGAGATTTTAAAAACATACAGTTAATATTATTAAAATTAAAAATGAAATATTTTTCAAGTTTCTATGTAAAGAGGTACCACAGAAATATCCTCTGTGTTACAAATTCTTATATCTGCCATACCACCAGAAATTTATCATAAAGATTCCTAGAAATTAATGATATTTTTAAATAGTGAAAGGGAACCTAATTCTAATATCATCCACATAATTAACATGCATTATTAAAATATCAAAAATATATGCAACCTTGTTTTCATTAGCTCAGAGTTGTTGTTTTAAGTCTTTATTGTTGAAAATATTACATATGTCCTCTTTCTCCCCCATTGACCTTTTCTAAACTGGGTGGCTTATAACCAACAGAAATGCATTTTCTACAGCTCTGGGGGCTGGAAGTCCATCATCAAAGAATTAGCATTGTTGGGTTCTATTGAGAGCCCTCTTCCATGTCACAGATCACTGACTTCACATTTTACCTTCACATGGTAGAGAGTGAAGACCTCACATGATAGAGAATGACGGGAGTTATCTGGTGTCTCTTTTATAAGGTTATTAATCTCATTTATGAGGGCTCCCTGTCCAAATACCATCACATTGAGTATCAGGCTTCAACATATGAGTTTGGGAAATCACAAATATTCAGTCTGTATAGCAAACTCACAATAAAAGTGCAACTAAATTAGCTGTTTTCAGTACTTGAGATATGCTTTTTATCAATTAGAAATTGTTGATAAGTCATATAAATAGATTCACACCTATTTAAGAGTAGATAGATAAGTAAATACAAAGATGCAAAAGGACTATATTCAATGTCAGTGTATAGTTTACAGAACTGTAGGAAAATTTGAATACAATCAGATATAAAAAGTAATGAATTTTGATTCTTATAAAAACAAACACTCATCTTTTATGTCCTTTAAATTTGAATGTCACTGGACTTGATATACTTATTCTAAAAAGTCAAATTAATTTAGATTTTGCTTTGCTTATTAACATGTCAATACTTACCCTTATATCCCCAAGGCTATCAGCAAATGTTGCTGATGATTATTAAGATCATATTTTCAGAAAACATTTTAAAATAGTAAATAGTTTTTATTAATAATTGTATGTATGTACGTACATATATTCACATTTAGGAACTTATATTTTGGACATCTATGATTGTCCACTTGTTTCATTTCTCAAAACATAAGGTGCTGTGCAATAATTTACCAACAGGAAGAAATAATATAGACACATTTCAACTTTTTCCAGGGAAGAAGTAATTCCTTTCATATTTTTCAGGTATGTGAAAGACAATCATAAGATTAATTTCCTCACTTTATCTAGGAAAATGGTTGTGTTACATTTTAAAATTTTTAACAAAAAATATTGTGTTTTATTAAAACTTAAAATAGAATGTCTTTGTGTTTCCTAATATAATGTGATATCCACTTAAAACTCATTTTTACCAAATTTGTAAAACTTCTACATTCAAATGGATACAGCAACATTTGTTTTTAGAAAATCAGGTAGTAGGAAAGTATAAGTATATTGGCAAATGTCAGTATATCCCAAATGCCAGTCTAGGCATATATTAAAGAGTGATGGTATAGAAGATTCTTGAATGAAAACCATCACAGAACCTTCTTATCAAATAATTGACCAATGCAATACAGGGCTCAGTTTTTTTTAGAAACCATTGATACAAGGTTAATGGTTATATACACAATGGAAACTATTTTAGTATCATTTAATTGATTTCTGAATATGGTATGAGATGTTGAGAGTAAAATAGAGTAGAGATGGTATTAAAAGCCTAAATTTTTAATGAGTTTTATACGAAATAATTAATCAAATACATTCACTGCCCAGTGTAAAATGTTGGAAATAGAGCTTTAAATGTCCTAATTAAAAACGCTTTTAGTTGCATTTATAACTTTAATAGAAAGTTAAATTTTCTAGGGTCATATAGGGAATGAAAATTAAAATCCTGGTTTTACACATATACACACAGTCATTCATAACTTGGGTTTCTCATATCCTTATGCCATTATTGCTAGTAAAAATTTATTGCAAAAATTATATAATGATATGAAGATAGAACTCATTTTCACAAGAAAAATTGGTGGTGAGATAAATATTAAGCTGTGCTCATGAGGTAACACTTTTGTGAAAAAATTAAATTATAATTTAGATTAATTTTGTGACTCTGACATGCAAAGTCTTAATCCTCAAACGTGTTATGCCATTTCTGTATCTTAGGGTTGATATGCTATCCTTCTTGGCAAAGTGACTGGGAAATCTGCATTGTAATAGTGAGAAATCCTATTTAAACTTAGCTAACACCTCCCAATGTCCAGGATGTTGCACACCCTCAGGAATCCAGATTCAGTTTCTTGGCTGCCAAAGGGTCACTTCCTTTCTCATGTCTGATTTTCTCTGCTTGAGCTTTAGATCAGCTCCTTCTGGCTAGAATGAAAACATGGCTTCTACCAGTTTTTAAGCTTTATATTTTGTAGTTTAGAAATTTCATAGAAAGGATTCCTTGCCCAGTATAGGACTAATGCCCACCACTGTCTTTGGTCAGAAAGCTAACTATGCCTCAGGAAACAGGTCATATTGTACTAAAACGCGAAATCCACGTGGCCATTGTGATTGAAAAGGCGGTAGATTCTAGAAAAGAGGTCACAGTATCAAAAAGTTGAAAATTAAAAGGAAATTTGAAAACAAAATTAACCTATTTTAGTTGACCATTTAAGAATTTTTTTCTGGAAAATTTCTGACAAATAGTTTCCCAACTATATTTGAATAATTTCCATGATGAAAATTTTGTTAGTTTTGTAATTATTTCTTGCAAAACGGAAACAGGCAGACTTGAGTCCCAATCTTGAGTCTACCTCATGTTCCATATTTAACATTTTACAAAAGCTTAACCTATGTAACCTCAGTTTCCTCACTATAGTACAATTAACTATATCTTCCTCTTGGAAGTCCTATAAGGATTAAATAAAATAATATGGCATAGTAACAAGCCCCTACATTAAGGGTGGGGAATGTCTGGTCCGCAGGCCATATAAGGCCCTCGAAATCATTTGGTTTGGCCTTGTCAAGGCATTATTGGTGAGTTAATTAAATGTTTGACCAAATACAGCAGGCTAATTTTGAAGTTGATAGTTTTGTATGGCCCATGAATATCCAAATGGCCCTTGGCAGAAAGAAAGGTTCCCCACCCCCGCATGGACAAAGCTTCCAAATATTTAAGTTTCTATCCTGTCAGAAAGTCCTCTCATGTTCTCATACAAAATACCTTGACCTTTTGTTCAGCATCTTATGTCTGTCATGAAGATCTATGCAAAGTACATTAAACTTCTCTTCTATATAAATATACTTCAAGTATTTGAAGATAATTAATATGCTCTCTTTAAATATACTTGATACTTTTGAACCTAATGCATAATTTATCTGCATGTAAAATTTTATCTTGCCATATTTGACCACTTATTTCAGTATGTCAGAATTTTAACTGTGAATTCTGGTATGCAGGATACTGTCAATGTCGACTTGGTGTATTTGAAAACCATAGCTTCTATATCTTTATTGCATTCAGTATTAATAAATATTTAAAAGTGTAGAACCAGAACAGACTTTGATCTCAGAATAAAACTTTATCAAGGTTGACACCAAGCAACATACTTTGGATAAATAAATGTGATAATCTACAAGTTCACCTGTTTGTTTTATATTCTAACACACCTCTTTCTGTCTTGTCCAAAAATTGTAATAAAGGCTTTATTGTGGTTTTCTATACACAAGATTTGCAGGAGAGCAAATGTAGTCAGTAAAGTTAACTGTGTAAATTCAGGCAAGTCCCTTACCATCTTAATAATTCAGTCTTAAAAGAATAATGTATTATTTGCCTAATAATCTGAATTGTGTTGAATATCACACAATAATAATATAGATGAAAGTACTTTTAATCAAGAGCTGAAAGACAAAGCAATACTATTATCATGCTAATTCCATTAATCTTATAGAAACAAATAACAAAAATAAATAAATAAGGTTCCTTTGCCCACAGTACTCACTGGATTAATGTTGTATCCCAGTAATCACTCCTTCCTTGTCTATCTCCTCCTACAATCTGTTTAATTCCTTCTGAATTCAGTAGAGCATTAGTAATAGTAAATACTGAATAATAACATTGTTTCCTTAAAAACTGTTATAAATAAAACTTAGGTTCACAGGTTAGCCTTCAGAGGCTTAATTATCTATCATAGTTATTTTTACTTCCCTATATATTAAGATTCCCTGAAGAACTTAAAAATTCTAATGAACAAGCAACTTCATGCAAACCAATTGAATTGTAGTCTCTATGTATTAAACTTGATTGTAGCCCAGCCAATGTAGCTCAGTGGTTGAGCATTGACCTATGAACCAGGAGGTCACAGTTTGATTCCGAGTCGGGGTTGTGGGCTCAATCCCCAGTGTGGGGCATGCAGGAGGTGGCCAATCAATAATCTCTCTCATCATTGATGTTTCTATCTCTCTCTCCCTCTCCCTTTTTCTCTGAAGTCAATAAAAACATAGTTTTAAAAAACTTGATTTGAAGAGTTAAAATTTTAAAAAATTGCTAGAAACTTCTGATAGTTCTCTTAACTTATCCCTTAATTTTGGTCTAGTCTTTGGGTTATAGGCAGTTAGAAAGACATGAGCAGAATAACAATACAGAAGGTCACCAGGACAGAAAGTCCTGGGTGCCTAGTGAGGGACAAAACTGGGAAAACAAGGACCTCGCCCCAAGGGTGACTTTTCTTCTCCTAGAATATCCCTGGTCATGTGATTTAGACCACCCTGACCTTTTCCTCCCTAAAGATAACATCTAGGCCTCCATTTTATTTCAGTTCCAGGCCCAGAATAGCAGACAAGTAATACCATTGCTACTTCAGGACGAGCTTCATTGACTAATGACCCCCTGCTCTGGTACTGGCCAATCAGTGAAGACTATAACCCTGAAAGAGCACAGCTGGAAAACTGATGAATATTCTATTGAGACCCTCCCCTGTGATTCCCACCTGCAAGAGAGAGATAAATACCCTAAACACAAGTGATTCAGTGCACTCTCCTCCAGGGAAGCACGCCTCTGCCATTCCTTCCCCCGCTTCTTCCCTCTAAGGAAGAAGGGGGGAAAGGAATGAAACTTGCAATCTGGGGAGCAATGGGCATCAGCACCTTGTCCCAGCTAATCCCAGGAACCTGTCTCCAAGGACCCTGTCCCAAATAGATCCTGAGAAAGAATCTGGAGTGTTTATCTAAGCCTTGAGACAAACTTTAACCATGCAGGTGTGGGACATTCAAGTAGTTGCTATCGAAGAGACAACTCTTATGCAAGCAGGACCAGAGTGGCAGGCTTAGGACCAACAAAGACCAGAGGCTTTAATTTAAATTTTAAGCATATGCAAATTAATTTAATTAACTGCCAGAGGAATTACACCACATGAAACATATGCAGTTGCAAATCACACAGCTTTTTATTACTCACACAAATTCCTGAGCGGCTGAAGGTACAAAATTAGTTAGGGATCCTTGTGGTGTTGTCCTCTGTGGTTTAGCAGCTAGGCTGATCTGGTACGGGTGCAGGGGGCTGGCATTCTTCTCCCAAGAGCTCGGTCACATCTCAATTGGGGATTACTGGCCATTTTTCTGTCATCTGGCAGGAAAAAGAGTGTGGAATGGCATTGCTTGTCAGACCCACAAAGGGACAGGCCTTTGTAATGTCTCGATAAGATGAGCATCGAGCATCGTTGGCTGACAGGGGTCCATATAAAGCTTACTTGTACCCGTAGCAGCTCAGGTGGCTATCAGTGATCTACGTCAATGCACATATGTTAATCTTAAACACGGCGAGGGGGCTAAGGAGAGTACTTCACTCAGGCAAGTGTTTATCTTGACACAAGTCACTCTTCGTCAGTTCAAGTCCTTATCTCTGGGGTACACACACTTCAGGGCAGTGGGGAATGTATCTTTAATATCAGACTCTAAGTCTTAAGAGAAGTTAACGTAAACATTTTTAATTTTTCTCACATTCTTTAAGCATTTTTAAACATTTCTATATTTTACTACAACAGACCCCTTTTCTATGACTTCCCAGGGAGCCAAGGCAGGCCAGCATAGGCTCTCCTGTTGCTTCTTCTATGCCCTTCTTTGTTTCACTGTCCTAAGTGTGGTTTTGCTGTGGCCAATAAATTCTTGCTTGCTTTGCTGCAATTTATGTCTTGATTGAAATATTTTCTTCAAGAAGACAAAAACTGCCAAGCCAGTGCTGCTCAGTGGTTGAGTGTCAACCCGAGAAGGCTAAAGCTAATTCCAATGAAACCCTGAGGTTTTTTTTTTTTTTTTTTTTTTTGGGGGGGGGGGGTTATAGCAATCTGAATCTGTGCCAGTAACCTAATGTACATTCTTGATGACCTAAAATTAAGCCACCACCCCTTCTCCACAATCTGGTCGTGTAAGACCTGTTTACCTAAAGTACTACTCCCATTTTAGAGAGGCCATAAACCATGAACAATACACAACCCCCGGAGGGAGTTATCAGCGCTGGCACCAGGCCAGGCCCTTAGATATTGTCTCAAGGCCCCACCCCAACACACGGGGCTTTTTGCAAAGCCCATGAAAGGTCCGGAAGTCCCATCCATATTTGGGGGACAAAGAAACCAAAGGGGATAAAAGAAGAGCTTCCACCATACTGGTTTGCTCAGACTTTGGAGGTAACTCCTCTGAGACCGCTGGCGTAATAAAGCTGTGTGACTCCATTTCTCTAAGTGTTGCTTGGATTTCTTCGGTCTTTTACAACAAACCTATGAACTAAGAGGTCACTGTGAAAGGAGTTTTTGAGGGGTAAAATGGGAATTTTTAAGGGGAAATAGGCAGGTTTAGAAAAAATTTAGAATTTAAGGGGCCCCACAGAAAACACAAAGGGCTACAGAGCTGAGGTTACATTTCCATAAGACAAGGGAGCTGGGAGAAGTTACATTTCCATAACACAAGGGAGCCAGGCACAGTTACATTTCCATAACACAAGAGAGTGGCAAGGGTTACATTTCCATAAGATAAGGGACTGGGAGTAACAAAAGGTCTATGCTTACAAAATAAAGAAGGAGGAAGAAAGCCCAGAGGGAATAGGAGGATAATGAGGGAGGACAATGTCCCAAGTGAAGTTTTACCTTTGAGCTCAGGAGTTACTATAGTAACCAATTCAAAGGGGAATAGCCACCAATCAGAGGGGATATCAAGGCACCAAGAACTGCAGCCTGTATAAACTATGGAAACAGGAACTTGGTGGGACTCTTTCCTCATCCCCCTTGTGGGAGTCTATGCTGTGAGATTCTTTCCCCTTCCCCACCGGGAGTCTGTGCTTGTTCTTCAATAAATTTCCACCTTTGCTATACCATCTTCCGTCCGTGGGTTCATTTTTCAACTTCGACGGACAAAGTGCCCGGAACCATCCTGCCCAGGAGAACACTGCGTGTTCCTGTCCAAAAATCCTGTGTCAACTGGTTCAATTCTCATTCTGGGCACAAACCCAGGTTGTGAGCTCGATCCCCAGTGGGGGACCTGCAAGAGGCCACCTATGGACATTTCTCTCTCATCCATGTTTCTAACTCTATCCCCCTCCCTTCCTCTCTCTCTAAAATCAATCAACATTAAATAAAAAAGAAAGAAAGGAAGAAATAAAGAAAGACAAGAACTGAAGTATTGTTGTCTCACCAGGAACATTTGCATCTGAAAATGATCCCACATGACAAAAATGACAGCATAATATGGGATGTGTTGTTTTCATTTCTCTGTCATCTTTTAATATTCCACAATTTATTAAAAATAATGAGATATCCCTTCATTTTCTTTTATGTTTTTACCTTCAAATTTATGTTCCATGTCTTTATAGATTTTTTTCAATATACAACACATTCCTAGCTTTGTCTTTTCTGAAACTCTCTTACCAGGTTAGTGTTTTATTTGTGTTTAACACATTAAAAGGTGTGTCTTTTCATAAGTTCTGCTCATTTTCTCTGAGAAGAGAATTCTATCTGATGTGTTACCTTGCCATTATAAGGGAGGAAAACATACTTTTCCCTTTGCCCTCCTAAATTTAGACCCCTGTAATAAAAGACAAATTGATAAGTGAAAAAAAAAAAAGAAGTTTATTAATATATACACTTCATGTATATATGGGAGATACTCCGGAAAATTAAAACTTTCTGGGATGGCCTAAGCACTAGCTTAAATACCAGCATCAGCTAAAGCCAAATGAAAGGTATGGGTAGGCCAGTCCTGAGGAGGTTACCAGGAAATTAAGATTTTCCTAATAAGTAATAGTGAGGTTTGTTATGCTGATTTAATTGGGGTTCTCCATTTATAAGATTTTCTTGTGATTCTCAATTGTCTTTCTCTCTAATAGAAAGAAGGAGAGATCCTTACAAATGACGATCTCCTTTATAAATGTAAATTTCCCTTACCAAATACTGTGTTTTTAGAGCTTCTCCTTTGCTGTTCCTCAAAATAATTCCTATACCAAAGAGATATATGTTGGCATATGCTATCACCCTTCACTGTATTTTTCTTATTTAACCCATAGGCACTGTCTGCCGATTCTCCTTTACCTCTAAGAATGAATTACTATCAGGAATAAAAAGCACTGCCAAGCTACATTTTTTAAACTTTGAGGATAATGGGAGTTGTGGAAGGAGACTTTAAATGACAAATCAAGATTAAAAACTGACATATTTGTAGATATTTATTTTATCATATATTTGCGCATCTCCTCTCCAAAATACAATTAAATGTATAACAAATTATAGATAACATAAAAATATATCTTTGCAGCCTTTTTACCAGTGTAAGGAAACATGGCCATCTTGACTCCTTAAGAATTACCAGTGAAAATATTGTATTTTTCCTATTTTTCCTTTGAGTCATAATTTCAATATGGCTTACACATGCATTATTCCTATAATTAAATAAAGTAAAACAAGGATTCCCTCAATCCTTTTTTTACGTTCTCTTATAGCAGGGATGCTACCTTGAATTTATAGCCAATGAACTTGGTTATAGACAAATAGATAAGCAAATAGACAGAAAGCACAATATAAATTACAGCTGCCAGTTATTGAAATTATTTTTTAATTCCCTATAGCTCCTAAGTCTCAACTTATTCTAAGTTTCATTGTGAATTCCTTTTGATACCATTATAATTAATCCAGTTATTAATTAATTAACAGAAAAAGAGCAAAGGGAAGGCCAGATAATCTGGGCATGCCATTTGTACAGCTTTGCTAGGAAGCTGCATTTAACACTCCCCAGGTTTGTTCCTTGCAGATTGCTGTGGGAAAGGACCAGATAATAGACACATTCTCAGTAAGATCTGGGCAACTTGGGAAAGTGCTTTCTGTCAATCAAACCTGGGAACAGTGTATTGGCCAGAATGGGTTTGGCCACTGCAAGGGCGTGAAATCTGAAACACATAGGCTCCTGAACAAAGACGTTTGCTGTCTTGGCCCTCTTGCTCTCTTTGGGACTCTTGTTGCCATGTGGATCCCATATACAATGGACTAATGCATCACAACTAGCCTGATGCTCTGCTGACTCAACTCCAACAGGGAATGAAAACTTTGGACACTTGCTTTGCTTCTAGCTGTGCTGAAGCCCCAGCTGCACCCTTTCCAGGACTGTCTTAAGGAAAATGGGACTCTGCAAACTAAAGGGTGTAATTTCACACAAATAAAGCTTTCTACCACATCTCATCCTCCTGTGGGGGCCTCCGGAAATGCTTATTCCAGCAGTACCCCAAGAACCCCACTCCCATAGTGACGCAGACAGTCTACCAATGCAATTCTCTGATAACACTTTGACTATCTCCTACGTAAATGTATTAGTCAAAATGTTACCCAAGGAAAGATTTCAATCAAGAGACAAAGTGCAGCAAGGCAAGCAATAACTTAATGACCATAGCAAACACACACTTAGGACAGTGAAACCAGGAAGGGCATGGAAGCAGCAACAGGAGAGCCCAGGCTGGCCTGCTTCGGCTCCCTGGGAAGTCAGAGAAAAGGGGGCCTGGGAGACAAGTTCAAGGGGTTAGCACAGGACAAGGTGCTGGTGCCCATTGCTCCCTGGTTGCAAGTCTCTTATAGTCCCTTGGAGTTTAGGAGATACGTGTCTTTTGGATATGAAGAGGGGAAAGAGAATGGCAAGAATGTGCTCCCTGGAGGAAGACTGTGCTAGGACCGTTGTTTTCTGGGGTTTTATAGGCTGGACATTTAGGGGATATCTTAGGGGTAATTAATAGAATATTCATCAGCTTTATGCTGATGTTCCAAAATGAGATTTATTCTCTTAATTTGTCAGTCCTTGTGTGTGGTTGGAAAATGGCACTAATTGAATTTCTGTCTTCTGGTTCCCCTGAGTAGTATGATTTAAGCTATTTATCCTCTGATTGGTGAGGAGAAGTGTAAACCATTTGCTATTAAGTGTCCTTGGTTTAGGGAAGATAGAATTTACTAGGTGGCTGCAAACTGCTGTTTAACTGTCTTAGTTTCCTTATTCTGCTTGTCCTAAAATTTTTCTAGCTTCTTACTTTCCTTTAACAAAAACACTCTTTTAAAATAATCTGGAAATACTACTTAAATTTGCTTCCTTAACTTCTGTGTGTGTGTGTGTGTGTATGTGTACATGTGTATTTACCTGACTAGTATGTAATCTGTGGACCCTGAGAATAAAGATTCATTTGATGTGAACCCTGAGAAGGAATTTTCTGCTGAGATAGACTCCCCATGGTCAACTGAGGGCCCAAATTTTGTAAGTAATCATCTTAGCAGCTATTTGCTGACAGGGGTTCCTAACCTACTCTATATCGGGAAGAACTTCAGACTGAACTCTTGGCTTCCTTGAGATGAGGTATGTGGTGAAATGGCTATGACCATAAGGGCTAGGATATAGTAAAACCAACTCCCAATGGCTTAGAACTGCCAGACCAGCTTAATCTTACATGGCAACTAATTTCACCCTGCAGTAATACTTAGTACTCATTGTCATACATTAGCCATGATCAAAGACAGAAAGCCTATATAAAGACAAAAAATGGCCAACCTGGTCTTCTAAGAACTCTCCACCCTTTTCCCCCCAAAAAATCCTAAATATTCCTCTTCCTTATTGAATGCCTTATTGAACACTGGTTGTGCCTTTTTAACAATGAACTAAGACCTGCCCCATCCAATCAGAACTGCTAGTTTTACTCCAAAGATGTATAATTGTTGCTGAAGAAATGGATTTCTCCATTGCTAGTGGCAGTGATTTCAGATAGGAAGGGAAAGGAAGAGAGAGATAGAAACATCAAAGATGAGAGAGAATCACTGGTCAGCTGCCTCCTGCATGCCCCTGACTGGGAACCAAGCCCACAACCCGGTCAGAGCCCATGTGCCCTGACCAGGAATTGAACCATGACTTCCTGGTTCATATGCCAATGCTCACAATCAACCACTGAGAATACCAGTAGGGCAGAACATTTTTAAATAATGCCATTAATAAATCTAACTAAACTTATTTATTTTAACTAAAATATCTAAGTAATAATGTGCATATTATTTTCTCCTCAAAAACAATTCCAGGAAGTATATATGACCTTAATAATAATAAAAGGTTAAACATATCTACATGTGTGTGTATGCACACATATTCACATACACACACAATCATATATTAGACTAAAGCTGGCTCTTCCACTCATTCTCTGTCATTTTGCTCCATAGGAATAACTAGTTCTTGGCCTGACCTGGTTCTTTTACATGCTAGTAAGTGGTCACAAGACACTTGGAAAATGTATTTATTACATTGCTAGGTTGAATTCAACCAAATTTTAACTGTGAAGTATTTTCACTTTTTTTGTGTGTGATTTCTGAGAATAGAATATAAGTTCAGTAAAATGTTTCTGTATACCAAAGAAAATATTAGAAAATCATGCATTTATTTCCCATGGAAATACACCTTTCAAAGACTCTACTAAAAAAGCTAAAAGTTTTAAACAGATTCAAACTGTGCCATATATTTAATCTGAGTCCATAGCATCTTTTAGCCAGTCTTTTGAAATTCTCCAAAACATGTCAAAATCCCTATGTCCCCTTTAAACTGACAAGTACCAGTTACATTATTATTTTATCTTAGATTTCAAAATAATATCTGACTTCCTTGTGGAAATTTAAAAGGTTTATATTTTACCTCTATAATATAATATGAAGTGTGGAAAGTTAGATCTATTTGAGCTCAAATTCCTATAACCAAGTTTCTGCACCTCAAAAGGGGACATATAAGGAGGGTCTTGATTATATCTGGTTCCTCAGCTTGGGATAGATATTGTTATTAATACAGTGTACTCCTCACGCTCACATTTTTGCCTCATATTGCATCCTGCTTGTCCTAGGTCAAGTGGATTATTCCCTAATGCTTTACCTGAGTTCTATCACATCTCCATTCCTAGTGTCCATTGACTTGCTAAAGTTACCAGTGACTAGATCTGAATAGTGCTCCCCCATCCCCACTCAGATCTATCTGGCACCTCAGAATGTGACCTTATTTATAAATAGGCTCTTTGCAGATATAATCTATTTCTCACCATTGAATTCTACAGGATAGTCTATTAACATTTTAATTTTGGCTCATTATTTTATTTTTAAGAGCTGTAATTTCTCCTAATTTCACTATTTATTTAATGACCATGTGACAATTAATTTTACATATTAATTTGACTAAACTGTTTGGTCAAAGTGTGTTTGTGGGGTATTACTGGATAAGATTAATATTTGAGTCAAACAAAGAGTAAAACAGTATCCCTCCTTAATGTAGGTGGCCCCCATCCAATTAATTTAAGACCTGAATCCAATAAAAAAAAAAAGTCTGAATAAGAGGGAACTCTGCTTGCCTGTTTGCGGTGGAACATTAGTTTTCTCCTGCCCTTGGACTGGAACTTACACCATCAGCTCTCCTGTTTCTCAGGCTTTGAGATTTAGACTGAAATTATATTAGTTTTCCTGGGTCTCCAGCTTACTGACTGACTGTAAATCTTAAAACTGCTCAGCCTCTAAGCCAATGTCTAAAAAATCCATCTGTCTATCTCTATCTATCTATCTATCTATCTATCTATCTATCTATCTATCTAAATACCTATTTAGATAGATAGAGATATTGAGACATGACTGTACTTAGAGTCACCCAGTTTTGGATTTATCTTTAATTATTCTCTATCCTTAATTATTCTCTTGTTCCTCTTACACACAATAAAGTTTGTCAAGTCTTTTTAATTTTCTCTTCCATTAAACATCCTTTGACTTTTATCATAATACTCCAACTAGTCTCTCTTCTTTAGATATTCAGAACACGATAATAGCTGTGTAAATACAATATTTTTAAATAGAAGCCTACATATGGAAATATGTACCCTAATGGTACTAAATGTAGGGAAGTTGTACATTAAGTGGCATATAAAGTGATTTTGTAGAAGTTCAAGTAACAGGAGATCAAATTAAGCAAGTAAAATAAGTCAAGTCCCAATTGTAAATGTGGAGATTAAGTTATCTATTTAAAGATGCATAATATTGCCCTGGACAGTGTGGCTCAGTGGTTAAGTATCCACACATGAACCAGGAGGTCACCATTCTTTGATTCCCGGTCAGGGCACATGTCCAGGTTTTGGGATTTGTTCCCAGTAGGGAGGTTCAGGATGCAGCCCATCAATGATTCTCTCTCATCACTGATGTTTCTATCTCTCCTTCTCCCTTCAACTCTCTGAAATCAGTAAAAACTATTTTAAAAATAAATAAATAAATAAATAAATAAATAAATATGCATAATATTTAAATACCAGGAAAGGATGAGGAAAGAGCACTCTTGGTAATGAGCATATGAGTATAGATCCAGAATCAAGAGAATATTTACACAGGGAGTAACCTGCAAGAGAGAAATGGAGGGTTTGTTTTGAATAACAATTTATTTTAATTTGTTAAGAGTAAAAATGGCCAGTTTATAATTTTGCATGGAATTCAAACAGTAGGGTTGATGTGATAAAATTGGTGGTGGTATGTTAGATCTGGTTACCTAAGTAAAGTGCTGTTTACTGGTGGTCTGGCACATGATTGCTTGGAGAAAAATAAAAACTCGAAAAGAGCTTGGAAAAGAGCTAGTTAAAAACCTGCTGAACTGAGTCTCAAGTGATGATATCTGGATTAGTAGCAGGAAGTTAGTAAGGGAGGAAGGGAGAATATAGAGCAGTCTATAATTTCATTTTAACTGCTTCCAGATGCCATCCATTACAACAAATTAAAAAAAAAAAAAAAAGTCAGAAGCTACCCAAGAACAATAGTTCTCAACAGGTGCTGCGCATGCCTTCAAAGGAGGAAGAGGGTGAAGAGGAGGTGAATTAGTTTAAAAACATGTATGCATGACCCATGGACACAAATGGCAGTGTGGTAATGGCCAGAGGGAGGAGGGTGGCAGAAGCTAGGTGGAAATGGGCAAGGGGGAGGGAAATTGGGGCATCTGTAATAGTGTCGACACTAAAAATAAAGTTAAAAAAATATCTGGGGGATATTTTTGCATGGCCCAATGAATAGACTGGAGAGTTGCCCTGGTATTTAGTGCAGGAAGCAAGCATCCTAACTTCCTCTCATTGCATGGGTAATCATATACAACAGAGAGATGCTACACCCCAAATGTCAATAGTACTGCAGTGAAAAGCACTGACTACAAGTGTTCTGAATTTGAAATGTGTAAATGAGCTTTTGTAGATCAGGGTAACACTGGAAATTAGAATATGCTACTATCCTCTTTCTCTTAGGAACCAGCAGCATTCCTATGACAATGTTAGCAATTGCTATTTCAAAGCACTGGTGTTTGAGTATTAGTATATATAACTCAGTGATATTCAGGAATGCTGACAATCCTATCTAATAATAGACAAATATGCAAATTCACCATACCTCCGACACACCTACAAGCCACACCCACAAGCCAAGCCCACCATCCAATCAGAGCAAGTATGCAAATTAACCCAAACCAAGATGGCTGCAGCCACAGAGAGCAAGGTTTCCTAGGTAACAGAGGAAGCCAAGCTTTCTGCCAGTCGTTGCAGGCCTAAGCCTCCACTCAAGCTACAAAGTTTCAATTATAGAAGGTAAACAAATTCAAACAAATGGCGGCAGAATGGAGCTTGAGAGAGCAGGCCAGGGTTGCTCCAAGCAACAGGGGAAGCAAAGCTTTCCACACACCCTGGCCGGGCCCACCCGCTTAAGGCAACAAAGTTTCAATAATAACCCCAACACAAATGGCTGCGGGCCTCGGAGGGAGCCCCAGGCTTGGCTCTGCTCCAGGCTACAAAGTTTCAATTGTAGAAGGAAAATAAATTCCAGATACCAGGGCCTCCGCTTGCATTGCCAGGGGGCCTGGCCCGCCTGCAAACCACCACAGGCCCCGCACTCAGGCCGCCCCACGTCCCAAGGGAACCCCCACCTGATCGGGGACACCCTTCAGGGCAAACCAGCTGGCCCCCACCCCTGTACCAGGCCTCTATCCTATCTAATAAAAGAGTAATATGCAGATTGATCATCACTGCAACACACAATATAGCTGCCCCCATGTGGTCAAAGATCCTGCCCCCATGTGGACACAAGATGGCCACCACAAGATGGCCAGCAGGAGAGGGCAGTTGGGAGGCACCCGGCCTGCAAGGGAGGGCAGTTGGAGGTGATCAACCCTGCAGGAGAGGGCAGTTAGGGGTAACCACGCCAGCAGAGGAGGGAAGTTGGGGCAAACAGGCTGGCAGCAGAGTGGTTAGGGGGTGATCAGGCTGGCAGGCAGAAGCGATTAGGGGCAATCAGGAAGGCAGGCAGGCAAGCAGTTGGGAGCCATCAGTCCTGGATTGTGAGAGGGATGTCCGACTGCCCGTTTAGGCCCAATATTGGGCCTAAACGGGCAGTCGGACATCCCTTGAGGGGTCCCAGATTGGAGAGGGTACAGGCTGTGCCTGAGGGACAACCCACCTCCATGCACGAATTTCGTGCACCGGGCCTCTAGTTATAATCATAAATGGCTACAAAGGAAATTACCTAAAGAAAACAGAGAACATTTGGCCATAAAAATTTAAGGTAATTTTACTGGCCACATAGTATTCATAGTAACTCAAGTAATGTCACATTCTATATCCAAACTTTAGCCTGCTTCCAAATCACCAGGCAGGCCTATGAATGCATGTATTACTAGAGTTCCTGCTTGTATAGTAGGTCCAGGAAGGGTTTGAGAATTTTCATTTCTTACAAGTTCCAAGGTTTTGCTGAGTACTATTTGTATAGTGGGAGTGGGTGTGGGCAAGGGGAATAAAACGAAGAACAGCCTCTAGAAATGTTCTCCTTGCCTTTGTTACCTGCTTAGATGGAGGAGGGGTGACTCTGAGGTGTCTGGTAAAACATTGCAATATGGCTTACAAAATCTTTTGAACCTTTTTTTCTCTCAGACATAGACTATGACATTACTTGATTTATGAGTATTATGTTGCCAGAAAATCACCTCTTAAATTTTCATGGCCAAATTTTTATGGCCAAATGTTTTCTGTTTTCTTTAAATAAACTCCTTTGTTGTCATGTATTATTATGATAGTCAGAATTCCCTAATACCGTATATGCTGAATGAGAGGAATCTTGGAATCTTAGTGGTTCATGTTTATTTCTCACTTCTGGGCATATAAACAAAGACCATCCAAATAAGAATAAACAAATGCTATTTTTTGAGAGCTTTTTATAGCAAAGAAGTCAGCCACTATTATTTGGGTTTGCTCACCCACAGAGGAGAAAGCTTTACAGTGGAAAAGTTTTAAAGTGAAAAAAGGGGAGGCTTCAGGTATGCCCTGATTGGAAACTGTTGGCAGGGGGAAGCTGAAGGAGGTTAACTCAAAGTGGGATATCCGATGTGGTTGGTTAGGGCAGCATGGTTGGCTTCCTCTGGTTGCCCCTAAATTTGAAATGCGGGCAAAATTTTGGGAATCTGTTGAGATTATGCATCAAGTGCTGATTGCCTCAGAGGTTGTGGTGTGGCTTCCTGGCTGGTTGTTGCAGATTGTAGGTTAGAGTAGTGTTTTTATAAATGGTCTGGCTGTAGTTCATTTGTATATTGTGTCTTTTATTTCCAGTGCCTGTCAGCAGCTACATGTCTAGATCTACTGCTGTAGCTCTATCCCAAGCTGTATGTAATTCTAGTCTCCTTCTTCTTTCTTAGCCCCATGATTATTCTCTAGACCAGTGGTTCTCAACCTTTCTAATGTCACGACCCTTTAATACAGTTCCTCATGTTGTGGTGACCCCCAACCATAAAATTATTTTCGTTGCTACTTCATAACTGTAATTTTGCTACTGTGAATTTATCCCAGGGATGCAAGAATGGTACAATATCCACAAATCAATAAGTGTTATACATCACATAAACAAATTGAGAGATAAAAACCACATAGTCATATCAATTGATGCAGAAAAAGCATTTGACAAAATCCAACACCCTTTCTTGATAAAAACTCTCAGCAAGGTGAGAATAGAAGGATCATACCTGAACATAATAAAAGCCATATATGACAAGCCCACAGCTGACATCATACTCAATGGGCAAAAGCTAAAACCATTTCCCCTAAGAACAGGAACAAGACAGGGATGCCCACTCTCACCACTCCTGTTCAATATAGTGCTGGAAGTACTAGCCATTGTGATCAGACAAGAAGAAGAAATAAAAGGCATCCAAATTGAAAAAGAAGAAGTAAAACTGTCCTTCGCAGATGACATGATACTGTACATAGAAACCATAAAGACTCCATCAAAAAATTACTAGACTTAATAAATGAATTTGGCAATGTAGCAGGATACAAAATTAACGTCAAGAAATATATGGCATTTCTATACACCATAATGAACTTACAGAAAGAGAGACTAAAAAAGCAATCCCATTTACTATCGCACCAAAAAAATTAAGATACCTAGGAATAAACTTAACTAAGGAAGTAAAAAACCTATACATGGAAAACTACATGACACTGAAAAAAGAGATAGAGGAAGACATAAATAGATGGAAGAACATACCATGTTCATGGATTGGTAGAATCAACATCATCAAAATGTCCATACTACCCAAAGCAATCAATAAATTCAATGCACTTCCCATTAAAATACCAACGACATATTTCATAGACCTAGAATGAACTTTCCAAAAATTTATCTGGAATAAAAAAAGACCCCGAATAGCTGCAGAAATCCTGAAATAGAAGAATAAAGTAGGTGGGATATCAATACCAGATATCAAGCTGTATTACAAAGCCACTGTTCATAAAACAGCATGGTACTGGCACAAGAACAGACATATAGATCAATGGAATAGAATAGAGAACCCAGAAATTAACCCAAATCACTATGCTCAATTAATATTTGACAAAGGAGGCACGAAAACACAATGGAGTCAAGACTGTCTCCAACAAATGGTGTTGGGAAAATTGGACCTATACATGCAAAAAAAATGAAGCTAGATCACCAACTTACACCATATACAAAAATAAGCCGAGAATTGGATCTGTGATTAGAAGACACAGTAGAAAAAAAAAATCACTCAATCAGAGAACAACAACAACAACAACAACACACACACACACACAAACACAATGAACACACAGTTTAAAGGAGCTGTGGGACAACATGAAGTGTAACAATATTCACATTGTAGGAGTCCCAGAGGGAGAAAAAAGTGAGCAAGGGATAGACAACCACTTTGAAGAAATAATGGCAGAAAATGTCCTAACCTGGTAAAAGAAAAAGTTACACAGGTTTAGGAGGCACAGAGAGTCTCAAGCAAGAAGAACATAAATAGACCCACATCCAGATACATCATAATTATAAGCCATTACAATCAATTAATATTTGACAAAGGAGGCAAGAGCATACAAAGGAGTCAAGACAGTCTCTTCAATAAATGGTGTTAGGAAAATTGGACAAATGCATACAAAAAAATGAAACTAGACTACCAACTTACACCATACACAAGAATAAATTCAAAATTGATAAAAGACTTCAATGTAAGATGTGAACCCAAAAAAATTCTAGAAGATAATAATAGGCAGCAAAATTTCAGACATGTATCGAAAGCAATATGTTTACAGATACATCTCCTAGGGCAGTGGTCGGCAAACTGCGGCTCTGTTGACTAATGAGTTTGCCCACCACTGCGTAAGGCATTACCCTTACCCAGAAGTTTTGACTTCAGGTTAAAGACATTAGTACATTATTAAAATGTTTTTTAAGTGTTTTTCCCTAAGGCAGTGGCCAGCAAACTCATTAGTCAACAGAGCCGCAGTTTGCCAACCACTGTCCTAGGGCAAAAAAAAATTAATGAGTGCCAATGATATACCTGATAAAGGGTTAATGTCCAAAATATATAAGGAACTCATACAACTATTAAAAGGAAGACAAAAAATCCAATTAAAAAATGGGCAAAGGACCCGAATAGACACTTCTCCAAGGTGGATATATATATAGGCAAGAGACATATGAAAAAGTGCTAGAAGTCACTAATCATCAAAGAGATGTAAATTAAAACACCAATGAGGTATCAAACACCTCACCTCTGTCAGAATGGCTACCATCAACAACTCAACAAATGCAAGAGCTGGTAAAGATGTAGAGAAAAGAGAATCCAAGTACACTGCTGGTGGGAATGCAGACTGGTGCAGCCAGTGTGGAGACCAGTATGGGGTTTCCTCAAAAAATTAAAAATAGAACTGCCTTTTGACCCAGTGATCCCACTTCTAAGAATATACCTTAAGAAACTCAAAAAAATCAATCAGAAAGAATGTATGCACCCCTATGTTCATAGCAGTGCAATTTATAATAGCTAAATCTGGAAACAGCCTAAGTGCCCATCAGTACTAGTACATGAGTGGGTAAAAAAGCTGTGGTACATTAACACTATGGAATATTATGCAGCAATAAAAAGTATGATCTCTTACCCTTTGAGGGACCTGGACAGTATTATGCTAAGTGAAATAAGCCAGTCAGAGAAGACAAGTGTCACATGATCTCACTCATATATCAGATCTAGTGAACAAAACAAATTGCTGAACAAACAGATCTATAGACATAGAAGCATGGAAAAGACTGTCAAGTCTCAATGGGAAGACAGGGGAGGGTGGGTGTGTGGGAAGAAACCAACCAAAGAATTTGTATGCATATATGCATAACCCATGGACACAGACAATAGTGTTTTGGAGTCCTGGGGTGGGAGGTAGAGGTGGGCTATATGGAGTCAATGGGAGAAAAAAGGGGACATATATAATACTTTCAATAATAAAGATTTAAAAAACATAACCACCAAATTCTCATACAATTTGTAGTCAAAGAAACCTTGATAGTTTCTAGGCAATAGTACAATAGTTTCTTATATTCTATCTTGGAGATATGGATAACCATCTTAAATTTTAATACATCATGTAAGTGGGAGTTCTCAACTTTACAGTGTAGCCTATACCAATAATGAGGAGAGCAAAGAAAATTTCGTATGTTAATCAGAAATCTGAATTCTTATAATTTCTAACTTCAAGACAACATTGAGTAAGACATCTCTTTCTTACATTTGGCAACCCTTCACATATTTGAATAGAGCTATTTTCTTTTCTCTTGTGTGTTCTTATTTCTGAAATAAATGTATATCATTTCCTCAACTATTTATCTCCAATTAAATCCAAACTATCTACTATTTTCCCTTCTTCTAATTAATGTTCTCTGTTTTGATTATGTAATTTATTCTCTTTAAAATGTGTTACTGTGAATTGAAATCAATTTGCAAAATGCTTTTTGGTTACTTTAGCATACAATAAAAACATTTCTAATAATGACTAGGATACAACATAGTTATCAGTGCATTCTAAGACTTTAAAGTGTTTTTGAATAATATTAAGGTGTGATCAAATAGAACTCACAGGTTATTTACACACAAATTGCTGCAAACATTGATCTTTACTAACATGGTGATATCGAGAACCAAACAATCCCTCTATTTCCTTCTCTGAATGTTTTATTATTAATCAGTACAGACCAAATAATCATAAGCTATTTAGCACTATTATTTCAAAGCCCCTTTGCAGAGTTGTTTGCAAAGACAATTTAATCTAATTGACAAAAATATTTAGTTGTCATGAGTATATAGAAATCATAAAAATGGCTAATGAATTTTTTTATTTTAAATGCACTGTGTAGTTCTGTTTAATTCATTAAGTGAATCAAATGAGTTAATACCATTGTAGAGTCAAAATTTCTTGCTATATTATATTCTGAGAGCTAAATTTTCAGTAACACATATTTTATGCTTTTTTAGAAAAAAAAACAAATGCATAAATTGTCTAAAAGAATTCTCAACACTAAATAAGGGGAATTAATAAAGCATTTAGACACAATGAAGAAAAATACACAATACATACAACTATGGGGTTATATTTTTTTCAACTAAATTTATAACAAGAAAATATTTTTATTTTAAATATTCTTAAAAATCACCATTTTGTCACTAATTGAGTATGATTTTCTAGGGCTCAGAATCATTCAATAAGAGTTTATGAACTGTTTAAAAAACATTTCTAAGCAAACTGAAAAGGGCTATAGGACAAGACTTGTGGCTGCTCTGAGGGCTTATTAGTATGATTCAAAAAATGTCTGGATAACAGACCTTTTGGGGTAGTTCCTGAATGAAGTTCAGAAAAGTCCTTGGATCCATTGTTAGCCAGTGTAAGCTGAGAGAAATAAATACAGGCTTACTTCATGTCTGTGTGTACTGTATCCATGATACTCTATAGTCCTAATGTATATCTCATAACCAGAAGATTGATGAGATGTGCCTGGACCAGCTGAAGTGGTCCTTGGCATAAGACCAGATCTATCTCTGTGCTGAATTTCATCAGCATCATGCAGGCCAAGTTGGGCATGATGGTAGCAATGGAGCATCCAGATGGCTGAAATAATCTTAATGTCTCATACTATGATCCACAAGCTTGCATCTCATGGTCATGCTCTTTTGGGCCCAGAAAATTGGCCTCTCATGTAGAGAATGTTTTTGGTCATGCTGTCATGTCTCCTGACCATGCTGATTGTCCTCTGACTCTATATTTATATAAACCTTATTTTATTTACTCTTATAGTGCCTACATCTCTCCCTTTTAGCAATATGAATCCATGATGAATATTTTCCCATGCAGTAGTCATGCATTTTAACCCTAAAAATGGAAAAAGGAAGATCTTTGTTTCTCAAAAAAAGAAATGTCAATTACTAACTCCATCACATACAGGTGACAAGTTATGAAATAATTAGAATACATTTTCTCCTTTTATCATTGTTTTACATTCTACTTTCTATTTCAATTAGTTTTTGTCTTTAGGAAAGAATGGGTATATCTGCTGTTATCCACAAGATGACAAGACAAAATTTTAAACATGTTAATAAAAGGAACCAAAATATACCACACTTCAAATGCAAATGCCTTTTCAACCCCAGAATATTCTATTTGAAGTGTACTCTTTTTCTATCTAGAGTAATTCAGTATTGGAGATATATGTATTTCCCAGAGAAAATAAAGCAACCTTGCACACAAAAGGGAACCCTTGGAGATAAGAGGTGTGGCTTCCTAAATAAGCCATCCTGCTGAGACTCTGTTTGATATGGAACATGTTCTTGAATATTTAGGCTTGTCCTTTTTTTTATTATGACCAATGAATAGTATGAATATAATACATTGAGAGTATGTCTTTGTATACTTCAAACCTCTGGTCACTCTGTTCTCTTCTGGCTTCTAATGTTGTGTGTTAAAGTCTGAGACCAGTCTGGTCCTTTGTTCCTTGGAGAATCTTAAAAATATGTTAACTCTAGTTGAATTGTATTTTACTTATGCTCAAGATTCATATGTTCACTAGGTTGATTTTATATCTGAATCTCTTAAATATATCTTATACTTGGTAAGCTCTACATTCAGAATCTAGTATTTTTGTAAGTACAGGAATAGTGTCTTTTACTATATATTTAATAATTGAGTTTTTTGGCTTCTTTTTTATTTTTAGCATGAACACTAATATTCTGAAGTTTGATTTCTGCTTTTATATATCCCTATCATCTCTTTTGTTATCCCTTTTTATTCTTATATTTTCCCTTTCTTTCATTTTCAATGGAATTTCTGTATTTTTCATCTTCTAGGGGAAATGTTAATTATGTGATTTATTTGTAATCTATAATAATACAAGCATAATATGCTAATTAGACCGGACAGCCGAACAACCTTCTGGACGTCATTCCGGACGTCCTGCCGGATGAAGCAGAGTGGTTAGGGGCGATCAGGAAGGCAGGCAAGTGGTTAGGGGCGATCAGGCAGGCAGGTGAGTGGTTACGGGTGATGAGGCAGGCAGGCAGAGTGGTTAGGGGAGATCAGGCAGGCAGGCAGGCGAGTGGTTAGGAGCCAGCAGTCCCGAATTGCGAGAGGGATGTCCAACTGCCAGTTTAGGCTCGATCACGCAGCATTGGGCCTAAACTGGCAGTCGGACATTCCCCGAGGGGTCCCAGATTGCGAGAGGGTGCAGGCCAGGCTGAGGCCAGCCCCCTCCTCATGCACAAATTTTATGCACTGGGCCACTAGTTTTCTTATATAAGTCCAACTTTCCCTATGGATGAGAATAAAATCTGATTACATGTTGATGTTGCCTATCTGGTTCTAGTAGGCATTTGAGTTTAGAATCACAGGGTAGGCTTCCTATTTATATAAGAAGGTTCAGCATCTTTAATTATGATCTATCTGGAGGGTCAGCATACTCCATTCAGATATATTTTTTGTCTTATAATTAGTGTAAATTTCTCCCAGATTTTAGCAAAATTGTGACCTTTAGTATTAGTGCTCAATATTATTCTAATTGTGTCTTATTTTGAGATACTGTAAGTTTTTTAATTGGAAAATAAATTAAGTAATAAATTGAAAAAGCATATTTGCACTTTGCTCTCCAGGCAAATAATTTGATTCCTTGAAATGTCCTTCAGTCCAATCTCTTCATTTTATGGTTGTGTTTCAAGTATTACTTTTAAAAGATTTTATTGGTTGTTTAGAGTAGACTTCAAACAAGAAGCCAATATGCTTTGCATACTACTTTGCACATTCCAAATATTCCATATTGAACCTAATATTTTGCCAGTCTTTGCCAAGATTTCTCCTTTTATATTCTCTTCACCTTAATTTTTTTCTTGCCCAAGGGGCACTCTTGAAAACCATCATTTAAAATAAAAATAAAAATAAAAATAAAAATAAAAATAAAAATAAAAATAAAAATAAAAATAAAAATGAAATAAAATAAAATAAAATAAAAATAATTTTAGACAATCTTTCTTTTAATTTTTAGATTTACTTTCTAAACATCAGTACCAATATTTATTTATTTATTTATTTATTTATTTATTTATTTATTTAATTTTACCTAAAGTGCCTTAGCATCCCTCTCTTCATGATCATTGATATACTCCATAACCTGTCAAACATATTTCTCTTAAACATACCATCTTTATTCCTAATTTGTTTTCTAATCAGAGCATTTTGAATCCTTGTTTTTTACCTAAGCACAAAGCCCCCACTTCTTATTCCACTTCTTATTTGTGATCTTCAAAATTAAACCATTCACTTTACTACTTTAAGAAATACAGAAAGTTTGCTTATAGCAACCTACATTTGAATTTATAAAGTCCAAGGTACAGGAATGAATCAATCTAAATTATGTTTCTTTGTTGTTCTTAATTTTTGTAAAACATTTTTTTTACATTAAGAACTCAAAATTAAAAACATTTTAAGCTAATTTGTATTCCCAATACATCTTTATTAACAACAAAGTAATTCAGATACTGTCCTCATAAAATAGAAAAACATATACAGGAGTTAAAATGAAAGCAATTCTTAATTTTTATAAGTTGACTCTTTCCTTTTATTTGAGCATATATGATGTTTTTCCTTCTAATGTTTCTGACAGCAAATTACTGCTAATATCTGTATCCAAATAATGGGGCATTTTGGGTGCTTTGAAGAATAATTGTCACCTTCATTTAAGGGCTTTACTGATAACTGAATTATTTTCTCTCTAGAGCCAGTGTCGTTTTTAACTCATTGCTTACTGTTTAATTACTTTATTTGCAATAGGTGCATACTATATATTTGCAAGCTTATTAAGCAGTAGTATTATGTCTTTGAGGGTATGTCTTATGTCCATTTTAATATAGTGGTGAAAAACTCAGGGATACATGTTCAAATATACTTAATGATTGGGATTGGTGTTCACAAAAGTGTTCAGAATTAATTAGTACATACTTTAGTTCCACTAAATAGATGTCTGGTTTCTCCAAACTAAATTTAGAGATGTTGATACTTTATATTATATGGAAATACTCATTGACTATTTAATCATTATGATATTGAATATTACATCTCTTAAATCTACATGTACCCTAAGGCTATGAATATTTCAAACTAATAGACATTTGAGTGGGTAAAAAGATTTGTGTAGTATCCCTGAACTCTGCTATGCTATTCTTTCTTCATTTATTATTTCCTCTTAGCTACTGAAGGTAAAATCTGACAAGACTAAATTCTTAAATATCTACTGCAATTGATAGGACCAATATAAGAGATGACTAGGTGTTAATACACAGGTTACACTGAGGTCAAAATATAAATTACTTACAATAATAGATTAAAATACTCTATTTTTAATTTATCTACAGTTAAATTTCTCATTTATTTATGCTATTTGCTAAATCTTATGTTATGAACTTTTAATAAAATTAGAAAAAACTGGCCTTCTCTGTAGCTCATTAAATTCATTCCATTTCACTCAGAGGCAGCATTTAAATGTACTTTATCTTCAGTAGTATTCTCTCTAGATCTGACTAGCTCAACTCAAAGCCTGAGAGCCCAGGGCTTATTTCATAACAAATTCCTGCTGTCCTGGATTTGTATATCTCTGTAAAGAAGCCTAGTTATTGATCCACAACTATTTTGCAAAGCCATATTAATATTCCGATTTTGCATAATCCATTTATTTTAAGACAAGCATTAACTTTACAAATGCCTGTTTTCACATGTTTGTATAATATTAAGGACATACTTGAAGTTATACAATCAAGTAACCACTACAAAACAAAAACTTCTTTTTGTCCTCAAATGTATCTCCAGGCTTAATGATCAAATGTCTGTTGTACCAACCAGAAACAGACTCTAAGAAATACAACATTGTAATTGTTTTTTTACTTCTTTGTCTCATCCATTAATACCAGACAACAAAGACATATTTAGCTTCTACAGATTAACCTGGACATTAATGTGTCTTCAATTAAGAGTTTGATGACTACCTGTTATATCACTAATTTTCAAAGTGGGAGTTAAAACCCTTTGAGCATTCAAATAAATCTAAATTATTTGTGCCTCTCTAGAGCATGCTCTTATCTCTGACCTTGCAACTATGCCTCCTGTCTCTGGAGTTTGAGAACACTTCAATGTCATCTCTTTCAAAGTTGTTATTGCTCATGAAAGGGTAAATTTTGAGTGATTTTCACTTTTTTTATCCTTAAAGTAATATGTGACAAATCTTAGACACTGTAGCCTGGAATAATTAGGAAAGGAACTATTTATAAGGATAAAGTGTCCTTAGAAAAGGGCAGAAAGCAACATTTTCCCCCACGGAAAAAAACAACATTGAGTTATAAGAGAAAACAAAAGTGTGATTAATTTGATATATAAGGATAATCAAGGAATTTTTCAAATATAAAAATATTCCAAAAATTTGTAAAAATCTTGGAAATGAGCAAATAAGATCTACTGGGTTTTCTTTCAATTAAATGCTTGGTATTGTCTAGTGAATCCCAGGTTTTCCTGACACTGTAGAATGTGTAATTTTATAATGTGGTACTAAGCTATATAATCTTATAATTCTATAGAGATAGAAATTAACTTGTAGAAAACTGAAAATAATATATTTTTTTCCTATGCATAGCAATGAAATGGTCCTTATTCACGCTTATACACAATCATTTTTTCTGTTAGAAAATGTAAATATCTATGATTCAAATCTTTATGTTACTGATATAAAACTCTTGCTGGTTCCCTTATCAATTAGTGAGTTAAGAAAATATCCGACATATGTTTAATTCATATTTGTATGAGACTAATGGGTTAGCTTTTTGAAAGTTATACTTTAACATAACAATTACAAAATTACATATACAATATATTTATTTAATAAAATTAAAATTAAGAAAGGTTCTATTTAGCACCTAGCGTGAAAAAGTTATTTGTCAGATCTTGTCACTATAGGCAGTCCAAGTCAAAACTGTAAACAGATAATGTTTGAGAAGCCCTGGCTCTAATGAACTAAGTTGTGCAATATTATAATATAAATTATTATTCATATTGGAAGCAAATTTGAACTTTGTACATTATCTTTTGCGTTTGAAATCTCCTTTCATTCAGTTTCCTTCTGTCCTAAGTGGTGCCTGCACAGACTTTTTTTAAAAAAATATATTTTTATTGATTTCAGAGAGGAAGGGAGAGGGAGAGAGAGATAGAACCATCAATGATGAGAGAGAATCATTGATTGGCTGCCTCCTGCACGCCCCCTACTGGGGATAGAGCTGGCAACTCTGGCATGTGCCCTTGACTGGAATCAAACCCAGGACCCTTCAGTCCACAACCTGATGCTCTATCCACTGAGTCAAACTGCCTAGGGCCCTTCACAGTCTTTATTGCTTTGATGGATCGGTGTCCGCCTTTGTTGAGGGAAGCTGTTCAAGAAAGATGAGCACTGAGTGTCAATGCCAGGAAACAAGAGGAAGGCCATACAGTCTGGACTGCCCGTGGTCCTGTAGGTAGCCTTGAGAACAGTACCAAGTGTGAGACCGGTGGGGTCAGAAGGGATTTAAGTTCAGCAACCGTGATATTTGAGTTCTGTCTAGGAAAGAACTCAGAGCCAAAACTCAAACTGTAAGAGAACATTTATTTAGAAAATCTCCGAGGTAGAAGTAATTCATGAAATAAATGGGCTTAGGGAATAAGTTATGGAGGCAAAAGAAGGGCCCTTGGAGCTTAGAAGTGAGGAAGGTCAAGGTGACCTTGGGAAGGGGGAGGGGAAAGGCACAGGCTGGGTCCTCTGTCCACGGGGTTTTAAAGGTGCAGAATTTTGGGGAGGGCACAGGGGAAGATTTAAATGGGATATTCAGCAGCTTTCTAGGTGTATTATTTTAGGGTTGGAGTCTCCACTGATTGATTGGTTGGCACCAGGGCAGGGAGTCATTATTCAATGCAGCTGGTCCTAAGGTCAGTCTTGGCTTCCATTATCTGGTTTTGCTGCTTTTCTGAACCTGGAGCTGAAATACAACTGAGGCCTAGATGTTATCTCTAGGGAGGAATGGTCAGGGGGTCCAAACCACATGACCACCAATGTGCTATGGGAGGAAAGGTCACCATGGCCCATTGTCCTTGCTCTGCTCATGTCTGTCTAACTGCCTACTACAGTCCAAAGTCAACTTGGTTTGGCAGATTCAAATGTATGCTGCAAATTTTGTTCTTCATGCAGTGTTATTTAAGGCTGGGCAAACAAGACTTTGAATAATGATAATATTGAATAATGATAATAATGAAGGGAGCAAACTTTTCTGTTATTTTCTGTTATTTGAAAAGTTTCAATAGAAAGGAGGTACATGTTAGAATGGCTGTTGTAAAATAAGTGTTGGCGAGGATATGGAGAAAATAAAACCCTCCTTGTGCACTGTTGGTGGGAATGTAAATTGTCACAACCACCATGAAAAACAATACAGCAATTCCTCAAAAAATTGAAAATAGAACTACCATATGATCCATCAATTTCATTTCTGAATATATATCTAAAGGAAATGAAATCAGTATTTGGAGGAGAAACTGCATCCCCATGTTCACTGCAGTATTATTCACAATAGTCAAGATATGGGGACAGCCCAACTGGTGTGGCTCAGTGGTTGAGCATCAACCTATGAACCAGGAGGTACCTGGTTCAATTCTCAGTCAAGGCATATGCCCAGGTTGTGGGCTCGATCCCCAGTGTGGGGCGTGCAGGAGGCAGCCAATCAATGATTCTCTCTCATCATTGATGTTTCTATCTCTCTCTCCCTTCCTCTCTGAAATCAATTAAAAAATATTAAAAAAAGAAAAATATATTGGGACAGCCTAAGCATTTCTCGACAGATAAGTGGATAAAGAAATTGGGACACACAAACACATTGAAATCTTATTCAGTAAAAAAATAAAAAAGAATCCTGCCATTTGCAAAAACATGGATAAACCTTGAGAACATTATGCTAAGCAAAATAAGTTAGACAAAAAAGACAAATACTATACATTACACTTACATGTGGAATGTAAGAAAGTCAAACTCATAGAAACAGAGTATATCGGTGGTTTTAGGGGCTGGGGAGGTTGGGGGAAATGGGGAGATGGTCAAAGGGTACAAACTTTCAGTTATAAGATGATAAGTTCTTGGGATCTAATATATAGCATTCAAAATATAATTAGTACTATTTATATATTTGAAAGTAACTAAGAAAGTAGATTTTAAATATTTTCACCATGCACACAAAAAGAGAGTAACTAACTATATGAGGTGATGGATGTGTTGATTAACCTATTGTGGTAATCATTTCCAAATATAAAATCATCATGTGGTACAGATCAAGAGTATATGTTATATGTCAATTATGTCTCAATAAATGTGGGGGAGGGGAGGAAAAGAAATGAGGTGCCGTCCTGGCAGGTGGTCAGCAGCACCTCCTAGCAAAGTAAGTTGTGCAGCTGGAGCGGAATGGGACAGCTCCTTTTCTCAGACTCCACGGACAACTGAAACATCACTGATGGAAGGAAGGAATCTCAAAGGAAAGCCTGAGGTTTGCCAGGTAAATACGGGCTTTATTCTTCTGACCTTTTTTTTTTTTTCTTCATAAACTTCTAAGGGTGAAGGACAATCCTTGAGATTATGACAAAGGCCTGGAGATAGCACCTATTAAATGTGCACTACAGTGGGAGAGTTTCATAGACTCCTTTGATTTAAATAAAATAGCTTTTATTAAAAACCATTTCAAAGTACTAATATTTTCCCTCAAAAGTTCTTTCTCTTATCCACTATCAAACGTCCTATTTTTAGTTGCAGAGGTTGAAATCAATATATGTTGCTTTGTTGAATGTTTTTGATTGTTTTTTTCTTTCTATATTTGAGCTACATGAACAAACTTTTATAATTTTTAAATTATTTGTGTGCTGGGCCTGGTAGCATTTATTTATTTATTTATTTATTTATTTATCCATTCTGAAGCATTTTTATTACTCAACATGAAAACCAAAAGCTTGGTAGCATTTACGTGAGGGATAAGCATAAGAGAGATAATGGCTTGAAATAATTTGAGGAATCCAAAATTGTAGGCAAATTTACAGAATTAATATTTTGTTACATAAATCAATTTTATTTTTTAAAAACTAAAATAACAAAAATTTTTATATGTGTATTATTTTATTTAGAAAAAATTATTTCTTGACCCCTTCCTGTGATAATTCTTAGGTTTAATTTTAGCTACACCAACAAAGAATTTAACTTACTTCCAGTAATTAAATATATTAAGTTGCATATAATGAATAAGATATTGTGACTTAAATTCTTAAGTGAGTTGCTTCATATTTTTTGTGGAATGTCTTATATATTTGCATTATATAAATAGCTGGCAAAATATATTTGTGATTTGAAACAAGTTATTTGTAATTTATGATCAGGTTATTCATGTATTCACACGACATATTTTTATTGAGCTCCACTCTGTGCCAGGCATTTTTGCTCTGCCTGTGAGGCAGGGCAAAGGTGAGGAGAGTAGAAAAGTATGTAGTTGAGTCTTCAAGACCTTGTAATTTAGTGGTAAAGACAGAGACACATGTTCATACTATAGTTCAAATCATACTGTGGGTGACACATTAGAAACATGGAAACCACACTACTATAAAACTACAAAAAAGAAAGAAGTTAATTCCAACTGGGATAATGTGTAAAGACTTCAAGGAATGAAGGGCATTTTATCTGAGCTATAAAGATAGGTAAGAGCTGTGAATATGGGTAGAGATAGCAGAAAGGTAGGAAGGTAGGTGAGTAGGCACTAGCCAGGCAGAGATATGGCACGGAGAGTGAGTTATATCAATACACAGGTAACAGAGAGATGAGTAAGAAGTTCAGGATGGCTGGACGTTGCACCTGTATATAATAAGAGGAGATATGTGGTGTGCAGTGCTACATGTGGCCGGAAGACTAGATTACCGAGGAATATTGATAAAATTAGTGAACAGTGAGGAGCCACTAATCTGTTGTTCCATTGTAAAATAATATAACAGAGCCTCACATTTGCATAGTTAAGAGGTTTATAATGATGATATTATCGTTACAAGAATAAATGACTAATAATTAGAAGATAGTAAATGACAAAGTTGGTAGTAGATCCCCGATCTTGATTCTACATCAATTTTAGTCTAAAACTGTGAAAGTTTCTTAAGTACCAGGCATCTTACTAGTATTTGGGTTTGTATTTTTATCTTCCAAAACAGGTTAAGAAAAGATTGTTGAGAATAATGTCAAAAATTATTTTAAAATATATAGCTTTGGAGTTATTCCTTGCAGATTAATTGGAAGTGCTTACAGATAATAGTGCAGTAGAAATATTCAATAATACTGACAAGTACACTAAGAATATAATAAAATCCACCCTATTTTAAATACATTGTCAATTATATGGAAAGGTCATATTTTAAACATAAAATAAGTTTGTGAGTCTTCATACTATTAGCATGTACTTAGTATATATTATCTGCATTTTAAGTATACTAATTTATAAATTTATTTTCAATTTGCTAAAATGCAACACCCTTGGGTAAAATTATATAACATATAAGTACATTTTATACAAAAAAAAATCTAAACCTAAGTTTAGCTTTACATTTTATTTTAGAATGAAAAATTGTCAATAAGACATCCTTAAAGTTTCTTAGGCATTTTAATGTTTCTGTAAAGTCTATTATATACATAGGTTTAAAGAAAAAAATAATAAAAACCCTTCAAGCTAGAGTTTATGGCTATTTCCATCACAATAAAATGTCAAGTGAACTACAGATTTGAACCATGGATATGTGTTCCCTACTATGAAGTAGTATTATGAAGTCTGCTACTAGATCGTTATGATGCTCTTTGACCTGTACATAAGTAGCCTCATTTTCTGACAATAATATTCAATTTGCAAAACTAGCCCCAGTCATTTGAAAGTGCTCAACAGGCAGGGAAGCATTTAAGTGTTTTGTGTTGGTTTTTATAGAGGGCCTTGCGGTGACCAGACTGGGACCTTCCATTTTTCTCTTTTCACAGTTGGGTTGCTGATCTCACAAATAATATTTCGGTTGGAAATGAAAAGTGCGCCGCTGCCAGCGTTTTGTTGGGAATAATGACACACTTTACTACCTGTAAGTGCTGACCGAGTGCTTCTGCCTTCCCTTCCCAAGGTGACTGTAACACAGACTGATGAAAGATGCTGCGGGACGACGGAGGTTAAAGATGCAGACCCGGTGCTAGAAGCCAGGCTGACACTGATGGAGTGGAGTGCAATGAGAATGCCCACAGTATTGCCCTATCCTCTGATAACCAGTGTAATATGAAAGCTGACTGCAGAAGAGGGAACAAATTAAATCCATTAATCAAGCATATCTCTGCTAAACACTTGTTCTAAAGAGAAAACAAATGAAAAATTTACTGTTTGTTTTCATGCTTGCAAGGATTGGGGAAGAAAATTAATTATAAGGTACTGATCACACTATTAGTTAAGTTTTTTTTTTTTTTTTTTTTTGAGGAAACCACTTATTGCTTTGTCAAAGCACTAATGAACCTCATTATAGAGTTTAGTTTCAGTTGGTAGTTTTGCATTCAGACAAACGAATAGTACACACTTCAAAAGATACCCTAAGTAAAATTAGGAAAATTGAAAATCCATTTTTACCTCTTAATTTATAACCTGCTCGAAAATGACCATTTTATTTCCTATCATGAAACCAGAAGGAAATCGGATGTAGTTCCACTTTTCACTCAAGCGCCTGAAGGGGAACTGTTTCAGTGTGGGCTTTGCAAGGCTTGTGATGATGAACTTGTGAAATCAGGGCTTATAATTCAGCCATGGCGTTTTACTTTTATGTTGAAGCATGTCAAGCAGAGTTCCGGGCCAAAAGCAATTTTTGATAAGCTCTTATGAAATCCTTTCCTTTGCAAATGTTTTAAGTGCCCTGGACAAATAGCAAGCTGACACCTGGTATTCTGAATTCCCCCTTCAGTCTACACAGTGCAAGGCCGGGAAAGGAAAGCACTGCTCTGCTCCCAGGCCTGTCTGGCCAGTGGACTGAGGCTGCTGAGGGCAGTGAATGCAGTTCAGCTTCAATGTCCCTTTAGGTTGGGACAATGTCCCTCAGCCTTCTGTGCAGGCAGCTAACAGGGGGCCAATTCCAGCTCTGTGTGAGCCAGAAGTGCTAGGCCGCAGACACCTGCCTTCTAAACCCCGAGTGAAACGAGACTCGTTCCAGAGTGTATAAATCAGCTGTGAAGTAGAATGGCTTTTTCGGATTCAACTGACCTGGGCCAGATTCTAACCACTGACCCAGAAAGGAAAGGCTCTGTGTATCCCATTACCAATCCTGTGAGCCTTTGTAGACATCCTCATCTAATTCTGATTTGCTTTTATTTATAGGAGTCTTGCTTTTGTTTATGAGAAGGCAAGCCAAATTGACATTCACTTACTATATTTGTTTGGGTTGTTGGTTTAACTTCCCTAAATTTGCAGCAGCTTTAGGGGCATAGCAGGTGAACGAATCCGGTCAAAATGGCATCCAAGTTCACGGCTTCAGCCCCTAAGCTCTGTTACTAGGAATGATGGAGACAGACTTTTAAAATACTTTTCTTAACATAAAACTAAAGGTTTTCTTTAGACATGTTATTTCATGACATCAAAAAAAGTTTCAGCTTTTTTTTTTTTTTAAAGAAAGCTATAGGAATCTATAACAGTGTTTCCCTCTGGTTACCCTGCTGGCCTGTGCTGATTGAGGAGCTTTCAGAATTAGCTAAGGGTTTTCTTTTTTTTCAAAATAAGTGCGCCGCCTTGAGGGGTGGATCCAGGTTGTGTGGTGCTTGAAGGTTACACAAAATAGAAGGCCCTTTTAAAGAAGAATAATATAAATTTGCCAATACAAAAATAGATGTCTTAGTTTGGGTTTTTCTAAAGCAAACTGGAGGAGGAGAACATGGGTGTAATTCACTTCTGTGGGAAGTAACTCTGTAAGCGCAGTGAGGAAGTGAGGTTATGATATGAAGAAGGGAGAAAGACAATAAAGAGGCATAAATAATAGAGTCACCACTTTGAGCATTTGGGGCTCAACCTGGCTGCAGGTCTTCTGGGAGACATTTTACCACCGAATGCCGCGTTGAGCGGGAAGGGAACTGAGGTCTATTCTACGCCTATTCTACATTGGTTGAGGGTTGTTCCTGGGGGCAGTAATTCTCTGGCGTTTCTGGCCTTCTCTGTGCCTATCTGTGTGAAACACTCACGCAGCCAGAGGAAGTCCTCAGGGAAAGCTGGGCTTGAGGGGGACCCATGGGAAGTAAAGGAACTGATCAGCAGAGCCCTCTGGTTGAACTACAGGGTGAGTTTCCTTCAGGCTAGGGAATACTGGAAGAATACTGACAGCACCTTCCAGACTAAATATAAACGTGTATATTTAATTTAGTGATCAAGTAAGTCATGGAAAATCACAAAATTAAAAAGGTGACAACTATAGTCATTCCAGTGCTACCTAACGTAAGAGTAAATAGGACAGAGGGGCAGTTAGAGTAGAGTGGGAGAACAGTCTTAAATGACTGCTGCTAAGCCATCTTATTGTTGCAATAGTGTAATTGTAATAATCGTAATAACAATACCAGATCTTTCCCAACATCTCACAAGGAACTGCCTTTAATGAGGGGCAATATTTTCTTGGTAAATTGCCTATGACTGCTACTACTGAACTTTTCTTATACTCTCATGTGTGTAGTCCAGAAATTAAGTTGAGCACCACCTGTCAAAATCTTTCTGAATGATAAAAAGAACAACAAAAATTGGCAAAATAACTCAAAACATATATTTAAATATACATAAATATTTGAGATAATTGATAAACTGGGATTAATTACAGCCTGGTTTCACAACCATAATATTGTTGAAACTATGGGTGGGATAATTCTGTGTGGGGGATGGGTTACACTGTGTATTTTAGAACAAAATGGGGAAAAATTAATTTGCTCACATATCTTATAATTAATTTGCTCACGTATCTTAAATTTGTGCCATAATCCTCTTAATCAATTTTTAAATATCCACACAAAATATCATTTAGTTATTGTATGAATGAGAAAATGTTCTTAATGACTAAACCATAAAATATTATTAAAGATTACAAGGAAATAAAGATACTTTAAGGAGCTATCTAGTCATCCCACATTATTTGACACTCTAGATGGGTAACATATCTCTTCTTTTTAAACAATTCTAGGGTAGAAAGCAAATGTTTATAAGTTATTTAAGTTTTTATGTAAAAATGATGGCAAAATATGAAATTAAAACCTTTATATAAAAAACATTTATGATCATGACACAGGTGCAAAAGGTGTTTAATGTAAGATACTGATTAATAAAGAATAACCTTCTTCTTAAAAGACCATAAGAGCATGGGAAAAATTCCATTCAATTTAACTATAATTTAACAAACAAGTACCATATGCTATAAAACTTTGCCAAGCTCTTAAAGGTGAACAACTATAAACAAGATAAACTTTTGCTCATAAGAATTGAAAATCAAGTAAAGAAAAAATATAATAGATAATTGTTGCATAATTACAAAGTTAATACGTGTAACAAAGCCATGTCAAATTACATTATTCCTCCCAAATAGTATGCTGTGAATGAGTAATCCTAGTAGAGATGAGGAGGTTTACACACATACCCACAAGTTGGTTAAATAATTTTGATAACTACTGGATGGTATATTCCTAGAGACATCTACATCCTATATAATAAAAGCCTAATATGTTAGGTGTCTGGTCAACCCATCGGCCATTCAACCAATCAAAGCATAATATACTAATGATATGCTAAGGCTGCTCAAACACTCGCTATCATGTGCACTGATCACCAGGGGGCAGATGCTCTGACCAGTAGGTTAGCTTGCTGCTGGGGTCCAGCCAATTGGGACTTAGCAAGACAGGCCAGACATGCCCTGGAGCCCTCCTGCGGTCCCTTCCCAGCTGGCCAACCTCCCATGTCCCTCCCTGGCCCTGATTGTGCACCAGTGGGGTCCCGTAACCTGGCCTGTGACCTCTCACAATTCAGTACCCCTTGGGGAATGTCAGAGAGACAGTTTAGCCTGATCCCACAGAACAGGCTGCGGGATCCCACTGGTGCATGAATTCGTGCACCGGGCCTCTAGTTATTATATAAAAGCCTCTGAAAGGTTTGTCAGAAAAAAATACTATCAAAGTTCACATAATTCAACATTTTACAAACCAATTTGTATAGAAAACAACTCTTTCACAAAAAGATCAAATTTGGCCAAAACCGATTTGGCTCAGTAGATAGAGCGTCAGCCTGCGGACTGAAAGGTCCCAGGTTCGATTTCGGTCAAGGGCATGTACCTTGGTTGTGGGCACATCCCTGGTATGGGGTGTGCAGGAGGCAGCTGGTCTATGTTTCTCTTTCATCGATGTTTCTAGCTTTCTATCCCTCTCCCTTCCTCTCTGTAAAAAATCAATAAAATATATTTTAAAAAAAATTAAAAAATTAAAAAAATCAAATTTGGTGGGGCATCAAATCAGAAAAGTTGTGTTAGATAATTTAATTTCCATTAAAAAATGAGAACAAGCATAATAAAATGTGATTGAAGTGGGGGAAATTTTTCCCATACAGGAATGTGGATAGAGACCATGGAGGTATAAGAAACACCAAAAGTAAAAAATGCAGGTCATATCAGAATGCAGCCCGACTCAAGTAGAAATGTACATGGAATCTGTACCAGCAGATAAAAAAATTTCAGCAGTGCAGGGCAAATGCTTCTGAAATTTTAGGCTGAGGTCAATGGATTCCTGGGTGAGGTATATGCACTTTGTTCCCCAGGCCATGTAGAGACACTGATGCTTTGTGAGTAGAACATGCAATCTGTGTAGTAATTTAAAATTGAAGGATGGAAAAATTAAATGCAAAAAAATAAAGTAGAAAACAAGTTACATAGTTAAAGAAAGAACAGCATTTATCCTACAACCATATCTTGAGAAATATAAGCAAGTAAACAGTTCCAACCAAATTTCTCACTGGCCCTTCTCTTAGCCTGATCCTTAGCCTGATATTTAAGGCCCTTTATGAACTTGCCCCTTTCTGCTTATTTAGTAGCTACCCTTTTCATTCTTATCACATATTCCTCTTTTTTATACAATTTATACACCAGTCTAACTGGCTGTTCAAATAGTTTGGTCCACAAATCAGAAAGGAAATTAAGAATACAGATGTCCACAAGAGATATAAATCAGTTATGTTAAATAACTCTTTCAAAAAGGTTACCACACAACATCTAAATATACTCTGATACTGACTCATAGCAATAATATCAGATATTATCCTATTATTGGTTTGAAATTGATAAGTTCAGGTCCTGGCTATCTCAGTGACTGGCTTTGTGAATCTGACTGGTCATCTAACCCTTCTGTTCACAGCTTCCTTGATTCTTAAATGGAGATTGTTACAGAATTTACCTCCAGGGTTTTTCATGAGGATTAAAGAGATAATTGATATAATATACTTAGTAAAAGGTTTTGTATATTCTAAACCAGCAGTCGCCAACCTTTCGGACCTCATGGACCACTAAATTCATAATTTTAAATCCTGTGGACCACTAATATGATTTTTTTAAAAAGTATAAATACATTTGTAAAATAATGATCAGAGAACTTCCATTTTATTAATATGAAATGCACCTATTTAATATAACATTATAAATACTTATTTAATCATAACAAAATCTTCAAAGATTGTTTAATTGTAACAAATTTATTAAAGTAAGTTTAATTTTTATGAAATAATTGAAGCTTATTTAAGTATTACACATTTTTAGAGTGTGATATTTGCTCCTGTTTGCTTGAAGTAAGTTTATGGATTTTTGGCTCCAATAATGTTACTGCAAGACAGAATGCCATATTTCTTTCAAGCCTAGACCAGTTCCGAGTTTTAATTGCCATGACAGATGAAAATGTTTTTTCGCACAAATATGTCGTTGAAAATTGAATCAAAATTTTCATTGCTTTTTCACTCAGCAATGGGTATTCACTTTTAATGGAGATCCAAAAATGTGGTCTTGATAAGGATGACTGGAATTTAGCTTTGAGACTGTTGTCGGATGATAGATCAATGAGGCTTTCTTTTTCATTCATGCTTAAATTGCTATCTTCAATGTTTGCTGCAAATGGATCTATTATCCCCGTATTGCCATGTCTGGGATCTTCTTTCTCTGGGTAATAACGACCAGAAGATTCTGTGAGTGATTGTAAGTGCTGTTGAACAATGGTTACCACCTGCCTGTTGACACCCTTCTCTCTCATATATTCATCAAAGTTTGAAAACATTTGCAGATCTTCTTTAGCCAACAACGTTTGCCACAGTAATATTTTCTTTTGAAAAGCATCCATTTTACCTCGTAGTGTGAACACGTCCTTAAGTTGTCCTTGCAAGGATATGTTTAGTTCATTTAATAGCGAAAAAATACCTGCCAGGTATGCAAGCCTGGCTACCCACTCACCATCGGAGAAGAGTTCTTGTAATTTCGGATTATTTTGCTGCTGGAAAAATATTTTGACTTCTTCGTGCAGAGCGAATAGTCGGGTTAGGATCTTGCCCCTCGACAGCCGTCTCCCCTCAGCGTGAAGAAGAAGGTGAGCATACTGGGAACCCCTTTCTTCGCAAAGTGCCTCAAATATTCGAGAACTGAGCGCTTTGTGTCGAATTTCATTTATAATTTTAATAACATCTGGTAACGCTTCGTGTAGCTCTGGGGACAGTTTTTCCGCTGCAAGTTGCTCACGATGTATATATAATGCAGCATGTAGACAAATGTCTGGGCGGCCAACATCTTTCACCTTTGCAACAAACAGGTCCTGAAAGATGTCCAGTCATGTTTGCGGCACCGTCTGTACATATCCCAGGACATTTTTCCCATGCAATTCCGTGTTCCAGGAAATAACTGTTAAGTGCTTCAAACAGCTCAGAGCTGGTTGTTCCACCCGGCAAGTTGAGCAAACAAAGTACCTGCAGTTCTTCCGGTAACTCTCCTGCACACTCAGCCCTCACAAAACGAAGGAGAAGTGCCTTGTTGCTTACGTCGTTATAAAAATGGTGAATTTTTCACCATTTTTATAACTTGATTTTCAATATCTTCAGCCATGTCCTCAATTCTGCGTTTGACAGTGTTAGCGGACATAGGAATTGCTTTCAGTTCTGGGCAGCTTGCTTTCCCAAACCCTCTTCACAGGCTTGTAACACGCAAGGCTTAATTAATTCTTCTCCACAATCATATACGGCTTTTTATTTTCCGCAATCTGAAGTGCTATCAGATAAGAAGCCTTTAATAAGGATTTATTTCCAACAGTCATTTTTGTTAGAGCAATTACTTGCTTTTGCATATTTTCACGCATCCTTTGAACATATTCGAGTGGTGTTTTTTTTTAGCTAAATCCGGGTGTTTTGATTGCAAGTGTCTTTCGAGTTTCGAAGGTTTCATGGCATCATTGGATAAACTCTCAGAACACACAACACAAAGCGGCCGTGGATCCAGCTCACTACCAGGTTCTTGAACAAATCCAAATTTCAAGTAGTTCGAATCATATTTTCTTAATACTTTGAGTTTTTTCTTCTCTCCGCCTCCAGTTCGAATGTTCTTCCTAATGGTGCCTGATGTGGGCTGTGGAGACTCTGATTCATTGATCAGCTCACGGTTAAGTGAAGTACACATATTACGATTGTTACTATTATCATTACATACATTATCTTTTGTATTACTAAAGAAATGCAAAATATTCCTTTGCTTTTTGTTCATGCATCATGGGTTTATTTCATTTGAATCTAAAACCAAACAAGAAATGATAGTTATTAAAGTCAAGCTATTTGATGCCATCTATAATAACAAAAGTATAATGTGCTAATTAGACCAGACGACCTTCCAGATGAAGCTGGGACTGCGAGGGAAGCCTGGGTCCCAGGTGCCAGAGGGAAGCCGGTGCCGGCAGCCAAGGGAAGGAAGTCCTACTCTTGCACAAATTTCATGCATCGAGCCTCTAGTTAAATATAACAGTTAAAGAAAATACACAGTTACATACAATACACAAATAAAATAAAACAATTGGATGAGAATCGGTAATCACGGAGCGGGTGACTGCTGTAATGGTCGAAACAATACTGAAGCCGCTTGCACCTCTCTTGTTTCTCCCCCTCTAGTTACTAGAAAGGGGAATTCACGGAATGTACATTTCATGAATTTAGTGCAATGTAAAGGTGAAAATTGTCATTCAATCAGGATATAAGAATTTCCTAGAATATTTTTTGTTTTATTATTTGTTAGGATTAATAAAACATAAAAAATGAAGATAATATCCAAATTTTTCTACGAACCACCAAAATTTTCTCACGGACCATCAGTGGTTCGTGGACCACCGGTTGGCGACCGCTGTTCTAAATAACCTATTAATGGAGTTGCAGAAGTCTGAAGATGATAGAAAGAATCAAAAGATAGATAGTTAATCATTTTCTCCTCTGTACTGCCTCTGATCCTTGTACACAATCTTATTAAAGCATTTCTTAAAGCAATTTTTAATGTGTTTGTTTAGGCTTCATCTCCCTATTGGCCTGAATGTATATTAGGGCTGTTACTATTCATTTTTCATCTTTAATTCTGAATGTAATGTTTAACATATTATCATGGCCTAATTAATATTTAGTAAATTAATAAATGCATGTATTTTAACAATTTCTATACAATGATTTTAGAAACATTTTTTTTCCTTAACAGTTGGAGACTATTGGTATAAAATTGAATTATGTAAACATAAATTAGGTAATTCATATACATTGTTTGAAATCTAATGAAGAAATATAATAAGCCAAGAGCATAGTGGAATTTTTTCCAACGTTAAGTGGGAGATCGAGGGTGCAAAAGGAATGTCCTCAACTCCCCTGTTCATAGGTGTCTTGGAGAAAGGCTTTTCTCGCTTCCACGGCTTCAATTAAAACATGTTTTTATCTTAGAGAACCACAATGGATGATGCAAACTGATGATTATTTATTTCATTTCTGAGCATAATATTGGTAGAGTCATATTAAATGGTTTCCCTTCATCAAGGGTGCAATGTGGCAAATATAGGGATGGCCGTGCAAACTCAGCTCAATCTTTCCAGCAATTTAACTGAATGCCATTCATTGGGTGCTGTCTCTGTGGAGCATTTCCCATAAGAAAAAGATGATTTTCTGTGACCTCCAATGCAGTGAAAACTATTTGGCTCAATTGTATCTTTTCCAGAGGACCAGACCCAAAGAGAAATTACAAAAGAAATATAAAAGCATTTTTGCTCCTTTCTGCTGGAGGGGTTTGCTTTAAACCTTACAATTTTACAAAAACCAATTTTCTTTAAGAGGCCATTGCCACTCAAATCAGCAGCACAATAAACTTGCCAGGATCATACTATGTGTTGAATAATGAAAAATAAAATCGCTACAATCTTATAAAGCAGAATGATTTGCTTTGTGGTATTATTTATTTATTTTACTATATGATACATGTTACAATTGAGATGAAATGGGTGTTTCTGGTTTAAGTTCAATGCTTACTCCACAATTTGGTGAACCCAAAAGCAGATACTCTATTATACTTTCAGAACAGGTAGTGTCATAAGGGTGACTACGCAGACCTCTGAGTCTGCCAGTCTGGATTCAAACCTCAGTTCTGCAGCTTACTAGCTAAATAAAATGATGTAGCTTCTCTGTGCCTCATTCTTTTTCTGTAAAGTAACAATAATATTTATGCATATCTTCATATAAATATACTTATATTCTGACATTGTTGTGTGTGGGGGCTGATACGTCAATCCCAATTATATTATATTCAGAAACTAGTAAATATCCACCAGATTGGTCCACAGAACCACTGGAGCCACTGGACTTTGGCGGCTATGATTGGATACTGACAAACTGAATTGAGCTGTTTGTCACCCATCGTCCAGAAGCACTATTCTAAGAGGAGGGCCATAATGACACTTCAGGTTCAGGTTCAACTCAAATCCTGCATGCGGTAGTTCTCCGAAATATTTTCCTTTCTTCAGTGAGCAGTCACCTGAGCAGCCCCCTGTCACTCTTGCCAATCTCCTTGCTCATGAACTAATTCCTTACTTTTACCTGAAGTAACTGATGATTAAGGTTTGATGAAAATGTGCTTCACCCTTTGTTTTCCTTCAACCCCAGGAGCATGACTACCTCTTCTTGTCACTCTGTTTTCTGGCTTCTATACCCTAACACCCTTATCCCTATTTTGCTCCCAAACCTGGGTTAAGTTTCCAGTCCTGGTTTCCTCAATGACACCACGATGCTTGCTCCCCTGTTCGTGGTGCCAGTCCAAATAAACATTGCCAGCAAGAGCACACCACGTAAGAACACAGCTAAAATGCCCGCCTTTCCATCCATAAAACCTCCAGTTCTTCTCTAATGGTGAACGCTTTAGTGTTCCGCTGTAGTGTCAATAAAAGCCACTTATGTACTTGTGCTTACATGTGATTTTATAAAAGACATGCTCTCTTATGTTCTTATTTTCTCATTATCACCCTCTCAGTTGGTCTTTAAGATTATCACCGCCATCTACATTTTTGTTCTGGCTGCCAAAATAAAAACTGGCTGGAAATTCACAATATTCTGAGGCATTAGAAAAATACATGACATTTAATTTTAGTTGAATGCTAGTTTCTGCTCAAATATTTTAAGCCCTAGAATACTCCACTGGTGACTGTTTTATACCATTATGATTTTCCAAATCTTTTTATTATTTATTTATTTTATTATTTTTTTTTTTATTGTCTAAAGTTTTACATATGTCTCCTTTTTCCCCAGTTGACCCCCTCCTCCATCCCTTCCCAGCCCGGGCAAGCCCCAATCACCCCAGCATCTGTTTCCATTGGTTATGCTAATATGCATGCATATAAGTCCTTTGGTTGTTCTCTAACCACCCCATCCCCTACCATTTGTCTCTAGATCAATCTATTCTTGTTCATCAAATTATGTAGATCATTATATTCCACACATGGGTGAGATTTCATATCACATCATAGTCACACAATGTACAGATTTAGCATTCGTTATCTTCCTTTTGAATCTCTATCATTATGAAATATCCTCTTTAGATTCACTTATGTATTAGGGCTGGCCTCTGCATTGGTAAGACTCCATCAATTTCTGGCATACTCTGTTCCTAAGGCATTATCCTCTTTGGGGGCCTTATTTTTAAAATATTCAATCACATTTGACATATAATATTCTAGTGGTTGCAGGTGTACAACATAGTGATTAATATACCTTACAGTACCCGTAGAAGATGAGATCTTACGGATCTTTATCACCTCATCACTGCGAGACTGAAGAATACTGAGTCTTGCCCTTCAGCATCTTTTAGCTCAGCTCTTTAATATTTTATGGTCCACAGCTTCAAAATTTGGTAAACGCTCTGAGGTAAAGAATGGGTATGTATTTGAGGTCTCTGGTTTGCCACTTTAGCCACATATGAAGGTTAAAATGCCTCTTCATTCTCTGTCCCCCAGCTTTGTTTTCTTGCTTGTTTGTGTGGGGTTTTTTGTTGTTTTTTTCCTACCAGAACCATTCCTGGGCTCTCAGGCCCTAAATAGCCCCAAAATAAGTACGAACAGGAGAAAAGTAGCTCTAAATCCCCATTGTCAACTCACCCCTTCCTTTACTGCTATCTTATCTAACCTCTCTTGTTCGTACAATGGTTTGGTTAGTTTCTATTCCTTCCTCCAGGTGAGTAGGCCTTTCTTTCTAATCACTTTGAGACACCGAATCATTTCACTCACCCTTTTGGATTCAGAAAATGTCTGGAACAGAAACTAACCAAAGCCTCAAGTCTCCAATTTCGTCACTTTACTTATCCAAACCACCACGAAAACTTTAGGTGATTTAGCTCTGACCCAGCAGGAGACCTTGGCCCGGTCCATGCTCGTATCTGCAGCCCATGCCCAGCACCAGCAAATGCTTATGTGAAAAAATAGACCCTACCTATTGTCAGCTCACATGTGAACACCTTCCTTCTCCAGAGTCCCTGTTCATTTTAGTCCTCCCACTACTTCCTCTTCTCTTGGACACTTTAAAGATACAGTTTTGGGAACTTATCTAGGCTTCCCTGGTGGTTGTCAGAGAAAGCATTTTCCTGCCAAGACTAACTACACCTAACTCCAAAGCAAGAGTCTTATTTTGTTTTAATGCACAATTTGTTCCATTTGTCCTCTCGTTTTCTTCCCTGTAAGTTGCAATTTCTATCTGATCCCACTTAACACAATCTCCGGTACCCATGAAAACTATCGTCTTTCTGGCAAGGCTCACCTTCAGGTCTTCTATCTCAAATGTGGAATCAGTAATTCCACTAAGCTTGCTGATTTTTTTAGTGAAGAATAGCATTAGGTCATTAGAAGCCAAAATCTGTGCACTGAAGTTGTATTTCAGATTGTTTCATGAGACAGCTGGGAAAATTACACCAGAAATCCAATTGTTATGAAAATTTACCCCTTAACTGATGAATGCAAATTATTTCTAATTTAATTACAAATATCATAATAGTTTATTAAACTATTATCTCCTTTCCAATAAAACTCAATGTACTATTTGATAATATAATAATACACATTTAATTTATGAAATATCCACTTTTTTCTTTAGTTTAGTTCTTGCATTAAGTGTCCAGGGGTTGCTTATAAGGTAAGGAAGTAAGTAGATAACCATTGTCAAAATCTCATTAGCATCAATTATCCAGAAAACATAAAAAATCTTCTAGTCCTTTCCTAAAAACAAATACATACTAACAATTTCACTAACCTAGCAGGCATATATTTCATATAAAGCTACAATTAAGGAAACAGACCAATATAAGTTTATAAAACAGACCAATGTAACATTTTGTTTTCATTTTTTTTGTTTTCCTAAACTCAAATTCTTTCTGTGACATTAATGCCATTATTTACTTAGTTAATTGCTCTGATCTGATAAGATAACAAGCATTCTTTTATCTCCCAAAGATAGTCAAATAATTTTAGTCCAGACTAGGTCCCCAGATTAAGCTCCCAAGTGCCAGGAGATAGAAATGCTACCTTCCTAGGTATTTACATTTCAAAAGAAGTACCTATAAACCTGAGACATCTCTAGATTACCAGAGTAGGCAAAAGCAGGTTTATAGTTGTAATACAAAGAAATAATATAATACATAATAAATAATAATACAAGAATAAACTGTGTGTTATGTACTGACAACTATAAACTTACTTTTGCCCACCCCTGTATAAAAACCAGAGATAGCAGGCATTAATCTGGTCCTTAGAAAGATGTGTTTACATTCTAAAAAGATAGTGTAAGAACCCAGAATTGTATCCATCAAAGGAGCAAAGGTGTTTTCATTCCTTCAGGAATATACACACACATACATTATGTATATATATGCGTATGCCTGTATATGCATATAAATACATGCATACATATGTAAATGTATGTGTATCCTATATAATAAAAGTCTAATATGCTAAGTGACCAGTCATCCAGTCATTCGTTCAACCAATCAAAGTGTAATCTACACTAATAAAAAAGAAAGATGCAAATTGACAGTACCTTCATGACGCCCACCAGCCAATCAGGAGTGAATATGAAAATTATCCAAACAAAGATGGCAGGTTAATTTGCATATGCAGGCACCGAGCGTCTGGGGGGCGGAGTGGGATCCTTGCATCATCTCCATGGTGATATTGCAGGCGTTCCACACCGTCCCAGCAGCTCCAGGCCTCTGGGCAGTGTGGGAAGGTGGAAAGGTGGCTCTAGGCCAGAGTGAAGGCAGAAAGGCGGCTCCGGGCCAGAGCCAAGGTGGAAAGGAGGCTCTGGCTGGAGCGAAAGCGGTGCCAGCAGCCAGGGGAAGGAAGGCCCATTCTTGCACGAATCTTCCTGCATCGGGCCTCTAGTATGCTAATAATATGCTAAGACTGCACAACCGCTCGCTACGACATGCACTGACCACCAGGGGGCAGACGCTCCAACTGGTAGGTTAGCTTGCTGCTGGGGTCTGGCCAATTGGGATTGAGCGAGATGGGCCGGACACACCCTGGTGCTCTCGCACAGTCCATCCCCAGCTGGCCAACCTCCCTTGTCCCTCCCCGGTCCCAATTGTGCACCGGTGGGCTCCCTTGGTATGGCCTGTGCCCTCTCACAATCTGGAACCCCTTTGGGGATGTTGGAGAGCCGGTTTCAGCCCAATCCCACAGGCCAGGCTATGGGACTCCACTGGTGCATGAATTCATGCACTGGGCCTCTAATATGTATCTAAACTGAGAAAATCCACTGGTTTTGTCCTTCATCAATGAAGTGTCTGGCCACCTATGTAGAAGATTTCTTACAACTGGCTTTCATGATGTCCCTGAGGTTTGGGGCAGAAAGCATTGAAGCACTTACTATTTGCTATATGGTGATTAGGTAGAAATCTGTCTCTGATCCAGAGCACACTCAGTAATGAATATAGGACAATTACACTTTTATTTGCTAGTATATTTTATTTATAATTTAAAGTTTGTATTATATTCAGGTACCCACAGATTAAGAACACATACAGGGCCTGGTCTATGGTCTCAGCAGCACCGTATTGTGATGCAACTGGTCTGATGCAAGGTTTCTCCATTGATCATCACCCTAAACCCTGAGCTCATAAACTCATCTTTAAAACTCCTAACACCATTGAATTTGAGTGTGTGTGTCTGATATATGTCATATATATCATATATACACATATATATTTACTCTGCACAGTATACCCATTTATCATCCTCCCAACTTTAATAATTCAAAACATTATTACAGGTCACTTTTTCCCCAAATAATGTTCGTGAACTCTATACCATGTGTCAGAGCAGCCAAAGCATAGGTGCTCTGAGTCTGCATATTCTTCTGAATTCTGCTTGACTATGCCAAGTGTCAGGGCAGGTTCCTTCTCAAACCCTGCTCACTATACTAGCTGTTGGGTTGGAACCCTTCTGCCAGGGGCTGGACCTTCTTGGATGCCAGGTCTTAGATGAAGAAGCCATGAGAAGTTGTGGGCATATAAGAGAGTCTTTATTGTAGGATCTAGTGGCCCGGTAGCCATTGCTAACAAGGAACCATCAGACAAAAGCATTCTTCACAGTAAAGTCCCATACAGGCAGTTGCACACTGGCTGGTTAACAAATACATCTCTCCCACAAAGCAGCAGTAGACTCAGTACCCACAACCATTATCTAAGCAGCTGCATGCTGCCTCTGGACCTACGCCTCACTTAACAGCAGCACTTGAGCTCTCCCTTAGAGTTATAGCCTCAGTAGCTTCTCTAGCCTCTCTAATCTCTCCCAGCCTTTTTCCCCCTGTACCTGCCTTTTCTCCCCAGCACACTGGCTGGTCAGTAACTTACTTTAATACTATTTATACAAAGGAGGCACCTTGCCAATAGTTACATCAATCATTTTTGCTACAGAAAGGCATGTGTGCACAGTGTTCTGTGAGATTGTTGTTTTGGCACCTGCATATGGTATCTTAGTCTTAAAAAGTCTGATTAAGATCCCATGTTCAGAGTGGCCTTGGCTGTCCAGCGTACTATCAACAAGGTCTTCCATACTCTGAGTTTCCTTGACTATCTGGTGACTCCGGCATGGTTCTCACACCATACTACTATCCTCCACTTACTTCCCAGTTCAGATGTTCTCAAAGTTATACCCTTTATTTAATTTAAACTATTTCATTGTTTATAGTCCTGAAGAGAATTGATTGTATACTTGCATAAACCCTCTATTGTATTTTTAAACTAAGAATGTCATCTTCCCCTAAAGAAAATTATAGTAGGAGGAAAGTCAACCAATACAGTAGTTGTAGTGCTTTGGGGCCATTTTAATTTTTAAATATAGTAACACTAGAAACAAAGACACTCATAGTTATCAATTGCTCAGGCATGGATAGAACAAAGATTTACCTATTCTACCTGGTCTGGCATCACATAGAACCACAGATATCTGTTTAAGGAAACTAGAGGTTTCCTTTTGTACATTTTATACATTTTTTTTTCTTTTTTACTGTCAACTGAAGGTGTTTGGAACATACCACCCCAAAATATGGTGGTCTGGTGTACTGATTATTTTGAGCACATGAAAGACAACAAATGCAAGGAGAAGGTTTCTCTGAACTCTCCTATCTGTGTGAAGGAGGATCTTCCAAAAGAAACTAAATTGTCATAAATCCTCTCCCAGAGAATTTCATTAACTGGGGAAGATTGACTTTTATCACAGGAGAGGAAATTAGAAGTCAATACCATATCTAGACAAACTTTGACACAAAGTATCATACTGTCCATCTGTTCTTTTAAGGGCCCATTTATTTTTCCTAAAACTCATCTACTCTTTCCTAAGTTGCCTATATTCCCTTCCCTTTCCATATTGAGAGTATATAAGCTCTCAAGTATAACTGTCTTTTTGCTCTTGACTTTTCTACCCTGAGATGTCCCATGCATATAGCATTACAAATTAATGTCTATACTTTTTCTCTTGTTAATCTGCCTGTTGTCAGTTTATTTTATAGATAGCTATTGAACCTAGGAGTGTAGAAGAAAAGTCTCTCCCTCCCCTGCACAATTGACATTAGTATCCCAATTTTTACTTTCATGCACAAAAGAGTTCAGAAGCTTTCCCGTGATAATAAATTAAAGTTTTTCAAGACTTCCTTAAACTTGATTTGATCTAATTTTCTTCCACTCTGACCCTTACCAGGTATTCCAATAAAGAAATTCTCAGATCCAGTTTGATTTTAATATTCATTGTCACCTAAATGTACCAAAGGAATTGCTATATCCATATTTTCTCACGAGAGGCCCGGTGCAAAAAATTCATGCATGGGGGGGAGGGGGTGTCCCTCAGCCCAGCCTGCACCCTCTCCAATCTGGGACCCCTCAAGGGAGGTCTGACCGCCCGTTTAGGCCTGGTCCCACCGGGATTGGGCCTAAACGGACATCCCTCTCACAATCCAGGACTGCTGGCTCCCAACCACTTGCCTGCCTGCCTGCCTGATTGCCCCTAACTGCTTCTTCCTGCCCTCCCCTGCAGGCCTGGTCCCCATCAACTGCCCTCCCCTTCAAGCCTGGGTCTCCTCCAACTTCCCTCCTCTACCAGCCTGGTCACCCCTAACTGCCCTCCCCTGCAGGCCTGATCACCCCCAACTGCCCTCCCTTGCAGGCCTGGTCCCTCCCTACTGCCCTCCCCTGCTGGCCTGATCACCCACAACTGCCCTCCCCTGCTGGCCATCTTGTGGCAGCCATCTTGTGTCCAAATGGGGGCAGGATCTTTGACCACATAGGGGCAGCCATCTTGTGTGTTGGAGTGATGGTCAATTTGCATATTACCCTTTTATTAGATAGAATATAGTTTCTCCAATCAATGATGCCTCCCTCCATTTTCTTACATCTTAAACTTTATGTTTTAGAAACAAATTAAAGTGAACATTTGAAATTTTACTTTTGCAGTACCCATTTCCCTTTGATCTTCTGGATGAATCTGCATTTTCCTCAGGGAATCAACTCTCACTTCTTGTAAAAGGCACCATCCTCTGCTGCATTGACCTGAGGAAGGTACTGGGCTCTGTACTTTCCATCCCCTGACCACATGACCACAGTTCAGTGATGGTCACACAACTCAAGTCAGTCCAATCAGATATATCCCTGGGATTTTAGCTAGGAAATCTGGATAAAATATTTTCTCTTTATTTCTATGGACTTATGCCCAAAATGGCAATGGATGAAACATGGACAAAGCCTTTTTGGTACAGTGACAGTGAAGAGGTATGCAGAGAAAAGAGCTGAGGAGAGAAAAATAGGCAGTAAAGATGAGAGAGAGAGACCTTAGGTCTTGAAGGCATAGTAAAAGCCCTAGAAACCAGCCTTGCTGGAAGCAGTTTTCTTGCTTAAACATTTCCATGATGTCCCACATCCCTTTGCCCTAACCCAAACCTTTAGGAGGAACAATTCTTGAATGATGTACAGACTTATCAAATTTATATCACATACGTACAACATATATTTTAAACTTACAAAATCAAGATTGCAATTTTGATCTTACAGTATAACTTTTTTAGAGACTGTCTTAAAACATAAATACATAATAATCCACTGAAATGATTATGTTGTGAAAGAAGTAGACACAATAGATTTTATTTGCCTTTAGCTCATGGTTCAGAATTGCAACTGTATAATTTCATTAATCTATTTTATACAGGCATATTTTATATTACTTTTTACTATTAAATTAATATTTATCTCAGATTAATTTGTGGATGAGTTTATTTTATGTTTTTCAAGGATTATTATTTATTTAGTGTTCTTCAAAATTACAATAAATATCACAATTCTAGGTACAAAAACTGAGACAATACCTTAAAGGATATTATTTCATGTTTCATATTATAAAGTAAATAAGTATTCCTTAAAAAAGAAAAAGTGTTTTATATAAATAGGATAATTAAAAAGCAAAAAACAGTTTTTACAAATCTTTTATTTTTAAAAATATATTCTAGTCATGAATAAAATGATAAAAGAACATAGAAGCTTAATTTCTATTTCACTGATAATGATAAAAGAACATAGAAGCTTAATTTCTATTTCACTGACAATTCCACTTTCACTGTTTCTTAAATTAATATAAGATTTATATAAAATTTTTGCTATTTTGATTTTTAGTCCTATAGCCTATCTTAAATTACTTCATGTATAACTGTTAGCCTTAGTATTAGTAGTGATTGTGCCATAGGTATGATTATTTGAGAAATCATCTAATTAAAGTATTTCCCTTGTTCTGTCAGTGACAAAAAAGACAGATTATTCAAATCTACTATAATTCACAAAATTTTCATCATTATAATATACATGAGCATTTAGATAGGTATATAGATCCTATTACCTGATTTTAAAAAGTCATATAACTTCTAGGAGCTATTGTAAATATTTTATGTTCTAACAATAAGATTTTTTCCCTATGTACATTAGCTTCTTTTATTGTACTTGAGACAATATTTTTATTGCTTCTAAATAAGAATATGAGAAAATACATTATATTCAGCAACAAGCCTAGACAGAATTAAGTTTGACTAATGAAGTATTCTGTAAAAAATGCATTCCTTTAGTGGTCCCAATTCTGCACACTAAAATATTACTTCAATTGTGATTTAGGACCCATTAGGTTGAATCACCTCTCTGTAACAATATCAGTAAAAGAATTTTTGGTAATATATATTTTTTATTGTTTTCAGAGAGGAAGGGAGAAGGAGAGAGAGAGAGATACATCAATGATGAGAGAGAATCATTGATCGGCTGCCTACTGCATGCCCCACACTGGGGATTGAGCTCAAAACCCAGGCATGTGCTCTGACTGGTAATTGAACATGACCTCCTGTTTCATGGGTCAATACTCAGCTACTGAGCCACACCAGTTGGTGCAGAAAAGGAATTTTTAAATAATTTATAGACAGCTAAAACACTAGAATATGATGATTAGGCTTACACAAAATCATAAAAATATACGTATATAATTTGTTCCACAATTAAAGCATAAAATAATCGAAAAGCTAAAGTATTTACAGGTAGCTTATCTTAACTATGCAAATGCATTTTCTTCACAGTATATTAGTGGGGAAGCATGAGACTTGGTTGGAAAGCTTGTAAGGAGGACATTCTGAGAAAAGGGAAGTGTGTGGAAGGCCGCCTGCCCAGTTTATTGGAATTTCGACTCAGGGGAGACTTAGGGGAGTGTCGAAGGCAGCGCCCCTACTTATTCCTTGACCTTTCCAAATAAGTCTGTGCACATGCAGACCCCCAGGTATTTACTGGAATCTTTATGCTAAATCCCTGGATGTCCTTGCCTAGAGGACAATGTAAACACATGTGTCCTCCCAAGATTACTCACCTACTGATTGTATCGAAAGGTAAAAATCCCAATAAAAGCCTAATAAGGTAGGCAATCCAGGCTGCCTGGCTCCTTCAGCCAGGCCATCCCCTTAGCCCCTCTTCCACAGCAAACATGTGTCAGAGTAATCCATTCATCCGTTGCTCAGGGGCTGCTGGTCAGCCCCGGCATGTATTTAGTATGCAGTAAGTGCTTTCCTGATGTGTCAGCATATAGGAGATGCAGCAAAGTAAATATATCTTTTTAGAATGTCAATTCAGGGACATCATTCTGTTCAATTAGGGAAACATCTTTCTGGGATATAAATTTTTCCAGAAAAATCTTAAAACCCATAATCAGTAATTATTTTAAACTATTATTAATTCCACCTGGATTTTTCAACTTTTATTTATTTTTAAATATGTAATACATTTGATTAATACAAATTTCATGAGATTTTTAAAAATTTTGGTCCTACCTTTGCCCTTTGTCTGAGACATATATTTTTAAAAATATATATTTTTATTAAGAGGAAGGGAGAGGAAGAGATAGAAATATCAATGACGAGATAGAATCATTGATTGGCTGCCACCTGCACGCTCCCCAGTGGGGATTGAGCCCAAAACCTGGGCATGTGCCCTGACCAGGAATTGAACCTTGACCTCCTGGTTCATAGATCTACACTCAACATTGAGCCACACCTACCTGCTAAGACATATTTTTAATGATATTTCTATAGCAAACCATCTTGAAAGTTAGAGTTAGTGTCACCTTTAAAGCAAAGAGCAGATATGCTTAGGCCATGATAAAAGATTTGAGTGTCCAAAGCTCAGGACTCCTGAAACTCAGAAGTCCTACCCCGTAACACACACCATTGCATATACATTGTATCTAAGCTCTTTCTGTCACCTTTGTCAACTTGGAGAGAAGAGAAAGTTGACAGAAATAAGATGTACATGTTGCTTGCTCTGATTTGAAATATAAAGTCCTTTTACCACTGACCTAAGAGTTGAAGGTCTTCTGCCAGCATTGATAAAAATTAGAACAGGCTAACTTGTTACCTTATACGTTAGGTAAAATCTCAGCACTTTCATAGTTCTTGACAATTCTGCAATAAGGACAGAATCCAAACATACATGGTTATCTGGGAAAGGAAAGATGGGGGCTCCACTGGCAGGTTCAGGTATGTGAGAAGACTCCCCATAATCTGGGTATCAATAATCTTGTCTAAATTGTGGGTGAGGAGGCTGAGAAGTAAGTCACCCACTGCGCTACTTTCCAATGAAAGTTCAGAGGCAAAGAGGTGCGAGGTAGGATTGAAACAGCTGCCCCAAGGGTGTTTTGATTGTTGTTTTCTCTTTTCTGTGTTGGGAGAAGGATAGATGTCTTCGTGATGTGATCTAGCATGTTCCACAGCCCCAACTAAATTGCAAACGTGAGTATGAAGGTTGTGACCCCACAGCTGAAACAACTGGTATCAAGCAATGAGGACTTTGATCTTCCATGCAAATATTTGGGTGGACCAAATATTAGTCATTTATTTGGTTGGCCAACTAGTAAGCAGCATTTTAAAACCACAAAAACAAATAAATGAAGAGGTTTGCTTTTCAGGGGAGAGCTGTTTTCTCCCTAAACACCTCCTGATTCTTCTCTCTACTTTGACTTCCATGCTTTAAAGGTAAAGATCATTAAAGTTGGGGTTGAGGTATGCCTGCCCTCGAGTAGGCTATACACATCTGTGGGAATCCTAATCAAAGTACACCAGATGTTCAAGGCCAATTTGAGTCTGGGAGCCCTGTCCAGAGTATGCTGGATGCTCAAGGCCAATTTGCCATATGCAGGTGCAAAAGCAAGGACACAGCGATTGTACTGTATGCACTGCGCAAGCATGCCTTTCTATAACCCAAGTATTGTTGTCACTATTTGGCAAGAAGCCTCTTTGAAGAACTGTTTTCTCTAATGGCTACTTGGTCTGTAATAAAGCCTTTCCTATACGCCTATGACTTCTCATATCTTCTCTGTCTTTTAATACCTGGCATCCACGGGGGTATAGTTCCTGGAAGAGAAGGACCTGTGCACCCCACAACATCCATCCATGTATGCTTGGAAACTTTGAGAAAAGAAGGGATTTAAACTTGTATGGTTATGTTGGAAAGAGTCTCTACCTTGTCCCAGGGAGGAATTAAAAGGTACTGATTTAGGTAGTTTCATAGTAGGGAAGACAAGATAATCTGACTGTATGGGTAGAGCTATTTGATCAATTTACTGCTGTGGCTACACTAAAAAATTCAACAATTAAAAATAATGATGTTAATGTTAGCTAATATAAGCATAATTTCTTATATAAAATAGTAGAGGCACAGTGTACAAATTTGTGCATGAGTGGGGTCTCTTGGCCTGGCTGACAATTAGGACCAATTGGGGCCACGGGAGGTTGGCTATGGGAGTGTACTGACCACCAGGGGGCGGCTCCTGCGTTGAGCTCTGCCCCCTGGTGGTCAGTGCACATCATAGCAACCAGTCATTCGGTCATTCAGTCACTTAGGCTATTATACATATAGACTAGAGGCCCGGTGCATGAATTCATGGACCAGTGGGGTCCCTCTGCCTGGCCTGTGGGATCTGGCCGAAACTGGCTCTCCAACATCCCCCGAGGGGTCCTGGATTGCACAGGCCAGGCCTAGGGACCCCACCAGTGCAGGATCGGGGCCGGGGAAGGACGTGTGAGGTTGGCCAGCTGGAGAGGGATTGTGGGAGGGCTCCAGGGCTGTCCGGCTGTCTTGCTCAGTCCTGATTGGCCAGACCCCAGCAGCAAGCTAACCTACCGGTCAGAGAGTCTGCCCCCTGATGGTCAGTGCACGTTATGAGAGCAGTTGAGCGGCCTTAGCATATCATTAGCATATTACGCTTTGATTGGTTGAATGGCTGACAGATGACAGGACACTTAGCATATTAGGCTTTTACTAGTATTATATAGGATTTCCTATATTAATGACCTCAGTTAAATGTATGCATTCAGTGAATGTTTTATGACTCTCTATAAGAGCATATTGCTGGTATTATAAGGACATTGTGTGTGTATATCAATATCTAGTACCAGTAGGAACATAACAAGGCATTTGTTGAACTGATGTGAAGTAAAGTGAGGTGAAGCAGAATTCATTAAAGCTTCTTATATAATGGAGCTCATAATGTATTGGCTAAGAAGAAACTGTCAGAGATTAAACATACCTCCATCACAATGAATATATGTTGAAGTTCTATGGAAGAGAAACTCAAAAATCAGTAATTATTTAATTGCAAAGGTCAATAAATATCCAGATGATAGCAAAATGGTTCTAGGAAGGCATTTGTGACTCTTTGGAGATAGTGAAGGTTGAGAGAGGGAAGGCAATTTAAATGACACCACCTCTAATCCAAATGTCTAATGTTCAATTTTCTAGCAGCTTGAAATGCATCCTGTGGTCTGAAAACCACTTGATTTGCACTGTGTAATAATATATATTTGGATAGTAAAGATAGCAGGATTTAGAAAATGTTCTAGCCCTAACTGGTTTGGCTCAGTAGATAGAGCGTCGGCCTGGGGACTCAAGGGTCCCAGGTTCAATTCCAGTCAAGGGCAGGTACCTTGGTTGCGGGCACATTCCCAGTGAGGAGTGTGCAGGATGCAGCTGATCAATGTTTCTCTCTCATCAATGTTTCTAACTCTCTATCCCTCTCCCTTCCTCTCTGTAAAAAAATCAATAAAATATATTTTAAAAAATAAAGAAAATGTTCTCGTCACAAGCAGTTTGAATGAAACAGTCTCGAGAAAGTGGGTTCTTTGTGAGGAAATATAAATGAAAATGCCCCGACCCGCGGGGCAACAACGCAGTCGCTAGAGACGAACCTAAGAGAAATGAGACAAACAAGGGACGCGGAGAATGGAGGCAAGACAAATGGGTTTCTGATCAAGCCTCAAATTTTTATTCTTACAGCGGTGCCTTATATCCAAGTCAGGGAGTGGGAGGTGGGGCGCGGGGAGTGAACTGTGGACCTATCAGTGCTTGCCAGCAGGGGCTGCAGGCAGGGGAGGGGGTATGAGGAAGTTCTAGAAGGGGAGATGTCTAGGAGGGATAGGGGCTGAGCGGATCATGTGGACTTAGATAATTTGGCTAAGGTCGTAAAGGGTGTTGACTAAAGATAAAGGATGGGGCGGTTGAAGGGCAGCTATGCGAAGAATGCTTTGTCCTCAGGCATGAGGAAGTAAGCCAATGGTGAGGACCAAGTTTCCATGAGGTTCTGTTTCATTAGCTTACTAAAATAATGTTAGAATTAATTTGTCATTGACTCTTGGCTCCTGACATCTCCTCCCTCTCTGTTTAAGAGAAGGGAGTGGGCCTTAACCAACCGGGGAGACATTGACCTGGTTCCTCCCGTGGGCTTTGTATGCCCACCGTGTGTGGCTCTTGACATCTTTTGGGGAGGAGAGGCAGAGCCATTATTTTTATTGATGTCAACCTCTATGCAAACCAGGTGTACTCTCAGGGAAATCCAGAGGAGGTTGAAAAAGTTTGAACCTTCCCTTGCAATGCTTTGCTCTGCACCCGGTTTGATACCCATACCTCTGGCTCTGGTTAGAGCGTAGGTAAGCATCCCTCTGGTTAAGATGCTGTCCCCGTAGGGAAGGAGCGAGTCTGGGTCTGGAGGTTTTCGCGCTCTTGGTAAACCGAGTCCCACCTATCGGCCATTTCTAGGCGTTGATAGTGAACCTGGATGGGTTTTGCTAAAGCTGAATCTATTTGCTGTTTTACGAGGTCGGTTATTTTTCTAAATGCCCAAGGGCCAAATGTCTTCATGGCTGGAGCATTCCTGTTAATTCCTCTCTGTTGCAGGAATCCACATGGTCTAGGAGTTGTTTTCTGAAAATATACAAACACATTCTCGACCAAGGTTAATAGAGAACTCTTTTCTATAAATTTTACTTGGGATCCTTTATTTTTTGCCCAAACAATTTTCCTTTGGCTTATTTTGACACCATATATGTTTTTCATGGGTGTCCTGCTGTGTGAAAATTAATTTTCAAAGTAAAAATTTTTTTCTAGATGTAATTTACTTACAGGCTATTTTTTCTTACATGGTATTTTTCCACTATCCCCCTTTTTTATTTATTTATTAGGAGGCTTTTGGAAAATTTTTATAATGCAGTCTTGATGACTTTAATTTTTATTTTTTTTGCACAAAAATATGACTGCTTTAGGTTCATTGCATGTTAAGTAATTTTACCATGAAATGAACTATCAATAGAAATTTTGGTTAATACTTTAGGAACAGCTTTTGTACAATTACATTTTCTTGAATATTTACTTATTTTCAATTAGCCAATTTAAATTAATCTGAAAACTTGACTATTTTACTGTCAAATTTAATACTCATTAAATAACAACAATCTTAGTTTACTCAGTAAATATTAATGGAAAGGATTATTTTGCATCCTTGAGAAAGCCCTGAGCATTTCTGGATTTAGGTATAGGGCAGCTGCCATCAGCCAACTCTGTGTTGCCTGGATCCCAATCCAAACTGGGCCAAGTCTCTTTCTGTTATCTGGGTCCAGATCTGATCTGGGCCAAGTCTCTGTATGTTGCCTGGGTCCCGATTTAAGCTGGCATGGGAAGCGCGAAGCAGCCATGGGGCAGGAGAACTCCCTCAGAAGGGGCGAGTGTTCAAGCCCCTGCAATGTTGGGGGGGTGAGGTTCTGTGCCCCATCTCTGTTGACCCCCAAGTTCTCTCCTGATGGCCCCTCTGCGACTGTGCCTGTGTTAGGTTGTTCCTCCCTTGAGGAATCTTACCCGTCTCTGGCTAACCAGCCATCCTCCGGGGCCAAGCAGGGTGATGTGAGGTTCAGTTCTGTCTCCTTGGTAGCCTACGCCCCTATGGCCTCCATGCCCAGCACCTGCCTTGGGATCCCCTCGCCTGCTGGTGGGGCCCTGGCATTGATCACAGATCTTGGGGTACCCAGGTTTCTTCTCCAGGGAGGGCCCATCTCACGCCATTGGGCGAGAGACAGATCCATGGTACCAGTCATTATGAGGCTTTAACCTCAGCATGAACAGAAAACTCAGGCAACAGCTATGGGCAATTGGATTGTGAGAAGAGGGTCCCTCTTGGCAAAAAGAGCCAATATAGAATGCTCAAATGCTTTTCTAAGGGGCCCTCCACACCGTGGAAGGGATTAAATCCTTTCATGTCCTTTTAAATTGCTGCCAAACATTCAAAGAATTAATTTGTAAGTTTGGGATAATTGTACAATGTGCTGTTGTAAAATATCAAAAATTATAATGAAATTGTAAAATATCATGTAAGAATATTCTTTGTTCTAGGTCATGGAAATCCAATCTCAAACTGGCTATCAATTTCCTTTTATATAGAAAAGGTCTTAACCAGTTAAAGTCTCCTAATAATTTCTAAAAGTCATTTAATCTTTTCTTATCTACACCTTCTGAGGCCTAATGCATTGGTTATCAATTACAGTCTCTATGATATTTGAAGGAAACCTCTATTTCCTTCCAAAATAATTTTCAGGTTACAGAGAGTTTCATTTAAATATCTGTCTTTCTTTTTATAACAAGCAACCTGTATGGTTACAGCTTGAAAGGCAAGCCTCAGGCGACTAGCTAGCTATATTACAAGTATTCTTAAAGTAAGGCTGACTACTAATTTACTTTCAGATTTAACATTTTAATAACAATTTTCAGTTTATACTGTAAATGTTAGTGAAATAGAATTTAAAATCTTAAAATTTCTTTTTTATAAATTTATAATTATATTTTTAAAGTATCCTCTTGGGCTTATTTGAATATACAGAGGGATCATGGGAAGCCTTCAGTAACCCTTTTAGAAAACTTATTTAAATTGCTTACAAAGACATTGGCTTATTTAAAGGAAGGGGACTGGCCTTTGTTATTACAAGATGGTGGGCAGTAACCACGTGGCCAGAGAGGCAGGCAAGATGGCGGCTGCCTCACAAGCGGCAAATGTTGCCCCGCCTCTAGCTTAATTAAGAATGCTGGCGGCTAAGAGTCAGGATTCAATTACTTATAAAAACATTGGCTTCTCATGTAACTTAATTTATATGAGACATTGATTATATTTTAAAAATCCAATTTATAAGGTAACTTAAGTAGATATCTTTAATTTAAAAAGCAAAGAAACCTATTCAGTAAACTTATTTGATACTTTATTGTTCTGATCCAAAAGTATAAACACTGTCCCACCTCCAGCCGATCCAAAAATGCAGGCTGCTTGAGGCTTTTGTCTTTTTAGAAATTTTACTGCTGTTGAAAATGTTGGCTATATTTAAATATATTGTTTTTGCCCTCCTTACAGGCAAAAACTTTCATTATTTTATAAAGCTTTCCATGAAGAGAGAATAGACTTTTGAAATACATTTAAGGGCCTGTGAAATGTCTTAAAAGCTATTCTCAAAACCTTGAAATACCTTGGAAAGGTCAAACATATAATATATATATATGTATATATATGATTTAAAGATTATATACTTAAATTTTCTTAAAGAATATCAATTAAATTTAAACTGTATCGCAGAATTAATTCTCTTTTTTAAATCAGACCAAGAAGTAACATGTTTTGAATTCCTAATTATTTAAGAGAAAACATTTTATTTTCTCAAAAATTAAGTTGCTATACTCTAGGCATTTAGTTACCACAATTATGTAAGTTCTCCCAATTCAATCTGAACCTTAAACTTCCAGAGTTTGTAAGTCAAATATTTAGCAGTTCTTTATTAATAACCCTTTATATTTTTAAGAATAAATTTTAAAATCTAATAGTTAACTTTAAATCATGTTTTTTTCTGGCTGGGTTTGGCCTAGCCACTTGACCTTTTCTGGGAAGGTCGGCTAGCAAAAGGTGTAGCCATTGAAATGCAAATGAACATTCTTTAAAAATGGCCGCTGGCGGGAACCAGCCCACCTACACGCTAGGGGAAGGGCGCGTCCATCCCTCCCTCCATAAAAAAGGGTGTAGCTTTAAAACCTTTTAATGAAGAGTAAAGAGACCTTAAACTTTCAGAGCTTTAAATCCTAGGTAGCAAAATTAAATACTTAGCATTTCTCAAATCAATAATACTTTTACATTTTTAAGGATACATTTCAAATAAAATATAAGGCATAGTCAATTAATAGATTAATTAATTAATTATATCATCTAGACTTCATACTAGGCATACTCAGATCAACATTTCAGTATTATAAATTTCAATACATTTAGATCATTTGAACGTAAAAGTTGTAAATTTCCAGCCAATAGGCCTGGCACAGCTGCTAAATTTTTTAGAAGAATTTTCCTGCTAGGGAAGTCAAGAAGCAAACCCATAGCTATTTACATGTAAATTTCAATACATTTCATTGGGAAACTAGCCTGTATTTCTTTCCCCGGTTCATCTCCGCCATTTTTAAGGTCAAAACAGTCTCGGGTTTTTATTCTGTACACAGCAAAAGGTCAAGTTCAGCTCAAAACTATGCGCACTCGTTTTTAAACTGACCCTTTCCCCTTACATGTGCACAGAAATCCCGGATGCATTTATGAATTTGTAAAAAGCTTTAAGTCATTAGCTGGAAAATAAATAAAGATGACAAAGATGAGGCCTTTCAAATTGGCTGTCTTGGGGAGTGGCGTCCATATTGGATCACCACGTGTCTCCCTTCCCCCACCTCCTTCTTTCTTAGGGGGAAGATTCAGTACTGGTCTGGCATCTACTGTTTTTATTTTATTTACTTTTTTCAATTTTTATTTATTTTTATTTTTAAGGAAAGAAAAGATTTTTAAGATAAAGAATTATTGGCCGTTGCTGAGAAGTTCCTTTTATTCTTTTTTACTTGGTTAAAAGTAGTTTACACGTGGAGGCAGAAGAGGTGCAGATGGTATTATTAGAGACTTGCACCCTTCCATTGCAAGCTGTAAGGCCGTGGCTGCACCCCACTTAGACATTCTTAAACTCTCCTGTGCTGAATCAAGGCCATCACCAATTAAAATAGGAATTTTCTCTGGACCAAAAGTCTCATAATAATCCTGAAGGGCGTGTGGAAGGGGGATGGGAGTTTTCTTTAAGAATTTCCTCCCCCGTTTTAATAACTTCTTGAACGTCAGGGTCATGTGAGTGGATTTTTAGCATGTACGTTACAGGAATTTTTTCAGGGCCAAAGGCTTGCCTACTCTAGCCCATCGTCTATGATTGATGGTTCCTCCTAGGGGGAACCAGGGAAGGGTATCATGAATAAAGTCAAAAGATTTCTTGAGATCCTTCTTTTTAACCCTTACTCCTCGTGTTCTGAGGGAATGCTTGAGGCTATCAAGGAACATTTCATGACTACTCAGTGAATGCCCCATATCTGGTCGGCTGGATGGCTTTTTAGGTAATTATCCTCTCCCACGTAAGCCTCCGGGCTGTATAAACCCCACGCCAGGTCAGCCTGACTTTTCTCGCCAACTGTGAAATCAAAGCGGAACTTTCACCTTTCAATATTGCTCTTTACTCCCTTGCTTGCGTGAAACAGTCGGTAGGTATAACCCGCCTACTCGGACCCTCATAGACGAGGAAGATCCCTGATGTCCCCCGTCCCTTAGGAACGGGGGAGGTGAACTCCTCGTGGTTGAGTCTATGAGGTGAACGACCTTTTGTTCGTAGCAAGCTCAAGGTTTGGAGAGCAAATTTACTCAGTGAGAAATTCACGACAGAGAAATCAAGCAGGGATACTAGGTCAGGTGATTCAGAGTTGTCACTACCAAGACTGGGTACCCTTAACTCTTCCCCAATACGGTGAGGTGACTGCTTATTAGTGGGCTAGAGGAATTGACCCGAAAAGCCAATAATAACAGCCTAGCAGAGAGGGGTGAAAATGTTCTGAAATTCTTGTTTGTAAAATCATCTACTTACCTTACTCGGATCTGACTCGCGGCGGGTGCGCGGCGATCTAGGGCGGAATTTAATCCGAGGGTCGCGGAATTTAATCCGAAGGTCGCGGAATTTAATCCGAAGGTCGCGGAATTTAATCCGAAGGTCGCGGAATTTAATCCGAGGGTCGCGGAATTCAATCCGAGGGTCGCCTGGCCAGGCCTTTCCAGTGGATGTTCTCGTCGGAGGGTCTCTAGACCACGTTGGGCGCCATTTTGCCCCGACCCGCGGGGCAACAACACGGACACCAGAGACGAACCTAAGAGAAATGAGACAAACAAGGGACGCGGAGAATGGAGGCAAGACAAATGGGTTTCTGATCAAGCCTCAAATTTTTATTCTTACAGCGGTGCCTTATATCCAAGTCAGGGAGTGGGAGGTGGGGCGCGGGGAGTGAACTGTGGACCTATCAGTGCTTGCCAGCAGGGGCTGCAGGCAGGGGAGGGGGTATGAGGAAGTTCTAGAAGGGGAGATGTCTAGGAGGGATAGGGGCTGAGCGGATCATGTGGACTTAGATAATTTGGCTAAGGTCGTAAAGGGTGTTGACTAAAGATAAAGGATGGGGCGGTTGAAGGGCAGCTATGCGAAGAATGCTTTGTCCTCAGGCATGAGGAAGTAAGCCAATGGTGAGGACCAAGTTTCCATGAGGTTCTGTTTCATTAGCTTACTAAAATAATGTTAGAATTAATTTGTCATTGACTCTTGGCTCCTGACATGAAAATCCATTTTTTACCTAAAATATTTGATTTGTAGAAACTAGAATTTTCAGAAAACTCTATACAAAGTAGGATGTAAAATTAAAGTAATTAATGGGATATAAGACAATTCTAAAATGCAAATCAAATATCTACTATATGATACAAAAATGAGGACATTTTGTCCTCTCATTCATTGAGTTGTCTTAGTCACAGATATTTTGAATTAATCAAGATAACAGAGGCTAAAATTTGTTCTCCATGTTTTACAGTCTTTGCTTTTGTTATGGAGTATAAACTCGTATGATTCTAAAACTGTTCTAGTCCAGCTATCTTGTGGGGGGAAAAAATAAAAAATAAATGGCTCCTCCAGAGATGCTCAGCACTGGCATTGGCTAGAATCAGAAGATAATTAGATCTGCAAATGTTTAATAGTGAAATCACTCTTCCCAAATGGTTAAACTCAACTTTGGGAAAGGGTTTAGGTCAGTTATTAATTTAATTAGAGCGGGTAGCTCATCCCTAATGTGTTAGAACATTAGTATGCTCCTAAAGTTAAATGCTGGGTTTATTAATTGGGAAGAGCTTTAAAAGAGGCAACGCTGTAGAGTACAATGTGAACTTTCCAGGTTTCTGCTCACCTCAAAGCTCAATGGAACATTCTTAGAGTAGAAATGAATTTTCCAGTTATGCTACATTGACCAAACACTATAAAATTTGAAGATTTGCTTAATTAAGTCAATTGTAGCATAAAATACCTCACATTAAATTAAGTAAGCAATAAAAACAAGCTTAACTTATAATGTTTTCTGTTTGGGGCAAGAATTATCAGCCTGCATGTATGTTGTTTTTTTATTATTAAAAATAAGCAGACCTATAGAACTTAAAATATATATACTTTTTATTATAGAATCTGATATTTGATTGACAGGTATAACTTCATTTTGAGGATTTAGATAAACTTTTTTATTATCTCTTCAAAACATTCACATAAATACATTTGGGACCTGATTTTTATTTTCCAATATCACATTTAACAAATGGCTTCTTGTCCCCCATTACAAATCAAGTTGTTCAATGGAAAGAATCAGTGCTCAGAAATCATTAAGTAAATTCTGATGCACTGTTAAGTATTTTATCAAAGCAGTAGGCTCTTATTATCTTAATCATATCATCAATCAAACCATTCCACTTATCCAGTCAGACTATAGTAGTCTCCCTTAGAAATAATAGCTATCTTAAAAATATGTTATTTTATCAGTCTTTCTGAAGAGATTCTAAGCTCCTTGAGGTCAAAGGATTATCAAGCTAAACTTGTACAATTTTGGGTCCCCAGGAAATAGCTCAGCATCTGGAACCAAGTAGGTGTTCAATAACTGTTTGATGAATTAAGTTAAATAGAGAAATAGAAGCAATCTAACCAGAAGACTCAGGGACAACATATGTTTTTGTGTAGCCCTCTTCTAAGCCCAGACCATTTGTAATGATGATATCAACTCCTTCTTCTAAACTTTGGGTGACTGTACACTCTGATATTAAGTCAAAGCTAAGTATTTCCTTAAACCATATCTGTGGGACCCCATTTCTGAATTTTAGAACATTAAAATTTAGTCTGGTTAGTGTTTAGATATGGCTTTACATATTAATATATTACCTGCCAATATTACACAATTTTATATGGTATAGAAAGAGAGTATCTAACTTGAACTCTATCTTAAATATGAAGATTCTATTGGTTGATTGATTGATGGATGGATGAAGATCATACTATTTTTTTATAATGTGCTTTAAAGGACATTATTATAAAATTGCTAGTCACACTCACAAACACTAATTGGAATAAGAGAACTAATAGTTTTCTTTGTTTGTTTTTGTAATTTATAATTTTATTTTTAAAATAAATCTTTATTTTTGAAAGTATTACATATGACCCCTTTCCCCCCCATTCACCCCTCCAGCCCGCCCACACCCCCCACCCCAGGTCTTCAGAACCCTATTGTCTATGTCCATGGGTTATGCATATATGCATACAAGGTCTTTGGTGATTACCTCCAACCCCCTCTTCCCCACCTTCCCTCTGAGATTCCACACTCTGTTCCATGCTTCCATGTTCCTGGATCCATTCTGTTCATCAGTTTGTTTTGTTACTTAGATTTCACATATGAGTGAGGTCATGTGATACTTAATCTTTTTCTGACTGACATATTTCACTTAGGATGATGCTCTCCAGGTCCCTCCATGCTGTCTCAAAGGGTAAGAGATTCTTCTTTTTTACTGCTTCATAGTATTCCATGGCATAAATGTAAGATAGCTTTTTTATCCATTCATCTACTGATGGGCACTTGGGCTGTTTCCAGATCCTAGCTTTTATAAATTATGCTGCTATCAGCATAAGAATGCATACATTCTTTCTGATTGGTGTTTCAGGATTCTTAAGATATATACCTAGAAGTGGCATCATTGGGTCAAATGGCAGTTCCATATTTAATTTTTTTAAGGAAACTCCATATTGTTTTCCATAATGGGTGCACCAGTCTGCGTTCTTACCAACAGTGTATTAAGGTTCCCTTTTCTCCACATCCTCCCCAGCACTTGTCATTTGTTGATTTGTTGATGGGAGCCATTCTGATAGGTGTGAGGTGATATCTCATTGTTGTTTTAATTTGCATCTCTCTGATGATCAGTGACTGAGCATTTTTTCATATGTCTCTTGGCCTTCTGTATGTCCTCTTTGGAGAAGTGTCTATTTAGGTTCTTTGCCCAATTTTTTTTTTGATTTTTTAAAAAATAATTCTTTATTGTTGAAAGTATTACATATGTCCCCTTTTTTCCCCCATTGACCCCCTCCACTCCCCTCCTCCATCCCCTGACCCAGGCTTTCAGCACCCTATTGTCTGTGTCCATGGATTATGCATATATGCATACAAGGTCTTTGGTTGATTACCTCCCACCCACTCACCCTCCCCCACCTTCCCTTTGAAATTTTGCACTCTGTTCATTTTTAAATTAGATTGTTTGTCTTCCTTTTGTTAAGTTATATGAGTTCCTTATATATTTTGGATATTAACCCTTTATCTGATGTATCATTGCCAAATATGTTCTCCCATACAGTGGGCTCCCTCTTTGTTTTGTTGATAATTTCATTTGCTATGCAGAAGTTTTTTATTTTGATGTAGACCCATTTGTTTATTTTCTCCTTAGTTTCCTTTGTCCTAGAAGATGTATCCATAAACATTTTGCTACATGAGATGTCTGAGATTTTGCTGCCTATCGCTTCTTCTAGGATTTTATGGTCTCACGGCTTACATTGAAGTCTTTTATTGATTTTGAGTTTATTCTTGTTTATGGTGTAAGTTGATGGTATAGTTTCATTTTTTTTGCATGTATTTGTCCAATTTTCACAACACCCATTTATTGAAGAGACTGTCTTGATGCGTTGCATGCTCTTGCCTCCTTTGTCAAACATGAATTGAGCATAATGGCTTGGGTGGATTTCTGGATTCTCTGTTCTGTTCCGTTGGTCTGTATGTCTGTTCTGTGTCTTCTGGTTTCTTAGGATAACACTGATTTTGTCATTTTATAAATCTTGCTTTCATTATTTAAAAATTCAGTTTTCATTTTGCTTCATTAAGACATATTTAGGTCCTAGTCTTTTGATAATAAAAATCAACAAAGTGCCATTTACAAACATGTTCAGTTTCCTTGATTTTAGTTTATTTGCTATACGTATAGTTAGTATTCATTTTTTAGAAATTTGTTTTCTCAAGAATATTTCCAAGATGTGATAAAATAAGTATTACATAAAATAATTATGTAACATTGGAAGATGTGCTATAATGGCAGTCATACAACAATATATAAATGTATTAAATTAACAGGTACACTTTAAATTTATGCAAAGTTTATTTCAAATATATTTCTGAAAAAGTGAAAACCCATAATTATTCTTTGATTTAATGATTTAACTTAATAAAAATATCTGCTGAATCATTTTTCATAGGCAATATTTTGTGCCCTTTCACTCTAATGAATACGTCATAACTGGTAAAATAAGGAGTACTATCTTCTGCTGGAAGCACTTTTTTTTTTTTTATTAAACCCAAGTAGTGTTCTCTTTCCGGTACCTTAGAGAGGAGAGCTCAAATGAGTAGGTACTTCTTTTGCTCATTCTCATCCCTGTCAGAGAGTGCTCCTTCTCTGTCTCCGGGCATTCCTGAAGTTTGTGTCTCTGAGTGCAATACAAAAGCAACTGAGAACATAAGGGGAAGAGCGTAGTCATTTAATCAAGCAACAAATAGTTTCTGATCTTCTACTCAGTACCTGACAATAGGGATACATCAGTGAATAAAAGAGACAAAAACCCAGCCTTCGGGGAGCTTTTTCTATATGCTCTGCTGGCCTGTACCACTTTCTGTGATAATGGAAATGCTCTATATCTGCACTGCCAATACAGTAGCTAGCCACTAGCCTCTTGTGGCTACTGAGCACTTGAAATATTGCTAGTCTGACTAAATCTTAAATTTCTAATTTTATTTAAAGAAACAAATTTAAATCTCCACAGGGGGCTAAGAGCTTCTGTAATGCACAGCAAGATCCCGTAGTGTTTTTATGTGTGTTTGCGGGGGTGGTGTGAGACAAGGGGGAGTTGCATAAAGATGGCATTAATTAAAATGAACAAAGAAGGGAAAGGTCAAAAGACACCTGTTATTTCAGACTTCCTAGTCCTTTTCAAGACTTAAAGTCTGATTAAAGTGATTCTGAAAGCCACAAGATATATGAGTGCTTGAGATACATAATTAAGCTGCAAAATTGTCTCCTTACTGATAGGTAATCATGTTGATGTTACAATTAATGCCTAACTACCAGTTAATGTTCACATAGGAAAGTATAATTATGAACTGTCATTTATTAGGGTCTTTTACTGTTTCATTGTCAAAACTAATTGCCTGGAGTAAGATGTTCTTCCGTGATTAATAAATGCAAGGCCAAATCTTTGAGGGCTATTCTGTTTCCCAGGCAAATGCTTAAGATTCTGGCAGGAGTGAACGCCAGCTAACAGCCGTATCTTGTGCTCTGACTGCGCAGGTCATACCTTAGTATCACATCAAAGGACAGTTTGTTGAATTTGGTTATTCAATAGGTGGTCATACCTCAGTGTTATATCAGGATAGTTCAATGAATTTGGGGTACTCAATAGATGGTCTAACCCAGTGGTCGGCAAACTCATTAGTCAACAGAGCTAAATATCAACAGTACAACGATTGAAATTTCTTTTGAGAGCCAAATTTTTTAAACTTAAACTTCTTCTAATGCCACTTCTTCAAAATAGACTCACCCAGGCTGTGGTATTTTTGGAAGAGCCATACTCAAGGGGCCAAAGAGCCGCATGTGGCTCGCGAGCTGCAGTTTGCCCACCACGGGTCTAACCAATGCCACTTTTTCTATAAAGATGGAACCCTTTTCAAAAATAGAACCTTCTATTGTCCAAGCACTGCTTTTATTTTTGAGACTTTAGCTAATCTATATGTATAAAAGCCTAAGTGACCAAACGACCAAACAACTGAACAACAGGTTGACCGGTTGCCATGATGTGCACTGACCACTAGGGGGCAGATGCTCAATGCAGGAGCTGCCCCCTGGTGGTCAGTGTGCTCCTACAGCCAACCTCCTGCGGCCAGTCCCTCCCCCTGGCTGGCCGGCCCCCAACAGCCTCGACTGGGAATGGGCGAGACAGCCCCAATCAGCCCTGATCGCCGACCAGGCCAAGGGACCCCACCCATGCACGAATTTGTGCACCAGGCCTCTAGTACATATATAATGTGGATTTATTGTAAGAAACCTAATGTCTTCTTGGTGCAGATTGTGGTGTGTTTACTACATTATTCAACAACATATCCACCTTAATTCAACCCGAGATTTTTGTTTGGTTGGATTGAATGCTTCAGAATCCTGGATGCACCTATTTACAAGGGCCTTTGCTGTTGGCAAGGCATTTAACAGCATTCAGCAGCCAAGTGGATGCTGTCACCGATCTCTCTAGTTATAATTCCCTTACCCTTCTGAGTTTCCAAAGCTTTTTTCATTCCTGTTTAGCACTTGAAACAAACTCCTTCTGCTATTAGAATATTTTTTATGCCTATTTGTTCCATGTAACAACTTGAGGACTAGAATTGATATCAAAAACTGAAAATTTTTTCCAAACCAGCAATTCAATACAAACTCAATGAATAAATGAGTGAGCAAATGAACAAATGAATCCCATGAGGAAATAGAAGCCCATTTGAATCTCCCACATTGTGTCTTTCTATAACAAACATTGAAGCATAACTAACTTTATATAATTTTGTTCTCACCAATGAATTATTACACTATTCAGCAGAAAAATAAACAGAACCCCAATCCAACAATTAAAAATGGCATTCCTCACCCTAGCTGGTTGGGCTCAGTGGATAGAGTGTTGGCCTGCAGACCGAAGGGTTCAAGGTTCGATTCCAGTCAAGGGCACATGCCTGGGTTGCAGGCTCGGTCCAACGTGCAGGAGGCAGCCAATCAATGATTCCCTCATCATTGATGTTTCTATCTCTCTCTTCCCCTCCCTTCTTCTCTGAAATCATTAAAAATATATTTTTAAAAAATGGCATTCCTCTAATAGTGGCAAGTGTTATTCAAATTTTTATTTCTATCTCTTTACTGATTATCAGTGGTTTGTAATAGTTGGTGTGAAAATATAGATAGAATACCTTTGCAACAGGAGGTCATAACTCAAATTTAAGAATAATTTTCTAAACTATTATCCATCACTCCAGGGTCCAGTGGCAATAAAAATAAAAAGCACTGTATGTGTATCCGCTTAGAATGTATATATTGCTTTCTATGTATGTCTATATATTTTCAGCACATATACATTCTGAAAGTTCTGTCTGAATACCAAGATGTGTACAAAGAGAATTTTCTGAATTCCTGTACCATTTTTTTTTCCTTAAATCATTTCAGGATCTTCAAAAGTCTCCAAGACAGAATTACATATGTAAGACATTGGCTCAGAGTAACCAGGGTAGAGGAAAGCCTCTGAGCGAAAGTTAGATGAATCCTGAATGTACAGCATTGGGAGGCTCTTAGCCACTCCCCTCCACAGCAAGGCTTCTGTGTCAGGGACATCTGAGCAATGCCCTCCCACCATTGCTGCAACCTTAAACCACCCAAACTACTTCCACTTACAATATTTCAGTAAGTATTATTATGAAATCCCATATTAGGACTGATGCAGAGTAAAGGGGATTTATGAGATATAATAAAAGTTAATTTGTCTTTCTTGTTTGCATGCTGATCTTAATAAAACAGTTTAAAATTAAATAGCTATAAAAACATTTGGGGAACAATTGGTAACATTTGAATCTGGACAGAATAGTAGATGATCTTCAGGAATTATTTTTAACTTTTTTGAGTTAATATTATTGTGGTGATATAGGAAATGTTCATATTTATGGATAAAATGCCATGATATCTTTACTTACAAATAAATCAGCAAAAATGTAATGAAATAAGTCCAAATGTTAACAGTTATTAAATATGTTATGATTATATGTATGTTTATTGAACATTTTCTCTGCTGTTATGTATCTTTATATATTTTCTAGTTTAAAGAAAAAATAGAAACCAATGCTTATTTTTAAAATGTATTTCAACAAAAAGAAGAGCTTATAATAATGAAGTGAAAGTGTACTACTCTTTATTCTTAGTAAACTTAGCATAAAGATATTACTAAAGATATTATTTCATCTATGAATGAAAGCTATTTTTGACAAGAATTCACTTTATTAGAAACACTTTCAGAATCACATAATTCATTACAAGGAAACTACTTCTAATATGCATGGTCCAGACATCAGGGGACCCACTCCTCTGACTTTTATTTTTTTTTATTTTTTTTACATAAATGAATACTTATTGTGAAAACTTTCTTTAAAATGCTAATTATTTTCTTTATTGATTAAGGTATTACATATGGGTCCATATCTCCCCATTACCCCCAACCTTCAAATCCTGCCCTCACCCTCACCCCCTGTTGTCTGCATCCATTGGTTAGGCTTATATGCATGCATACAAGGCCTTTGGTTGATCTCTCCCCCTTACCCCCACCCTCCCCTACCTTCCCTCTGAGGTTTGAGCATCTGATCGATGCTTCTCTGTCTCTGGATTTGTTTTGTTCATCGGTTTATGTTGTTCATTATAATCCAGAAATGAGTGAGATCATGTGATATTTATCTTTTTCTGACTGACTTATTTCATTTTTTTTATAAATGCATCTTTAAGCAATAAACATTTACTGATATGTGAGTGGTGAACAAATTGGCAGGTCCTATATCTCCTGACTCAGGAACTATAGCTCTCATTTTTTGTGATTACCTCTCTGGTCTCAGCATTATTCTACTTAACATATAAATTCACTCAGGACGTGAGATTAGAGTAGACCTGTAAAGTTCACCATATATTACATAGTGAGAAAATTACTTTAGTATAGCTAGATATACACTGAGTGACCAGATTATTATGATCTCTGAATACATAATAATCTGGCCACTCAGTGTATATCCTATATAATAAAAGGCTAATATGCAAATTGTCCCCTCAACCAGGAGTTTGACCAGCAGGCAAGCCGGCCAACCACCCATGTCCCCTCCCCCTGGCCAGGCTGGCTGGACCCCACCCATGCAAGAATTCATGCACTGAGCCTAATATATATACATTAGAGGCCCAGTGCATGAAATTCGTGCAAGGGTAGGGTCCCTAGGCCTCGCCAGCCATGAGGGCTGATCAGGTTCCCTGCCTCCCCGCCTTCTCCTCCCCTCGCTCCCTCGGTGCCCCGCCGCCACTGGTCGCCTGCCATGTTCCATGCCGCCCCCTGTTGGTCAGCACATGTTGTAGTGAGTGATCAAACTCCCAGTCTCCCAGTTGAACTCCCAAGGGGGCAATTTGCATATTAGCCTTTTATTATATAGGATATATACACTGAGTGGCCAAATTATTATGTGTTCAGAGATCATAATAATCTGGCCAGTCAGTGTACATTTTAAAAGCACTAACTTTTGCAAAAGTTAATATTGTGATAACAAAGAATGGTTTTACCCAAAGGAGGTTTAAATGTGTATCATATTCAGCACCATCACATTAATTCATCCAAATTAATACTTTAAGTAAATGATCTGAAATCACACACACAATAGAGATTATTGATAAGTGATGCTCTAGTTAGGGAAAGTCAAAATTCTCTGAAATTCTACAGAGAAATTAATGCAGTGAATAAAAGCATTTTTATTCTTCATGTACTTCAGTAGAAGTAGCTTATGTATATGACAAGGAAAGACATTTTGTTCACCACTCTCATTATAATGAAACTAAATTATCAACCACGCATCCCATATCTAATTTGAATTTTCACTTCCAGATAACATGATCAATTTTCAATAGTAGCTATGTTTCAAGGGCTGCAGTTTTAAATACCATTTGAATTGATGAAGGAGTATAATTTTTTTTATAATACAAATTTCCTTATGTCATCTTAGCAATTATTCTTTGCTATGCTACATTCTACCTTTCTGAATGGGATCTGCATTTCTTCTGCAGTACGACCTAGCAGTCAAATATTCTCTAGTGCTTCAATTATTAGTAAACACTATGTTTTTCCTCCACTGGCAGAAATAATTGCCATTACAAAATATTTATTAAATTATTTGTTTGTGTATTCTCTCAGTCTTTCATGCCTTCACTCAACATTGCAATATTACAAAAGATTCCAAGGATGTAAAAATAAATAATCAAGGCACACTCTTTCAATGAATTATATAAAGATGAAAACTATCAATTTTAGTATCGTCAGGTAAAGAACCATCTCTGCAAGCAGAAAATTTCTGTAATTTTGTAATTTTTTATTCAAACTTGTTAGAGTCCATTGCATTTGTTATCATTGTTTTCATGTCATAGCATGTTTCAGGACAGTAGGTCTATTATACAAAAACAACAACAAGCAATAAAAATATACATATCTGTCATCACTCCCTCTAATTATGTAATTCTGATTCTTTTGATTTTATACAAGTTCCCTGTTGTTCATTTTCTGTTCCTTCTGGGGGCATAGCAATAGTGATATTTTTAAGTACCTTAATTTGTTATATAATGTTCTATTCATGAAGGATATGTTCGAACCCACTGTCTCACTTCAAGTTCCTTTTCCTTCCCCACACTCTCTTCTAACCAATACTATCTTCTCTTTTCAGACTGTGTTTGTCTTATCTGTATCCATATTCAAGACAGCTAAAAACTTTATGCAATACTTTTATGTCTACTGCAACCTTGAACGAAGAGGCTCTCTTATCCTATATAATAAAGATATAATATGCAAATGGTCCTTAAGCCGTGAAGCGTAATGACTGACCTGATCAGCAGGAGGGTGGGACAGCGAGCTACAAGTGGGTGGTAGAGAGCTACAGGAGGGGGCAGGACAGCAAGCCATGAGGTGGGCAGGAGGGGCAGAGGGAGCTACAGGAGGACAGGGCAGTGGGTACAGAGCTACAGAAGGGCGGCAGTGAGCTACTGGCTACAAGCAGGCGGCAGAGAGCTACAGGAGGGGGCAGGGCAGCAAGCTATGAGGGGGGACAGGGGGAGCTACAGGAGGACAGGACAGTGGGTACAGAGCTACAGAAGGGCAGCAGTGAGCTACTGGCTACAAGCAGGCAGCAGAGAGCTATAGGAGGGGGCAGGGCAGCAAGCTATGAGGGGGGCCAGGGGGAGCTACAGGAGGGTGGGGCAGCAGGCAGAGAGCTACTGGAGGGTGTCAGCGAGCTACTGGCATATGGATTCGTGCGCAGGGCTACTAGTAATAATATAGGGGTAGAGTGACATGTGTTTGGTTTGGTTCATCAACCATTACGCAACACACATATAGAGCTATGGTAACAGAAAGGCACAGACAACTAAATTTTCTGTGGAATTTAGAGATTCTGTCCCTCAGAGATAAGGATGAGTATACCAAGTTATAAAACAAAGAAAGAAACTTCCAGAAGACAAAACAACTTTTATTTTCCTAAAGAAAGACAGGATGTGTTGAGTATTGGAATTGCACATAATTTATGATTGCTAAAGAGAGTTTCAAAAAATTAACCTAGACAGGTGGCAAATACCTACTAATGGAGGACTTTGTACTTGCTAAGAAGTCTGGATTTTGAGCTACATATGAGAATATACAATAAATTATTTTAAGCAGAAAACATATAATTTAAATTTAAAAAGATCATTCTTACTCAACTGTAAGGAATAATCAAGAGTAGTTTAGAATATATGAAGATAGAATTACCTAGTCCTACCTAATAAAAGGGTAATATGCAAATAACCATCACTCCACTACGCCCATGATTGGGCCGGCGGGAGGCTGGGGGGTGGGACTTGGGGTGGCCTATCCGGCCATTAAGAGGGGCGGAGGGCGGGCCTATCTGGCCGTTGAGAGGCGCCGGAGGCTTTTGGCCTGGTGCATGAGCCGACACCCAGCTCCCCTGCCATGGAAAGCCGGGAGCTGGGTGTCCGTTCCGGCTCCAGGCCAAAAGCCCCCGCCAGAAGCTTTTGGCCTGGTGCACCAGCGGACCCCCTGCCATTGATTGCAGGGAGCTGGGGGTTTCTTCGGCCTGGTGCACGAGCTGACCCCCTGCAATCGATCCCAGGGATCTGGGCGTTGCTTTGGCCTGGTACACCAGTGGACCCCCTGGGATTGATCACCTGGGCAGGGAGCTGGGGGTCTGCTTTCAGCCTGGGCAGGAGAGGACCCCCTGTGATTGATCGCAGGGAGCTGGGGGTCTGCCCCTGCCCAAGAGGCTTTCGGTCTGGGCAGGCCTGGGCAGGGGCTGAGCTGGTGATCAGAGTGAGCTGGAGAGGCCTGCCCAGGCCTAAAGCTTCGGCCAGAGGCTTTAGGCCTGGGCAGGGCCCAGCCCTCTATTGGTGTGAACTATAGAGGAAACACCTTTTCTGACTGCACATTGGCTAAGCTTACTGTATGCCACTGGTAATATTCTTAGTAACTTGGGTAATAAGAATCCAAAAAGGTGATCTAGGGTTTTTCCACTACACTTCTGGAGAAAAAAATGAAGGTCCGCTGCTGGAGGGCTAGGAAATGTCATATCCTGCCCTAGCCGGTTTGACTCAGTGGATAATGCCTCAGCCTGCAGACAGCAGGGTCTGGGTTTGATTCTGATCAAGGGCATGTACCTAGGTTGCAGGCTCCTCCCTGGCTGGGGCCCAGATCAGGGCTCATGCAGGAGGCAACCAATCAAAGTGTTTCTGTCTTTCCCTTTCTCTTCCACATTCTCTAAAAGTCAATGGAAACATACCCTCAGGTGAGGATAAAAAATAAATAAAGAAATCCATATCCTATGAAAGACACATCTTGAAAATGCCTAAAGAAAGTTGTCATTTTTTCTTGGTGAAGGGACTGGAGTCCTTGTTGATGAAAACACCTTGGTGGCTGCGGTGACTGACAGTGGCTGCAGCAGTGGGGTGATGGGGCTGGTGCCTTCCCCTGACCAGCCCAGTTGCCTCCCACAAAGGGAGGCCAGACTGCGGCTTAGGTACGCTCCCTGTGGGGCTCGGGCCTAAGCCGTCAGTAGGACATCCCCTGAGGGCTCCCAGTATGTGAGAGGGAGCAGGTTGGGCTGAGGGACCCCTGACCCCCAGTGCACGAATTTCGTGCACCAGGCCCCTAGTATTGAAATGAATGAAACTTAGAATATGATTTATCTCATTTATCTTCTTACAATGTCCCTGTTAGATGTAATATATGGATCTATAACTGTGATACCCAATGGCAAAGAATATTCAAGGCAAAAACAATGCAACTATTGTCAATGAATTTGTGTGTGTGTGTGCGGGGGGGGGGGGGGGGGGGGGGGCGGGGGCGGGGGAGTACTTTCCCAGTATCTAACACCCTGACTTTAGACTTAATCTACATCATCAGACAAGTCTATGTATCCTTTTCCTGACAAACATCTAACGTGCAATCTTCCAGCAGAAAGTGACTAAGGATTGAAGAAATTTTCTCTATATATTCTAAACCTTTTCAATTATTTTTTTTAATTATTTATTGTTTAAAGTATTACATATAGTATTACATATGTCTCATTTTTCCCCCATTGATCTCTCCCTGGCCACCCCTAGCCCCCGCACATGCCCTCACCCCCCTAATATCTGTGTCCATTAGTTATGCTTATATGCATGCATATGAGTCCTTTAGTTGATCTCTTAACCTCTCCTCCCCTGCCTTCCCTCTGAAGTTTGATAGTCTGTTCGATGCTTCTCTGTTTCTGGATCTATTTTTGTTCATCAGTTTATGTTGTTCATTATATTCCACAAATGAGTGAGATCATATGATATTTATCTTGCTCCAACTGGCTTATCTCCATGTCCATCCATGCTGGTGCGAATGGTAATAGTTCTTTCTTTTTTACAGCAGCATAGTATTCCATTGTGTAGATATACCACAGTTTTTTAATCCACTCATCTGCTGATGGGCACTGAGGCTGTTTCCAAATCTTAGCTATTGTAAATTGTGCTGCTATGAATGTAGGTGTGCATATTCTTAATACATTATTGAAGTTTTGTTTAATGAATGTAATAGATAAAGCATAACTATAGGTAAAAAAAGTTTTCAAGACATATTTTGTCTTTATTTTTGCTTTTCAGTAACTACTTTACTTACCTATTTAGTTGTTTTTATACTTCTTTTAATTCCTCAACATATGGGAAACTCAACATCAGGAAAAGTATAAACTCAACTCTGAAGTCAAAGTCATGATTGATAAGGGGAAAAGGAAGTGTGTGAGATAGGAGGAGTCACAGTAAACAAATGTTCAAGACTTAAGGTCAACATGGATGTTAGAATTGACCTATACTTTGGATCTTAGCTCCTTATTGATCAAATCGAGAGGAAAATATTATTAGTTAAAAAAAAAACAAAACTCATTTTTAATAAAACACGTTTCAGCCCAGGCAGTTTGGCTCAGCTGGTTGAATGTCATCCCATGCACCAAGAGGTTGCTGGTTGGATTCCTGATCATGGCACATTCTCAGGTTGCATGCTTGCAGGAGGCAGCCAATTGATGTTCCTCTCTTATTGATGTTTCTATCTCTCCCTCTCCCTTCCTCTCTATCTAAAAAAAAAAAAATCAACATAAGCATTAAAAAAACAACAACACACACACAACCCCACATTTTAATCTCTTAGAGAAGCAAATCTATTCCTAGTACATGGTTCTAAAAATAATTTCACATATGCAACTGAGAGTCAGAAATTGCTCAAGCCATTTGTTGATTTTTGATAAATAACTGGGTTTATATTCAGTTCATAACCTTAAAAAATGGCACTCTTTTTATGGTTGCTTAACTGCTCTGAGAGAGAGTAAATTTACATGTTAAAGGGCAAATGTTTAGTCTAGAACAATTAAGTAACTTTTCGATTTGCAAGGCAAGGTTGAGATCATGATGTTTTACTTGGACTATAAGACTATCCTAATATATAAAAACCCAGGGTCTGTAACGACCAACTGAAGGCTCAACCAAACACCAGAAGTCAGTCCTTCTGACCCAGCACTGACTGCCACCGTGCGGGTGCGGCAACTCAGCACTGACTGTTGAGGGGACTGCAGATCAGGCTCAGAGAGAGGCCCGAAGAGAGAGGCAGGGTCTGATCCACAGCCTCCATGGCAGCTGTTGATAAGCTGCTGCCTCTCTCTTTCTTTGCCAGCAGCCGTGCCTCTGTTTCTCTCTGGGCCTCTGTGGGGGCTGCTGATCATCCCTGCCTTTCTGATTAGGCCCAGAGATTGGCCCAGAGATGCTGACTGGCATAAAAACCAACCAATCAGAACCAAATCTGGGTGAACTCTGAGGAGCCAATGGATGCCTACGAGGTGAAGCATTTGCCACTGACTAGAATAGAAACTGACTAATCAGAACCAAATTGGCCAGCAGGAGAGGGCAGTTGGGGGCAAGATCAGGCCAGCAGAGGAGGGCAGTTAAAGGTGATCAGGCAGGGGCAGTTAGGGGCGATCAGGGCAGCAGGGGAGGGAAGTTGGGGGTGAGATCAGGCCATCAGGGGAGGGCAGTTAGGGGCGATCAGGCAGGCAGGCAGAGGGGTTAGGGGCAATCAGGCAGGCAGGCAGGTGAGTGGTTAGGAGCCAGCAGTCCCAGATTGAGACAGGGATGTCCAATTGGAGAGGGTGCAGGCTGGGCTGAGGGCCCCCCTCCATGTATGAATTTTGTGTACCGGGCCACTAGTCTTTAATAAGTCAAATACTATTTCGGTAACATATTATCTATGAAGATAGAACAACTCATCTAAATCTTTAAAATGTTGACTATATAAACACTATTTTTCCAAGTTAATTTTAATTGATTATTATATGAATAAAACTGAACACTTAATAACATTACCAAGGGTTTTGATACTATGAAAAAGTGAGGTGAATAAAAGCATTTTTCTCTTTATCACACTTGAAAAATGGGTACAAATGAGAGTAGTTTTATCAATTTTGTCTTTCAAATCTTGCATTAAAATAATATTGGTAAAATAAAAACAACTAATATTCTTTAGGATTCACAAACACAATGTCATGACATAGAAAGCGATAAATGTTAGAGATTCTACATAAAGGTAAATCAATGAGAAGTCCTTCACAATCAAAAATATACATATGCATTTACATATGTATAACTTATCTACTAAGGTGATAGAATATTTTAAAATAAGTTTGAATTAATATTAGTATCCTTCTACTGCCAATTCCAAACCATTTGTCTCTTCTGAGCCAAACTATGGGTGAGCCTGGAAGGCAAGTGGTGCAAGAATGTACAGTGAAGCTTCAAAGTCCTGTTTTGAGTCCCAAAGAAGAGAAATAACCATCCCACTTATAACAGGAGGAGATGCTGAAAAAATCTGAATAAATTTGGGGAGAGTTTAGATCACAGATCTGTGGAACCCTGGAGGATAGTTAACTTGTCTCTTTTCTCTAGCACCAGCATTACTGAAGAGACCTCAAAGAACTAAATTTGTGGTTGTGATGATCTCTCTATCTCTCTCTCTGTCCCTCTGCCTCTCTCTCTCTCTCTCCCCCCACCCCCTCCTTTATCCAGGGCACACTCTTTCTCTGGAGCCTGCCCTGCTTTTCCTCCTCTCCTCCCTGCAGGCACATTCTGTCTGCCTTTACTCCCCTAAGCTCCAAGGACCCTTCTGTTGCCTCTGTAAGTAGTTGTTTCCTGAGCCCATGCAACTCAAAAGAAGAACTAAATTCTCTCTAATGTTAAGAGTAGAAAAGTAAAAGCAGGGAGTAGGATAAGGACCTTTGGCCTTCTGATGCCTCTCTAAGACATTGACAGCAGACTTGCTAATATCTGCTAGCCCCCAAAAAGGGGAACTCTGTCTGTAATAATTTATATAGTGCAGAGGCTAGGTCAGGCCCCAGAATACAGAATTTGCAAGGAATATGATATACAAAAGGCTTTGAAAAGAATTAAAAATAAAGAACAGAAAGGAAAAAAAAAAAAGCTCGTACCAAAAGTAATAAAAGCATTTAAGTGGACCAGATTAGCATTCAAATTAAACCTGATGAAAATTACAAAAAGAGTTTACTAAATGAAAAATCAGTTGAATTGGCAGAGACTAAAATACAAATTAAGGGTTTAGAACATTAAATTCAAGAAATGCATTAAAGAACAGTACCAAAATAACCAAATAAAAATTATAAATTGTGACTCAGAGCATAGATACAGGAGACAAAATATGAGATAAATAAAAGACTCTAAAGTATAAAAACAAAAATATGAAGGAAAGAGATGGAGACATGATCCCATACACTTTAAGAACTCACAGAGTTCTACTTATGATTGACTATTCTTTTAAAAAAATACAACTTGCCAAAACCGGTTTGGCTCAGTGAATAGAGTCTCGGCCTGCAGACTGAAAGGACCCAGGTTCGATTCCGGTCAAGGGCATGTACCTTGGTTGCAGGCACATCCCCAGTAGGGGTTGTGCAAGAGGCAACTGATCGATGTTTCTCTATCATCGATGTTTCTAACTCTCTATCCCTCTCTCTTCCTCTCTGTAAAAAATCAATAAAATATATTTTAAAAAAAATACAACTTGATAAAATTCCAAGACCACAAGCATAGACAGGTTGCATTATGAACAGAAAACGTCAGTCTGCTATATACAAATAAATAAAACTCCATTAACACATTCCATCTGAAAAAAGAATGTGGCCCTAATAAAATGGTGAAATGAATAACCACAGAGATCCTAATAAAGTCAAAGATAAAGAAGAGATAAAATACCACAAAGAAATAAAACCTTCTTTATAACCTCAGCAAAGATACAATTTTAGGAAAGTAGAAGAAAAGCAACCCAACATTCTTATTGTTTGGGAAAGAAGGAAAACAGTGTAAGGGTTGAGACATGAAAATATTGTCAAGGTCTTATGTGGTTGTGAGTGAGAAGAAGATAAAAAAGGTCTCTCATCATTGATGTTTCTATCTCTCTCTCCCTCTCCCTTCCTCCCTGAAATCAATAAAAAGTGTTAAAAATAAAAAAGTATATTGTTGGGACAAATGGTTGGGATTTTATTTTCATACTAGAGGCCTAGTGCACAAAATTTGTGCACGAGGGGTTGGGTTCCCAGCCCAGCCTGCACCCTCTCCAATCCGGGATCCCTGGCTCCTAACTGCTCACCTTCCTGCCTGCCTGATTGCCCCTAACTGCCCCCCTCTGCCAGCCTGGTCACCCCCAACTGCTCCCCTGCTGGCCCCCAACTGTCCCTCTGCCAGCCTGGTTGCCCCCAACTGCCCCCCTGCTGGCCTGGTTGCCCCACACAGCCTGCTGTTCAGTTGTTTGGTCATCCCTCACTAACCCCCCTGCCAGTCTGGTCGCCCCATGCAGCCTGCTGTTCTGTCGTTTGGTCATCCCTCACTAACCCCCCTGCCGGCCTTGTCGCCCCACGCAGCCTGCTGTTTGGTCGTTACAGCATCCTGGACAATTTGCATATTCCTCTATTATTAGTATAGATAAGATTAAAAAATATGTGTTTGATTATGAGCACTGATCAGCAGACATTAACATAGAGAAAAACAAAAAATGGAAAATTTCCAAATTAACATGGGGGAATTAAAGAAAGAGCCACAACATTATTAAATCATATAAAATAAGGAAAATAAAAAGGCAACATCAAAGTAAAATGAACCATAAATTTAGGTGGGAGAAGTAAACTCAGTTATCGTAGCAATTGAGGCCAGAGATAATGAGGACACCAATAAGATGGAAACCTATGAGAAGAAAGGGAAGTAATATGAAAGCGTATTTAAAAATAAATAGTTTAGCCCTAACTGGCTTGGCTCAGTGGATAGAGCATAGGCCTGCATACTGAAGGGTCCTGGGTTTGATTCCTGGTCAGGGCACATGCCCAGGTTGCAGGCTCAGTCCCCAGTAGGGGGACATGCAGAAGGCAGCCAATCAATGATTCTCATCATTGATGTTTCTAACTCCCTCTCCCCTCTCCCTTCCTCTCTGAAATTAATAAAAATATATTAAAAATAAGTAGTTTACTTGGTAACTGACAGGATAAAGTGAAGAAAATACCATAGATTTTAATGTTTTAAGTCATAACAAAAGCCACTTATAGATTGGTGATAATTTCTAATGGAATATAATTTGTGGGCATGTCAGTAACTGCTTGAGATTTTAACATACTTTTAAACCAATGATACTTGCATCAGAATTCCCTACTGCTGAAGCTTTTGCCTTCATCTCTCCACTGAAATTTGCTCCTTTGTCCACTCATACCAACTGCCACTGTCACTGCTCCTTGCTGCTTGACGACGTCCATTCTGAGCCTTACTGAATTCTGCACCCTCTCTTATTCCTCTTCCCACCTCCAGATCTCCTTATCTTTAGTTATTCTGGTCCCATACCTTACATAGTAAACATATCAATGAATGCATACCTAAAATGTTTTATCAAAGCGTTCAACATATGCTTTATCTTCACTGCCACATTTAAAGGAGAGAGAACCTCCTACAAGAACCCTCATGATTTATAGATTTAAAGATGACACTATAAATAGGATAATCAGAGTTTTTATGAGATTACTTTGTTGAAAAAAATTATATGTGTTGTATTCACATGTTATACTGAGGATATATATATATATATATATATATATATATATATATATATGAATCTATAACTCCTTCCAATACTTTGAACATGACAATGGGTTGATGAAATGAGTGAATCAGTTAAGTAGTCCCCAAATTAAAGGGTCAGCTTTAAGCAAATTTGCTAATTGATTGGCTAATTCCTGAGATTTCATAAACGTGGTGCTCCCTAAAAGCTTTGGCATACTTGCATTGTGGATATAGAGTGTTGGCACACTTGATACTGAGTATTGAATTAGCAGTTTTGATCTAGGAGAGAAGAAATACTGAAGTGGATTGCAATTTTGTTTGTAAGTGGAAGCATTTATTTCATAACTGAAACTTTGTGATTCCTGTTGCTTATTTTTACTAGCAAAACAAAACAAAATAAAACAAAACATTGGTTAGAGGTCTTTAATAATTCTTTATAAATGTATCCCTACATTTGAATCTCAATGAGAGACTTGGACTAACCTTATCAATTGGTAGTGTGATTCTCAGTCTTTTAATATAAATGCATCTTCTTTACTGTCCGAATTTAGAAATCACTGATATTTAGGTTTGCTTTGGTTTCCTGTCTTCTGGCCTTCTGAAAAGGCATTGCATCCAAACTGAATAACTTTTAACTGTTTTCACATTTAAGAAGACATCATATTATTTCATTTTATTTCATTTTGTGTCTAGAAGTTTATAGGAAAAAACATGGAAACAAATTAACTTTTACTTAAAATTTAAGATATGTAGAAAGTCTTAATTGACGCTGTCCAATAGAATATTCTTCAATGATGGTGTTGCTTTATATCTGTACTGTCCAGTACTGTAGCCTGTGGCAGCATGTAGCTATTGATTACCTGAAACGTTGGTAGTGCAATCCAGGGGCTGAACTTTGAATTTTATTTAATTTTAATTATTTTTGTTTTAAATTTAATAGTTTTGATAGTGACTGCCATATTGGACAGTATAGAGACAGTACGTTGTTCAACTTTTAAACCTTCTTGTTTTTCTTAGTATTTTACTAAATTTATGCAGATATTTTTTCTGATTAGTATGTCAACATTACTGTGGAATATAGAGTATAATAACTGTCACCACTATAAATTTTTAAGCTTAGAGTTTGAACTTTCCAATACTTTTTAATATTTTATGAAGAACCAAAGTTCTATTTTTAAATAAGTGACTCAAATAATGATGAACATAGAAAGACACATATAATTATGTTACCCAAAATAATTTTCTTCCATAATGTTTCTTTTATATGATCACTATTTTTATCTTTTAATGGCATTTCTTTTTATAAATGAATGCCTTTTCATAAAGACAACCATTACACTTTCTAGGACCAATTGACTTCTTGCTGAATGCCTCCTTTTAAAAATACATTTTCAAGTATTTATTTCAAGGCTTTTAATGATGAACTCTTCACTTGATTAAAATATACATTTCATTTGTTGGTATGTTAGAGTGGCAGGCACAGTTTTATACAGCTAAAATAATTTATAAAACCTGTCACAAAATTGAGACATTTATTATTGTGTATCTAAGGAATTTTCTGTCATAGGTATTATCCCAAAGTGCCTCTGAACTGTGGACAGAATAAATGGCATGCTATTATTTTGAGCATATTCCCAATATTAATGATTGATAGTATATCTTAGATATAATAAAAATAATTTAAATTTCATCCTTATATCTTTTAGACTATATTTTCTGTGCTCTGTGGTTTATTGTAGGCATGTTATAATACGCTATTGCTACCCTATTTTATTTCACTGACAAATTCTAATGTTTCTATTTCTAAAAGATAGAAACATAGGAAAATAAAATATACTTATTGACTCAAAGGTGGAAACTATAGAATCACTGTTGTAAGTCATGTTAAAGATTTTTATTAGATACAGAATTGCTGTTTTCAGTATATCATATGATTTTATTTGCCTAAAAGAAATATATAAAATTGAGTCTGATGTTGGAAAAGTTTCTATTTGCTGTTTTAAATAATACATTCTCTATTGGTGTAAAATTTTTCTTTTTATATTTTTTAAAATAAAAATTATATGTATTTATATTGTACTAAAATAAAATATGGTGATTTGATTTACACATACATACTGGATTGATTACTATGTCATATTATATACTTTATGGACAAACGTGTAAGCATATAAACTATAGTATATACTGTACATGTTATTTAGGACACAAATTGACTAAAATATTGAGAAAGTTTGCAAATAAACGTTGATAGAATGTGTATAAGAATCATTAGAAATACTGCATCCTGTACTGTGTTACTTCATGCTGTTTAAGTATTTTCAGGTGGATTAGTACATTTCTTTAGCATTAAAGGCTAAATCTTCCATGTTTAATTTTACAATGACAAATAAAAGAATTTCTCACTGCTATAAAATGTCATACTTTTATAAAATTCAATATATTAGCATTAATTAATAGAAAGCAGTCATTGATCCAGAAAAGTAAACCATATTAAGTTGGACACACACTGATATTTAAAAATAATTATCTGTATTCACAGGTTTATATTAACTTTTTTCTAATTAAAACCATACAATATGCAATCATAGTAAAAGATGAGTCTTATTTTTAATTATTTTCCTTATGTAATTAGACATTTATTCTCTGTAAATTAGAGCTTGCAAGATTAAAATACTCATCTTTTAAAGGTCATGTATTAAATATAAGTGAAGGGTATTACACATTAGATTATATTTCTAATATAGGTTATATGTATTTTGTGTTGTATATGAAGGATAATGAGAATAAATACACTAAAACCACTAAAAATAGACTTTTAATGATTTTTTTTCCTTTTCTACATTTATCAAAAAGGGGAATTAAATGCAATCAGGCAATGGAGAAATAGTCAAACCAAACTTTGGAGTGATATGATGAAAGGCATTTTAATAACATATATAATACATATTTAACATGTAATATTTTAATTATCTATGTTTTATATGTGTGTGATTTTTAAGCCATCCCATCTTTGCTGGTTACCTACAGAACTTGAAGTACATACTTATACATTTACTTCCTGTAGCTAAAGGATTTACCACAGTGTGAAATATGTATTCACATGAGTAGAGCTTACAGGGGGAAGCCTCATGTTTCCGCAGCGCAGTTTGATTAATTCTTACCTGAATCCAGGATGTTGAATATAGTGGATTGTGAAGAGTATAGATTATGATGTATCTTTACTAAAACACAATTTTATCTTTTGTCTTAAATGTTAAAGCCATTTTATTGACAACAAAGGGGAAGCAAGGGATTTCAAAAGCATGATCATGGGAAAAGTAAGTGAATAGTGGAAATAAATACCAAAAGAAGAATCTAGAAGCTAAATGATAGAGTAGAAAATTTAACTCATTAGAAGTATACATGAGCACAAAAAAAGAAAAAAGGGAAGGTCAATACTGGGGAGAATAAGATTGGATTCAGTTGACTTTGATAAATTGGAGAAGTTATGAAAAGCAAATGGAACTGACATTCAATAGGAACAAGTGTAGCATACATAATTAAGACAAAGAAAGAAGTTGTATGAACACTGAGCAGTAACATAGATTGCGTGTGTAGCATTCATAGCATTCTCAAGGAAGGAAAGGCGAAGGTCATTGGGATATAGAGGAACAGGGAGCCTCCACAACTCATCAGTGAAAGAACTAGGAATCTTGTAACTGTAGTCTATCAGCTCAGTGATTTCCCTCAACACCACATTGCCCCTGAATCTAACAGGAAATAGTCCAAGGTTCATCATAATTGATGAATAGAACTGACTTTCCACTCCACAATATCCAATATAGTGGCAAATCTTCAGCACCACTGAAAATGTATTTTGAATTTCTTTACTTCTCTCAATTTTAATACTTATTTCTGTACTAGGGCAAGACACCATTACCCCATCCTGCCATAAGATCCATTTTCTATATGGCAGACCAAGTGATTCCTTTACTGGATGAATCATACCATGCTGCTTAGTTTAGAAAACCTACAGTGGCTTCATTGCATTCAAATGAAAAACAGACTTCTGAACATTGGTAAGGGTTCTTCACATGACCTTGCCCCTCACTTCTGCTGCTCTAAGTCTGCTCCATCTTTCCTTCTTTCAATTCCTAGAAGCAGCTATACTCAGATCTGCCTTATGATGATATATTTCTGTTCCTTACATTTAAAAAAAAAATACTTAAAGGGCATGAAAAATATTTAGCATGGCCTAGGAGTCTAGTAGCATCTTTAAAGTTTTGCATATTTTGATAAAAAATTTTCAGGTTTTATGTGAAAAAATAGTGTGCCCAAAAGTGTTTTAAATATTGAAAATGTAAAATAAATTTATAAGAAAGCACAATTCCTGTGTAACTAAGCTCACATCTGAATGACTGAGAAGAAAAGGCAGTCTCTTTCCTCAATATAAATACATCTATATTCAAGGCCACATTTTATTTGAGTTTTGTCACTTTTCCCATAAAATTAATTTTTCTTTGCTGACTATTGTCATGATAATTGCATGTACACTCCATGGAAAGCAATTCCCTGATGTCCCAGTCGTACATCTGCATTTAAATAAAAACTTACCAGAGCAGAAAACAGAAGGGAAACGTGTGCACTGAAGAGGTGCTGTATGTTGCCCTGACTGGGGGGGCACGTTCGGCAGAGCAGAGTCAGCGATGCCTACCATCCCTTCGGTTTGGTGCCAAAGGTGACAATTATGGGGAACCATTTTTTTTTCTGCCTCAGACTATTTCTTTGCATAAAGCCCTGGAAGCTGCTCAAAATAGTACAGGTCTGGGGGAGCTGAGCAGGATTCATTATGTAACCAAAGTCATTCATTAAACAAATGGAATGTAGAAGGGTGGCTGCAGGCAGCTGAGTGGTCATGCTTTGCCACAGCCAGGTTATTTTAAAGTTGGTGTAAAGTAAGTTCCTTTCATGGCAGTATCTTCTGGGCCCAGGCATATTTCAGGAGGGCAGGAAAGTAATTAATTTTGGATTCTTACATATTCAGTATACCTGTGAGCACTACTTTGGAACCATTTATGGAAAAATATTTTCATTCTTTTCAATTGGATGGGTGAGGAACATCATTATAGTTCTATAATTTCAGTAATGGATTCAAACAGAATATCTATATGCATTTTGAAAACATTTTAAGTATATCACTAATTAATAGAATATAATGAATATTTTTGGTAACCATACTAATATGTTATACTAGAAGGTTTATTTATGTACAATGAATGTTAAGTAAAATTGGTGAGCAGATGAATAAGAAAAGAGTTGCAGGGAGAAAACTGTTTTGTTTTGTTTTTATGTTACGAGAAAATGAGTGCCCTCTTGCTTAATCTATATTATTCTGGAATGTTGCTAAATGTTAAAAAAAATCTGTAGTTTGTGATGAAAAGTAATTGTGATATCACTTTTCTACTCAGACTGATTTACGTAATAAATATTATACTTGCATGCCTGGAAGAGACATTACATATCATTTAGTGCAATTAATTATATTATGTGAAGTCCCAAATTCTGAGTAAAAAGAAACACAAATTTGTCTGCAGTTAAACAGGTTTTGAATATTTGAGATTAAACCACTTAAACTGGTTTATCTAACACATGATTTCACATAATGTTAAGTACCATGATGCTCATTGAATCAGCACTATTTCTGAAATTGAGGGACCCAACTTTTCATTTAACCAAAGTTCAATCAGTAAAATACTGATAGATTATAAAGCCCTCATTATACAGTAAAAGAAACAAGGTACAAGGAGGCTAAATGGCTGAGCTAAAGCCACAGAGGAGTCATGCCATGTCTTTAGTTTACCGCGTTCTACTCTTTCTACTCAACTACTAGTACTTTACTTTTTATCAACTGAAGTGATCAGAACGTTGCCTCAGCACACACACAACCTCTTCCCCACTAAACTTAAATACCATGCCACTCACAGCAATATAAGCCAATCTCTCCAAGGTTTTGATTTGGACAGTGGAGTGGATATGCTTGTCAGCTGCCCTAGGTATCTAATTGGTTATCTCTCTGGTGACAAACATTTTATATAAGTTTAGAAATAACCTTTAGCTGTCACATATGATTCATCTCCAAAGATACAAAGAAAAAAATTTATTTATTTACAGGGAAGAATTTAACTTTTATGTCAATTGTAAAACACCTTCTCTATACTCTCTATATTTATACAGGCACACCACATGCACACATAAATCTTCTGCAAGAAAGTGGGACATATAAGTCTCTCAACAGATGGCACAAGGACATTAAGAAGATTCTACAAGGATGTTCCAGAGATATTTTTTTACTCTTCTGAAATACTGATTATTTATTGTTAGTAACCATATACAATATTGAACTGTCTATATTTTCTTGCAAAGCATATATCAAAGTCAAATTCACTAGCTTGTGTGTTTTGCTGGTATTGAAGTTAGAAAAATTAAGCATTGTTTTCTTAGAGCAAAAAATGTATATAGGTTGTTCTAAATATAAACATAGTTTATATGCCAAATGAAGTTAGATGCATTTATATTTTGTAGACTTTTAAAACAATTTCTGGTTAAATGATGATTTCATAAATTATAAGGCAATATTTAAATGAGCAACTTTGTTGACTAAATATTAAATCATATTAATATATCAATGTGATATTGTTCTTTGATAGTAATTAACCTGACCTTTATTGTTAAGCATTTACATTATTATAAAGAATCAGTTATTTTCTTTATACAATTACTATTATTACTTTAGTCATGGACTATTATTGACTATTTCAATTTTGTAGTTCTAAGATATTTCTGAAAGTGATATATACATGTGTCATGATATCTCAAGGTCCATAACTTTTTCATTATATATATTCCAATAAATGTTCATTTACTTACCTTTACAGGTGATTGTTATTTGATGCTTTAAAATCACAAAAGCAACACATGTGAAAGAAGGTAAAACAATATAAAAGTGTATAAGGTAAAGGCAAATCTTATCTTTCCTGTCCTCTCCAACTCCCACACCATGATATAAGTCTAATAAATATGGTTCTGCTTCCTCAATGCTCATAGGAAAGGTTGAATTTAAGCCCACAGACTTCAGTTTTCTTCTGCATACTCACACACATATCATTGTAGATGGATGGGATAATGTAACATATGGAGTTTTGAAAAACTTATTTTTACTAGGTGTTTGCCCTTTCTCTTCTCTATAATCAACATCTTTCTGATCATGTTAATATATCTTTCCATTTTTCTCTATATACTTTATAATTGTTTCTCCTTTCTTTCAAAAGGTTTTGCCAATCAATGAGAGTTTGGCATATAATTTTCTTTCTTTGTAGTGTCTTTATCTGGTTTTGGAATTAGGATAATGCTGGCATTGTAAGATGAGCTTGGGGGTCTTCACTCCTCTTAAAGATTTTGGAATAGTTTACAAAGTAAAGGTATCAATTCTTTGAATGTTTAGTAAAGTTCATCTGTAAAGTTATCCCGTTTAGGACTTTTGTTTGTTGAAAGTTGTTTTTATTTTTTATTACTGTTTCAATTTCCTTAGTTGTAATCAGTCTGTTCTGATTATCTGTTTCTTCTTGTTGCATTTTTGGAAAATTGTATATTTCTAAGAATTTATCGTTTCTTCCAGATTGTCCAATCCAAACCATAAAACTTGTGTTAAAAAATATAGGCAGTGGCTCGGCCAGCATGACTCAGTGGTTGAGCATCGACCTGTGAACCTGGAGATCACAGTTTGAGTCCTGGTCAGGGCACATGCCCGGGTTGTGGGCTTGATCTCTACTGTGGGTTGTGCGGGAGTCAACCAATCAGTGATTCTCTCTGATGTTTCTGTCTCTCTCTCCCTCTCTCTTCCTCTCTGAAATCAATAAAACACACATGCACACACACACAAAAAAACAACAACAAACACATACACATAAAAAAAACCATTAGGCAGTAAAATATCAGTTGTTTCTCATAGTAATATTTTTTCTTCTGATATATCTCTTTGGGCAAGGAAAGCAAAAGAAAATTAAACAAATGAGACTACATCCAAATAAAAAGTTTTTGTATAGCAAAGGAAACCATCAACAAAAAGAAAAGATAATCCACTGAATAAGACAACATATTTTCCAAAAATATCCTATATAAAAAAAGCCTAATATGCTAAGGGTCCGGTAGTCCGTTCAACCAATCAAAGCGTAATATGCTAGTGATATGCTAAGGCTGCTCAACCACTCGCTATGATGTGCACTGACCAGCAGGGGGCAGACAGTTGACAAGTCGCTATGATGTGCACTGACCACAAGAGGGCAGACGCTCTGACGGGTTGGTTACCTTGCTGCTGGGGTCCGGCCAATCGGGACTAAGCAAGGGCCGGACACGTCCTGGAGCCCTCCCACGTCCCTCCCCGGCCCCTATCGTGCACCAGTGGGGTCCCTTGGACTGGCCTGTGCCCTCTTGCAATCCAGGACACCTTGGGAGATGTCAGAGAGCCGCTTTTGACCCAGTCCCGCAGGCCCGGCCAAGGGACTCCACTGGTATACAAATTCATGCACTGAGACTCTAGTATCTAATAAGGGGCTAATATCCAAAATTTATAAAGAACTCATACAACTCAATACAAAAAAGCAAATAATCAAATAAAAAATGGGCAAAGGACCTGAATAGACACTTCTCAAAGCGGACACACAGATGGCCAATAGAGATATGAAAAGATGCTCAATGTCACTAATCATCAGAAAAGGCAAATTAAAACCACAATGAGTTATTACATCACAACTGTCAGAATGGCTACCAACAAACAGTAAGTGTTGGTGAGGATGTGGAGAAAAGGGAACCCTCGGACACTGTTGATGGGAATGCAGATTAGTACAGCAAGTATAGAATACACAATGGAGGTTCCTAAAAAAATTAAAAATCAACTGCCTTATGTTCCAAAAATTCTATCTCTGGGCATATATCTGAAGAAATCCAAAACACTAATGTGTTAAATGCAGTATTATTTACAATAGCCAAGATATGGTGTTGGAGAGTGGGAATTTTTGAGCACTCCGGAGAGGCGGTGGACTATACCCCAGATAGAGTTGCCAGTGTTGACACCAGGCCAGGCCTTGAGATATGGCTTCATGGCCCCTTCCCCCTGCACCTCACAAAACAGCCTTGCTAGATAGAACACTGTCAGCTTTCTGAAGAACAGGATGACCCTGTGAGGAACATGGTCGTCATTGGCATAATCTTGATGTTACTTGGGAAAAACTGTTTTGTCTTAGGATTACTTGTTCTGCAAAAACAGGATGTGGTTAATGTGCTTAAAAGTGGTCCTACACAAAGGGTCACTGCTGCTCTCTGACCTACCTATCTGGAAGGCAGATCAGCCGCCGGCCGGCAATAAAGGTTCCCTAAATTTTAATTTGGTTTGGACTCCAGTGGTCTTTACTCGCGTTCGCTCCACAACAATGGAAGCAACCAAAGTGCCCATCAATAGACAGTAGATAAAAAAAAAAGTGGTGCTATAGCCCTGGCCAGGTGGTTCTATTAATTTTAGTGCTGTCCTGCTCACCAGAAGGTCACAGGTTTGATTCCTGGTCAGGGCACATACTTAAGTTTCAGGTTCAATCCCTAGTTGGGATGTATGCCAGAGGCAACTGGTCAATGTTTCTCTTTCTCCCTCTCTCCTTTCCTCTCTCTCTAAAATCAATAAAAATATATCCTTGGGTGATGACTTTTTTTTTCCCAAGTTGTCTTATATTAGATTAATGTTGTCAAGAAACCATCCAAAAAAAACCGGTTTGGCTCAGTGGATAGAGCGTCAGCCTGCGGACTGAAAGGTCCCAGGTTCGATTCCGGTCAAGGGCATGTACTTTGGTTGCAGGCACATCCCCAGTAGGGGGTGTGCAGGAGGCAGCTGATCGATGATTCTCTCTCATCGATGTTTCTAACTCTCTATCCCTCTCTCTTCCTCTCTGTAAAAAATCAATAAAATATAAAAAAATAATAATAATTAAAAAAAAAAAGAAACCATCCAGAGTTTTTCCATTATTTTCACTGTATATCTGGTATTGGCAAACTGTGTCCCATGTGCCAAATTTAGCCAATTGCCCGTTTTTATAAATAGTTTTATTGAAAAACCACACACACACACACAAATATATATATATGTAAAAACAGGGAATATGCTAATTAGCCAGGTGTCACGACCACTCAGGAGGAGCTGTGTGTGCAGATGGGCAGGCGGGGACTGTGTGCTGCCCCCAGCCCCAGTGGCCGCAGGGAGGCTTGGGTTGGAGGTGGGTCAGAGTGGAGACACAACACACAGAGAGGCTGGGGTTGGGGGCAGGCCGGAGCAGAGATACAACACACAGAAGCGCCTGCCCCCACCCCAGCAGACACAACACCATGACCAGTGCTATGCAGGTCAGGCGCGGGTCCCGGCTCCCTACGGGGTGCCTCCTCACATGGCGGGAGCCGGGGCGCCTCCTTGTGCAATTTCAATCGCACACTAGGTCTCTAGTAAATAAATAAAAAGTAGTGGTACATATATACAATGGAATATTACAGCCATACAATAGAATGAAATCTTACCATTTGGACAGCATATACCTAGAAGGTATATACTAAATGATGTAAGTCAATCAGAGGAAGACAAATAAATACCTTATGATTTAATTTATATGTGGAATCTAAAGAACAATATAAACAAATAAACACAACAAAAACAGACTCACCGATACAAAGAACAGACTTATGGTTACCAGAGGGGAATAAGGTTGGGGGCTGGGTGAAAAAGGTGAAGGGATTGAGTAGTACAGATTGGTAGTTACAAAACAATCATGAAGATGTAAAGTACAGCACAGGAAATATAGTCAATAATATTATAATAACTATGTATGGTATCAGGTGGGTACTGGGACTATTGGGGGAACAATGTAAAGTAAATGATTGTTTAACAAAATAATATTGAATGTAAACTGCAATTGAAAAATGTTTAATTAAAAAAGGACAAAACAAGTACTATCATCCTTTATTTACTAAGGAATATGTTAGCTCTACTGTACCTCACCTTTGTATACCTCCTCTTAAGAAGTGAGTATCATCCCTGGCCAGTGTGACTCAGTTGGTTAGAGCACCCTACCCTGCACTGAAGTCTCAGGTTCTATTCCTGGTCAGGACACCAAAAAATAAATAAAGTATCAGGTAAGAGTGAAAGCCAAAGGAAAGCCTATCTCAACTGAAGTATATTTTTCTGTATTTTAGATGGATAAATTTCTTTCTAATACCACAGACTAGTATTTCTTAACTAGATTATTTATTTACTATTTTTTTAAAAAAGGTCACAGTTTGATTCCTGGTCAGGACACCTGTCTGGGTTGAGGGCTCAATCCCCAGTGCGGGGCATGCAGGAGGCAACAGATCAATTATTTTCTCTCATCATTGATGTTTCCATTTCTCTCTCCCTCTCCCTTCTTCTCTGAAATCAATAAAAATATATTTTGGAATATTTGTTTCCAACCCTAATCAAAATGCTCATTTGGCCTAATAAAGCTAATAAAATTGCTAGTGGTTATCAAGATAACTATCTTGATTTAGTGATGTTTTTAAAAAGTTTTCTCTAAGATTTTTTTCTCCATAAGAACACAAAATTTCTTGCAAAATTCGTGTCAATATATGAACATAGCCAAAAAGATCAATAGGAGAAAATATTAATTTGAATGGAAAACAAATTTAACTTAACTTGTTAAAAAGATTTTGGTTCACTTTCTCTTTATAAAGTAATTTTAGTAAACATTTATATAGTGACTTAGCAATGATAAGCTAACAAGTAAAATAAACTGTATAAGAGGACATGCAATTAACTCGTATATATGAATAACTAGAGGTTCGGTGCATGAAATCGTGCACTGAAGGGGAGGGGTTGGTCCCCTCAGCCTGGCCTGTGCCATCTTGCAGTACTGGACCCCTCGCTCCTTACCGCTGGGCTTGCTGCTCCTTATCACTGCCTCGGAGGTGGGAGAGGCTCCCGCCACTGCCGCTATGCTCGCCAGCCGTTAGCCTGGCTTCTGGCTGAGCAGCACTCCCCCTGTGGGAGTGCACTGACCACCAGGGGGCAGCTCCTGCATTGAGTGTCTGCCCCCTGGTGGTCAGTGCTCATCATATCAACTGGTCATTCCGCCATTCAGTTGATTTGCATATTAGGGTTTTATTATATAGGACTAGAGGCCCTGTGCACGAATTCATGCACCAATGGGGTCCCTGGGCCTGGCCTGTGGGATAGGACCAAAATCGGCTCTCCAACATCCCCTAAGGGATAACGGATTGCAAGAGGGCACAGGCCAGGCCAAGGAACCCCTTGGTGTATGATCAGTGCTGGGGAGGAAAGAGGGAGGTTGGCCAGTCAGGGAGGGACTGCAGAAGGGCTCCAGAGCATGTCCAGCCTATCTTGCTCAGTCCCGATTTGCCGGACCCCAGCAGCAAGCTAACCTACCAGTTAGAGTGTCTGCCCCTTGGTGGCCAGTGCACGTCATAGCAACTGGTTGCCTGGTGGATAGTCTGTCCCCTGGTAGTCATTGCATGTCATAGCGAGTGGTTGAGCGGCCTTAGCATATCATTAGCATATTATACTTTGATTGCTTGATCAGCCAACTGGTCTCCCAGACATTTAGCATATTAGGCTTTTATTATATAGGATAAGTTAGCAAGATATAAATATCACAGAAAAATTCTGACAAACTGAAAATATTTTGTGTTATTCTGTAATTGTATAGTTAACAAAAGCTTAAAAATAGAACTCATTTGCTTTAAAATCTAATTTTGAAAATAAATTTTCTCTATATATTAGTTTATCTTTTCCTTCATTCTAAGGTAGTGGTAATGAGTTATGAACTTTAGAATTGGAAAGACTTGGGCTCAAATTAAGGCTTTATTTTTTACCAGTGTCTGAACTTACATACTGTACTTTTATTTCTTACTCAGTGAAAGTCTAAAGTAAATGCTCTCGGTCACCCTGAAGTATGTGATAGGGAAGAGTCGGAGACATGAGTTGGTAGAGGAGTGACAGACGAATAAATGTTCTGCCGTCTTCAATATATAACAACAATGTTGCCTGGATACTGCTCCACAGTAGAAAAGAGTATGTAAAATCAAGTGTGCAAGTTATTTGTGTCAATCACCTATCACTTCTGCTCATCTTTCATTGGTTAGAATTGAATTCCGTGACTACACCTACTTATAATGGAGTCTGAGATGCTATTTGGCTATGAGGCTAGGAGGAAGAGAAAATGAATTTATTGACTAGCTAGAAGTCTCTTCCAGAAGAAAATAGAATGCTTCCTACCACACAGAGCTGCATTGCAGATTAAATAACAATGTAAAATTTAGTATTCACTATGCAGTGGTTAAAAATTGTTATTAGTAATATCAGTGTTACCATTCTAAACTTTATTTCTTATTATGGAATTATAAAGAGATTGTAAATTGGTTAAATATATACTCTTTCCTAGACAAAGCCTAAAAAATTTATTTCTAACACTTTTATACAACATTCCTTTTTTTATATAATAAAAAAAAGAATAAACTTTGGAGTTATATTGACTAGAGACTAAACTTCTAATTTCCCACTCAATACCTAGGTAAAAATGACTTAATAAATGATACTGAATATCTACAAAGAGTTGGCCTGTCCTGTGCCCTAAGAATGTAAAGAAAATTAGAGTTTGGTGGGAAAAACAGTAAATATTGATCATATTTTCAAGTGAGTCCAATTACATTGATAAATTCAAAGATCACAAGTAATCAATGTGAAATACAGTCTATTTTAGAAGACATCAAGTAAGGTTATTGTGCTAGCCCAACCAAGAAATAGGGGACATAACTTAAGATGTGGCAAAAAATAGAAATAAGAAATAAAAGAAATGTATATAAACAAACTTTTAGATGTGGATTAAGAGTACTTGTTCAATAATTAAAAATTGGGGAAATAAAGAAGAAAATAATCAAAGGTATTTTCAGGATTTATCACCTGGTGGAGATATATTATCTAGGCAGAGAATGCCTGCAAAAATGTAGGTGTAGTCAGAACATAATTAAAAGAAGTCTTAGGTGTATAAGTTTGAGTTTCCTAGATGAATAACATTGAAAATGCCTTCATGAATATTAAAATTTGTCTGGAAAGCAGAAATAAGCCATAGTTAAAGATAAAGATTTCAGAATCTATATATATAAAAGCCTAAGCGACCTTTGTGACCGAACGACCAGAACGACTGGTCAACCAATTGCTATGACATGCACTGACCACCGGGGGGCAGATGCCCAACACAGGAGCTGCCCTCTGGTGGTCAGTGTGCCCCCACAGCCAACTTCTCGCAGCCCCTACCCCGGGTTGCCCCCCCATGGCCCTGATCTGGGGGGCCAGCTGGCCAACCTCCCACAGCCCCTCCCCCAGGTGGCTTCAACCGCTGGCCAGGCCGAGGGACCCCACCCTGGCACAAATTTGTGCACCAGACCTCTAGTAATGAACATAAATGTGAATTACTTAGTGAAAGCTAACCAAGAAAAAACAAAGAAAGGAATTCTGAAACGTGACTAGGAAGAACTCATTAGAGGAGAAAATGATAACACAAAATCAAAGAATGAGAGTGACAAGAAGGAAGAAACAATCAATAAAATTTTCAGATGATTTTTTAATATTAATTTTTTTGTGGTCAGCTGTTTTGGATATGTCAATTTATAAAGGAGCAAATCAACTAGAGGTCCAGTTTTTACTTGGTTGAGAAACAAAGGAGATTAGATGAAATGGAAACTCTAACAGCAGACAAATCATTCAATAACTTTCTTAGTAAGAAAAGACAAGGAAATGTGAAAGTAACATTTAAAAAAAGTTCAGAGATTTTAAATTTTAAGAGAGAGAATACTCAATATATTTGAAAATTGAGATGAAGGAAGTCAGTAGAGAAAAGATTTACATTACAATAGGATTAAAACACATGTGAAAATTATTAGCTTGAAAAGAAATTGAAATTCTGCTTTTACTACGACAAGGTGAAGTCAGGGACATTCCATGAGGATAAAAGGAAAGATGAAGAAATAATGGGTCGGTTTCTCAGTGAAAAATGAACAAGGTGTGTGCAGCCACCAAGTACAGAGAGTGAGTTTCAATATACAGATTTTTATTTATTCATTTATTCAAAAATATTCTTTAAATACTAAGTTCCAAACACTAAGGTAATACTGGAAACACAAAATTGAATTCAACATGTTTCTTAACCTCAAAGTGTTTACATTTTTATAGAAAAGACAAATAAGAAAACCAATGATTAGGGAATTGTGTGACAACTGCTATAACAGAGGTAGAGAAGGACACTTCTTAGCAGGGAAGGAGTTCTAACATAATGCATGGGAGAAGAGAAGCATGGAAGTCTTCCTGAAGGAATGAAAGCTAAATGTGAGTCTTAAGGCTGAGTAGTCTTTAAGTAGGAAGGAAAGGTATTGTGGATGATGTCCATGGTAAAGAAAAGAATAAGACTAAAGGCAGAGTTAGAAATAGCAAGGTAAATTCAGAAACTGGAGCTTAATACTTGAGTGAGGAATTTATAAGTAAGATTAGAAGTACTCCAGAGCCAAATTGCAAAACACATGTTGTGCTAAGCAATTCAGTTTAGGTTGTATTTTCAAACAACTTATGATAAACTATTTTAACATTTTAAAATGTGAAGATAGCCCTGGCCAGGTGGCTAAGTTGGTTGGAGCATCATCCTTTGAACCAAACAGTTATGGGTTTGATTCCCAGTCAGGGCACATACCTAGATTATGGGTTTGATTCCCCTTCAGGGTTTGTACAGGAGAAAACAGATTGATGTTTCTCTCTCACATCCATGTTTCTGTCTCTTCCTCTCTCTTCTCTTTCAAAAAAAAAATCAATAAAAACATACTCTCTGCTAAGGGCCATTTGAATATTTATAACATTAATCACAGGTCATACAAAATTATCAACTGAAAAATTAGCCTGCTATATTTTGTCAAACATTTAATTAACTCACCCCTAATGCCTTGGCAGGGCCAGACCAAAGGATTTATCAGGCTGTATAGCCTGCAGGCTGAACATTCCCCACCCCTGATTTAAAATAAATAAATAATAAATAAATAAATAAATAAATAAATAAATAAATAAATAAATAAAATGCCGTCATGTTTACATATGTCTTTGGTTGATGGTGGTACCAATAATGAGAATCCGGGTTCCAGTCCAAAAATTCGGTATCATTTGGTAGGTGTATCAGAGTTCAACCAGAAAAGCAGAATCAGTAGGTTATATGTACACACACACGCAAATGGACACACACACACACACACATACACACACACGCACACGCACATGTGTGCACGCAAGAGAGAGAGAGAGAGAGAGAGAGAGAGAGAGAGAGAGAGAGATGGAGAGAGGGAGAAAAAGAGAGAGAGAGACAGGGAGAGAGGAACAGGGAGAGAAAGAGAGAGATTAGAAACTAGAGGCCCGTTGCATGAAGATTTGTGCAATAGGCCTTCCTTCCCCTGGCTGCCAACACCGGTTTTCCTCCAGCCCCCAGGCCTTTGCTCTGGCTGCAGCGGAGAAGCCAAGCCTCTTCAGTCTTCAGTCTTCAGTCGTCTTCAGTCTTCAGTCTTCAGTCTTCAGTCTTCACTCCGTGCCTGCATATGCAAATTAACCCGCCATCTTTGTTGGGTTAATTTGCATACTCACTCCTGATTGGCTGGTGGACATCATGGGAGTATGTTCAATTTGCATACTTCTCTTTTATTAGTGTAGATTGGCTTACATAATTGTCAAGATGGATTGCAAAAACAATGCCAAAACTTAGAAAATTTATTTTCTTTCTCTCAGCTGAAGCCTCAACCCAGGATATAGCAAAAATTGAAAATAGAGCAAAATAGTTTTTCATCTAGCATCTGGCTATGAAGTTGTGATGTTGCTATTGAGTCGGGTTGTTTTCCTGAGCAGGATGCAAGGGTGATTTCTTTCCTGGTTCCTTGTCCAGATGGATTCAAAAATGAAGCCACGGACAAAAGGTGGTAGATGAAAAGGGTGGAAATTTACTGGAAGCAAGTACAGACTCCTGTGTAGGAAAGGGGTCTCAGGGGGTGACCCACCATCTCTTTTTTGCTAAGGTTTATAAAGGCTGCAGTTCTTTGTCTCTTCATACTGCCTTCCAATTGGTAGAATATCAGCTTCAAAGCTCAAACCCCATATGGTGCCCCCATCTCTTTCTCCCCCTTCAATGGTAGAATTCCCTATCTCCTGTGAAAATCTGTTTTCCTCTTTCTCCCATTTGTCAGCATTTTGCTATCCTCTGTGAAAATTTCTTTCCTCTTTCTCCCCTTACCCTGTGTCTTTTCCCTATCTTCTGTGAGTGGATGTCTTCCTCTCCCATTATCCTGTGGCACCCTTTTGTTTTCTCTGTGAATGTATGCCTTTTGGCAGCTCCAAGTCCTTACATTTGCAGTCCTCCCCCATGGACCCTGAAATTCCTAAAACTCCCTAAACCTGCCTATTTTATCCCTAAAACTTCTTTCACTATTAATTCAACTCCCTGGGCCATGTTGCTGGACCATAGTATAGGCTTTGAACTTCAGTGGTGAGAGATGTGCACTGCATTGCCATTGTCACAGCAGCAGACATGCGGGTAGTAGAAAGGTTAAGATTTCCTGGTCTAATAGCCCTTACCTATTGGAGCTCCAGTGGTCACTCAGGGAGCTTTAACCCAACTATTCATTATGAACATCCGTAGTACCCTCCAAATATCCTTTACGTAACTTATCTCAGGGAGACACTTAAAAATTAATAAATTAAGTCAATGAGTGAATCACATGCATATTTAGATTTCACAGGAATTTTTTTTTTCCTGATTCTAAAATAAAATAAAAAACAAAAAGGAGGAAGGAAGGAAGATGAGAAGGATGGTGAGAAGGCAGGAGTAAAGAAAGAATGGTTATACTATGCGATTTCTCACCTGGGTATACATGTGCTTAAATAAAAAGAACCACCACACAATAATAACACCACTGTATTCATTTTCTATGGCTGCTATAACAAATTGCCACAAACCAGGTGTATTAAAACAATAGACGTTTATTTTCTCTAATTTCTGGAAATTATAAGTCTAAAAAAATTAAGGTGTCAATGATCTTCCTAACTTGTGGTGGTTGCCTGCAATCCTTGGCACTCCTTGGCTTATAGCTACATCACTCTAATGTCTGCTTCTATGACAATCTTCCCTCCATAATTGTTTGTCTCTGTCTCCAAATGGCCCTCATGTTTGTCTTATAAAGACACCAGTCATTGGATGTTGGGTCCACTCTAATCCAATATGATTTCATCTTAGCTTAATTACATTTATCCTATTTCCAAATAAGGTCACATTCACAGGTACCAAGTTATAGGACTTAAACATATATTTTGGGGGGACATTAGTTAAATTCAATAAAACAATAAATGTTTACTAAAGAAAAAGATGCTCTATCTTAAACCATTTAAAGTTCTAAAATACTTGAACTACCATATTTTCCAAGTCTTGTCTTAATAACTTTGTTTCCTCCTCTATAAAATGGGAACATTACTAATTTCTTCATTCTCAGGTTGTTGTGAGGATCAAGTCCATTAATAGATGTCTAGTGTTTATAAGAGCTCCTTGCTATACTAAGTACTGTGTAGGTGTGAGATGGAGTGACCCCTCCCATAACAATGACCCTGCCAAAACTTCACCCTGAAGAAACAAAAAAATTAGCTAAATATTATCATCCAGATAGAGTGGGAAGGAGTCAGTCTATTAGTGAGACAGCACTAATTAAAGTATTTTCATTATGTTTCCCCTATTGTCTCTGCAGCTTACTCTATAATTGGACAATTTATTTTATTAGACATGACCTTGGGCATTGCGGTTGGTTTTAGCAGCCCATTCGCAGTCAATTTTTAACAGAAGCAGGTGAACTATCTTAATTAGTATGCCTAGGGAGAAATATAAACATGTCAAATGAATAACCATCAAGCAATACACAGTGTTGGATGACATTCACTTTCTCCTCTGCCAGCTGCCTTTAGGTAAACTTGGTAACAAAGCAGGACAACTCTTTCTTGTCTACACAGAGGTAAGATTAGCTCATTTAAGAAATATAATAGGGATGGAAGGCAGCCTACAGTCAACATTATAGACCAGAAAGCACCAACTCTCACCTATTAAGCACAATTAGTAAGCGAGTCCAACTTATAGAAAACAATAGATGTGTTACATGTTAGTCAAAAGTCACAGAAATAAATGTACTGAATGTCTCCCCAGCCATAAGCCCAATTAAGTGGTGATGTTATTTTTCAAGAACTTAAGTTGGGAAATTCTATTAGAGCATTACCTCAACCTGCCTTATGTGTGCAACTTTTTTTCTTAAACTATAAATGCATGAAAAAATTATTTCTCCATTAATTTGTGATGCAATAGACCTACCTAAGGAGAAAATGAAGGAAAAGGAGGAGGTCAGAATTAGTCCCAATATTTTAACTAGGCAAAGAGAAAACTGATATTTTTATTTCTCTGTCTTACTCGGATCACACACAGAGAGACACACACATCTACAATAAGTTAAAATAATTCTCTAATTTTCAGTTCTAATTATCATAATAGAATTTTCATCAAAGAGACTGACATCAGTGCTTTTGGAACGGTTGACTCATTATGCCTAAACTGGACCTAGACCTATTAAATCAGAACTGGGTGGAGCAGGGGATGGGTTTGCTGAGATGTATTTGTTAAAATCCTCCTGAAGCATTCTAACCTGTAGGATTGTGAACCACTGAATTACCTAGCTAGATTGATATTTAAGGTGCTTCATTTTGTTCATCTTCCACATCTGTTCCTTATTTTTCCCAACTTGCAGAAATCACTATTCAATGTTAATGAGGTTTTTAGGTTGAAAAAGTACATTTGCTTCTTCATTTTCCCTTTCCTTTGGGATCTCCAGCATTTGGTTGTGTGACTATGTATTAACTCCCTGATCTCTTTAAGACATAACCACATTAAGTGAGTTCTATGATAGCATTACTAATAAAAGTGCCTATTAAGGACACTATTTCTGTGTTATTATCTAGAAAAACAACACAGCTATAGTCAATGTCCTTTAGAATATGGCACTGATAGAAATTGAAATGCAACCAAAACACATTAGCTTTAAAAAGAGTTAAAATTTATATCCTTAGCAGCAATTCAGGAGATCTAGCCATATTTATACAAAATTTTGCTAAAGTATCCCCATTCTTGTTGCTTAAGTGACCTTTACAGTCAGATTACTGATTATGTTTCAAGAATTATGAGTAGTTTAATAGGGTCAGAAAGCCTAGAACAAAAACAAGACAACTTCATATATAAGAGAATTGTGTATGATTCTATTTCTTAAAGGACAATGGCCTGAGGTGTTGTGTGTATTATGAGTAAAATGCACTTCTCAGGCAGTGTAAACTCAGTATTTGTTAATGCCCACACCAGAAAAAAACTTGTATTCATAGCCAATAGCAACATACACACTTCTCTAATTATTGCTTCTAAGATGTCCCAAATAATGTTATTTTCAAGAAAGCTTTAATTTGCAAATCTGGCAGGTTTTGTTATCTCAAATTTCCTTAGAAACTTTTAGACCTGGGAAACAGGTGCATTTATTATAACGATACTACCTACCTGGTCAGTATTGTAAAATAAATAAATAAATTAATTAATTAATAAATAATAAGCAAGCATGTTACTCTTTAAATGAACTAGCATAAATTTTAAAGAATTTGACTTATAATTTAACCACCCATACTGCAAAATTCACTATGGGATAAAGGCCACATGAGAGCAGGCCTCTAGATAACCTCATTTTGTGGTACTTCAGATCAGATCATTAATTCAATTTATTTCATATATTAAATTATTGATTGATAGAGTTACAGAATTGATTGTAAAGGTCCATAGGCCTCTTTGTTAAATTTATGAGTAGCTAGTTAAGATCAACAGTCAAAAAATCTATTACCTTCTATTCTGGTTTCTCATTACCATATGTTTCGTTTTGTTTTTGCAAGATTGCCTTAACCCAGTGGCCGGCAAACTGCAGCTCGTGAACCACATGCGGCTCTTTGGCCTCTTGAGTATGGCTCTTCCACAAAATACCACGTGCGGGCGCACACATACAGTGCGATTGAAACTTCGTGACCCATGCGCAGAAGTCGGTTTTCGGCCTGGGCAAGTCTATTTTGAAGAAGTGGTTCTAATGCCGAGCCACACTCAAGGGGCCAAAGAGCCGCATGTGGCTCGCGAGCCGCGGTTTGCCGACCACTGCCTTAACCCATTGAAGAAAGCTACATAAAACGGTCTATTCTTGTACATACTATCAACTTCCAGTTGAGCCTCTCCATGGAAAACAGGATTTTACTTCTAGACAAAAGAAAAGCAACAATAAGAACAACAAAGGGTTTTCCTTTATAATTTTCTTCACATTAATTAACCAGACAGAGGTCATTCACACATTGGTTAAAATAGTATAGTCGTTTTCATATCAACTCACTAGAGAAGGGAGCATATTTGGATAGGATTTAGTTGTAAATACAGGAATAGACCATCAGCAAAAACTCAATGCTTCTGGATATTTAACTCAACTGTTATGGGTTCCTTAGTGTGGATCCTGTCCTGCCTGTCTGCCAATAAATATGTATTAGATAACCGCACTATCCCAAAAGTAATTAAAAATTAAACAGATCACTTCATCTCTGGGGCCTACAGTTCACCAGAAAATCATAATTATCCAAATTTATTCTTACTCACTTGGTTCTCTGATATATTTAATTCAATCTCATAAATATTTATAGCATGCTGTTTTCTGTTGTTGAAAAGTTTACACTCATGTATGAAGGATAAAGCAAGCACATATAACTAACTACCCAAATGAGCTAAGTGTCGTGAGACAAACATAAATGAAAAACTATGGTTCAAATATAGGCAGCAATTCTACTTACCAGAAGCCCATATGCCAAAGTAAGTACCAATGTAAGTGAACAGAATTTTTTAAAAATTAATTGTCTATGTAAGTATGTAGAGGCTATATGTTGCCTACAAGATGGTGAGGTGGCCTGAATTTGTCAAAAATGGTATGAAACATTTTCCACTTCTGGTTATGATAAAGTAAATGAAACCAGACTAACCTTCTCGCTTTAAATAATACAGTTGTGATACCATTATAATTAACCTAGTTGCTAATAACAGGAAATGAGCAAAGGAAAGGCCAGATATTATAGGCATGTCATTTAGGCAGCTTCCCTAGGAAGCCACAACTTTACACTCCTCAGGGAACGGGACAAAGGGGAGATAGATGCATGCTCAATAAAGTTGGGGTGACATAGGAAAGGTGCTTGCTATCAATCACACTTGGGGACAGAGATGGATGGTCAGAATGGGCATGGCCATTTAAGGGTGTGAAGATTTAGGATATTTAATCTCCTGAACAAGGGAATTCATCCTTTTGTTCTTTCAGGACCCTTAGGACTCTTATTGCTTGGGGTGCTCTCTCCTACATCTCCATGTGGCCCACGGCCATGCGGACCCGCACACATAAGGGACTGCAACTAGCCTGATGCTGTACTGGACCTGGCTCCAACATGGAATGGAAACTCCAGACTCTGACTCTGCTTCTAAGTTTACTGAAATCCCATCTACACTTCTTCTATGACTGGACTAAGGGAGATGGGACTTTGGAGACCCAGGGATGTAATTCCATGAAAATAAAGCTTTCTACCATTTCTCATCCTCCTGTGGGTGCCTCCAGAAAAGCTTATTCTAGCAGTATCCCAAGAACTCCACTTCCACCAATAACGGTTGACTAAAATATAAGAAATTTATATAGACAGGTAATAGACAATAGACAGCAAGAACTGAGTGAAGGAAAACTGGCAAGGTGAGTTCCACTATCTGCCTCCACCACCACATCTTTCTATTTGGAAACACTTTATGTACCATGTTACAGGGGTAGGGAAGACCAAACAAAAAAAAAAGTGTTCTCACTGAGTTTAGAAGATAAATAAGACAGAGCTTTTCAGAGGAGAAGCTCCAAAAATCAGCATAAGGTCCCTTGGCATCAGTATCAGAATACAAAACCACATATGAAAAAGGTCATGAAAGACAGAAAAAACAGATTTCTTCCTCAGGTTATGGCTTGCACACAACTGTGTGTATTTGTTAAAACTGATCAAGTTCTGCACTTAAGATTGATGCATTTCACTTTGTGTAAAACATATCTCAATTTTACAAAAAGTGGTAGCATGACTTGGTTCACCTTTTAACAAGATCAAACTGACGGCTTTGTTCAAAGTTAGAACCATGGGATTTACTGATGAATTGGAAAAGTGGTGGGAGACAAAGAAAGAGTCAAGAAAACTCCAAGTGTTTTCACCTGAACAAATAAAAGGGTGAAATAATCATGTATTGATGCAAGGAAGAATATGGGTGGAACATAATAAATAACTGAATCAGTAATTCAATTTTAGATGTGTTAGAAAAGTTGGTTGAGACCAAGGATTTGCATGTAGGTGGAAAACTATTCATGGTCTGATCTTTGGGACACCCTCACATTAAAAAGCCAGAGAGCTGAGAAGAGGCCAGGAAAAGAAACTGAGAGGGAGTGGTGAAAGAGATGGGATAAAATCTAGGAGAGTCGAATGTCCTGGAAGTCATGTTAAAAAGTATTATTTGCTGCCTGGAGGTCAACCTCTCCCTATCAACTGGCTTCTTAGACTTAGAAATGCATTTCAATTCCTCCTATTAAAATAAAACAAAGCAAACACCCCAATCTACTCCAGCTATAAAACTGATTCCTCTTCAGAAAGCTTTGTTTCTTCTCTCTTCCATACTTTCCACTCACTCCTCAATTCCCTTCAAACTGGGCTCAGCATCTAGTGCTTCAATAAGGGCTCTCACTAGGGTCACCAATTAACTATGTATCTCTTAATCCAAATTTTAGGTTTTCCCCTAGATCTGATCTTATCTGATATCTCTTTCTTTAAAATCTATTCTTTATTGATTAAGGTATTACATATATGTCCTTATCCTCCTATTGTCCGCCCCCCCGCCCCCGGCTCATGTCCTCACCCTACTGGTGTCTATGTCCATTGGTTATGCTTATAGAATGCACACAAGTCCTTTGGTTGATCTCTCCTCCTTCTGCCCACCCTCCCCTACCTTCCCTCTGAGGTTTGACAGTCTGATCAATGCTTCTCTGTCTCTGGACCTGTTTTTGTTCATCAGTTTATGTTATTCATTATATTCCACAAATGAGTGAGATCATGTGATATTTATCTTTCTCTGACTGACATTTCATTTAGCATAATTTTACTTAGCTCTCCAGGTCCATCCATGCTGTTGCAAATGGTAGGAGCTCCTTCCTTTTTACAGCAGCATAGTATTCTCTTGTGTAGATGTACCAGTTTTTTTAATACATTCATATGCTGATGGGCACTTAGGCTGTTTCCAAGTCTTAGCTATTGTAAATTGTGCTGCTATGAACACAGGGGTGCACATATCCTTTCTGATTGATGTTTCTAGTTTCTTGGGATATAGTCCTAGAAGTGGGATCACTGGGTCAAATGGGAGTTCCATTTTTAGTTTTTTGAGGAAACTCCATACTGTTATCCACAGTGGCTGCACCAGTCTGCATTCCCACCAGCAGTGCACAAGGGTTCCTTTTTCTCCGCATCCTCGCCAGCACTTGTCATTTGTTGATTTGATGATAGCCATTCTGACAAGTGTGAGGTGATACCTCATTGTCTTGGAAGTAGTTGATATCCTCTACTTTTTCCAACACTCTAATTTTCAAGAATCATACCTTTCTGGTTTTCTTCCTACCTTCCTGGCTTCTTCTTAGTCTCTCTTTTAGAATTCATCTTCTGGCCCTTAAATGTTGGAGTTTCTCAAAGCTCGGTCATGGGTTCCTTGATCAATCTACATACTTTCCTTAAGCAATGTCATTCATTACAAGTGGCATAACAAAGTCATTAAGAATATAAATGCATTTTTCAACTTTCCTTGGTTCAAATTTTACCTCTGGCAATTACCAGTTTTGTAATTATGGCAAGAACATAATCCCTTTTCATCTCAGTTTTCCAATCTTTTTTTATTATTTACTAGGGGCCCAGTGCATGAATTCATGCACCTTGAAAGGAACTGTGGGCCGCGAGGTGCAGTGGGCACAGGGGCGGGTCCCAGCCCCGCCTGTTGCGACCCCCAGTGCTGATAGCGCCGGCCCCACTCACACCCGCTGATGGCACAGAATGATTGAGGCCGGCAGGGCCAGCAGCAGGTGCAAGTGCAGGCTGCTGCCCCAATCATTCCTAGGAGCAGGGGGAGGTGGAGAAGCCCTCAGGAGCTATTGGGGCCGGCAGCCACTGCTCGCACCTGCTGACTGTGCTGGGCGATTGGGGCTGGCGCCAGGTGCCAGCAGTGGGTGTGAGCAACGGCTCCGGCGCTGGCAGTGGGTGCGAGTGCCAGGCAGAACTATGCCATTTGGGGGCAAAGAATTTTCAGTAACCACCAGAGGCTTGCTCAGATGACAGCGACTGGCACCCCACCTTGGTCTGGCGCCCCTGCTCACCTGCTCCACCATCTGGCCTTGGCCGACGCCTGCCATGTTCTGTGCTCTGCTGCCTGCTGCTGACACCCACCATGTTCTGTGTGTGTCCCCTGGTGGTCAGTGCACGTTATAGTGACCAATTGTTTGGTTGTTCTGCAGTTCAGTCGATTTGCATGTTAGCCTCTTATTGTATAGGATAATAAATATAGTTTTATTGATTTCATAGAGGAAGGGGGAGGGAGAGAGAAATAGAAATATCAATGATATGAGAGAATCATTGATCAGCTGCCTCCTGCACACCCCCTACTGGGGATTGAGCACTAAACCTGGGCATGTGCCCTGACCAGGAATCAAACTGTTACTTCCTGGTTCATAGGTTGCCACTCAACCACTGAGCCACAAAGGCTGGGCTCCCATCTATTTTTAAATGGAGAATATAATGGTATTTGTAGAGCAGTCAGAAGGAAACAATGAATCCATATTTATAAATGACTAATACAAATGAACATAGCTTTGATTACCACATGTAAGCAGATGGTCTGCACTTGCTTTTCAATTACCTAGACTTTCTCTCTCAGCTAGAAATCTACATAGTCAATGTTCTTTTTTTAAATCTTAACTTAAATTTCTCAAAAGTATCTCAAACTAAACATGTACAGAACATAACTCATAATTTCTTCCCAAAACCTTGTGTTCTCTCAGGTTTCCCTATCCCAGAGAATGATGTTACAGCTCAGAAAACCAGGCGATGTCATTGACCCTGTCCTTTCCTTTGCCACACTCTTCACACTCACATCCAATCTAGCCCACATGTATTGATTTTTATTTTACATGTTTATTGAAGCTGTCCCTTTCTTTCCAATAAGTTCTACACCCATTAACCTATTCTAATCTACCTTTATATCCGCTCTTCACTTCTGCAATAGCTCCTTAACTGGATGCCCTGTATTTACTTTCTCCTGTTCTCAGTGCTGCAGGCAGAACAATCTTCTGATTATGTTCCCCAAACTCAGAACAAAATGCTTCATTGATTTACTATGATTGAGGAAAAAGCCAAAAATCCCTAATATGGCTTACAAATTCCTCTATGGCTGATTTTTTTTATGGTCTTATTTCTACCAATCTCTCGAAAGCTCTTTTCTTGCTTTCAATAAATAATTCAAATGACACATGCTTCCTTCAACAGAGCATTTGTGCATGCCCTTACCTCCTTCATTCTATTTATTTTTTACTCTGCATTCAGAGTTCAGGTCAATAATAACTTTCTTAATAAAGGCTTTCCTGGCCTTCAGGTATGGTAAAATTTACTATTTCATACTATTTTACATTTTTGAACAATTTGGTGAATGAAATTCCATGAGTATAAAAATAGGGTAAACATTTGTTTATCATTGTAAGCCCGGAGTCTAGGATGGTTTTAGCAGTTAGAAAGTGGCCAATATATATTTGTTGCATGAATAATGAAGTAGCAATATTTACTAGTAAGAAAAACAAAGTTTCTAATGAGCTGTGAAAGAAAATAAAGCAATCTATATCATAAAAGGCCTGTGGTCATGATGCCATAACGGCAGAATGACCAAAGACTGGTCACCAGAAGGCTGTGTGTGGGGCGAGGTGTGTGCGGGTGGGCGGGGACTTGAGGTGCACACAGGAGGGTGGGGACTTGACTCTGGTTCCTGTGTCCCGGGAGTCAGTCCGGGTTCCCCCTGGCACAGCAGGTCTGGGTCTCACACAATATTGCATGCTGGGCCTCTAGTTAAGTACAATTACCTATCAGCACAATGCCAGAGCACAGAACTAAAATATGTGTCTGGTCATTAGCCAGAGAACATTATTAAAGAAGAATCATCTCGGAGTGGTAAGATTGCCAAACCAACATCAGCCTTCCCTAAAACAACTATTATTCCAGATGTCCACTTGGGAAAGTCAAAGAAGCAGGGCTCTAATATGTTCCGGTGATCTTTAGAACTGAAACAAGGTGCCTGCAATCTTTTCTTATAAGTACCACAAAACCAAATTAACTCACAAAAGTTTAGGAAAACGAAGAAAAATAGGCAAAAAGACTGTAACCGACATATTGGTGTCAATTAGAAATACATGATGGAATGTGTTCAGCCATTAGGATGTTTCACTCCAGTGATCAGCTTACTCTGCGGACACCTGTAGGACATTCGGTATTTTCCCTATGGGGTCCTTGAAAGTGGACAAGGAGATTAGCAGGAAGCAGACAAGAGGCAGGGCTATCTTTTACAATCTCAGAGATGATAATATCTCTCCCAGCTGGAAGCTGATTGGAAGAAGATGTTGAGCAGAGGGAAAATGGTAAATTGAGCAACAATCTAACTTTCTCCAGGGTCAGTAGTTCCACCTCTGGCTTCATTTTATAGCTCAGATTCATGTTAAAGGTGCACAGAATAGACAGAGTTGATAGCAGGTCAACTTTATGTAGCACTAAGACTTTCTCACAACAACTATATTTCTTGTTAAATGACTACTGAATCTGAAAGATTTTTGCAAAATAGATACAGTTAAACTACTTTCAAAAATAATTCTGTCTAGGTAAGTGAAAAGATATTTAGTAAATCTCACAGATTAATCTAATGTTAAAAATCAAGACAATAGTACCAAAATGGAGTCCCTCATACTAAGCCTCTCATCACCAAACCAAACTTAATTACTGTTTCAGCCTTCCCCCAAATGGACTCTTAAACCAGTCAATCAGGAATCGCCTGGTCAGCACTAGTTAGGTCATCTGGCTGACAGACTCCTGCTATCCCCTAAAGGAAAGTAAGTTTGTTATACCCAACCTACTTTTCTGCCTAGCATGAACTAGTTGTTCCTGCTCTTTTCTGCCTCTAGAAGTCTTCGGTTTTGTACAGCTCATTGGAGCTCCTTGCTCTGCTGGTTTGGATGCTGCCTGATTCAAATTGATTTTTGCTCAAATAAATTCTTAAAATTTTTAATGTGCCTCAGTTGATCTTTTAACAAGTCTAGTGTCAGAACAGGGACCTGAAGAAGATCCTCAACAGCCTCCAAGAGCAACTAGCAGCCACACCTAGGTACCTTTGAAAACCTTGAGATTGCTGCTCTGGATGTGATGGGTTAAGTCCCTCTCAGATCCTAGCTCTGTAGCTTTTGCATCATGGAATTTCAGACTTTGAGAATTTCCTTTTCTGAACTGGGTCCAGAAACCAGCTGGAGTGAGAATAGGTTTGACATAGAAACCAAACTGAGTCTAGGGTCAAACCAGAAAATGGACGGGGTCCAGGGTTGGACTGGGTTTGACTTAAAAACTTAGCTGCGTCTGGGATCTGCGGTTGACTTAGAAACTGGACTGGGTGCAGTGTAAGGCCTCGGGTAAATAAAAATCTGTTTTGAAACTGAACAAGCAGGTTAACCTTACAAATAATATACTTGAATTACAGCGACCACAGTGGAGAACTTTAACCTAAGTAAGCTGATACATTTACAAAGTGTCTTAGAGAAAAAGGGGTCTCAGCCAAGCATCTTACCTTATAATAGAGAAACATGCAAATTGACCGCACCTCCGCTATGCCCACGATTGGGCCGGCAGGAGGCTCGGGGCGGGACTCCAGGTGGCATATCCGCCGTTGAGAAGTTCAAGATGGCGGTGCCAAGTGGCCGGGCACATGCCGCTGCTCCCCGGGGTGCCTGGGGCGATCGGCACTCCAGGGGGGCGTGGCCGGGCCCATCGGCACCCCGGGGGGCGTGGCCGGACCCATGCCGCCACTCCCGGGGGTGCCTGGGGCCATCGGCACCCCGGGGGGGCGTGGCCGGGCCCATGCCGCCACTCCCCGGGGTGCCTGGGACGATCGGCACCCCAGGGGGCGTGGCCGGGCCCATGGGCACCCCGGGTGGCGTGGCCGGACCCATGCCGCCACTCCCCGGGGTGTCTGGGGCTATCGGCACTCCGGGGGGGCGTGGCCGGGCCCATGGGCACCCCTGGGGGCGTGGCCGGACCCATGCCGCCGCTCCCTGGGGTTCCTGGGGCGATCGGCACTCCGGGGGGGGGGCGTGGCCGGGCCCATGCCGCCACTCCCCGGGGTGCCTGGGGCGATCGGCACCCCGGGGGGGCGTGGCCGGCCCCTCCCGCCCCTCCCGGGGGTCCCGGGGTAGATCAGCCACCTGGGGGGGCGTGGCCCGGCCCCTCCCGCCGTTCCCCGGAGGCCCAAGGGCCGAGGCTTTCCGGGCCTTGGGCACCAGCAGGGAGCCTGCACCGATCGCAGGAAACCACTGGGGGTCGGCTCCTGAGATCCTTAGCAAGGATGTTGGGTGCTGCGGAGCCCAAGGCCACCGCCCGGGGCCAAGCCCCGACCCTGAAAAAGGCAGAAGGCGGTGGCCACAGCCAAGGCCTGGGTCCCTGGTGCCGGCAGAAAACTGGTGCAGGCAGCCAGGTGAATGAAGGTCTATTGCACGAATCTTCGTGCAAACGGGCTACTAGTTAACCATAATGGGTAGAGGGAAAATTATTTTCCTCCTCTACAGTTTCTAGTGGGCAAGAATGAGACTCGCTAGGGTACCACATTTGCTTCACAGCCTACACAGGCAGGATTCTTGGAAAACTGGCAAATGCTGGCAAAGGGCGAGATTTCTTACCAAAATCAGCACTGTCAGATCTCTATCTGTAGTGCCTGGTAGAGAGAAGAAGGTAAAATTTTGCATTGTCTCTTACTTTTAAAATTCAGATTGGAAGGCAAAAAACCCTTTGTAATTATTATATCTTGGAATTGTGACATGAATTTGTTTTCAGGTACTCATTTGTTATCAATCCCTTCTCTTATACGGACAATTGCTTTTTTTGTTTGTCTTATTTTGTGTCCTGAGAACTTTGCTTGGAAACCATCATCAGGTTGGGGGGGCCCCAAAATATGACTGACCAGAAATGTGAGTTGTACCCCATTTACAACTAGGGTCATATCAACTGTGTCAGCTCTCAGGGAAACTCTCTAAGTCTTTTTTTCTTTTGGTTATCTTGTGGAGTGGCTCTTGGTACAGTAATATCTTTTGCAGCCTCTTTAGGGATGCCTCTTGAGTCCATGGGGTGCTCAGTACTATGAGGAATATTTACTATTTTCCCAGCTGAAACCTGACTATATATATATATATGATGTTCCCCAAAAAATATATACACACTTTGAGCATTATTAATTCCTATGGGTTAAATCTAAAAAGAAATAAATATCAATTGAGCTAACAGAAATAACTGTGTATACATTTTGGGGAATACCCTGTATATTAGAAGGAGAAGGGAAAGGCTATTTTGAAAACTAGGCCTGTAAAAAAATTTTAAAGTATTTTTCACAAATATTAGTAAAAAGCTTTCACCATCTGAATAGGTAATTTTTACTTATGCTATCTATCAGAAACATAATTTGAATACAAGTGGAGTTTTTTGACTTTTTTATTGTTGTTGTTTGTTTGTTTGTTTAGTTTTTGTCTTTTTAAACTAGTGAGTTTTGCATTATTGTACCTGTCTCATGGCTAAAATTTTTAAAACAAAAACTATATGCTCTCTGTTGCATCTGTATGTATGTCTATATATCTATTATAGAAGTGTGATTTTTTTCTACCTCCAGATGGTATTGCCAAAATTATTTTTAAGGAGCTCTATTTAATTGGTTAAAGACAAACAATCATCATATAAACCAAGTATATTCTCAGAAATATAGACACTAATCCAAATGTTTTTCAAATTTACATGATTTAGGATATTCAGTAAGCAAAAGCTAGTCCGTTAAATTAATTAAAATAGGCATGCCTAATGCTTTTTATTCTAGATAGGTTTACTAAATGTCAAATCAGCTCATATTATCTCTGTTACAGATTTTGTGAGCAAGAAAGATAAATTAAGATAATGATTAGCTGATTAATGTATCATAAATTTTTCATGAATAATCTAAACATAATTATTAAAAACAAGTAAATTAAATAGATATAAGTAGAACAATAGCTTATGAACTTTCTAACAAAAAATATGCCTTTTAGTATGTTTATTTAAAAATAGTTTACAAAAATTTTTTTTGGTATTTTGATACCATGCAGTTATGCTGAGCTAAGTTAAATAATGGATATTCATTGAATATCTAGATTATTTCCAAATAAGAAAGAATACTGAACCAGTAATTAATGAACACAAAATTGTCTACTTGTAGGTTCTTATTACAAAGTAATTAGAAATATCTTAGTCTATCAGTAAACATGTCTTATGGTACATTGAAAAATACACTACAAGGAAGAATATACTTCCAGAAATTATGAAATGCATTTAGAAATTTGCCAATCCATGGAATTCTCGTGTAACATACAACTCACTATTGATTACTTCTTGGTTTTCACTAGAAATAAATGTTTTTAAAGGTTAAAAAAATTAATCAATATATGTACTTGAAACTACTTAGAAATAGCCACAGCAATACTGAGAAGAACAAAGTTGGAGGAATCACAATACCAGATATCAAATTATACTACAAAGCCACTGTATTCAAACCATCCTGATACTGACACAAGAACAGGTATACAGAGCAAGTGAACAGAACATAGAACTCAGAAATTGATTCAAGCCATTATGCTCAATTAATATTTGACAAAGGAGGCAAGAACATACAATGGAGTTTAGACAATCTCTTCAATAAATGGTGTTGGGAAAATTGGACAGGAACATGCAAAAAAAATGAATCTAGACCACAAACTTAGACATACACAAGAATAAATTCAAAATGGATAAAAGACTTAAATGTAAGTTATGAAACTATAAAAATGTTAAAAGAAACCATAGGCAGAAAAATCTCAGACATCTCATGTAGCAATATGTTTACTGATACATCTCCTACGGCAAAGGAAACTAAGAAGAAAATAAACAAATGGGACTACATCCAAATAAAAAGCTTCTGCACAGCAAAAGAAACCATCAACAAAATGAAAAGGGAGCCCACTGTATGGGAGAACATATTTGCCAATGATACATCTGATAAGAGGTTAATTTCCAAAATATATAGGGAGTTAACAAAAAAAAAGAAATACAATCCAATTAAGAAATGGGCAAAGGACCTAAATAGACACTTCTCCAAAGTGGATATACAGAAGGCCAAGAGACATAAGGAAAAAATGCTCAAAGTCACTAATCATCCAAGAAATGCAAATTAAAATGACAACAAGATATCACCTCACACCTGTCAGAATGGCTATCATCAACAAATCAACAAATTACAAGTGTTGGCAAGGATGTGAAGAACAGAGAAGCCTAGTACATTGCTGGTGGGAATGCAGACTGGTGCAGCCACTGTGGAGACCAGTATGGAGTTTCCTCAAAAAATTAAAAATGAAAATACCATTTGACCTAGTGATCCCCCTTCTATGAATATGTCCTAAGAAACTCAAAACACCAATCAGAAAGAATGTATGCATCCCTATGTTCTTAGCAGCATAATTTACAATAGCTAACATCTGGAAACAGCCCAAATGCCCATCAGTAGATGAATGGATAAGAAGCTGTGGTACATTTGCACAATGGAATACTATGCAGCTATAAAAAAGAAGGAACTCTTAGCATTTGCAACAGCATGGATGGAATGAGGAAGCATTATTTTAAGTGAAATAAGCCAGTCAGAGAAAGATAAGTATCACATGTCTCACTCATATGTAGAATCTAATGAACATAATAAGCTGATGAACAAAATAGATCCAGAGACATAGAAGCATGAAACAGACTGTATAATCTCAGCAGGAAGGTGGGTGGGTGTGAACCGATCAACCAAAGAACATGTATGCCTATATGCATAATTCATGGAAACAGACAGTAGGGTGGTGAAGGCCTGGGGCTGGAGGGGGGGCAGGGGGGGCTAGAAGAGGTCAATGGGGGAAAAAAAGGACATATATAATACTTTCAACAATAAAGATTAAAAAATAAAAAATAAGCTACTTAGAAATAATCGCAGTGAAAGAAAACAACTATGTATGTAAAGTACATAAGAAAAGTAAAATGAGCCCTAGCCAGTTTGGTTCATTGGATAGAGCATCAGTTTGCGGACTCAAGGGTACTGGGGTTTGATCCTGGTCAAGAGCACATTTTCGGGTTGTGGGCTTGATCCCCAGTAGGGGGTGTGCAGGAAGCAGCCAATCAATGATTCTCTCTCATCATTGATGTTTCTCTTTCTCCCTCTCTCTCTTCCTTTCTGAAATATATATATATATATATATATATATATGTACATACGTATACACTAGAGGCCCGGTGCATGAAATTCAGACACGGGGTGGGGGGAGTCCCTTCAGCCCAGACTGGATCCTCTCCAATCTGGGACCCCTCAGGGGATGTCTGACTGCCGGTTTCAGCCCGATCCCAGGCACTGAGCCAAAACCAGCAGTTGGATATCCCTGTCACAATCCAGGACCACTGGCTCCTAACTGCTCACATGCCTGCCTGCCTGATCACCTCTAACCACTTCTGTCTGCCAGACTGATCACCCCTAACTGCCTCCTTCTGCCAGCCTGGTCACCCCTAACTGCCCCCCTCTGCTAGCCTGATTGACCCTAACTGCCCCCCTTGCTGGCCTGGTCACTCCCAACTGCCCCCCACTGCCAGCCTGGTTTCACCTCACTGCCCCTCTCTGTTGACCTGGTCGCCCCTCACTGCCCCCCCCGCCAACCTGGTTGCCCCATGCAGCCTACTGGTCAGTCGATTGGTTGTCCCTCACTAACACCCCTGCTGTTTGGTTGTAACTGAGAGGGCGTTGTGACCAATTTGCATATTACCCTTTTGTTAGTGTGTGTGTGTGTGTGTGTGTGTGTGTGTGTGTGTGTGTGTGTATATATATATATATATATATATATATATATATATATATTTATATATCCTATCTAATAAAATGGTAATATGCAAATTGACTGTCACTCCAACACACAAGATGGCTGCCCCCATGTGAACACAGGATGGCTGCCACAAGATGGCCAGCAGGGGAGGGCAGTTGGGAGGGACCAGGCCTGCAGAGGAGAACAGTTGGGGGGGACCAGGCCAGCAAGCAAGGGCAGTTGGGAGCGATCAAGCCTGCAGGGGAGGTCAGTTAAGGTTGACCAGGCTGGCAGAGGAAGGAAGTTGGAGGCAACCTGGCCTGCAGGGAAGGGCAGTTAGGGGGGACACAGGCCTGCAGGGGAGAGCAGTGGGGGGAACCAGGCCTGCAGGGGAGGGCAGTTTGGGGGGACCAGGCCTGCAGGGGAGGGCAGTTAGGGGTGACCAGGCCTGCAGGGGAGGGCAGTTAAGGGTAATGAGGCTGGCAGGGGAGGCAAGTTAGGGGAGACTGGATCAGCAGGGGAGGGAAGCTAGGGGGGGAACAGGCCTACAGGGGAGGGCAGTTAGGGGTGACCAGGCTGGCAGGGGAGGGAAGTTAGGGTGACCAGGCTGGCAGGGCAGGGCAGTTAGGGGCAATCGGGCTGGCAGGGCAGGGCAGTTAAGCATCAATCAGGCTGGCAAGGAAGTGGTTAGGGGGTGATCAGGCTGGCAGGCAGAAGCGGTTAGGGGCAATCAGGAAGGCAAGCAGGCGAGCAGAAGGGAGCCAGCAGTCCTGGATTGTGAGAGGGATGTCCCAGATTGGAGAGGGTGCAGGCTGGGCTGAGGGATACCACCCCCCCACCCCCCGTGCACAAATTTCATGCACCGGGCCTCTAGTATATATATATAAAAGAAAAGTAAATGACAGGTTGTGCCTCTATAACCAACTTGTTATAGATATTGGTATACATTATTTGACTTCATGTTTACAGCTCTCTACGTGAGTAAAAGGCAACTCTACATTCTACTTTTGTATAACCTTACATATTTCAGTCATCTAAGTGAATGTTCTGTGACCATTCAGCACTCAAGAACAAACTTTGCTCCCTAATGAATAAGATGGAATTGGAAACACATCTCTTCAAAATCACTGACTGAGATTAATTTGACAAATGCCCATTAGACCAGCCAAGAGCTTGCTCAGTTACTCCTATTTGCTTTAATTTATTTAGCAAAAGGCCCCAATCTATCAAGTTAAATGCCTTGATCATTCATCAGTTTACAGATAGTGAAGTGCCGCGGTCTATACCCAGATTATCAATCTGTGAAAGGTGAACATTTGGGTAACTCATTTAACTAAGCAAGGTCTAAAGCCTCTAATATTTTAAGTTATTGAAGGCCATGGCTGAGCTATACTCTTCCACTTGTCAAATATTACAAACTTGTAAGTAAGACATTTGTTTTCATGAACCAACTGAGCTCTAAATAAATGGGATTTCCCCAGCAGTTTATTCCTGAGTAGGTATTTATTCAGGAAATCTTCATTCTATCATTATATTGTATATGCTTTGGTTTGTGCACAGAAATTATATTGTTTTGACAGCTCTATTATTTTTACTGGTTGGCTTGCAGCAATTTATCTCACGATACATGAGGAGTTTATTTTTTTTTTAATTGGCTCTGCCTTTCTTTTTGAATGTGTTTATGAGGCACTATAGCAGTTCAACATTTTAATGTTTCAGTGTTTTCCACCAATTTGGTAATCTTGTAAACAGCAGAGTTTCTGAAGGGACGCTAAGCGGTTTTGAAAAGAGGATTAGAAAGAAAAAGCTAGTAACTTAGCTTCATAGTTGATACTTTCCTGACAGTGCCATCCTTGACTGTGTATTCAGAGTGTGCAGTGGTATCTGGCTCAAAGGTAAAACAATATAAAAAATTCTGAGCAGAAGTAAGACATGTTAAATTTATTTAAATTTCATTAGGAACTGACAAAAGAGTTGCTATTAAAGAAGCAGAATCTTGGCTTTCTGTTGCTGATATTACCATAAGATCAGGCATCACTGGCAGCACAGCACATCAAAGACCAAAGTTCTGGCATACCAATGTTTAACTTTCATCTTGAGATGCTTAACTCAGAAAATTGGAAATGAACTAGCATTTGACTATTAAACCAAAATTTAAAAGTTAAATAATTTCACAGTAGGACTGTTTTTAGGCCCATTAGGTTTTATAGACCTTAACATCTATATATAGCTTCTATAGTTAATTTTTTTTGTAATCTAAACTCATATTTTAAGGATCTCTGAAATGTATTGCAATTTTAAAATAGGTAATTCAAGCACTTATTGCCTACCATTTTGTTTCACAACAGCTAAAAATAAACCAAATAGGTCCTGTAAGTTAGATTTTGATACAATTTAGTAATACATAAAATTTTATCCATAAAGCCAACTTCTTGTAACACAGACAAATGTAACTTACTAGACTCATATATATTTACTCATTCAACAAATATTTAATAAGCACTTTCTAAGTTTCAGGAGATTCAAAGATGAATCTAATATCCTCAGTATGGATTTTCATTGTCCATGAATGTATGCATTTAAAATGCAATATGCATTTATCCACCATCCAGAACTGAAATATCATTGCCGACATGTACACATAAGGAACTGTTTGACATTGAAATTGGGACTCAAAAGAACTGTTGGCCCAGAAAAAAACTCACTACAGACTGATTTATTTGCCTCTTAGCATAACCATTATTGCTTGTCTCATTTTCGGTTCTTATAAGTGTATTTCTAGTAGCACATGATCTCACTCATCTAGGGGAAATGATGAACAACATAGACTGATGAACAAGAACAGACCTGGAGATAAGGAAGCATAGATCAGACTGTCGGACCTCAGAGGGAAGGTAGGGGAGGGTGGGGATAAGGGGGAGAGATCAACCAAAGGATTTGTTTGCATGCATATGAGCCTAACCAGTGGTCACAGACAACAGGGGGATGGGAACATGCGTGGGGAGGGGTTTGGGATGGGAATGGGGGGGATGAGGACAAATAAAGAAATTAAAAAAAAAAAATGAAATCCTATCTAATAATAGAGTAGTATGCAAATTAACCATCACTCCGCGACAAAAATGGCGTGCCCATAGACACAAGATGGCGGCGCCCAGGCCCGCAGGAGTCCCCCAGTCCCAGGGAAGGCTGCCGCTGAGAGAAGGCAGCGAGCAGCCCAGCCTGTTGGCCTAGGAGGCGGCTTTGCCCTCCAGCCAGATCCTCTTCTAGCCCTGAAACTGGCCGTGGGTCGGGGAGGCGCCCACGCTCGGCCGCCATGATCAGCTTCATGCCCGACCCGGTCCATGGGTCTGGGAGGAGCCCGCGCACGGCCGCCTCGATCTGCTGCCCTTTGTGACCCGGGCCCTGGGTCCGGGAGGAGCCCGCGCACGGCCGCCTCCATCGGCTGCCCTCCGCGACCCGGGCCGTGGGTCCGGGAGGAGCCCGCGCACGGCCGCCTCCATCAGCTGCCCTCCCGGACCCGGTCCGTGGGTCCGGGAGGAGCCCGCGCATGGCCGCCTCCATCGGCTGCCCTCCCGGACCCGGTCCGTGGGTCCGGGAGGAGCCCGCGCACGGCCGCCTCCATCGGCTGCCCTCCCGGACCCGGGCCCTGGGTCTGGGAGGAGCCCGCCCACGGCCGCCTCCATCGGCTGCCCTCCCGGACCCGGTCCCGGTCCGTGGGTCTTGGAGGCGCCCGCGCACGGCCGCCTCCATCGGCTGCCCTCCCGGACCCGGTCCGTGGGTCTGGGAGGCGCCCGCCTCCATCGGCTGCCCTCCCGGACCCGGGCCCTGGGTCTGGGAGGAGCCCGCCTCCATCGGCTGCCCTCCCGGACCCGGGCCGTGGGTCCTGGAGGCGCCCGCGCATGGCCGCCTCCATCGGCTGCCCTCCCGGACCCTGGCTGTGGGTCTGGAGGCGCCCGCGCACGGCCGCCTCCATAGGCTGCCCTCCCGGACCCGGGCCTTGGGTCCGGGAGGCGCCCGTGCACTGCCGACTCCATCGGCTGCCCTCCGCGACCCGGGCCGTGGGTCTGGGAGGAGCCCGCGCACGGCCGCCTCCATCGGCTGCCCTCTGAGACAGGCTGCCTGGATCAGCTGCCCTCCGTGACCCGGGCCGTGGGTCTGGGAGGCGCCTGCGCAAGGCAGCCTCCATCAGCTGCCTGCCCAGACCTGGGCCGTGGGTCTGGTAGGCGCCCGCGCTGGGCCGCCTCCATAGGCTGCCCTCCAAGACCGGCTGCCTCCATCATCTGCCCTCCGAGACCAGCTGCCTTGATCAGCTGCCCTCCGCGACCCGGGCCGTGGGTCTGGGAGGCGACTGCACAAGGCCGGCGCGATCAGCTGCCCACAGTGGCCTGGGCATTGGGCCTGCGAGGTTCCAGTGCATGGCAGGAGCCGTCTGCTGCCTGTCCCAGCCTGGGCTGTGGGCCTGGGAGACCCAGGCTGCCTATACACCTCCCTCCCACCCCCCCACCCTGCCCCCTCTGAGATCAGCTCCCATCTGCAGCTGGGGGGTGTAGGCCTGGGAGGCAGCCGTGCCCCCCAGAGCTATTCCCTCCAAGAGGCAGCCTGGGGTGTCAGGGTGCACCCCCATGGAGTGATCCCCCACACACACTATAGCCTTGGAACTTCCCTTGCCGCCAGCCGAGTGATTGGAGAGGGAGGGGGTTAGTAATCTGGGCGATGCTGCCCAGCAAACCTCTCCCATTGGGTAGAAAGTTCTGACCAGGTTAGGGAGGTAAATAGGTTTTGTTTAAAATCTTTGGGAACCACATGGAAATGTCTGAGATAGGCTTTCACATCAGAAGTAACTTACAACTAATTTCTGAAGGCAAACCTGGACATTGCAGTTACATTACTGGAGAGTACCCCGAGGTCCGGAGGTTGGCTCTGCAGAGGTGGTGCAGAGTGCTCCCCACCCTGGTTCCTCAGCACCTTGGGCAGGGCTTGAGCCCACCCAGGAAGGCCTTTTCCCCTACAGTTTTCACCAAGGCAGGGAGGTTTTGTAGACATGAATAAGAAGTGCCCATGCACAAGTCCTGAAGATGCCGGGGCCGGCAGAAATGACAATCAAACCGGGAAAAGAGCAAAACCAGAAACACCACCAATCCCATCATAGATCATCTTTTTCTTCAGATGACTGTGTGTTTCCCTCTTCTTTGTCTTCTGGAAGCAAGACAGATTCAAGTACTGACAATTCTACCAACGGAAAAGTTAAGAGAAAGAGAGGACAGAAAAGGAATAAAAGGAAAAAAGAAAGAAAGGACAAAAGTTGAAACATCAAGAAAAAGAAAGAAAAAAGAAAGAAACAACCACATCATATCACCTTTCTAAGGTCTCATGAAATTCCTGTTTAAGTTTATTTTATGACACTTTTAGTTTGGGTTTACATTTTTTACTGGTTTGTGAAGACCACGGCAGGTACACAGTCCAATATGTTAAAGAAAAAAACCCTATCTACTAAAGAGGTAATAGGAGGGGAGAGCATTTGGGGGTGACTGGGCTGTCAGGGGAAGGCAGTTGGGGATGACTGGGCTGGCAGGGGAACAGTTAGGCATTGATCAGGCTGGCAGGAGAGTGGTTAGGGGGTGATCAGGCTGGCAGGCAGGCAAGCAGTTCGGAGCCAGCAATCCTGGATTGTGAGAGGGATGTCCGACTGCCCGTTTAGGCCTGATCCTAGGATCGGGCCTAAACGGGCAGTCGGACATCCCTTGAGGGGTCCCAGATTGGAGAGGGTGCAGGCTGGGCTGAGGGACACCCCAACCCCGTGCACGAATTTCGTGCACCGGGCCTCTAGTGTGAAATATAAAATCATAAACATGTCACTGCTTGATGTTGTCAATGATGTAGTTTGAATATTCGCTCTAAAAAAGAGAGAGAGAACATCCAGCAAGTAGGTTTAGTAATCGGACATGAAGAATTATAGGAAAGGCAACTAGGGGGAAGAAACAGCATGAACTAATCCAATATAAATTTTAACTCAATGTATTTATGGTCCTTAGCTAACATTTGCAACCATGTGGCCACAAAATATGCAAGGAGAAAATGTGTCAATGCATGGCAGCATGAGGTACAAAGGGACTCCACTAACTGCATATTAGAATCACCTGCCTTGAACACCACCTCAAATGAATAAAATCAGGCTCCTTGGTGATGAAACCTGGCTTAGGCATCATTTTAAAACTCGCCAAGGTTATAAAATATGCAGTCAATACCATGACACATCAACTGGCCATGAAATGGTGCAACTGAAGGTCCAAAAATACATGGGCATTCCTCCCATTTAGTCTTGTTTGGCCTACAATTGTCATCCTTGTCTTTGAAATGTTAACTTATGTTCCTAAATCACCTCATCTCCTTAACTACTGTTATACTGTTAAACCATATTTTCCTCTCATGTACTGAATAGCACATCACCAAGATAACAGCCTTTATCTCCATTCTTGATCCTGCCAAAGAATAAAAAATGCCAGGATATCTTAGCTTCTAAATTCCTTTAATTTTTCATCTCCAGTCAGCTTTTTTTTTACTTGGTCTAATGGTCACTTCTTGAACTCAATCATCATCACTTACCCCAGGGCAGCTATTAATTCAATAATCCTAGTCTTTGGTGAAAACTTCTGGGCTTTCTGCTCATTTTATCAAGTTCCACTTCAAAAATTATTTAACTTCATCATTCCCTATAATCCAATGACCCTTCTATTTCACCTGTCCATCATCTAATTAATATCTTTACTTCTTTTGATGTTCACCTAAGTTATCATAGTAAACCATTACAATAGCTACCTAGCAAACATCTTCATCTTCTCTGTACCCTCTTTCCTTATAAAAAAAAAAAATTAACCTTCAATTAACCCAACAACCTGCCACTTTCATGATTATACCTAAAAAGATATACATTGTTAGAGAAGATTCAATATTGGTATCAATATAATTTACTAGAGGCCTAGTGCACGAATTTGTGCACAGGGGTGTGTGTCCCTCAGCCCAGCCTGCACCCTCTCCAATCTGGGACCCCTCGAGGGATGTCCGACTCCCCATTTAAATGGGCAGTTGGAGATCCCTCTCACAATTCAGGACTGCTGGCTCCCAACTGCTCACCTGCCTGCCTTCCTGATTGCCCCTAACCGCTTCTGCCTGCCAGCCTGATCACCCCTAACCACTCCCCTGCCTGCCTGATTGATGCCTAACTGCTCCCCTACCAGCCTGATTTCCCTTAACTCCCCTCCCCTGCAGGCCTGGTCACCCCTAACTGCCCTCTCCTGCAAGCCTGGTCACCCCCAACTGCCCTTCCCTGCAGGACTGGTCGCCCCCAACTTCTCTCCTCTGCCTGCCTGGTGACCCCTAACTGCCCTCCCCTGCAGGCCTGATCGCCCACAACTGCCCTCCCTTGCAGGCCTGGTTCCTCCCAACTGCCCACCCCTGCTGGCCATCTTGTGGTGGCCATCTAGTGTCCACATGGGGGCAGCCATTTTTTACCACATGGGGGCAGCCATCTTGTTTGTTGGAGTGATGGTCAATTTGCATATTACTCTTTTATTAGATAGGATGATTTCTAATCTCATCTAGGATTTCAATATTGTTCACTTTTTTAACCATATTTCTATAATAATATTTTTCTCCATTATCTGTAATGTATATTCCATGATATTATGTTTATATGTCCTCACATCCCTATCCACTTCATCAGATAAGACTGCCTTATATTTTATAAGTAATTTGTGCATTAGCCTCTATCCCCTCCCTTCTCATTATCACTTGTCATCCTCTGGATATTTTGTCACAGGATATTTTTATAAGTATAAGTTGGGTAAACCCAATTCCCCTCTATTTTATCTACTTTTAAGTTAATTCTGAAGATTTTTTTTTATATATATTTCTTCAATTTCATTCTCTCCTAAACCCAATTAATTCAGGCTTTTACCAATTACTTGAACTTTGTTAAATCCAAGGATCACTTCTCAGTTAGCATCTTACTTCACCTTTCAGCAATGCTTGATATTGTCACTCCTTCTTTCTTAAAACACTTCTTCATTTGGTTTCAAGGACACTACACTGAGTTGATGTCTTCCTGTTCTAAAATCATTGCTCCTTCTCAGTCTCCTTTGTTGGTTGGTGCTTATTTTTCTGACATCAAAAACTTGAGTGCCCTACATTTCAGTCCTTTGACTTTTCTTCTTTCTATCTGCACTCACTTCCTTGATGATATCATCCAATGTTATGACTCTAAATTCCATTTACATGCTGCTTTATAAAATATCAATTTTCACCCAAAAAAACTCTCCTCTAAACTTTGGACTAATATTTAAAACTTGCCACTCCTTATCTTAACCTAAATAACTAATACATATTTCATACTTAATTAGAAAAGACATAATCAGTCCATTCTCTCTCTATCTGAACCCCCAAAATCATTAATCTCAATTATGAAATCTCCATCCTTCAGTTGTAGACTAAAAATCCAAGAGTTATCCATAACTTTTATTTTTTTGTTCACAACATACATTCAATTAGTTGGTAAATCTTATAGTCTCCACCTTAAAAATATATTTACAATCTCATTATATATGTTCTCAAACTATATCCAGAATTATATTTCTCACCAAATTCACTGTCTCTGTACATCTTATTACGTAAGCTTATCTCTGATGACTTATAATACCATTAGCCTGCCAACTTCTCAAGGTAAGTATTTTGTCCAAATCTCTCTTCACTTCACTTTTTCATAGTTCTTAGGTATATTTTCAAAATTTAACTCATGATCCCTGCCCACTGTTCAGTTCTGCTTTACCTCTAACATTCCCTACCTAAACTAATGGCACCTTCATCTGCCCAAGTTCTCCAGCTAGAAAATTGGGATTCTTCCTTGACATGTCCTTCTTTCTCATATCTCTCAGTCAACCTATTGATATACCCTCCTTATTCTAATCCCCCCAAATTAAGTTATTTTATTCCAGCCTCCCAGTTACAATTCTATCCTTTATTTATTTTGAGTACAAATAAAATAGCTTCTTATCTATTTTTCTTACTTCCACTGTAATTTACACCAAGTCATTCTCTACACAAATTCACTCTCTTGCTTAAAATTGTATAGGGTTTCTCCATTTCTCTTACTCTGAGACTTCTAAAAATTCTTATTACACTTAGTCTTTTAAAACTGGCCCCTGCCAACCTCTAGAACCACAGTCCCAAGTATAGAAACTATCTATTGCATACAGATACAATTTTAATTGAAAATTAGCTGTAATTTTCTGATCCTGTGAATTAAATTATAAAAAATGATACTGCACACATTAAATTTATTAAATAACTAGAGGCCTGGTGCACAAAATTCATGCATGGGGTGGGGGAGAGGTGTTCCTCAGCCCAACCTGCACCCTCTCCAATCTGGGACCCCTTGAAAGCCGCTGGACATCCCTCTCACAATCCAGAACTGCTGGCTCCCAACTGCTCACCTGCCTGCCTGCCTGATTGTCCCTAACTGCTTCTTCCTGCCAGCCTTATCACCCTCTAACCACTCCCCTGCCAGCCTGATCAATGCCTAACTATTCCCCTGCTGGCCCAATTGCCCCTAACTGCACTCCCCTGCTGGTTGGGTCACCCCCAACTGCCCTCTCCTGCAGGCCTGGTTGTTCCTAACTGTCCTCCCTTGCAGGACTGGTTCCTCCCAACTGCCCTCCCAAGCTGGCCTGATTGCCCACAACTGCCCTCCCTTGCAGGCCTGGTCCCTCCCAACTGCCCTCCCCTGCTGGCCTGATTGCCCACAACTGCCCTCCCTTGCAGGCCTGGTCCCTCCCAACTGCCCTCCCCTGCTGGCCATCTTGTGGCAGCCATCTTGTGTCCACATGGGGGCGGCAATCTTTGACCACATGGGGGCAGCCATCTTGTGTGTTAGAGTGATTGTCAATTTGCATATTACCTCTTTATTATATAGAATATTTTCATCCTATTCTTATATTTACCAATTTAATCACTCTATAAAAGTAAAAAAAATGTACCTATATGTAATAATTTCTAGTTGATGAGTGCTCATTTAAAACGTGGGTACATGAGGAAAACCATAATTCAATGGTTCCATATATTTTTAAATTTAATGTATTGGTAATAAACTATACATAGAATATTTTATAATTTTAAGAGGTTATAAAAATATTAGTGTTGCACGGCAAGTGTGACTCAGTGGTTGAGCATCGACCTATGAACCAGGAGGTTATGGTTCAATTCCAGTTCAGGGCATCTGCCTGGGCTGCTGGCTCAGTCCCAGTGTGGGGTGTGCTGGAGGCAGCTAATCAATGATTTTCATCATTGATGTTTCTATCTCTGTCTCCCTTTTCTTTCCTCTCTGAAATCAATAAAAATATTTATTTTCTTTTTTAAATTTAGTGTTAAGGAAGAAGAGTGAGAGATGATATCTTATTTTTAATACAGAATATATAATCCATTAAGAATAATAGTCATATTCTTAATAGGTGGGATAAGTCTACAGACTTGGGAAACAAAGCACCTCACTAAGCCATTTAAAAAAATTATATTTCCAAAAGTGTTCAGTATATTTCTGTCATATAAATTCTTCTATTTCACTATATTGTGAGCTATAAAAATAAACATACACTAAAAGACTGTATCATTCACATCCTTACGACAATGTAGATTTAGAATTAATGACTTTACAGTAAAGGATAACTTTTAAAGATATTTTTATAAAAACAAACATGATTTACTGGGAAAGTGTTTAAAAGTTAAGTTTTAATTTATAAAAATGCATTCTATATAATAGAGCAAATGTCATAAAGAACATCCTGTGAGATTCAAAATGAAAACTAGTAGGTACATAGAAGATGATAAATGAAAGAGCCACCAAAGTGGTAATGCTTCTTTGCCTTCCCTTAAACCATTTGTATCCAGGATATAGAACTGAAGAATACAAAAGTATAATTTTAAAGTGACAGGTTTATCAGACATTCATGTCGGATTACTGAATTTAAAATGTAAAGGTAAATCACACTTTAAAATAGGTCAACAAATAATCCAATAAGCCTAAATGGTTTCTAAGAATAAATTAAAGTTGAATGGGATATAGCTACAAGTAATGATAAATACAATCTCTCCAAAAGTATGTTTTAGAAATAAAAGTCCAAAGAGGAGAAAACCTTAGATCTTTTCCAATAGAAGTATAAAAAGGTCTAGGCAAAAATAAATAAATAAATAAGTAAAAAGTAAAATAAAATAGGAGTAATTATTGTTGTTAAAATGCACCTCTCTTGAAAATTAAAACAAAAATAATATTAATAATGAAATATATAAAGACAATTATGTTTTAGGATAAGAATGTAAAGAAGTTCTTATTAAAATTTGCTTGTTATTTTGCATTGTTTCTAACATATATTCATATGTAATATGTCATATATTTGTTCTCTTATTCATTCAATATAATTTATAAAGCACTATCTAGTCCAAGATAAGGTCATAGAAGTAGAAAATATAACTTAAAGGACTCAGTTTCATATATAATAGAGCTAAAAATGGGGAAAAAGAAATACTTTATAAAATACTGAATAGGTATTTTTTAAAGTAGAACCATTCCATTATTTGGAGAGAAGTTAACTTTTGGAATTCAAAAGTTTGGTAACTGTCCTTAAAACTAACCCAAAAAAGTGTCCTCTTAATACCAAGATAATTGGTAAATATCAAAGGTATAAAAACTACTTAATTATCAGGTATTTAAAGAAATTAGTTACCTATAAGGGAGCTCCCATATGACTAATTATCAATGACTTTTCAGGTGGATTTCAATAGAAGGTGAGAATTAGAGTCAGTAAAGCTTTGTATTCATTATCATTGCTATGTAACAAATTATTCAAAATTTAGTAGCTGGAAAAGCAAACCTTTATCATAATTTGAAGGTTCAGGAATCCTTCAAAAGTCTTATTCCCTATAGATTCAACTCAAAGTCAAGAATATTACTATCTAAATCAAGTTCAGGAGTGAATGAGTCTTCTGAAATAAAATTTCAAAATTATCACCTCTTATATAGAATTCCTTTCAATGTGTAAAATGGTAAGATAAACAGACAAGTTAGCTGATTCCAAGTAAGCAACATGCAACGGTAGGATAGGCATATGTAATAGTTATTGACATTAAATGGGGGTCACAAAAATGTAACTGGTCCATAGCAACTTTTAAATCTAACTGGACATTTCTTGATTAGATCTTAAGATCTAGAAATAATTTCCATGACTCATTTCATTTTCAGGAAAGGTAGTACAAGTTTACAAATGAATACCTTTTAAATCTGTTACCCTCTAATAGAATTTTGAGACTCCATTTGCTTATTTCATTTTGTACTGTCTTTGTCCCTTTTAATTCAAGCTGGCAGTGTTTCCATATAATTTTCTCAAAAACTTTATAAGCTTCCTATGAATATCATTGGGGTTTACCTCTATTAGACAAAAGCCACATACACAAATCTCTTCACAATATGCATTTAGCTATTTATAGGCTATATTGTTTGAGTGAAAAAAAATCTGTAAGTCAGAGACTTAGTTTCATCTCTAGACCAGATTTTCTGGCAGTACTCTGGAATTGAACTTTGCTCAGAAGTAACTTATTAATTTTTGCATGTTTGCCATCTAGAAATTCTGAGAATTTTGAAACGATAAAATCCTTTCTTCTTTTTAACATTCTTTCTCTCAATTTTACTATAACAGCAAGACTAAATCAGGCTGTGCTATCAACAATTTGCTTATAAATATCCTAAGCTAGAGTAACAAATTCATTTACTACTGTCTACATTACTGTAGATAATGGTGGTGCTAAACTCTTTTACAAAAGAAAAATCCTCCTTCCTCTGGTTTCTAATAACATGTTATTCATTTCCTTTTGAGCTCTCAACATCAGTATGCTTGAAATCCAAATTTCCACTAACCACAATCCAATATAATTTATTCTTTCTCTAACACCCTTCTCAAAATTCTTACAGCATTGCTCACTGCCTAGATCCAAAGCCATGCCTACATTTTTTGCTATTTGTTAAGGCAGCTTACTACTTTCAGGCACAAAAAATATATATTATTTATCTATTGCTGTATAACAAGTACACCAGAACTAAATAGCTTAAAATAAGAAACTTTTTGTTTTAATCTCACAGTTTTCATGAGTGAGAAATCTGGGCATGGACTAGTTGAATGACTCATGAAATTAAAATAGTTTCCCACAAAAATAAAAACAAGGTATTGAACTGAGTTCAATCATCTCACATCCCAATTGGAGAATGTTCCACTCCCCAATTTACTTACATATCTGTTGGTAGGCTTCAGATACTTGTGCTCTTTGGTGAGAAACTTGAGTTCCTTGCCACATGGTCCTCTCTACAGGGCAGCTGACAACATGGCAGCTGATTGATCTCAAAGCCAGTGAGGAAGGAAGCAACAGATCAAGGGAGAACACCCAAAGACAAAGGCCATCCTATATAATAAAAAGCTAATATGCAAATTGTCCCCTTGACCAGGAGTTTACCAGAGTTTGAGCAGGGGACGGTGTGAACACCACATCCATTTTCGGCTAGGGTTCAAGGTCTGGAGAAGGGGTTGATGCACAAATGAATATAAATTTAGAAGGCATGGGTGGTCAGGTGGATAACTTCCCTCTAGCAGAGAAGCTCTCTGAAACCCAGGACCTATCATCTTTTATTTATTTGAATATACATTTGCCCTTTAGGAAAGCAAACAGGCATATCAAAGGTAAAGTTTGGTAAACAGTAAAAGGATTATCAGGTTAGGGGATTGCGTTCAGCCATTCAGTGAACAGCAGGGTAATATAATGCTGATTTTCAGCCCTTGCTGAATATCAAAGTTCATTAGCCTTCCAGTGGACTTCTCAAATAATTATGCTAACTACTGTTGGTCTCTGCCTCCAGCAGTGTGGGGCCCGTCAACTGCCTGTGGCCCCTCCCCTCACCTAGCCCCACCCCATATCTGGCCCCCCCCCGCCCCATTGGAGGCATGCCAGCCAACCAACCTCCCACGTCCCCTCCCCCCGGTTGGCTCAGCCCAATCGGCCCTGATCTGGGCGGGCCAGACAGACCCCACCAGTGCACGAATTCTTGCACCGGGCCTCTAGTAGTCTATGTAATGCAACATCTCATATTTTCCATACACTTCATTAAAAGCAATTCAGTAATTTTGTCTCATACTCAAGGTGGAGGGAATTAGATAACAGTGTGGATGATTGAATGTGCAGATTTTGGAGACCAATTTAGAGGCAGCCTACCACAGTCATGGAAGGAAATAGGAAGTTGGTTTAACCCTATCTTCTAGAAAATAATAAAATCCAGACAAAGGACTAGATTTGTATGGTGGAAATAATAATGACCTCCCAAAAATGTCCACATAATTCACAGAACTTGCAAATATATTACCTACCTTATATGACAAAGGGAAATTAAGGTTGCAGATAAAATTATGTTTGCCAATCAATTAACCTTAAAATAGAGGGAATATCTTGGTTTATCTGGACAGATCCAATGTAATTACAATGTTAGGACCTTTACAAAGGAAAGAAAGAGGTAGAAGAAAAGTGACAATGGAATCAGGGTTGGACTACAGAGATACTATTATAGAGGAAGCCAGGGGCCACTGACAAGAAATGTAGATAGGCTTTCTAGATTGGAAAAGGCTGTAAAATGGATTCTCTCAGTGAATCTCCCTCCAGAAAAGAATGCAGTCCTGCCAGCACCTTGATTTTAGCCCAGGGAGATCTGTGTTGGACTTTTAACCAAGAGAACTATTCAAAACTAAATTTGTGCTGTTTTATTCCACTAAGATTGTGTTAATTTGTTCCATCAGCCACAGAAAACTAATAAAACTTATACTTGAAAGTGTACTCTATTTGGAGCAAAAATTAAATTAAAAATAAAACAGTTCAAAATTGGCTGGTGTATTTAAAAGATAAGCATATAATAAAAAATCTTTAAGTTGTTTAACATTAAAAAATGAAAATACAAGTATGTAGTATATACATAAACACACATACACACACACACACACACACAAATTAACTACATCAGTTAAAAAACATAGGAGTGGAGGAGAAACCAAGATGGCAGCATAGGTAAATACCTAAACTGCTGCCTCGCACAACAATTTCAAAACTACAACTAAAAGACAAAACGGACATCATCCAGAACCACAGGAAGTCTGGCTGAGTGGAAATTCTACTAGAAGGAAAGAGAAAAGCACACTGAGACTCAGAGGAGCTGCAAGAGGCAGAGGTACTGAGATGCACGCGTGAAAAGGACTGGCAACTGAGTGTGGCTTGCTTTCTCAAGCGGGAGGGAGACAAAAGCTCCCGACTGCACTGAACTCCAATTCCGGGTGAGACTCTGGGGACCCAGACTCATACGAGGTGAAACTGGACTATCAGGAAAGAGAAAAGCACAATGAGACTCAGAGGAACTGCGGAAGGCAGAGGTACCGAGGTGCGCACGTGGAGAGGGCGGGCAACTGAGTACGCGGCTGGCTTTCTCAAGCAGGAGGGAGACAAAAGCTCCCAACTGCACTGAACTCCAGTTCCGGGTGAGACTCTGGGGACCCAGACTCATTCGGGGAGAAACTGGACTGTCTGGCAGCGGACGGAACTCGAGGGCAGCTTTCTCTCAGAGCTGCTTGCAGTGATTACCACGGGACACTGAGACACAGGGGCCTATTAGGGCAGGGCTGACGGGAAATCAATGCTGTCTGCTCTGCCTTGAGACTCTGCCCCATCCAAGCTGAGCACAGAGGCTTTTGCAAGTCTTGTCTCATAAGGGTGTCTCCAGCACAAAAGTTCTCCCAGCGTAGACACAGCTGATCCACACAGCCAATTGACCTGGAGGTCAATCCCTCCCAGTGATACCAACAACAATCAAGGCTTAACTACAATAAGACTGTGCACACAGCCCACAAAGGGGTGCACCAAGAGTGTCCACCTCAGGTAACTGGGGAGGCTGAGCCACTGGGCCCTATAGGACACCTAGCACACAAAGACACTCTATCAACTCAGGGAAGCAGCCAAAATGCAGAGACAAAGAAACAGATCACAAATGAAAGAAATGGAGGAAAGCAAATGACTGGATATAGAGTTCAAAACCACGGTTATAAGGTTTTTCAAGAATTTTCTAGAAAAGGCTGATAGATTTAGCGAGACCCTTGAGGATATGAAAAAGGACCAACTAGAAATTAAGCATACACTGACTGAAATAAAAAATATTATACAGAGACCTAACAGCAGACTAGAGGATCACAAGAATCAAGTCAAAGATTTGAAATACAAAGAAGCAAAAATCACTCAACCAGAAAAGTAAAAAGAAAAAAAAATCCAAAAATATGAAGATAGTGTAAGGAGCCTCTGGGACAACTTCAAGCGTACCAACATCTGAATTATGGGGGTGCCAGAGAAGAAAGAGAGTAAGATACTGAAAACCTATTTGAAAAAATAATGACTGAAAACTTCCCCCACCTGGTGAAAGAAATAGACTTACAAGTCCAGGAAGCGCAGAGAACCCCAAACAAGAGGAATCCAAAGAGGACCACACCAAGACACATCATAATTAAAATACCAAGAGCAAAAGACAGAGAATATTAAAAGCAGCAAGAGAAAAACAGTTAGTTACCTACAAGGGAGCACCCATACGACTGTCAGCTGATTTCTCAACAGAAACTATGCAGGCCAGATGGGAGTGGCAAGAAATATTCAAAGTGATGAATAGCAAGAACCTACAACCAAGATTACTCTACCCAGCAAAGCTATCATTCAGAATTAAAGGTCAGATCAAGAGCTTCACAGATAAGAAAAAGCTAAAGGAGTTCATCACCACCAAACCAGTATTATATGAAATGCTGAAAGGTAGTCTTTAAGAAGAGGAAGAAGAAGAAAAAGGTAAAGATAAAAATTATGAACAACAAATACACATCTATCAACAAGTGAATCTAAAAATCAAGTGAATAAAAAAATCTGATGAACAGAATAAACTGGTGAATATAATAGAATCAGGGGCATAGAAATGGAGTGGACTGACAATTCTCAGGGGGAAAGGGGTGTGGGGGGGTGAGGGAAGAGACTGGACAAAATTCGTACACCTATGGCTGAGGACAGTGGGGGGGCGTTGGTAAGGGCAGAGGGTGGGATGGGAACCGGGTGCAGGGGAGCTATGGGGGGAAAAAGAGGAACAATTGTAATAATCTGAACAATAAAGATTTATTAAATTAAAAAAAAAAGATAGGAGTAAAATTTCTTTTTTAACAAAGCAGAAATATACATATAGGTGTCAATATGATTTAACATAAAAATTAGATAAAGAGTTTTTTAATAAAATTTTCAGGGTTTTCTTTTATCATTTTATGTAATTGAGAGCTATTGCTCAATCTTTCAATGTTTGCTGGGTGGTTTTACAGACCTCCTATAATCTTTCAAAACAATCATCACTTCCCAAAATGTATGATTCCTATTTTATGTTCTATTTTAGATAATGGCAATTCTATCCATTCATGGATATAAGCTTGAAGATAGAGCATCCCAACCTCTTCTTTCATCATTCCTGTCTAATTTATCAGCAAACATTGTTTATTTTGCTAAAAATATCAATAGCGACTTTACTCTCTAATACACATTTTCCTTTCCACTATTGTCCCCTAATACTTCAGTCCATAATATCATTCTTCAGACTATAATTATAAACTCTTAATTCATTTGTTGATCCACAGTATTTTTCTCATCACCTCTTATGCTGCTTTTTATTCATTCTCCACTTCTCAGTCAAAGTTCTCTCTATGAAAACTAAGTCTGATCAAACCTTGGTACTTTTAAATTTTTTATTAATTCTTTTAATCATCTGAGCCAATATTTGCAGCTGAAGATCCAACTTATAATATTACATCATACTGTATATAAATACACAGATTAACTGAAGAACAGTGATAACATTTTTCAACACGTTATTTTGTCAGGTAGAAAATAAAAACTTCCATTCACTATTGACATTATTTTATAAAAGAAAGAAATTGTAAATCCAAAACATATGAATAACCAGGTCTTAGAATATAAAATATACTAGTACAAGAGAGGACATGATAAACATTCTTAGGTGTGTATGAAAGGAAAAAGACAAAAAATAGAAAGTGAAAGGAAGGAAGGAAGGGAGAAAGGGAGAGGGGAGGGCATAAAGAAGAGATAAAAGTGAGAAGGAGAGAAGAAGAGAAGGAAAGAAGGGAGAAGAGGGAAGGAAGAAAGGAAAAAGAAAAGAAGGGCAAAAAAAGACACATTTACATGTTTGCATATTGAAAGGATACATCTGACTCCAAAATCACCAAAAGCATTACAGATCTCTATTGAAATTTCTTGTTGATTCAATGTGTCTGTGTAATGGGGGATGATGTGTTTGTGAGGGAGACTGATGTGGAAATAGACTGAAGATAGCATAAAAAAACTCCTCTTTCCTAAAGTTACAGATCTTTCTCTCAGAGCCTTGCTTCTGCCCGGCTTTATTCCCTCTCCCTCTATCTAAATGAACCTGACTTAGGATCATCCAGTCATGTTTTTGCATAGATAATTTAGAATATTATTCCCCCCACCCTTTTTTTTTTTTTTTTTTTTTTTACTTTCCCTCTGATCATCAAAACATATGTATATTTGAAAAATCCACCCTTGCAGAAGTTTGGATTTAGGTGAGGGATGGTGGATACTTTTTCTCATCAGAAATTGTTTTATGAATTGATATTTATTGGTTAGTTTTAGAAGTGATGTTTAAAAGCTCTAATGGAGCTTATGTGTATTATTTGTCCTGCTACTGTTTGGGCACAGTTAAATTTCTTGGGCTTGACATTATCTGAGCTATGCAGTTCTGGGGTCTGATTCATGAATGTGGAGCTGTCTGGAACTTGTATGAAAGATGATCAGAAACAAGGATTTTGGTGAGCAGCAGGGAGCTCACTGTCATTTCTCTGCATGGAAAGGAGAGAGCAGAGCCTTTTGAAACTGCATTTGCATATCTGTCACTTAGGCTTATCTGCGGGATCAAAGACTTTGCACAGCAACAAATGTCTGGAAGAAGATCCAAAATTTTTAGAATCTACCAACTTTCCTTCTTCAGCCATTTCCACTACAGTCATTCTACTTCACACCACAGTCCTTATCATCACTGCATGCTGTGCTCTTAATCGATACTTGACTTTTGTATTGTGTTCCTTTAGCTTGCAAAGCCATTGATGCTCACCCACATTGTATGGTTATCAGTGACATTAACCATATTGTAATTTCATTAAACATAATTATTCATAGTCTGTCTCCTCCCTGAAGTATGTGTTCCTTCTGAGTTGTGCTTTTCCCTCAATATTCACTGAGGAAAAAAGAAAACCCTTGTCATATTAGAGTATTTCAAAATGCCTTTTACCTTCATCTTTACTTGAAGACTTTCTAGTAGATTTAGCCTTGTCCCTCATGTTTATGTAATCATGCTATAAAGTATGGGCGCAAAGCTGTTTGCTATTCTGCAATCCTAGTGATTCCTGGCTAGCTGTTCCCCTAGGAAAATCCTATATAATAAAAGCCTAATATGCAAATTGTCCCCTCTACCAGGAGTTTGACCACTCGCTATGATGTGCGCTGACCACCAGGGGGTGGCGTGGAACATGGTGGGTGTAGATGACGCGGCGCTGGCAGTGGGCAGCAGTGGAGGCACTGCCGGCCCTGATGGACCCGGACAAGAGCAGGACCATGGCGGGATGGTGGAGCAGGTGAGTGGGCGGCATCAGGCCAAGGTGGGTGCAAGCAGGGGCCTGATCACCCTGCCAATTGCCCCACAGACAGTGACCAGTGGCAGCAGTGAAGGTGGGACAGCCACCTGGCTCCCAGGAGCTGAGGGAGCTGGGTGGGAGACCTGGCCAAGATCTATCGCCCCGCAGATGGCAACCAGCAGCAGTGGTGGGGTGCAGGGCTGCCGTCCGGCTCCCAGACACTGAGGGGTCAGGGAAATGGGCGGGGGGGGGAGGCGGGTGGCGGTGACCAACATCCCACAGCACCCAGGCGGGGGGCTGCAACCTCTCACTGGCTACCTGGGGGCGAGGGTAATAGGGACAGAGGTGTGGTAAAAACGTGGGGTGTCTGCCGAGCTCACTCTCACTCTCCCTACTATCCTCCCCCAGGACGCCAGGGCTGGTGTGCTGGGGAAGCCCCCACGCTCAGGTGCCAGGTGCCCACGAGGAGCCTGCCCCGCACCCACGTGGTCTCTTCTGGGTGAGCTGGGCTGCAGCTGCTGGGACCTCAGGGGCCAGTCAGGCTGCCCGTGGGTTCGTACAGAAGCTGGTCTGTGAGGCCAGCTGGGAGAGAGCATGCTGCCTGCCCAGCTTCCATGCAGTGCCATTGGGTGGCCCAGAGGCCCATGCTGCACCCCAGCCTGCAGTATGAGGCTGCACTCACGGCATCTCCGCATGGGGACTTGGGCGCCATGACTCAGGTGGTGGGGGATGCGCAGGGGTCCAGGTGCCCAGATGCTGCCCAGGGCTCAGAGGTCAGCTGGGACTTGCCCTTCCATGCCAGACGCTTGCACTTTGATCACCGGCCAGGCCCGTGCACGAATTTCATGCACCTGGCCTCTAGTGTAATAATAATGGTGACCAAAGAGCCTGGTTCTTGGTATTATACACATTGGAATACAAATTTTCCATGATTGTTTCTAATTTCCCAATTAATTAAAGTGTAAAGGCATCCACTTTTATTTCTATAGAGTTCTACACAATAGTATATTTCAAGATTGATTCTTTTATTTTTCTCATTGCAAGCATTGCCTTGCTCCTTTTCAGAATCTACATAATCTATTTGGGTTTTATCATTGTTATGAAAAAGTTGGCCTCCAAGAGAGAGCCACATCAAAGCCCTGGAATCTGTGACTATTACCCTAATTGGAAAAAGGTTCTTGGCAGATGTGATTAAGTCAAGAATCTTGAAATGAGGTCATCCTTGATTATCCACTGTGCCCTAAATCCAATGACTGATGTACTTGTAAGTGAAAGGCCCAGATTTAAGACATGCAGAAGATGAGAAGATATAGAAGAGAAGGCAATATGAAAACAGAGGCAAGATTGGAGTGAGGCAGCCATCTGAATGCAGACAGCCTCTGGGAAGGGGCAAGGAATACAATCTCTCCCAAGAGCCTCTTCAAAAAGTGTGGTGTTGCTATACCTTGATTTCAGACTTCTGGCCTCTAGGACTGTGGGAGAACACATTTCTGTTGTTTTAACCCTACAAGTTTGTGATAATTTGTTAGAGCAGTTATAAGAAACTAATATACTATTAAAAGTTGGGACCCTCTCCATATACACATTCCTTGACATTGCCACTTTCCTGTTTTGATTTCTTCATAGTATTAATCATATTATAAAATACCATATATTTGACTCATTTATCTTTTTCATCTTCTGTATCTCTAGCTGGAATGTAATTAAGTTACAGGTAAGAATTTTCCTTAAGGACATTCTTTGGTCAAAAAATAACAAAGCCAAACATACCAAAAGACATATTATACTTCTCCAAGTAATTAAAAAAAAAAAAGATAATTATACATTTTGTTTTTTCTGATGTAAAAGTGAGGTACAACATATTCATTTTTCACACATAATCTTATCAAAGTTCTATCTTTTAAAAAATATTTTTATTGATTTCAGAGAGGAAGAGAGAGGGAGAGAGAGAGATAGAAACATCAATAATGATCATGGATCAGCTGCCTCTTGCACGCCCCTCAATGTGGATCTAGCCCGCAAACCAAGCATGCGCCCTTGACTGGATTCAAACCCAGGACCTTTCATTCTGCAGGCTGACCCTCTATCCACTGAGCCAAACCAGCTAGGGTTCAAAATGCTATCTTTAAAATAATATGGTAATGTCAGTGAGAAAAATAAAATTAAATAAAAGGAAGATTGGTAAAGCAAGTTCTAAAAATGACATTTAGAATCTCTAAGGTAGTCAACTTATCACTGTCAAATTTGATATTTGGAAAGAAGCATAAGATCTTGCTGCTTTGAACAATGATTGATCTACTAAAAACTCCTCAAAATTAGGCACGAAAATAAAAGATATCAGAAAGGTATCATTCACCAACAAAGACAGTGCAGGCTTAAAGGAATATTATTTCTTTTTAATTTTTTATTGATTGATTGATTTTAGACTAAGAGGAAGATAAAGGCGGGGGGGAGCAAGAGGAGGGAGACAGAGAGAGAGAGAGAGAGAGAGAGAACCCTAGCCGGTTTTGCTCAGTGGATAGAGTGTCGGCCTGTGAACCAAAGGGTTCCAGGTTTGATTCCAGGTCCAGGGCACATACCTGGGTTGTAGGTTCGATCCTGAGAGGGAGGCAACCAATTCATGTGTCTCTCTCGAATAGATGTTTCTTTCTCTCCCTCTTTCTCTCTCTCTCATCCCTTCCACTCTCTCTAAAAATCAATGTAAAATATATCCTCTGATGAGGATTAACAAAACAAAACAAAACAAAACAAAACAAAAAAAAAACGAAAGGAGAACTTTTATTTATGGCAATAAAAAGAGAACTTAAGGTATAGCAGCAATAAATATCTATTAGAGGGTAATATCAGCAGCTACAAATAACATTACAATGTCCATTTATAATAAATAAGCATAACACTATATGAGAAAGTAAATAAAAAGTAGAAAATATTATTCTATAATTTGTTGTTCTCTTTGTCCAAAAATAAGTGCAATGTTCAAGGTTATATTTAAAATGGTCAACAGCCCTGTCAGGTGTGACTCAATTGGTTGTACATCATCCCGGGCACCTAGAGGTTTGAGTTCCAGTCAGGGCACATGCCTAGGTTGTGGCTTGACCCCAGGTGGAGTGAATGCAGGAAGTAGCCAATGATGTGTAAATTTCACATTGATGTTTCTCTCCCTCTGTCTCTCCCACTCCCTTCTTCTCTCTCTAAAGATCAATAAAATAATCTTTAAATAATAAAATAAAATGAGCAATAAAATATTAATATTTTAAAATAAAACTTTCTCTCTTTACTGACACACATTTATCTACAGTTAAATAATATTCAAAACACTAAACACTGTTTGTCAAAATGCCTCTGTATGCAAACAAATAATTGTCAAATGTAAAACTAGAATTTAAATGGTAAATTATAAATAAAGTATCATAACCAACATGCAGTGCAAATAAAATACATAAAAAATACTTTGATACAATTTTTCCCCAGACAAAAAGGTAAAGGAATTTATTTATCTGATCCATTATTAACTCTAGAAACTATTCAGGCAAGAGTGTGAGGGGTCTTTCTCTCTCTCTCTCTCTCTCTCTCTTTCTCTCTCTCTCTCTCTCTCTCACACACACACACACACACACACACACACACCTTCCAGTTAATATTAAGATCACTTGTAAGATTTTTATTATTTTCAATACATTTCTGGCTTTATAGTTTTAAATCTGGGACAGATGAATAGGAACTAGTATAACATTCCCTGATATTTTTAAAGAATGATAAGTGCAAATGGAATTCTTGGGAAACGACAAATTATTATGTCAAAAAATCAACTTCATTTTTATCTTTTATTATAAAGAAAATATAGATTTATGTTCCAAGATTCACTGAAATCATCAGCCTATTTTTAGACTAATCAAAACTAATACACTGATAAAACATATACCCTCACAAAATAACAGTCCATGCTACAACTTCTACAACTTTAGATATTTGATTTCATGAATATGTATGACTCATCAAAACTTTGGTGGGAATACTAAGAAGAATTTGTGAAGAATAGAAATGTTCTGTTAAAAATATGGTATTGATTTATTCAAACAGATGAAAAGAACTAAATCTTTCCAGCTAGGCCACCTGGTGAGTAAGAGGGAAGATGGTCTAAAAGAATCTGAAGGCTGTAAACAAAAGACATGGACAACAAATGTTAGCATTATGCAAATGTTCACTGGGTAAAACAGCAACATTCAGGATAAATTCTGGTTCTAATAAAATGCTATTTTGACAAAAACAAAACAAAAAAGTATTATGTACATTTCGAGGCATTACTGGAACCTCTATAGAAACTGATAACAAAAGGATATACCATAATACTTATTTTTAAAAACCATTTAAATTTATCAAAATATTCATTTGAATAAAACCATGTATATCATATAAATAACAAAATAACCCACTATTAATCTGATACCTATACCAAAGTTTTATAAATATAACAGACTTTTTTGCTGATTATAGTAAAACATGTAAATGTAATATTTCCATTGCTTTCTAAAAGCTACTTGTTAGCCATTGCTAGATATCTAAAAAGGCTTGAGTAAGAATTATATAGCATAAATATAATCAGCTGGGTGGGCCTTCTCTGCTAGATTACAGATTGACATACCTACCATATATCGCAACAAAGATGCTTACTTCACTTCAAAGTCAAGAAAAATGAACCCAGCTTGTCCCCTACAGGTCCAACCTGCTCTTCACCCAGTGTTATTCATCAGTATTTATGGATTACATTTTATTTGCCAGGTATTGTTCTAAGCACTTATGAAACATCAGTGAACAAAACAGATAAAAATGCCTGCCTTCATAGAATTTACATTCTAGAGATCTATCCACTTCCCCAAACTTCTAAATATCATGCATTATTCTTCTATTGTCTCACCTTATCACCCAATGAGTAACCAATTTCTTTCTATGCTTCCATTGAAAAAATTCTCTCAATATTCTCCCTTTGATACTATGCAAGTCTATGCTAGAATAATTTCTCTCCTCAGTTATTGACACCTCTCTTAACATTTTTTTTTCAGCCAGTTGCCTTCTTTCTTGCATTTTATACATATCTGGAGATACTTTTTAATCACACTAAACATGCAGCTCACCTGTATACAATTCTTAAGTTTAATGAGAATTCCATTTCTGGATGAAGAAGAAGGTAGTAGATCTTTGTTCTTGTGGAAATAACAAACGGAAAAAAATCAATGGATTAAAAAATCCATACTTTAATATGAATTACTGAAGAGACATTACAAGACATTCTTGAAGAATTGAATGCTGGGAAGAACTAGAAATTCCTCAATGAACAAAGAGGGATGGTGGTTTTCAGGCCATCACTGGGCACCAATGTGAGCTGAAAGAAATCAGATTAATTTTATCAACATTGTTGTTAAATGCAATAGATTTGAAATTGGAACATTCCCCAAATGCAAATGTAATAATTACTAAAGTCAAGTTTCCTTTTTTCACTCACTCTCCCACTTCCAGAAATTTGCTGAGAGAGAAGCATTTGAGAAAGACCTAGAAAGCAGAGAAAATTCTTACAACCCTATATATCATACGGTGCTTGGATTCCAGGATACAGCTTAATTAAATATAGTGGTAAAGCAAAACTGTCTGAAACTCTGGTCCTACTGTACTGTCAGCTCAACTACTGATAACGTCAGAGCAATCAGAACCACAATGGTGGCAATACAAGAGCTTGGTATTGAGTATTGACAAATGAACTCAACCTAATTAAAGGTGTGGCCCAGCCCCAGCTAAAATCAATTTTTGGAACAATCTAAAAAATTAGTCTCTTATCCTAAATGACACATAGAAGTAATAGCTTACACTTTTGGGATTGAAGGTTTTATTGAAATGTTTTGCTTTAGGTGTCACTGCTTTCTATCCCAATGTTCAGAGCACAATAAAAAAAAAAGATAGGAGTTATGCAAAAAAGCAGGACATTGTATTAATAATTTTAAAATTCTAATAGAAGTAGAGATATAAATAAACCATGTATTGGTCATAAAAACTTTAATATAATCCTTACATATATATTTAAGAAAATGCATGAAATATTGGATGAAGATATAGAAAAAGAGAAATGAAACTTCTAAGGAGAATAAAAAATAATCCTAGGTCCCACAAAAAAAATTCTGAAACATTAAATGTATTGGGTTGGCACATCAGAAGGATCACTGAAAATGCAGATTTTTCTCAGAAAAAACAAACAAACATATTTTAGATGATTACTAATTAATATTCAAACTTAGGGAGCTACAGATGTGCAAATCAAAATCAGTGTATATAGAAGTAAATAAAATTATCCTATATAATAAATAAATAATATGCAAATGGACCCTCACTCCCTCACAAGATGGCTGTCTACAACCAGGCCGGAAGGGGGGTTAGTGAGGGACAACCAAACAATTGAACAGCATGCTGCGTGGGGCAAACAAGCCAGCAGGGGGGTTAGTGAGGGATTACCAAATGACTGAACAGCAGGCTGCATGGGGTGACCAGGCCGGTGAGGGGGGAGAGCAGTTGGGGCAACCAGGCTAGCGGGGGGGGCAGTTAGTGGCAACCAGGCTGCTGGGGGGTGCAGTTGGGGGCAACCAGGCCAGCAGGGGGGGCAGTTGGGGGTGACCAGATTGGCAGGGGAGGAACGTTAGGGGCGACCAGGCTGGCAGGGAGGGGGCAGTTGGGGGTGACCAGGCCAGCAGGGGTGGCAGTTGGGGGCAACCAGGCCATCAGGGGGGGCAGTTGGGGGCAACTAGGCTTCAGGGGTCAGTTAATGGCAACCAGGCTGCCGGGGGGTGCAGATGGGGGCAACCAGGCCATCAGGGGGACAGTTGGGGGCAACCAGATTGGCAGGGGAGGGAAGTTAGGGGTGACCAGGCTAGCACACAGAGGCAGTGAGGGGTGATCAGGCCAGCGGGGGGGTGAGGGCAGTTAGGGGCAACCAGGCAGACAGACAGGTGAGTGATTAGGAGCCAGAGGTCCAGGATTGTGAGAAGGATGTCCAATTGCCAGTTTAGGCCCAATCCCCGGGATCGTGCCTAAACCAGCAGTCGAACATTCCCCAAGGGGTCTTGGATTGGAGAGGATGCAGGCTGGGCTGAGGGGACCCTCCTCCCCATGCATGAATTTCATGCACCGGGCCTCTAGTGTAAATAAAAGTAGAAATCAATTAAATAAATAACACTCAAACAATAGAGAAAACCAACAAAAGGGGAAAGTTTGATTTTTTTTTTTAAGGAATTAAGAAAACCAATAAGCTCCTAGGAAAACTGGTAAAGTGAAAAAAGAAAATAGAATCTATCAGTAAAAAATATCAGAAACTATCAATATCATGACAAGTTACTATAGATCTTATAGGTCATAAAAAGATAATGATAGAACATTATGAATATCTTGAAATCAATAGATTTAATAACAAATAAAACGGACAAAATCTTTTAAAAATAAAACTCAGAAAATACTTGACTACCACACCAAGGATCTCTAAGAGAAACAAGGAATCAGAAATGACAGCAGCACTCTGCAGTTCTTTTCCGAGGCAGAAGTGCTCATGCACAGTGAACCTCGCTTGTAATAGGAAAAGGCTCCAGGAATCACATCCCCTTCTCACCACAGTGTTTGCTTATTAAGGTTTTACAAATACAAAGCTTAATAAAAAGAATGACGGTCTTTTGCTAGCATGTTATAATCTGTGCAGAGCACTTGTATTTCTGTGGACACCACAACTGAGAAGCATTCCAACCACAGAAGATGTGCCAGAAGATGTTTTTAATTGTGGAAATTTTATTAAACAAAGCAATCTCAAAAATATCTGAAACAAGATCTTAATAAACCTTTCTCTGTTTTAGAAATCAACTACGTAATTAACAACCCACCCAAAGAAGGTTGCAAACCCAGACTTTATTGCTGAATTTTATCCAACATTTTAGAAACAAATAAACCCTTAATAACCTGTTTTATGAGGACACCATTTCCTTGATATCACACCGTGACAAAGATAATACAGGATAGGATGTCAGCAAGAAGACACAATAGGAGGTCCCCTAATCATATTCCCTTTCAGCATCAATCATTTGGAAGCAATCCACAGACAAAAGTGCTTTTGTGGAGTTTCAGGATTCAGGCAGGTGATTGTGAAATCCAGTGCAGCCGATGACCTAATAGGGTGATTTTGTGAAGGTGACAGACTCAATGAATGTGGTCCTAGCTATAGACCCCGGAACAGCCCCATGCTCCTGTCCGTTGGATGGCTACAGCCCCATTTGACCTCGGTCCTGTCACTAGTACCATTAGCCAAAGGACACACCAGGAGTCTTACCCACGCAGCTCAGGTAATTTCTTACTAGCGAAATGTGGCAAGAAAAATAAATAACAAATACAGATATCAGAAAGGGAGCTTTTAGAGCAAGCATGTCAAGCTCCCGGCCCGTGGGCAGCATGCGGCCCACAACGAATATTTTTGCAGCCCAGCCAATATAACGGTATGTAAGGAACGTTTTAATAAAAATTTTCTAACTTAATTTTTACACTATCCTGTTATACATAATTATTAATAACAAACTACAACGTTTGCTAATGACTGATTATTATAATATGTTGCATTCATTTCCCTTACACGCCTTACGCACAGGCGCACCATTTCTCTCCACTAATACTGGCAGCGAATATTTTAGCAGCCAACTGCCACATCATTAGTCTTGGACTGACCTGTTTGGTGTGCACAACAGGAAAGATTTCACTTTTGGAGAACAAAAAAAATAGGTTTATTTGCGTTAAGCTTATTAATTTGTGCCGTTACTCAGTATCAGGTAAGTTAATGTTCAAGAAAAATATTAATTTTTATTAAAATGTTCTATTATTTTATATTAAGGATTATTCACTTATTTCATCCCTTTGTATTCAGAATATCTCTATCGAAATAAACCTACATTTCTATGAAAACTGAAGCTTTTCTTTTTTTGCGGCCCACATAAACTTAAACCTTGTTTATTTGGCCTGTGTTAGCCTTTGAGTTTGACACGCTTGTTTTAGACATACTGAATATGTTTCATAACAATCTAATTGGTGGGTTTACATATATGTAAAATCTTCAAATATTTTAAGTAGTTTTTATATATAAATCACTCCCTTCAAATATATAAAACTTAAAATATAACAAAAGAAAACAAATAAATAAAAAAAATAAACTCCTCTTCAGGGTGTCCCCATTCTTCATTCTAAAATGTTTAACAAGTTTGAAGGCCTATTATAATCTAGCCTTTGACTACTGATATGATAATTTAGATACTCAATTTGTTTCATATCCAGCCACTCTCTACCTCATATTATCATATTATAAGCAAAATGAAGAATTTTAAATTCCCAGCATTATATTTTCCATTACTTCTAAGTCCTCATTTATGCCATCTTTCACTTTGAGCTTTCTTATACCCTAACCTTGGTCTCTATCCCCTTACCCTTTGCCTAACTAACTTCTACATATATTTGTATCTCAGCATAAAAAAAAAAAAAGATAATTAACTGACAGATTATTTATATTCAAAATGACTAAAAACAGATATAATTTATAAAATATCACTGTCTACTCTGTCAGCCACTATCTAAAACATATTTCATAGCCCTTGATGTTCACAAAAACATAGAATAAACATTTATTTTTATATTTTTAAATTATAATGATAGGTGCAATAATAACCTTATATATTATCTTTTTAGATTTGGGGTATTAGTAAACACTGGACACCTATGTATGTAAGTTGTGCATTGTACAAACCTAGAAGTATTATTTATGCAAATTAGCTTGCAGTCTTCATAAACCTAAGTAGCATTTTTTAGTATACTATAGAACTGTCAAAACTAAAGAAGATAGAAAAACAATGGGATCTTTCTCTTAGTGCAACAAATAGCTAACAAGTTTGCATAACATAAAAAATAGTCAATCTAATTTGCTATATTATCCTATCTAATAAAGAAGGAATATGCAAAATTGACCATCACATCATCACAAAGATGGCAGTGCCCACAGCCACAAGATGGCGGCACCCAGTCCTCTCAGCCCCGCCAGAGTTCCACAGTCCTTTCAGCCCCACCAAGGGGGTGGCAGGTGAGTGGTACGGCTGGACCCACCCTCACTCCCTCAGCCACCCAGGACCGGCCCGAGGTGCAGGCAAGCCTCAGATGTCAGCTTCCCAGCTGATGCCTGAGGTGCAGGCAAGTGTTGGATGGCAGATGCCCAGCCACCCAGGGCTGCCCAAGGCTCAGGTAACCAGGGCCAGCTGTGCTGCCAGTAGTGGCAGCAACAGAGGTATGATGGGGGTGTTCCTTCCCCTGATCACCAGGTCGCCTCCCACCCTTGAGGGTTCCCAGACTGTGACAGGGGGCAGGCCAGGCTGAAGGACCCCCATCCAGTGCATGAATTTTCATGCACTGGGCTTCTAGTACTTAGATAAACAACAATTCCATGTGATCAATTTATTATTTCCCTCAATTAAAGGTAAATTCTTTCTTTGAAAAATGGTAGATCTATGATCATATGGCTTCTCTTCTCAAAAAAAAAGATAATATTATTTGATTTTTAAGAGTACAAAGATGATGAATTTGATAGTTCTAATAGAAAATCCAAAGTATGTAATGCGAATAGAGGATCTAGAGTAATTCTTATAAAAGGAAACATCAAAAACCTAAAGTAAAAGCATAATGAAAAATAACAATTCATTATTTGTTCTGTGTACATCCTACACAATATATCATCTTCCTTTCTGTATAGATCTCAAGCAATCACAATAAATTCATTGTTAAATTCTGTACAGGTTCTGTGTTCTACGACTATGTAATTTGTGGAAGGTAGGTGAAAAATACCATCTGTATATTTGAACATATTGACATATGAGGAACAGTCATTATTTGGTAGCAATGAGAAAATTTACATTTTGGATATTTGTCAATGTTATCACTCATTCATTGGGTGTTTCAGTGAGAGATTCTTCCCATTCTATTGCTCCTTCAATGACAAACTAGGAGAAAGCACTATCTGCTTTTGGACAAGGGTCCTCCACACACACTTGATGAGAACTTTTAGGAACCCTATTGCCTCTCCATCCTCATCCATATGAAAGTGTCCCACTTGAGACAGGACTTATTGAATAAATGGGGTACAAAAAAGTGAAAAGCATCCCCTGTCTTTGCTGGGTTGACCTGATCTATTAGCTAGGCCTTAGTGTTGCTAGGAGTTGGTCTGGCACAAAAGTAACCAGCTGCCTGCCTGTCCTAGATAATAAGAATGATTTTTGCTTCTTTACCAATTATGTCATTAGCCTCATTCTAATCCTGCCTTCTTCTAGATAAGATTTATTAACATAGTCAATCCAGAGCAAACTCTTGTTTTCTTAACCTCTCTTACGCCTAAATCCTGTAAGTACTTTCTGACCACCTCTTACTGAAATGCTCCCATGATTCTCCCTGGGATGTGTTGTCTCTCACTGCCAGAAGAAATAAACTAAATTTGTTCAACTACTGGGCTATACATGGTTGTCTTTGACTGAAAGATGTTGAAAGGTCAAAGATAAGTCCTACTGGGTTTAAAATAGCTAGGTTCTAAAATTTTGCTCATTGTTCTTAAAGGAGTTTCACTTCTTTTTTTCTTTCTTTTTCCTTCTTTCTTTCTTTTTTTTTTTTTTACAATATACATCTTTAACTTTTATAATTTTACTGCATCTTATATAGACTATAATATTGTTGTAACATGTTTTTTACACCTTCGTTCCAAAAAGTGTTATCATTTAATGCCTTAATATTGAACAGACATATATGTGAGAAATATCCATGCAAATAAATGTCCATATAACAAACCCTTTTATTGAATGAAGTTACAATTTGTATCCAATGGGATACAAAGAAAGCAATATACAGATTCCTTCTTTGTTCTTCTCTGCTTACATCTGAAATTTTAGACAAGCCCAGCTTTTCCTGGATACATTTAGATAATTTTAAAAATCCTAATGAAGTAGGAGGGATTATAATACTGTATATCAAACTATACTGGTAAATATTATGCTAAGTGACATAAACCAAACTGAGAAAGAGAAACATCACATGATCTCACTTATTTGTGGAATCTAATGAACAAAATGAATTGACCAACAAAATAAGACCTGAATCATGGAGGCATGGAACAGACTGACATACCTTGATGTGGTATGAGAAGAGACAAACCAAAGAACTTATATACTTACTAGAGGCCCAGAGCACGAATTTGTGCATGGGTGGGGTCCCTAGGCCTGGCCAGCAATCAAGGCCTATTTGGGGACTGGCCAGCCTGGGAGAGGGACCCTGGGAGGTTGGCCAGCTAGCCCCCCAATCAAGGACTGGGGGAAGGGGCTATGGGAGGTTGGCTGGCCAGCCCCCCCATCAGGGCCGGTCAGGGGGCTGGCTGGGAGGAGGAGCTGTAGGAGATTGGCTGTGGGAGTGCACTGACCACCAGGGGGCAGCTCCTGCATTGAGCATCTGCCCTCTGGTGGTCAGTGAACATCATAGTGATTGGTCGACCGGTTGTTCTGTTGTAACAATAGCTTAGGCTTTTATATATATAGACTAGAGGCCCAGTGCACGAATATCATGCACTGGAGGGGGGGTTCCCTCAGCCAGCCTGCACCCTCTCACAGTCTGGAAGCCCTTGAGGGACGTCTGACTGACAGCCTAAGCTGGACATCCTTAGCGCTGCTGCGGTGGTGAGAGAGGCTCCCGCCACCACCACTGCACTCGCCAGCCACGAGCCCGGCTTCTAGCTGAGCGGCACTCCCCCTGTGGGAGTACACTGACCACCAGGGAACAGCTCCTGCATTGACTGTCTGCCCCCTGGTGGTCAGTGCACTTAATAGTTACTAGTCATTCTGCCGTGGGGCCGAAACTGGCTCTCTGACATCCCCCAAGGGGTCCCAGATTGCGAGAGGGCACAGGCCAGGCCAAGGGACCCCATTGGTGCATGATTGGGGCCGGGGAGGGATGTGGGAGGTTGGCCAGCCAGGGAGGGGCTGCGGGAGGGCTCCAGGGTGTGTCTAGCCCATTTTGCTCAGTCCCGATCAGCTGGACCCCAGCAGCAAGCTAACCTACTGGTCGGCGTGTCTGCCCCCTGCTGGTCAGTGCACCTCATAGTGACTGGTCAACCAGTCGACGCTCTGCCCCCTGGTGGTCAGTGCATGTCATAGCAAGCAGTTGAGCAGCCTTAACATATCATTAGCATATTATGTTTTGATTGGTTGAACGTTCAACTGGACAACCGGACACTTAGCATATTAGGCTTTTATTATATAGAATATGCATAGCCCATGTACACAGGCAATAGGGTAGTGGAGACCTGGATTGGTGGGTAGAAGCTGGGAGGAGGGGCGAGGGGGGAAAATGAGAGATATCTGTAATACTATCAACAATAAAAAATATATTTAAAAAACTTCTAGTCACTCCCATTCATAACAGTCCCAATTAAGTGATAAAACAACCAACTAATTTAAAGCTTCTCTCCCACCCAGACCTTTACTGCTTTCAACATCAAAGTCAGGACTGAGTAGAATGGTAAGCCTGCACCTTCCTTTCTCCCAAACCTTGTTCTTTAACTTCTCATCCTTTTTATAATAGGATGCCTGGAGATCCTCTGGCATTGGAGGGCAAGAAGAGGTGAGAGTTTTTTGACCTGGTGGAATTGGCACAGTTCTCTCTGAATGTGGCACATTTCCCAATGCTGATTCTTTCCCTTCTATATTGTAAACTGGGTTAGTAGAAACTGACAAATGATGGGATGGTATCTCAGGGCTAGCAATAATGGAAGCTGTTAATACCCTGAAGCCTCAACAGGAAAATAAATGTTTATAAGAGCCAGAGAAAGAATGATAGCTATAGGAGAGAGAGGTATCAACAGGAGCTGTGATCATCAGTGGAGGAATTCAACCACCACTAGAATAATAGCAAGGCTGAGAGGGGGCCAGGAGAAAATATACCCTAAACTCACTTGACTGCTAGCCTCTAATCTCCTGCCAACGATTCTAATTAACTGAACACAATAAGAAGCCAGAAGACAAAGAAGCCAGCTAGTGGATTCTGTGATAACAGCCTGTCAGAGAACATAAGAAGGTAAAGAATAAGTTGATCTGGCCTTTGCCTGTGTTGCTCAGTAGTTAGTGTCAGCCAGCTCATCAAAGGGTCACAAGTTCCATTCCTGGTCAAGGGCTTGTACTTTGGTTGCAGGTTTGGTCCCTGGTCCCAGTCGGGGCCTGTGCAGGAGGCAACCAATTGATATGTCTCTCTCACATCAACGTCTCTCTCTCTGGAGGCATTCCCTATCTTTCCTGAGTTGGCCTGGTATAAAAACAGACACATAGACCAATGGAATAGAACAAAGAGAAAGAGAGAGAGAGAAACATCAATGTAAGAGAGAAACATTGATCAGTAGCTCCCTGTAAACTACTGTCTGAGGATCAAATCCAAAACATAGGTATGTGCCCTGACCAGGAATAGAACCCGCAACCTTTTTGGTGTACAGGACAATGCTCCAATCAACTAAGCCACTGAGTCAGGGCACACTTAACTAATATTTGATAAGGGAACCAAGAATACTCAATGAGGAAAAGAGAGTCTTTTCAATAAACGATTTTGAGAAAATTGATATCCACATGAAAAAGAAAGAAATTGGACCTTTATATTACATCACTTCCCAAAATTATCTTGAAATGGATTTAAAACTTGAATGTAAGACCTGAAACCATAAAATTCCTTGAGGAAAATGGGGAAATGTTACTTGACTTTGATCTTGGCAATGATTATTTGTATTTGACTGCAAAAGCCAAGCAACAAAACCAAAAATCAATAAGGGGATTATATCAACCCAGAAAGCTTCCTCACAGCAAAAGAAACAATGAACAGAATAAAGAGGCAACCTACAAAATAGAGGGAGGTATTTTCAAACCATATATCATATAAGGTGTTAATATTCAAAATATATCAGGAACACATGTAACTTAATAGCAAAAAAAACAACAACAATTAAACTAAAAAATGGACACAGGACCTGAACAGACATTTCCCAAAGAAGATATGCAAATGGCCAGCAAATACACAAATAGGTGCTAAGCATCATTAATCATCAGGAAAATGCAAGTGAAACTCACAATGAAATACTACCTCAAACCTGTTAGAATGGCTATTATCAAAAGACAAGGAAAAAAAGACAAGAAATCACAAATCTTAGAGAGGATTTGGAGAAAAGAAAACCCCTGTGCATTGTTGGTGGGAATACAAATTGGTACAGCCACAGCCACTATGGAAAACAGTATGGAATTTCTTAAATAAATTAAAAATATAACTACTGTATGATCTTGCAATCCAACTTCTGGGCATATATCTGAAGGAAAAGAAATTACTATCTCAAAGAGATATCTGCATCTCCATATTCATTGCAGCATTATACACAACAGCCAAGATATGGAAACAAGCTAAGTCTCTATGAACAGATGAATGGATAAAAAAAGTGTGGCACATATATACAATGGAATATTACTTGGCCATAAAAAGAAGGAAATCCTGCCAAACAACATGGCTGGAATTTGAGTGCATTATGCTAAGTGAAATAAGTCAAACAAAGGAAGACAATACTGTATGATAGCACTTATCATCGGAATCTTAAGGGGGGAAAAAGCCAAACTCATGCAAACAACATAGAATGGTGAATGGTGGTTGTCAAGCCTGGGGCTTGGTCAGAGGGTGCAAATTTCCAATTATAAGATGAACAACTTCTGGGAAATTAATACACCACATGGTGACTACAGTTAAAACAATACTGTATTAAATACTTATAAGTGGAGAAAATTAAATCTGGGTCCCTACTTTACATAATAGATAAGTGTGTCTTTCAGACTAAAGACCCAATTCTAGAAAGGTAAATATACAGCTAATTTATGATATAAGTGTATGGACAAAATACTTCAAATATCTAAAAAGCAAAAATCATAAACCAAAATAAATGATTTAACAGCAAATTAAGGAGAGAAGTTTGGAAGAATATGTTTGCAACATTTAATACAAATAAATAAATGTAAAAGAGTATACAAGTAATTGCAAATTTTCAAAAAACAGACACAAAATTTGATAGAAAAGTAAACAAAGGTTTGAAAGGCAACTCACAGAACAAAAATCCAAATATTTGATAAACATATGAAAGTTGTTCAAACTTACTATTAATCAAATAATTTCAAATTATAACAATGAGATGATATAGTTTTATAATAATCAGAATGCTGAAAATCAAAACATGGGATCGCTCCAATTATTGGCAAGGATGTGGATAGACAGGAACTCTCATGTCCTGCTAGCAGTGCATATGGCAACAGCGATTCTGAAAAGGCACCTGGCAATATTTAGCAAAATTACATATAGATGTTTCTATGACACAGAAATCTGTCTGTGCATGTATTCCAGAAAATACTTGAACAAATCAGTGTGGCGATATTTACAGAGAGACTCATCTTAGTACTTTTTATGGTGATAGAAAACATGGGCATCCTAGGTGTTCATCACCAGGAAATCGGCCAGTAAAGTGTGGTGAACAGGGACCATCAGGCAGCAGTAGGATGCAGTGAGCCACGTGTGCACCTAACAACACAGATGGCTGAAAAACAAAGCATTGCACAAAGCAGAAAATTGATCAGGGTAACCACACACATACACACATTTGTACACACCAATAGATGTGCAAAAATCATTTTTTTACTCCATCATTTGAATGAGTTGGAATTATATACTTTTAAACCAGATATTTATGTTTAACAGTGACTACCAGTATATCTATCTATCTATCTATGGAAAGGACTGTGTATGTGTGTCTGTGTGTGTGTGTGTGTGTGACACCTATTTTTAGGCTGCTCTAACCAAGTACTATAGGGAAGGTTTATAAACAACAGGTATTTATTTCTCACAGTTGTGGAGGCTGGAAGTCCAAGATCAGGGTGCTGGCATGCTCAAGTTGGGGTGAGAGCCCTCTTGCTGATTACACACTGCCCGCTTTTCTTTGTATTCTCATGTGCTGGAAAGAGAGTGAGCTGTCTGAGGTCCTTTTGTAAGGTCAATGATCTCACTTATGAGGGTTCCAGCCTCATGACCTAATTACATCCCAAAGGCCCCACCTCCTAACACCATCATACTGGGATTAGAATTTCAGCATATGAATGGGCAGGGGAGGCAAAAACATTTGTTTCATTGCATTATCAGAGTATATAAATATTTTAATGTTTTTATCTATCCCATGATTCCATTTTAAAATGGTAACATTTACATTTTCCAGTACTCAAAATATTTACAAAAGGATGTTTGAACTATTTCCTTAATTACAACTATAATGACTCTCTGGTTCTAATATTTATTTTGTGAAGACTATAGAAAAAAATGCAGAGAACTGCTTCATAGCCAAGTGGTGACAGTATCAATTATTCTTCACATGAGTTAAATTCTTGTCTGTGCCTTCTGCGAATTTGCAGATTAAAGCTGGAGTCAGAAGAGTGTTCTGAGAAAACATAAGGGACAGTAAAATGAATTTTTGCCCTTAAAATTTTTGATGGAAAAGAAAAGGAAATTTAATCAGCCACTTTACATTTACATTACGGATTATCAGCAGCATTTTGACTGTCATGGGTAAATGTCAGGAACACTAATTAGATTACTTCACAGTCTGTGTGAAAATTAACAGCAGACATTATTGCATTTTAAAATGCATACTTGAAGAAAGGAGTTTTGTTATTTTAGGTCTGCTTTTTTTTCCCTATATCTTTTATATCCATAGGAAGATGGGATCAAACTGGGCATCACTCAGAATATAGATTGGTGCTGGGATGATCTGTAAATTTAAGTATGCAGACAGTGTGCATTTTCCTCAATATATCAAGGGTCTGCATAGCCACGTGGAAAGATTAATTACAGCTCACATCAATTTTGGCCTCTAGATGTCATGTAAAGAACATAACATCAGAGAGAAAGCGGTAGCGTTTTGATTATAGCCTTCTGAAAAACCGTATGAGTGGGAGGCAGAGAAGAAAAGGGATTCTTGCATTCTTTTACAGGGTGTGCATTCTTTTATTCGGCAGGCAAAGGCACCTGGGCTGAAAAGCACATCCTGGAAGTGCTATTAGGCAATGCTCACTCACTTCAGTGAATGTACTCCAGGATTAAAAGAAGAGAAGTAATTGTAAGAGGTACACTCCCTGTGCCCACTCTCTGAAGTGTTACTGTTGATAGCATTCAGAGTATTCAAAAAATTGCACCGATTAATACTCTATTGCATGTTTAAGAGAAAAACCAGAAAGAAACAAAAACTGAGATGTCTTGGCATGTTTATGATCCTCCCTTGGAAAGAGAATAAATAAAATAGGAGCAGATTTTATGAATCTTAATTAAATTATTATAAATGTTTCATGACAGTATTTTAGTGAGAGACCAGAAAAGTGGCATGGCATTACATTTTTGTGCAGCCTGCTTCACAGCTGGAAAATAAAATGTGTTTCAGCCTGTTTTGCAAAACTGAGCAAAAAGGAAACTAGATGAATCACAGGAAAAAAATCCATCACCAAAAATCATATAACACGGATTAAAAAAGGAGACAGTAGCTGTACATTCCTATGTTTCTTACAATCTTCAGTTAATTCATCACAGTGCAGAGCCCTGGGTATCTAAGGACAATGGGAAATGTCCACAAGCCCTTCTGCATTTCCATCCACAGCCCTCGAGCACAGTGGGCTGCAGACAGGAAGACATACTAGCATAAATGCCTTCCTGGGAGAATAGATACGCTTCGAGCAGACAAGCTGCCTGTAAAATGAGCAAGGAAACACAAAGCAGACAGTGAGGACAGGGAAATCATGCAGAAGGACCTAAAGGAAGGAAGAGGAGAATATGAGGAAATGAGAGTCCGCTTAAACCTGTGTATGGTAATCAGCTCAGACACCGGAAAAACTTCACAGTTGAAACTGAAACAGCACATCTGATTTCAGAAGCAGAACAGTGGAATAATGGATAGTGTGGAATCTTTTGGTCCTTAAAACCAGGTTCAGATTCATCCCCAGGAAAACTCAAGTGATTTAAAAAGCACAGAATCCCCCTTGAGTTGCTGCAGTTGAATTTCTTCTTTTTCTCTGGAACTGCCAAAAAGTGAAAGAGGCTCAGAGTGATGGTTGAACTTGGTCTCCTAGTTTTAGGTCTTACTTGTGCATCTGAATTAAGCAATTTTTTTTTAACCAAAGAGTTTCACTGTGTGCACACCCAGCAACAAGATTAGTCTTTATAAAATTAAATTATATTTTACTCTAAGAGGAAAACCAGAGTATTTTCAAATCATCATAATATTAATCCCAAGCATTCCTTAAGCCATAGACCAATCATTATTGAGTATCTCTTTCACTGCTGATTACTTTGAACATTTTCTACAGTAGAAACAATTTTAAAAGAGATCACTAGGCCCAGATCCAAGAATTATTAGAAGCTGAAACCTCTGTGCCTGCAGCTCAAAAGCAAATGTGGAGAAGTTTCTTTGTGAAAATGACATCTGTCACCCAGTTCATGACCAAAATTTCCCCCAACATATGACTAAATTATGTATGAAATTATAGACACAACCCCACAAACTTCCTCCCCACTGATAGCTGTCAGTTTGTTCTCTGTGTGTATGTATCTATTTTTACTTTTAGTTTATTTTGTTCATTAGATTCCACATATGAATGAAATCATATGGTATAGGCTGGGTGTAAAAGGTGAAAGAGCTAAGCAAAAATATATCTCATAGACACAGACAACATTATGGTGATTACTAAAAGGAAAGCGAGGTGGGGATGGCAGAAGAGGGTATAGGAGCGATAAATGGTGATGGAAGGAGACTTAACTTGGAGTGGTGAACACACAATATACAGATGATGTATTATAGAATTGTACATGTGAATCTTATATAATTTTATTAATCAATGATATACCAATAAATTCAATAAAAAAGAGAAATAAAGTTTTTTAAAATAGAAAATATGAACACAAAAGATAAAACTCATAATAGCATACACCATTATTCTTGGTGAATCCATTATTAGAATCTGTAGGAATGTGCACTGACTAAGAGTTTATAGACCTCATTAGTATGTACTAGTATCTTTAGTATGTCTGTGAGCTGCCCAGGCTAAGCCAACTAGAGTCTTGCCTAACTGAGAGAAGCAGGACCCTTTGTCTACCTTCTTCACTGCCAATGGATCAGTAACTCAATAAATCATGGAATTGAAAACATGACCACCATCTCCTTCTATTAAGACTCCTCCACTTTTATACCTTTCAACTGTCTTTATCTCACCACCAATATTTACATTAAACCATTTGGTTCATTTTCATTCTGTCCTTTGTTTTTGCTTTTGCCATTCTCCACGAGAAGCACAGAATTCCCTTGTAAAACATCACACCAAGTATCATTGTCTAAGCAGTGAGAACCACTGAGAAAAGAAAAATACTAAATAGCAGGGAGAAGCAGAAAGGGAAAGAGGAAGAGAAGGAGAGAGGGAGAGAGGGAGAAGGGGATGCGGGAAGCCACCCACTGCTGATACTATCATGAGAGTGCACCAAGGAACAAAAAGGTCAATGGACCTTGGGCATTAGCCGAGCTGGCGCTAAGCACCGATTGTTGAGATAGTGGTGGCTCAAGGTAAATCCCTAATCTGATAATCCTTTTGTTTACCAAACTTTACCTTTGATATGCCTGTATGCATTGCTAAAGGGAAAATGTGCATTCAAGTAAATAAAAAGCAGACCAGCCAGAGGTCAGTGTGCTCTTCATGAAAGAGAAACCCTTGGCCCCCAATGGCTTCTAAATTCATATTTCTTGCATAGCACTTTCATTTGTACGTCAGCACCTCCTTCAGATCCTGAACCCCACCTTGCAGGTCGAGGCAAGGGGAGAGGGGCAGAGTGAAAGAGAACATAGAAAATTAACAGATCCATCCAAAGTCTTTGATGCTAAAAGGACAGAGTCAGAGGAAGTGTCTGAGGAACAGAATAACAAGGAAGTCCAAGGATCAATAAATCAAAATAGACTCTCTTTTCCCATCTTCATGTTCTATTTCAATCTGTACTTGCTTGGGGGGAAATAAGCCATTTTCTATGTTTTATAGTTAGTTTTGTGTTCAGTGGAGTGTGTAAATATGCTTCTTAACTCATAAATTATAGTGTATGTGCTGCATACAGGGGAAGAAGTAGCTTAAAGGAAAAAAACTAAAATTATACCCTTTATCAGCAATTATTCTGTTTTTCAAGTTTTTTTTAACCATAAGCCAAAATCTGGATAGTGTCTAATATCTAATAAATTAGTACTTGCTCATTACTTTTCCCATATCACATGATGTATAACCAAATAAATTGCATATCACTCTTATTTTTAATTTCTTAAACCCAAGAATTATAGTCTCTAACAGTATATATATATATATATATATATATATATATATATATATATATATATATATATATTTTGCCATAGCATTGTAAGGAATTTCTCAATAAATAACATTCTTAATTTTAACTGAAAAATTGAGAGGAAAATAATATTTTCATAGTATTAAGACCAGCTATTAGAAACAAAATGTTTTCCCTTAACAAATAGATGCCAGACAAACTTACATAATGCTTTACAGGTATTTATACCAAATGAGTTAAAGAAATCATTTGGAACACAGGTCTAGAAAAGACACCAAATAAATTCACCCCCTTCACGGATGATAAATTTCATAGATTAATAAATTAAGATTCTATTTTCTTCCTCATACCCTCCCTGGAAAGGGTCATAACAATAATTCCCAACTAATAAGCATTGTTATTTTGAGTTTATTACCACTACAATATGATGATATACTCACATACTTGATGTTCTTTCTATAATCATTGGCACATCTTTACTCATCTCTCTAAAGATTAACATTTTCTAGAGCTCTAAGTAGCTCAATTTCTTGTCTCAAAACAATAGTGTTCATGTCATCATTTCTATTGTTTAATCCAAAGTCAAGATACTGCAATTCCAACCTCTTCTCTGTCATTCTACCATCACCACACATACACACAGTATTATTAGTTTCCAACTAAATAAAGTTTTATACTTAGAAAGTAGTAATAAGTTCCCATGGACATCTCATAATAGATTCAATGTCTTCAGTTTTCCTGTTAAAATTTGTTCCCCAATTAAATAAATCCTGTTAAATCCAAAATATCTACTATGTGCATTGTATGTTAGTTTTCATTTGCTGGATTTTAATGAGTATGTTTTGTAGAAATAAAAATGGCTGATTTCTAGAAAAGTATCATTAAAGAGTAAATTTTTCTATATCAAAATTAGTATTCTATGTAGATTTCTGTTCTAGACAGGGCAATTCTAGCAACTCTAATATATAAAATTCCCAACCTTAGTGCCTTAATATAAGAGCAGTGTCTTTCTCTCTCATGTCACAGTCCAATACTGGTAGTCTTTGTAGAACATGGATTTCCATACGGTGATTCAGGTACACAACTCCTTCTATGGTTTCATCTTCCCATAGAACAGCAGTGATCTAGGACTCCTGAAAATCCCCAAGATGCTTTCAGTGGATCCATGAGGTACAGCTAGTTTTAAAATGATATTAACATGTTATTTGTCTTTTCTATTCTTATCCCACAAGTAAACATTTGCATTTTCCAAAACTATATGATGGGTGATATCACAGCTACTTGGATAAAAAATTAAAGAGACTTTCAAAATGTAAATCAATGCTACTCTTGTCACATTGTTTTGTTTTAAAAATATAGTTGTTTCTCATTAAAAAATGATTGTTTTTATGAGGTTTTATTTTATGGTAAATGAATTAAAATAAATACTTTTTAAATTTTTCTTAATTCTCAATTTTATGATAAAAATGCAGAGTAGGTAAAATGTGGAAAATGCATCTTATCATAATCACATCAAAATTACAATTAAACTACAGAACAACCATCACAGAGAACCACCTGGAGTCTAACTGAGCAGAAATCCTATAACTAAGAATGTAAAGAAGAAGCCACATTGAGACTGATAGGATCTGTGGAGATAAGAGTGTGCTGTTCCAGCACACATGTGGAGGATAAAAATTGGGAGGTATATCTTGGATGCAGAGGAGTCCCCTGAGGAGTGAGAAGACCCAGCCCAACACCATGTTCCCCAGCCCAGGATTCCAGCATCAGGAAGAGAAGTACCAATAACTTCTGGCTATAAATACCAACAGGTATTGAGTCTGAGTGGAATAGAGTTCTCTTGGAATCCCAGGCATTACTCTTAAAAGGCCTGCTCACAGACTTATTCAAACTCAAATTTTTTGAGCTCCAGCACTGGGACAGCAGCTGATAAGTCACCAGGGACATACCAAAAGGAACAGTAGAATAGATTACTCAAAGGATCAAATCAGCAATTAGAAAGTTAAGGAAAGAGAAGCCACACAACAGCAAAATAAAATAAAATACATAAAATAAAATAATAAAAAAAATTAGGGTAGTTTAAGGAGCCTCTGGGACAACTTCAAGTGTACAAAAATTTATATCATGATATCATGAGTGTACCAGAAGGAAAAGAGAGAAAGCAAGGAATTTAAAACCTGTCTGAGAAAACAATCTTGGAAAACTTCCCTAACCTAGTGAAAGAAATAAGCATACGAGTTCCAGAAGTGCAGAGTCCCAAACAAGATGACCCAAAGAGACCCAAACCAAGATACATAATAATTAAAATGCCGAGGGTTAAAGACCAAGAGAGAATCTTAAATTACCTGCCAGGGAATTCCCATAAGATCATTAGCTGGTTTCTACACAGAAACTTTGTAGGACAGAATTAACATGAAAACTTTAAAATGATAAAAAGCAAGTACCTACAACCAAGTTCACTCTCCCCAACAAGGCTATCATTTAGAATGTAAGGACAGATAAAGATCTTCTCAGAGTCCTAGCCAGTTTGTCTCAGTGATTAGAGCATAAATACACGAACTGAAGAGTCTCAGATTTTATTCTGGTCAAGGGCAGGTACCTCAGTTGCAGGCTCAATCCCCAGCCTCAGTCAGGGCACATGCAGGAGGCAAGCAATCAATGTATCTCTTTCACATTGATGTTTCTCTCTTTTTCTGTCTCTCCCCTTTCCTTCCACTCTGTCTAAAAATCAATGGAAAAAATACATCCTCTGGCGAGGATTAACAAAAAAGAAAAAAAGATCTTCTCAGATAAGAAAAAGCTAAAGAAGTTCATCACCACCAAACCAGTATTACAAAAACAACATGTATGCATATATGCATAGCCCATGGACACAGAAAACAATGTGGTGAAGGGGGTGGGGGGGTTGCCAGCTGGAGGAGGGCAAAGTGTGTGAGGGATGGAGGGAGAAATGGGTGACATCTGTAATAGTATCAACAATAAAAAAGAAGGAAGAACTATGAAAATATGAATAAAAATTGCAATAAATACATATGTATCCACAACTACTTTAAATGCAAATGGATTAAATGCCCCAATTAAAAGACATATGGTGGCTGAAGAAATAAAAAAATAAGACCCTCATATATGTTATGTACAAGAGACTCACTTTTGATCTAAAGACACACACAGATTGAAACAAAAGGGATGAAAGGTATTTCATAAGAATGAAAAAAAAAAAAAAAGCTGGGGTAGCAATACTTATACCAAACAAAATAGACTTTAAAAACAAAGGTTAGCCTGGCCAGCATGGCTCATATCTGGAATCTAAAAAACAAAATAAATGAATAAACATACCAGAAACAGACAATGTTTTGAAGGTTGCCAGATGAGAGGGGGGTTAGGTGGAATAGGTAAAGGGATTAAAAAGAAAAAATTGGTAGTTACAGAATAGTTATAGGGATGTAAAGTACAGCATAGGGAATATAGTTAATAATCCTATATAATAAAGAGCTGATATGCTAATTAGACCAGACAGCAGAATGACCTTCCAGAACGACCAGTGGGCAGGGGGCAGGGCCATGGGGCCACGAGGCAACCGGGGCCACGAAGAGGTGGGGCTGCGAGGGCTGAGGCAGCCAGGGCTGTGAGGGCTGAGGCAGCCAGGGCTGCGAGGGCCAAGGCCCTTGCATGAATTTCGTGCACTGGGCCTCTAGTATTGGAATAAGTATATGTGGTGTCAGATGGGTACTAGATTTATCAAGGTGGTCACTTTGTAAGTTATATAAATGCCTAATCACTAGGTTGTACATCTGAAACTAATATAATTTTGTACATTGGAACTAAAAATATTTTATAAAATATATAAGGAAAAGCATTTTCTTGTATACATAAAGTTAATATCCTATATAATAAAGAGGTACTATGCAAATTGACCATCACTCCAACACACAAGATGGCCACCACAAAATGGCCAGCAGGGGAGGGCAGTTGTGGGCAATCAGGCCAGCAGGAGAGGGTAGTTGGGAGGGACTAGGTCTGCAAGGGAGAGCAGGTGGGGGTGGTCAGGCCCACAGGAGAGGGCAGTTAGGGGTGACTGGGCTGACAGAGAAGGGCAGTTGGGGGAGACCAGACCAGCAGGGGAAGGCAGTTGGGGGGGACCAGGCCTGCAGGGGAGGGCAGTTGGCTAGGACCAGGCCTGCAGGGGAGGACAGTTGGGGGTGACCAGGCCTGCAGAAGAGGGCAGTTAGGGGTGACCAGGCCAGCAGGGGAGGGCAGTTAGGGGCAATCGGGTGGGCAGGGGAGCAGTTAGGTGTTGATCAGGCTGGCAGGGGAGTGGTTAGGGGGCAATCAGGCAGGCAGGCAGGTGAGCAGTTGGGAGCCAGCAGTCCTGTATTGTGAGAGGGATGTCCCAGATTGGAGAGGGTGCAGGCTGGGCTGAGGGACACACACACACCCCCGTACAAGAATTTCATGCACTGGGCCTCTAGTAAGTTAATATAATGTTACTAGAGGCCCAGTGCACATATCCGTGCATGGGTGGGATCCAGCTGGCCTGCCCTGATGGGGGCCCATTGGACCAGGCTGGCAGGGGTGAGGGGCTGTGAGTGGTTGGCTGGCCAACCCCATCCCCAGTCGAGGTGGCGGGGGGGGGGGCTGGCTGAGGGGAAGGACCAAGGGTGGTTGGTGGCCGGCCACTCCCATGTTTGGGGTGTTTGGGGCCAATCAGGCGCCAGGCCAGCCGGAAGTGGGGACTGATTGGAGCCTGGATCAGGCTGGTTGGCTGCCACAGTGAGCATCATAGTCACTGGTTGTTCAGGTCGTTCTGGTCATTCTGCCATTTAGGTCACTGGGCTTTTATATCCTTACTGGAGGCCCAGTGCACGAAATTTGTGTACAGGGGGGGGGTGTCCCTTAGTCCAGCCTGCATCCTCTCTAATCTGGGACCCCTCGAAGGATGTCCTACTGCCTGTTTACGGGGATCGGGCCTAAACCAGCAGTCGGACATCCCTCTTGCAATCTGGGACTGCTGGCTCCTAACTGCTCACCTGCCTGCCTGCCTGCCTGATTGCCCCCAATGGCCCCCCGCCGCCATCCTGCTCACCCCCAAATGCCCTCCCTGCTGGCCTGCTTGCCCCCAAATGCCCCCCTGCTGGCCTGCTCACTCCAAACTGGCCCCCTGCTGTCCTGATCACCTCCCAACGGCCCTGCCCCCCACCAGCCTGATCATCCACAACTGCCCTCCCCTCATGGCCTCTAATCACCTCTACCTCAGCCCACCACCATGGCTTTGTACAGAAAAATGGAAGAACGTCCGGAAGGTCTCCTGGAAGGTCTCCCAGTCTAATTAGCATATTACCCTTTTATTAGTATAGATAGAGGCCTGGTGCACGGGTGAGGGCCTGCTGGTTTGCCCTGAAGGGTGTCCCAGATCAGGGTGGGGGTTTCCTTGGGGTGTGCGGTGGCCTGGGCGAGGGGCCTGTGGTGGTTTTCAGGCTGGCAAAGCCCTCCATTGGGGACCCTCACCCCATGGGAGTGTGGCCAGCCTGGGTGAGGAGCTGAGTGCTGTTTTCAGGCTGGCCACTCCCTCAGGTGATCCAGGCTCCCAGCCCCTCCTTTTTTCCTTTTTTTTTTTTCAGTGCCTCCTTGAGCAGAGGCCAGGGCTGGCTGGAAGCAGGTATCTGGGATTTATTTATCTTCTATAATTGAAACTTTGTAGCCTTGATCGGAGGCCAGGGCCAGCCAGGGCATGTGGGAAGCTTGGCTTCCTCCATCGCCGGGGGCAACCCAAGCATCCTCCTCACTCCAGCTCCATGGGCACCACCATCTTTGTTGGGTTAATTTGCATACTTGCTCCTGATTGGCTGTTGGGTGTAGCAGAGTGATGGTCAATTTTCATGTTTCTTTTTTATTAGTGTAAATATATAAAAATCTTGGGTCCATCACATCCACAATGACCAGAGACTCAACCGTTCGCACAGGCTGTGCACGCAGCAGGCTCTGATGGGTGGGGACTTGTGGCAGCAGAGACAGGGACAGGGGAGGTGGGGCCAGAACTCACACTCACTCACAACTGCACACACGCACAGACACACATAGCACCCACCAGCTCACAGCCTTTTCTCCTTTTCTTTACCTCTCTCCCAGCTCGCTCTCAGAGCCTCTCTTAGAATGAGGAGACAAAAAAAAAAAACTGGGCCTGAAGAGGCCTGGATGGAAGGGAGGGCCGGCAGAGGGTGAAGCGGCCCCCACTGGCCCTGCCCCTACCAGCCAAGAAAGAGGACGAGGGACTCAGGGAGGCAGGGAGGACTCCTGAGAAAAACAAAGAGAGACTGGAAGAGATCAGACCGGCAGGAGAGGGAAGTTGGGGGCATACAGGCTGGCAGGGGAGGGCAGTTGGGGATGAGATCAGGCTGGCAGAGGAGAGCAGTTGGGGGTGAGATCAGGCCGGCAGGGGAGGGCAGTTAGGGGTGATCAGGCAGGCGGGCAGAGAGATTAGGGGCAATCAGGCAGGGAGGCAAATTTTTGGAGGACATATCCCTTCCACATTTTTAATACTATCAGTAATTATTCTCTTGGAAAGATATTTACTAGGTGTACCAGTTAATAATGCGAATTTTTTTCAATAGATGGAGTTACCCATATGTTGATATATATGTGATTTGATATGTATGCTATTTTGTTGTGTTGACAAGAAGCTTCAAAATTGCTGAAGTTGTTAACATCATAGATATTTTTACACTTAAAAATCTCTAATTTTGTACCAGAAAAAAGAGCATTTGTGGAAAGTTATAATTCATTATTTTATTTTGAAGAAAAGTGCTGCTGAATACTTCAGGAAGCCTATGATGAACATGTTCCATCTCAAGATAATTGTAAACACTGGTTTAAACGCTATAAAAGTGATGATTTCTATGTAAAAGACAAAGAACGTCCAGGTCAACTGAAAAAGCTTGAAGACCAACAATTACAAGCATTATTGAATGAAAATGCGTGTCAAACTCAAAAACAACGTGCAGAAAGATTAAACGTTGCTCAGCAATTTCTGATCATTTACAAGCAATAGGAAAGATCTTAAAGGAAGGAAAATGGGTGCCACATCAACTGAATGAAAGACAAATGGAAAACCGAAAAGTCATCAGTAAAATGTTGCTTCAATGGCATGAAATAAAGTGGTTTTTTTACATCGAATTGTGACTGGTGATAAAAAGTGGATTTATTTTGAGAATCCCAAATGCACAAAATCATGGGTTGATCCAGTTCAACCATCAACATTGACTGAAAGGCCAAATTGCTTCGAAAAGAAGACAATGCTCTGTGTTTGGTGGTATCAGGAAGGTGCAGTGTATTATGAGCTTCTAAAACCAGGTGAAACTGTTAATACTGATTGCTACCAACAACAAATAATTAATTTGAACCATGCTTTGATCGTGAAATGACCAGAATGTGCCAGAAGACATGACACGGCAAAGTAATTTTGCTTCATGATGACACACCATCACACACTTCAAAACCAGTTAAAGACATGTTAAAAGATCTTGCCTGGGAAGTATTAACCCACCTGCTGTATTCACCAGACCTTGTTCCTTCAGATTACCACTTGTTCCAATCGATGGCACATGCACTTTCTGAGCAGCACTTCACAACATACAAAGAAGTGAAAAATTGGGTCTCTGAATGATTTGCCTCAAAACAAGAAAAGTTCTATTGTGACGGTATCCACAAATTACCTGAAAGATGGGGAAATGTGCAGCTAGTGATGGACATTACTTTGAATAAAACACTTTTGATGTTTCTCTTGAAATTATCATGTTTCCTTTGATTACAAAATCCGCATTATTAACTGATACACCTAGTAGACTATATGGGAGAATATGCCTTACTTGAGTTTCCTCCATTCCTTGTTCTTGTAACTTCTATAAAGTACATTAATCATTGTTTGTTTGTTTGTTTTTGTTTATCCTCAACTGAGGATATTTTTCCATTGATATTTTAGAGAGAGTGCAAAGGAGGGGGAGAAACAGAGAGAGAGAAACATTAATGTGAGAGAGACACATCGACCTGTTGCCTCCTGCACATGCCATGACCAGGTATATGCTCTTAACAGGACTTGAACTTGGGAAACTTCAGTCCACAGGCCCACACTCTATACACTGATCCAAATCAGTGAGGGCCAATTAATCCTTCTTTATTCATTAACACATCCCTCTTTTAAAAATGATAAGCAAGTCTGACAAATATGAACATTGAATAATGAGTAAAAATTAGGACATTAAAGTAAATATATCAGACTGTTCAGGAGTCATCATGGAAAGTTGTGCAGGTTGTACATTGAATCAAGTTGACAGCTGCAGTTCTTATTAAAGCTGAATCCCAGCTAGCTCCTCTTAACAAACCATTCACTTGACAGTTTCCCCCCAATCAGAGGTACCTTTTACTTAGTATAAAAGATTGATCTCACCTGATGAGGTGCTTTTTTATAATTTGCACAAAGGTGCCATATAGGCAATCAGCAGCCCTGTCTACTCTATGATGACATACATTTAGTATGTTTTTATTGTCATATCCACAGTAATTTGAATAGTTTCTGAAGTATAATAAAAACTCAGTAGATATTTGTTGAATGAATACACAAGTATTAAACTATGGATCAATGTATAACTAGGAATCTATATAATAAAAGCCTAAGTGACCATTAAGGCAGAACGACCAGTCGCTATGATGCGCACTGACAACCAGGAGGCAGATACTCAATGCAGGAGCTGCCTCCTGGTGGTCAGTGAGCTCCCACAGGGGGAGAGCCACTCAGCCAGAAGGTGGGCTCATGGCTGGTGAGCGCAGCAGCGGTGGTGGGAGCCTCTCCCGCCTCCACAGCAGCACTAAGGAGCAGGGAGCTGAGTGGTAAGGAGCAGCGAGCAGGCTGGTGGTAAGGAGTGAGAAGTGTCAGACTGAGAGAGGGATTTCCAACTGCCAGCTTAGCCCGCTCCTGGCGGGGAGTTGGCTTAAGCCGGCAGGTGGACATCCCCTGAGGGCTCCTGGACTGCAAGAGGATGCAAGACGGGCTGAGGGACACCCCCCCACACATGCATGAATTTCATGCACCAGTCCTTTAGTATTCTTATAGTAATGGCATAGCTTTGTACTCTGTCCTTGACGCTGAGCCTGCCAGTATTCTTGTTTATGCCTGAGATATAGAAAGAAAAGTTATGATTAAATTTTCAGATGACCTAAATCTGTGAGGATTAACTAATGAAACTAATAATATTATTCAAGTTCAAAAATAAAAATGACAGGGTAAATGATGGGCCCAAACTAACAAAAATCAATTTAACCAAAATAACTATTTGGCAAGTGGGCTCAAAGAATCAATTTTACTAGTGACCGGTGTACAGATTCATACACATTGAAAGGAAATTAATTAGAAGAAATATTTTAATATCACTATTTGCCACTTCTCTATAATAGAAATGTCAACCAAATTCACGATCGACAATGACAGATGGAAACACACCCGTGCAATTGGCGCCAGCGAGAGCTTTATATGTATCGCACATGCATGAGTCAACTTAGCCTTTTATAGATATAGAATAAACATGCTTAATTAGACCTGCATTCTGATGTAGCTAATCTTTTTCCAGACCAGAGAAACACCCCAACTTCTCTTTCAGGTAATTGTCAGCAACACAGGAGTAAATATCAACACAAAGCAGATTATTATTGTAGATCACGCAGGGAGAACAAAGGGTAAAATATTTAACTGTAGCAGTGTTTGACTATATTCTGCTCAGTGAGAAACCCTAAAGTCATTTTAAAGCTCTACCATTTATTAGTTCTTTTTAGTTGGGTCAAGTTTCTAAACTTTCTAAAATTCTGTTTTCTGGCTAATGAAAAGAAAATAGGATTCCACAAAGTCTCCTATCTACCTACTCCAGGACTTCTGTGAGGATCAAATGAGATGAGTCATGTATCACACACATTTGAATAAAGTGTGAAAATGTTTGCACCTGGCTATAAAGCAAGTTGTGTTCCTGAGCTGAAGAAACTCCAAGGAGGCTAATTGCTAGGGAGAGGAAGCCAGGAGTTGCTATGTGACGTCATTACCCGGCACCCACAGCAACCATTTCTGGGATGGACTGGGCTGTGGTCAGCATTTTGAGCCATGGGATTTTGGCAATGTTGGCTGGGATTTGGTGGGCTGTTGCTCCAGGGTGGTGGCAGGGCCTGTGTCTCATTTGGGGGATGACAAGTGTTGGTTTGTCAGATCCATGCCCGTGGTGCTGTTTATTTTTAAATGGCCAGTGCGTGTCATGGTAGCTCCTATGTTGAGTGTCTTCCCCCTGGTGCTCAGTGTGCTTCATAGCTATCAGACAGATGGACACTTAGCCTTTATATATATATATATATATATATATATATATATATATATATATATATATATATACTATTTTATATGTATAGATGTTTAGGAAAGCTGAACAAAACATAGTTTATATTTTAAAATGCTTAAAGTTTTTATTGACTGAAAATATGAAAGAAATTAACATTATGACTCAGTGTAAAATAATAAATGATTAAATTAAAATAAGGTGTCCAAATTTAAAGATAAAGTAGATTAACCAAATGCTGGATTTGTCATTCAGCAACTTAAATATTGTGTCTGATTGGGATGTCATATTTTAAAAATTTGTTTTGATACAGGTAAGGTTGTCCTGAGGAATGTGTTACCTATAGAGAGAATGGAGTGGATTGGGTGGGTGGGTGGGGATATAGGACTTACTTAATATTTATCTTCAGATGTTTGAAGGACTTCCCTGTATTCTAAAAGTAGTCTGAATTTACACTGAATTTCTCCAATAGCAGGACTAGAATTTAGATTGGGAAGGTATAAGAAAGTACATAATATAATATCTAATAAAAGAGTAATATGCAAATTGACTGTCACTTCAACACACAAGATGGCTGCCCCCATGTGGCAAAAGATGGCTGCCCCCATGTGGACACAAGATGGCCACCACAAGATGGCCAGCAGGGGAGGGCAGTTGGGAGGGACCAGGCCTGCAAGGGAGGGCAGTTGAGGGTGATCAGGCCAGCAGGGGAGGGCATTTGGGAGGGACCAGGCCTGCAAGGGAGGGAAGTTGGGGGTGATCAAGCCTGCAGGGGAGGGCAGTTAGGGGTGACCAGGCCAGCAAAGGAGGGAAGATGGGGGCAACCAGGCCTGCAGGGAAGGGTAGTTGGGGGGGACCCAGGCCTGCAGGGGAAGGCAGTTAGGGGCAATCAGGCTGGCAGGGGAATAGTTAGGCATCAATCAGACTGGCAGAGGAGTGGTTAGGGGGTGATCAGGCTGGCAGGCAGAAGCAGTTAGGGGCAATCAGGAAGGCAGGCAGGCGAGCAGTTGGGAGCCAGTAGTCCTGGATTGTGAGAGGGATGTCCAGCTGCCTGTTTAGGCCCGATCCTACCGGTAGGATCGGGCCTAAACAGGCAGTCGGATATCCCTTGAGGGGTCCCAGATTGTAGAGAGTGCAGGCTGGGCTGAGGGACACCCCCCCCCCCCCCCCCATGCATGAATTTTGTGCAGCAGGCCTCAAGTCTCAATATAAGAAAATGTCTCCACCGTTGTCAGGTGGCTCAGTTGGTTGAAGCATCATCACATATACCAAAATATTTGGGTTCCATTCCATACCTAGGTTGCAAGTGTGATCCCCAATTGGGGTGTGTATGTGAGGCAACTTGCGATGTCTCTGTCTCATATTGATAATTCTCTCCCTCTCTCTCCCCCTTCCTCTCTCTCTAAAATCAATAAAAACATCCTCATGTGAGGATTTTTTTTTAAAAAGTAAAGAAAAAGTGTCCAAAAGCTGTTGAACACCAAAATGGGCTATATTTAAGCAATAACGCTATTTGTTCTTGATAATATTAATAAAGATTTCATATGATAATGTCATGTCTCAAAATAATTGTTCCTTTTATCAGGGAACATAGATAACTTTCTTGGCCAAAATCCTATGCTATACTGTTTTTCTAATTCTAGAATGAAGTAGTAATAATCCTATATAATAAAGAGGTAATATGCAAATTGACCATCATGTCTTCACAAGATGGCTGTCTGCGACCAGGCCAGCAGGGGGGTTAGTGAGATATTCAAATTATTTTATCAACTGTTGAGGTGGGTTCCTGGACCACCCATCATCAATTACTCCTTTCTCTTACTTTCCCACTCCCCATCAATTCTTAACATCAAACTCTTCAAATTGTTAGCATATTTATTAGGTCAGTTTGTCTACAGAGAAGCACCATATCAACAAAAATATTCAAAAGACACATTTATGAAAGAATTTTTAATTAACCAGTAACAATATTGAAGTTATCTTATGTAAACTTACCAAAATAACATGGTTTTTTTTCTGTTACTTTTAATCATTACATTTCCCTAAAGACAATTTCAAAATTCAGTAAATGGCAGTTGAACCCTACTTGTCATATTTGTTTCCTACACTAGAAGTTATTTTATTATTTTTTTTTTACTGAATTCCATATACCAGTTTCCAGAAAGGTGATAAACATAATGAAATAATGGGAGAAAAGTGTACTGAAAATATTCAATCATATAAGTTATACATCTGCATGCATGTATTCATATCAAAATGGCTGGGGAAAAACTAGAAACAGTACACAGGGTCTATTTTCCTTTTCAAATGTTGTAGAACACAATGAAAATCACAACTGTTTTTAAAACACTGAATTCAAAGAAACTTTCCAATTGCACAAAGTAGAGCTGCAGAACAGAAGTAATCTCATGCATCAAATACTAAGTCAAAGTAAGAAGTCCCAGTTGTAACAAATATTACATCCAGCCAAGGGTAAGTCATACATATCAGGCAGTAAATGTATCTGATGACAAAGATAACCTGTGCCTAGAGAGTCATTCAATATGGATCCTTTTGGACCAAAATATGAATCATGAAATCAGCCTCACAGTGAAATACAGCAACCAAGTAAAACTCTGACTGCTGCTCTTGACATTGCTACATGCAATAGTTGAAACAGAAATATGAAAAGCAGATGGAAGAAGAGTTCTAACCTATAGTAGGTTGAGAGTACTTAGGGACAGCTCACTAACTTCTTGTCAACCATGAATCACCCCATAGCATCTTTCTCTATTTTATGCAGTATATTAGCAAGTAGATTTATACTCAGTGTGGCATTGAAAAGTGCTGTGACTCCAGTCCCATGAGTTTTATCATACAGAATATTTGGTTAAATTAGCTTGCTTTTGCAACAAGAAATTCTAAAAAGAAGTGTTCACTCAAAAATGGTTATAACTGACAAAATGTCTGTGGAAACAATTTATTATGTTCTAAGGCACTGGGTGTTCTATTTAGTTCAATGGTCAGAACTAGACAAAATATATTCATCCTATATAATGAAAGTGTAGGTGGAGTCGCATGACGTTGTCACAAGATAGCCACTGAGACATCATCACAAGATGGCCCCCACAAGATGGCCGTGCCCCACATTGTCATAAGATAGCTGCCCCCACGCCATCACAAGATGGCCACCACAAGATGGCTGCCCCAACATTGTCACAAGATGGCCACCACAAGATGGTCATCACAAGATGGCCACCACAAGATAGTCACCACAAGATGGCTGGCAGGGGCAGGCAGTTGGGGGTGAACCAGCCTGCAGGGGAGGGCAGTTAGTGGAAACTAGGCTTGCAGGGAAGGGCATTAGGGGCGACCAGGCCAGCAAGGGAGGGCAGTTGGGGGTGACCAGACATGCAGGGGAAGGCAGTTGTGGGTGACCAGGCTGGCAAGGTAGGGCAGTTGGGAGTGACCAGGCCTGCAGGGGAGGGCAGTTGGATGTGACCAGGCCTGAAGGGGAGGGCAGTTAGGGGCAACCAGGCTGGCAGAGGAGGGCAGTTAGGGGAGACCAGGCTGGCAGGGATGGGCAGTTAGGGGCAACCAGGCTGGCAGGGGAGGGAGTTGGGGGCCATCAGGCTGGCAGGGGAGGGTAGTGGGAGCGATTGGGCCAGCAGGGGAGGGCAGTTGGGGATGATCAGGCTGGCTGGGGAGCAGTTAGGCATCAATCAGGATGGCAGGGGATTGGTTAGGGGGCGATCAGGCAGGCAGGCAGGAGAGCGGTTAGAAGCCAGCAGTCCTGGATTGTGAGAGGGATGTCTGACTGCCAGTTTAGTGTGGGATTGGGCCTAAACTGGCAGTTGGACATCCCCCAAGGAGCCCCAGATTGGAGAGAGTGCAGGCCAGGCTGATGGACACCCCCACCCCATGCATGAATTTCATGCACCGGACCTCTAGTATAACATAATAAGACAGAGCTAAGGCTACCTATATTAATCATATCAATACATGTAAATAGACTTAACTCATTTATTTGAAGTAAAGAAAATATAACATCTTGTTTCACCTAAAATAAAGACACTTTAAGAGATTTTTTTTAAAATATATATTTTATTGATTTTTTACAGAGATGAAGGGAGAGGGAAAGAGAGTTAGAAACATCGATGAGAGAGAAACATCGATCAACTGCCTCCTGCACACCCCCTACTGGGGATGTGCCCGAAACTGAGGTACATGCCCTTGACCGGAATCGAACCCAGGACCCTTCAGTCTGCAGGCCAACGCTCTATTTACTGAGCCAAACTGGTCAGGGCAAGAGATTTTTTTTTTAAGTAGACAAAAACATGCTTTCCTAAAGTGGTGCAATTGTTATGAAGAAATACTTAATATCTACTGAAATAACGGATTCATTTGGCCTTTGACTAAATAATCCCATCTCTAGTAATGTGTCCCAAAGATATACGGACAATAGGTAAAGGAATATGTACAAGGTTATTTATTAAAGGACTGTTTCATATTAGCAAAAACAATTGGAAGAACCTAAATATCTATCAATATAGGACTTACTTAATAAGTTAAGGTATTCTCCACAACTCTACTGCAGAAATGAATAAGGATATTTCCATATAGTCCCCTAGATTTACTTCTTAGATTTATCATTAGTTGAAGAAAAAAAGGCAAGGTAGAGAAAAGTGAGTATATTATATCACTGTTTATCTAAGAAAGAATAGTATATGAATATATATATATACTAGTAGCCCATTTGCAGGAAAAATCCCGCAAGCAGCCGCTGCGGCCGCATGCGCTGCCGATGCCACCGCTTTTGCAGCCACTGCGCCTGCACCCACACTGCTGCCGCCCGCCCTGCTCCGCTCCACTCCGCCTCGCCCGGGCTTTCCCTCTGGCAGCCATCTTGCTTTCCGCTTTTCCTCCGTCTTCCTTCTAAGTTGTCTTCAGTCTTCACTCCTCCCTCCCTCAGCGTATGCAAATTAACCGCCATCTTTGTTGGGTAATTTGCATACTCGCCCTGATTGGCTGGTGGGCGTGGCTTTGGATGGTGGGTGTGGCTTGGCATAGCGAAGGTGCGGTCAATTTGCATATTACTATTTTATTAGGTAGGATATATATATATATATATATCCTACCTAATAAAATATATGTTTATATTTGACTAATAGTGGAATGAAAAAACAACACAGAGTGAGAGTATAGCATTAAGGGCAAAGAAATAGGAGCTAGACATCTCTGGATACAGCCATTTGTTTAATCCTGAAAATAGAAAAGAATATGACAAATAACAATGAACAAATAAACAAAATTGTAAAACTTGGTGGCATTAGCAGCCAGAGATTAGCTATTTAAAGAGTCTTTGATATAGCAATTTAACTACAAAGAAACTTACACTGATTTCCATAATCATATTGTTGGTGAAAATTGTAATTGTCAATGTAAACTTTTTTTAATATTTTGTGGAATAAAGCAACTGAGCAGTTATGTGATATCCTTATTCTATCATTGATAGATTATTGGGAATTGGTATCTCTGTGTGGCAGAAATAATATTTAAATTAAAGTTAGAATTGCTTAAAATAAATTCAGTAGTTTTGAACTGTAATTGAAAGAATCAGTTAAACTCATGATCTATTTCATCTTAAAAAAGGAATCCCACCTGCACTTACTGATAAGGCGTTAAGTTAAAGACCTCCAGTTGCATAAAAGTTAGTAAGAGCTAGTTGGGAAAATGTCCATTCTAAGTATGGAGCTGAATGCATACAAGATGACTTTGGAAGCTCATAACTCTTAGCAAACATAAATAAATAAATAAATAAATAAATAAATAAATAAATAAATAAATAAAAATCTACTCCAGTCATACCAAAAAGACTCACCAGTCAATTTGGCTGGGCTGCCATTAGCCACAAGAATGGACAAAAAGGATAATCACTGTAATGGAGAAAGCACATCAAGTTCATTTAAATTAATGAATTCATAATCTTACAAAGACAGGATGAGTATTTGTCTTACTAGAATTAATCCAGGTAATAAATAAAAAAAGCATTAAAAGAAACAAAGTCTTTCCAGCTGGTGCCAAGCCATGGGAATCTCTCAAAATAACTGGAACAAGCAATTTCTCCTGAAGCTCTGAGTGTTGTGCACACAAAACAAGGATTACTGGTGTCTACAATGCATCCAATGACGAACTGATCCACACCAAGACCCTGGTAAAGAACTGCACCATGCTCATTGCCAGCACAGCAGTACCAGTTTCACTATGCACTGCCCCTGGGCCGCAAGACGGGCCCAAGCTGACCTGAGGAGGAAGAGATCTTAAAAAATAATTTAAAAACAACATTTCAGAAGAAATATGATGATAAAGAAGAAAAGAATGCCACAATCAGCCGTCTTCTGGAGGAGCAGTCCCAGCAGGGCGAACTTCTTGTGTGCATCACTTCAAGACCAGGCCAGAGTGGCCCAGCAGGTGGCCATGTGCTAGAGGGCAAGGAGCTGGAGTACTAGCTGAGGAAAATCAAGGCCCAGGAAAGGCAAATAATTCCTCCTCCCTTCTATCTTAGCTCATGCAATAAAGGTGTTTACTATTCTTAAAAAAATAAAAAGGAGAGACAAAGTAGCACCATTTTGTAGTCCCTGAAATATTAATGGATGGAGACATTATTTATTCATGACCACTAAATAGCAGAAAGAGAAACAAAATTATATGTCTCCTAATAAAAAGACACATGGCCACCAATGAAAGAGATTTAACAAAAATATCACAGCTGAATCTGATGAAGCTTTTACATTCAGATACCAACAAACACAAGATACAAGGGCTACACAAATATGCCAAAACAATACCATGAAGATTTGATCAGCTAAATCCAAACTTGGAAAGTCTAAAGAAAAATGACAATGTTTTACTAACAAACAAATATCAAAGAAAAAGGAAAACAGAGAAAGATGGAGCAAAATCTCTATAATTAAGAGAGATAAGACATTTCAAATCAAATGTAATGTGAATACTTTATTTGTATAGCAAGTGAATCAAACTATTAAGCAATTATATTTATGAGATAATTGTATATTAGAACACTGCTATTTTATGTAATAAGGAATTTTATTGTCATATTTAGGTGTAATAATAGTAATACATTTTTAAGAGTCCTTAAATTTTAGAGGTACATATAAAAATACAAATGAAATGCTCTTGTGTTAGGAATTATTTCAATATCCTATATAATAAAGATGTAATATGCAAATGGCTGTTACGCTGTGAAGCATAATCACCGACCACATAATGACCGGATCACGGATCAGCAGGAGGGTGGGGCAGTGAGCTACAAGCGGGTGGCGCAGAGCTACAGGAGGGGGCAGGGCATCAAGGGGGTGGGGGGGATTAAAGTGTAGGGGGGCGAGGGAACTACAGGAGGGCAGGATAGCGGGTGGAGAGCTACTGGAGATCTACTGGTGCATGAATTCGTGCACAGGGCTACTAGTAATACAACAGGGTCTTAGTGAGTAAAGTCACCCAAAGCAGATCTGGAGGCAAAGATTCCTGGGCCTATTATGTTAATTTGCTACACCCACTGCCACCCAGAGAGAGCAGATCCAGGGACTGGGAGTACAGGTGGGATTTTATGAATTGCTCCAGTGATTTTTAACCTTTTTCAACTCATGGCACACATAAACTAATTACTAAAATTCTGTCACACACCAAAAAATATATTTTTGGCTCATCTGACAAAAAATTGGTATAATTTAGATTCATTTACACTAGACAGATATTGTCTTGGCTGTTATCATTTTTTAATCAATGCCCCTGAACTAAATAGTCAGGTATTGCATGTTTTAAAAATTCTCATTGCACATTGGTTGAAAAATCCCTGGATTGTCCTACCTAAGGTCACTTTAAAAAATTCTGCAGCAGAAGTCAGGAGTACAGATGAAACCTTTGAGATTTCTGGACCCAATACATAGGAGTTACACTTCCATGTCCCACATCTGTCAATAAGTGTTCAAGGGTCATCCAGGAACTAGTACATTTCCAGGCATTACTGTCTTGGAGATGACAGTGAGGAGGGAGAAGCACACAAACAGGGAACGGAGGAACTGACTCTATGTTACAAGCACTGTATGTGAAAAAAAAAGATTGTCAAATCGATAATTCTGAAGTCAGGGTGATGGATGGTGGATACATGCTGTTCACTGTATTATTCTATGCACATCAGAAATTGTTTAAATTCCCTGTCCCCCAAAGTGGCTTAAAAGATAATTTTTTAAAAATAAATAGACTGATTTCAACGTATTTTCCTGGTGTTCCTTGGTTTACGGCAGCATTATTTTAATCTCTGCCTCTGTCATCACACGGCCTTTTTCTCTTTGTCTCCAAATCTATATCTCAAGTCTCTCCCTTGCCTTTCTCTTATAAAAACAAGAGTCATTGGATTTAATGCTCCTCCTAAATCAGGATTATCTCATTTTAAGATCCTTAACTTAATTGCATCTGCCAAGACTATTTCCAAATAAGGGCATACTCACAGGTTTTGAGGATTAGGACTTGACCATATCTTTTTTTTGGGGGGGAGGGCATGGGGGGAAAGGTTCACCAATAAACCCACTGCAGAGTGTGTAAGGGGAGGGGAGTGATTTAAATGAACTTGGCATAAAATTTCTTTTTAAAGGTGCAAGTCTTCAGGAATTCACTCTCTCTCTGCTCTAATTCTAGGACAATGTGCACTGGTTACCAAGTAGCTACTTACCCCTCTGTCATCGGCTGCATGGTCTGTTTGCCAGGAACTGCCACATTTGCTTTGTGGAAGCTGACCCATAAGCCAGAAGACTGCCTGCAAATCAGCTTCTGAATCCAAAAGACAGCACCGGAGAGCTTCTGCACACTTAGTTAATGCAGCGTCCCCATAAGCCTGAAGAAGAGAAAATGGGGATCCTCTTCTAGCTTCTTAACTGCCTCTGCTCTCCTGCTTCTTCTCACAGGCTATCCTCAGGGCTATGAAAATTATTGGCATATCATTTATTTCTACTGTATCTTCCTCTTCCAGAAAACAGAAAACTGTAGACACAGAATCCTATATAATAAAAGCATATATGCAAATTGTCCCCTCAACTGGGAGTTCGTCCAGGGGACAGGACCAGGCAGGGGAAAGGAGGTAGTACCCGGCCAGCAGAGGCCCAGTGCACAAAATTCATGCACGGGTAGGGTCCCTAGGCCTGGCTGGTGATCAGGGCCAATCTGCAGGGCAACTGGCAGGGTGATGGGGCGGGGGCGGGGGAGCCCCTGCTGGTACCTGTCTTGGCTGGCCTGGGGCCTGCAGGCTGGGGGCAGCTCCTGCGTTGAACGTCTGGCCCCTGGTGGTCAGTGCACGTCATAGTGACCAGTTGTTCCATGGGTCGTTCTACCATTTGGTCAATTTGCATATTAGGCTTTTATTATATAAGATATATCCCACCTAATAATAGACAAATATGCAAATTGACCGCACCTTCGCCACGCCCACCAGCCAAGCCACGCCCACCAACCAATCAGGATGAGTATGCAAATTACCCCAACAAAGCTGGCGGCTAATTTGCATATCAAGACAGCTTAGAAAGAAGCCAAGAGATGCTGAAGGGAGCAAAGCTGCGGAGAAGCAAGCAAGCCGGGGGCGGGGGAGGAGAAGGGAGGAGCGGAGGCGGGGCCGGGGGAGAAGGAAGGAGAGCGGGGCGGGCTGGCGGAGAAGGCGGGCCAGGGGACAAGGGAGGAGCGGAGGCGGGGCGGGGTAGCGTGCAGCAGGAAACCCTATTGCAGGATTTTTCCTGCAACGGGAACGCTAGTATATATATAAAATCTTTTCACCAAGAGAGCCTCTGAATTAAGTCATCCAGACTAACCACTGCCATATTAAAGAGTCGATAAGGAAATTTAGAAAATCATTTTGCAAGCTGATTTGCCTGGTTTAAAGCCATACTGTATCTTGCAGCCAATACTTTTCAGGAATGTGAGATGTTAGAATTTTCTGGGTATCTCTGTTTATTTCTGTAGCATTGCTAATAACTTCCCATCTCATCCCCATCTACCCACACACTGTCTGCCTCTGAGGGAGATGGATACTGGGCTAATTATGGTAAAAATCTTGTACTCAGTATATGACCCTATCAAGTAGCAAAATAAGAGACACAAAACGCAGAAATGAAAATAAAGTGCAACAAAAGGGTTTGCCCTGGATCTCGGTGACATCAGCAAATTCCAAGCTCCTGGTACTGTCTCCTCCTCAGCCCTCTTTCCCAAGTCCTCTTCTGCCTGCCTTCCCTTCCTCCTGTTCCCACTGGTGACCCCAGCATGCTGTCTTTCATCAGCACCCCAGCAGGACACATTCCCCCTAAAAAGGCCTCCCCTGCAGGTCACACCAGCCTTCCTCCACAGAGTTTCACCAGCTGCGCAGCACTAATGCTGACATCTCTTGTTTGGGGCCTGTTCTCCCTCTCTCGCCTCCCCCATCTCCTCCCCGCACACTCAGCAAGTAGCTGATTTTCTTCAGCTCCAGTTTAATAGCATTATCGCAAAGTCCCGGTGTGACTGAAGCTAAAAAAAAAAAAAGCATCAGCAGTGGAACTCTCTGCATATATGGGTTGGAGAAATCTGCAACCTGCACATGGAGCAGTCCCTCACATGTCTTTCCCCAACTAAAGCAAAAAGTTTTTCTCGTGTAGGTGGAACGAAGGGGGTGGGAAGCTTTGCTGAAACGAACTCTGTGGACTTGCCTGAACAGCTTGACAGCGCGTGTTCAGCTTTAATCAGAAGATTCCTGCGCAGCCTCAGGACCCAACCGACCTCCAGCAAGCAGCGTTACCTGCGTCCTGTCCTGTAACATCAGCGAATGGTAGGGCGCAGGAATGCACAAGTAGCTGACTTTGCAAAATGGGTAGAAATGTCACTCCAGGGCCAGACATTGCCCTTTGTTTAAGGCTGGATCAAATTCATGCTCTAGTTTTATTTCTTTAAGATTACAAAACTGTGAATTAGTTCCCTTGTCTGTAATACTTCAGCTAGATTTACAAAAATTAATGGTAGAAGTAACTTAGGGCTAGAAGTTGTTAGGGGAGGAAAAGCATGCATGCCCTTTGAGCGCTCAAGGATTTCCCTTTTTATAGACTCTATAAACGTCTTATCTGAAAAACACCCACTCATCATCCATAAAGGATACAAGAGAATTTGGCTGAAAACAAACAAACAGAATGACAGAAACAGGGAAAGAGCCTAGCCAATAACTCGGTAGAGTTCTATTTTTTGGCTGGCTTATCTATCAAAATAGCCAGGGGTAAGTGAACTTTCTTCAGACTAGTAATGAGATAATCCTTCTCTTTAGTCAAATTCAAAAGGTTAGCTCCCCTACTCCCCCCTCAATTTGTTTGTTGTTTATTTCCCACTTGGGAAAATATAGCTTCTGCTGAGGCCAGTTGTCAAAATGTTCTATCCTGAGTTTCATTTTAATCACATGGCATTTTAGCTCTGAAAAGGCAACAAATTTCTGATTTAAATCTTTTAAAAATATCCCTTTACTGCTATTCAAATTTAATTATTGTAAGAACAGTCCCACTATATTAAAACATAATCACCTAACTTTTTTTTTGGCTTCATGACAATGTTCATAAAGTGCTTAATATTCATGTAACATGCTACCTCACCCTGTAATATCACTATATTTATGGAAAGAAATTGTAATCCTCTTTACTGGCTCAGGTTAATTCCAATAAAATATTAAATCCATTTTCTAATCTAAATGAGTTCATTAGGAGAGGCATGGTACTGAGAATACCCAACTCTCTACAGAGTTCAGCTTCATTACATTTCCGCACTGTGCGTTTCCAGAGCTGTTGTACTACATTTATGAGGATTTATCTGTACTGTTCCAAAAACATTCATCCTAATTCTACTCCTTCTGTGCATGCTAATCATGAATCTGTTAAGTGGAAATACTAAGCTTGTAGCCAATCTCAGCCCCAGATGGGTTCAAGTTATGATTACAGAAGCAAATTTGCCATAAGCACTCTTAGAGCAGTGCCAGTGAGGAGGAAATGAAGCTTTGGAACTATGCTAAAAATAAAAATTAAAAATAAAAATAAAAAGACAGTTTGAGACAGTAGGAATGTTATAGTTGCTAGAGGGGAAAAGGGTGGGTCTAGTTTTCTGTGTCTCGGAGTGTTAAGGATATATAAATAGATCTGTCTGAAAACATTTAAAATAAATACAGGGAATAAATCATTAGCTTTAACTGCCTGGAGTCTCCAAAAGTCCATAATCCAAAGTTGAACTCCACATTATTCAGCTCATTACTTCTAGCAAAGCTTTACTCCATTAAACTCTCCATTCGAAAGAAATAATGGGCTTTTCAGAAGGGGAAGATGAGACCAATCTGGGTGTTCAGGTAGTGAATAATTATACAGTCCCTAACTGTTTGCCCAGGGAGTGCTTTGACCTGTTTTTCACACATATCCAGCAGCTCTTTTCTTTCCCTTGCAGGCAAAAGAAAAAATAATAGGTCATTTGGTTTTTATACACATAGGGAGAACCCATTAAGAATCTTTCAGTCACCTCCAATATGTTAGCATTTGCAGTGACCTCTTAGTAAGACCATTTTAATCTATATTACAGATACTTGGTTAATAAAACAAAATATTTCTCAGATAGACATGTGGTAGATACCTACCTATTTTTAGTACAAGATAGGATGAAGGTGAGCAAGAAGCAGGTTATTTGAGTGCTAGTTATTAAAGCTAGATAAAGGTCCTTGTTAATCTATACGATGCCTGCAACAAATTGTCAGCCTCAATTGAAATCCAATGGCCACTAGTTGTCACTGTTGTACCACAAAACAGCAATTCAGGTGCTATTCTTTCAAAGACTGCCTTTAAAGAACAAAGTTTGAAATGATGTATTTGACCATTTGGTTTATCACTAAAGCAGAGCACAGAAACACAGATCAAGGCACCATGGATTTCATACTATTAGGCATTTTAATGTGAGAGTTGGACCAAAAATATTTCTACTTGAATCACACAGAGGTGAAATAAAGATCTGATTATATATGTAAAACGTACCCTTTGTCATTAACTAGTCATGTGAGATGTATGCTAGATCTGTTAATTAGAGCACACATTCTTTTTTTATATTTAAACCAAATATTATTATGCAATGCTCACTGTGTAAACTGATCACTTCAAGGCTTAGATACTTTATTCAAATGAAGTACTTTTGCACTTATATAATGTTTTTAACCAGTAAATGAGTAGACAGCCTTGACATAATTTCCCCTTTTCCCAAATCTGATTAAAACTGGCAAGACAAGAAATCAATGAGATCCTGTATATAAAATCCCAAAATATTTTGCTGTGTTGAAATTAATTAAGTGCTGTGATGCAGGAGACTCAAATCAATAGGCATTAATGATAGTAGAGTTAAAGGTGGGAAGAGTTGGCAAGAAATCAGCATGGTATTCGTGGTTATGATTATCTACTTAGTGAAATTAAAGGTTAAAATTAGACCAACTGTGCTTTGTGAAAATGCAGAGGCAGGTCTTGAAAGTCAAGAACCATGACTGTGTTCCTGAATACAATCTTTCAAATTTGGGAAATAATACACTTTAATGGAATGAGAAGATGGCACTTGAATTTCAAATTAGTAAATAAGCTACTTTCCTAACTGTTAACAATTAGTTAAAAAAAACTGGACACTATTTTCCAGTGAGAGTTGGGAGAGGGGAGGTGGGAAGGCTAAAATTATCAATGGTGTTTTTATTTATTTGATCATACATAGCTGGATTATGGTCTATATTTATATGATTTCTCAATATAAAGTACTGTTGTTTTCCAAGGTTATTTATCTTGCTTTAACTCTTTATTCTATGCTCTTTCCCCCTTCATCCTTTCCTTCCTCCTTTCTTTTCTTCCTTCCTTCCTTTTGTTTCCCTTGTTTCCTTTCTTACTGTTAATCGTAAATTGTAATCTGAAAGCAAGGAGGCAAAATACACAATCAAGAAAGAAGAGATGTTAATGCTACCTCTGATAATAATAGTTATAAAAATCATTTGTCTCATTTTAATATTTTTCTCATTAAAAATAGGGAAAGATATATAGAGACCATGCCAATTACATCTCTTGTGGAGGATACATTTTCATTAAGATGTAAGCATTTTGAATACATTGATTTTGTCTTAATATGGCAAATGTGAATAATTGCCCTCTCTTGCAAGAGGAGGCAATCACATTGACAAAAACAATTTCACAAAAAAAGGAAGTTTATGTCCAAAATCAAACTATGCAATGGAGGTCTATCAATAGTGGTGTCTATTTGTGTAAACTTCCCAATGTATTCTTTAAACCACGTCTTCTTTAAAGTGGGAAGAAGAGCAGCCGCATCATCAACAGGGGAGCTTGTGGAAAATGACGGTTCCTGCCCTTCATGCAATACCTACGGATCCAGAATCTCCCTGTAGGGCCTGTAAGCACATGTTTTCAGAAAACTTACCACATGATTAAGAACATTAAATTTTAGAGTCTCTTTTTCTGTCTTATTAAAGAAAAGAAATATTATGACATTATAAAGTTTATAATTATACCATTTTCATGACTGATAGAATCAAAGAACAAAGGTTATATGCTATAATTTAGATAAACTGCTCTGACTAGAAGGTATAATTATTTTTATGGCCTAATATGATAATTGTATATTTGTAATGAGATATTTCATGAATCACATGGAATATAAACACTAATTCAGTAAGGAAATCCTTTGGAAATACATGTGATAGGAAGTGTTTCACTAAATACTAGTACACACTGGCTGCCCCTCCAAGAAAGCACAAAGAAAAACACCTTCATCTCTTCTCCTCTGTGACAGCTGTTGCATCATTGCCCTGTTTGGTGATTTTTCACTGAGTATCCTCAGTGGTTAGTAAATTATGTGAGAAAAGTCTCTTTGTGTTCCAATTCTGGGATCTTCAAAATATTATACTCAGCTCTACTCATGGAATAAGGACAGAATAACCATTTGGTGAAATAGAAAGCTCATTTAGGACACACTATACAGCATACTTCCCTAAAACCATAGGTATATTCTTCAAACATTTAGGGTAAAATATATTTTTGTAAATTAAATAATTTTCCACTTAGTGCTTTAAGTAATATCTTTCACCATCCCTCTACACTCGGGGGCCACATGCCCTTCTTGTTCTCTGAGAGAGGTCCAATAAATGCATAAATAGTCTTAACCAAAGAGAAGAGAAATAAAAACTAGGAAAGAGGGAGGAATCAAGTTAGTGTAAACATTAACAGGCTAAAATTTACGGCTGTGACAGTTTCTACTTTCCCTTCTTTTTTTTTTTTTTAACTTTTTAAAATAAGTAATTTATTTGCATGCTGCTGCCAGTGTATATAAAATAATAATCCTTGTGAAATAGGAAGTCATGAAAATTCAGAGAAGTAGATGTTAAGGACTAACAGAAACAAAAGTTTGTATAGTATGGCACATGTTATAGGGTAAGCTTTTCGTATAGGCTTCAGATTTAGCTCTCTTTAAATATTTACCATTTCAGGAAAGTGGTTCAGAACACCTTCAAAGAGTCCTTTCACTACAAAAAGGAGCAGGGTCTGAAGATCGCCTAGTCAGCAGGGGGTCGTGTTGAGCATTCTGCAAACATAATTGTTCCAAATCTGCAGCTGCCTGGGAAACCTTCACACGGTTGAGCCACTATCTTCATAGCGGTGATGGCGACGCTGGAAGAACCAGGCCTGGTGCACGCGAGAGCCCTGAGGTTTGTCCTTAGTGGGTCAGCAGGTTTGTCCTTAGTGGGTCAGCCGGTCGTGGGTCCGGAGCCAGATGGAGGAGCAGAGCAGTGAAGCGAGGGACAAAGCTCTCTACTGCTCCCTTCCTCCTTTAAGAGCCAGAACCCACTTCCAGGGTTTAGCAGTGCACCGGCCTCTGGGCTAGACTCCAATTCCCAAATTGCCTGGAGCCTGGGTGCGGCCTTGTTACTGAGTGCTCTCCTAAGGAATGTGAGGTTTACACAAACCACTTCCAGGAAATGAAATGCCTTCCCTTTAGTCTCTCATTTCTTTTCTGGAGGCTAAAATGCTAATCTAGGGTGACCACTCCTCCAATTGAATTCACTCAGCACTGTAGAAAAGGCAGAATAATGAAATAGAAGAAATTTTAGTTTCTACTTTAGACATGTGAGAAGAAAGTAAAATTCTGGCTTGTCTGAGATGCTGTATTTTTAGCCCTCTGTCTAAGCCTGTAATTGAAATAATTCAGCCACACAAAAATAGTATGTGACCATGTTAAACAAACAAACAAAATTAATTCACTCATTTTTTTTTTTTATCATGAGTTGACTGATCAGTGTTGACCAGCAGATATTAAGGAAAGTTTAACCGGTGCAGTGGGTGGAACTCTAGAATAAGGAAGCACAGGAAAGCAGTCAAAATATTGGGAGAGGAATTATATGACTGTTATTAGTACCAATGAAGAGCACGTGGGGTTAGGGTAGATGCTTTCTCAGGAGAAAGTAAAATGTTTAATCTTCTAAAATATAATTTAAAAACATAATGTGTTTTGTTTTTTTCTAAAAACAGAGGATAACAGAGTTAGCCTCACTTTGAATTTCATACAAGATGAGAAACATATTTTTAGGGACAGTAAGAATATATCCTGTACAGTGTGGCAAATTATTTATGTTTCAATATAATTTTTCAGAGATGCATGGTTGTTTCTGTGATGCTGTGTCCTTCATGTTCTTCTGTTTTGTTTTGTTTTTTGTGTTTTGTTTTAATATATTTTATTGATTTTTTACAGAGAGGAAGGGAGAGAGATAGAGAGTTAGAAACATCGATGAGAGAGAATCATTGATCAGCTGCCTCCTGCACACCCCCTACCGGGGATGTGACCGGAATCGAACCTGGGACCTTTCAGTCCGCAGGCTGATGCTCTATCCACTGAGCCAAACCGGCTTCGGCATTCATGTACTTCTAATATACTACACTTAACAATTTGATGGAAAATATAGAGTTGCAAGTAGTGAAGTCATAATTACACATAGCCTCTAAGCTTTCCTGTTTTGTCACAGCCCATAATAAGTTGACATAATAGTATTAAGAATCATCAGGATTAAAAGTTTCTGCAGTGCTCTACTGCTCTGGACTTTTGGGTGCTTTGCTTTTCAAAATCTGTATATGTGTGCACCAGTGAGTTGTTATACTTGTAAGCATTAATCATCATCATAACATTTAAGGATGCCTGCTATAATAAAACATGGCCAGTTTTTAATCTTGTAATTATTTTAGTTTTTATTCCTTGAATCTTTATTGTTGAAAGTATTACATATGTCCCATTTTTTCTCCCACTGACCCCTTATAACCTGCCCCACCCCAGGCCTCCACCACCCTATTATCTGTGTCCATGGGTTATACATATATGCATACAAGTTCTTTCTTGTATGCACATATGTATTCCACAGTCTGCATTCCCACCAGCAGAGTACTAGGGTTCCCTTTCCTCCACATCCTTGCAAGCATTTGTCATTTGTTGATTTGTTGATGGTAGACTGACCTTGAGAAAGACATTCAAAGTTTCCATGGGTCAGTTTCCTCATTTATAAGAACCTATATAAAATAGTAAGAATTAAACAAGGTACTATAGAGAAAAGCTTTAGAATAATACCTTTAAAAACTTAGTTCTTGTCATGCCTGGGAATAAATGCCATGTCCAGAAAGTACCTAGAAGAAATACATTTTTAAGTAATTGCTTAACCAAACTATAGAGCAAGTAGAAGTATGAACAAAGTCATAGGTAAAAAGTCCCAATTTAAATTAATTAAAGTCATATGTGGCTTCCCATTTTAACTCATCCTATCTAATAAAAGAGAAACATGAAAATTGACCACCGTACCTCTGCTATGCCCACAAGCCAAGCCCACCAGCCAATCAGGAGCAAATATGCAAATTAACCCAACAAATATGGTGGTGGCCACAGAGCTGGAGCAAGCAGGAGGCTTGGGTTGCCCCCAATGATAGAGGAAGCCAAGCTTCCCACCCGCCCTGGCTGGCCCTGGCCTCCACTCAAGGCAACAAAGTTTCAATTATAGAAGATAAATAAATCCCAATAAAAATGGCGGCAGCCACGGAGCTAGAGAGAGCAAGAGGCTCGGGTTGCCCCTGGCAATAGAGGAAGCCAAGCTTCATGCCTGCCCTAGCCTGCCCTGGCCTCTTCAAGGCTACAAAGTTTCAATTATAGAAGATAAATAAATCCTAGATACCAGGGCCTCCGCTTGGGTCACTGGGGGGCGTGGCCAGCCTGCAAATCACCACAGGCCCCTCGCCCAGGTCACCCCATGCCCCAGGGGAACCCCCACCCTGAGCTGGGACAAGCTTCAAGGCAAACCAGCTGGCCCCCACCCATGCACCAGGTCTCTATCCTATCTAATAAAAGAGTAATATGCAAATTGACCATCACTCCAACACAAGATGGCTGCCCCCATATGGTCAAAGATGGCTGCCCCATGTGGACACAAATGGCCGCCACAAAATGGCCAGTAGAGGAGGGAAGTTGGGAAGGACCAGGCCTGCAAGGGAGGGCAGTTGTGGGCAATCAGGCCAGCAGGGGAGGGCAGTTAGGAGGGACCAGGCCTGCAAGGGAGGGCAGTTGTGGGCAATCAGGCCAGCAGGGGAGGGCAGTTGGGAGGGACCAGGCCTGCAAAGGAGGGTAGTTGGGGGTGATCAAGCCTGCAGGGGAGGGAAATTGGGGGGGGACCCAGGCCTGCAGGGGAGGGCAGTTAGGGAAAATCAGGCTGGCAGAGGAGCAGTTAGGCATCAATCAGGCTGGCAGGGGAGTGGTTAGGGGGTGATCAGGCTGGCAGGCAGAAGCGGTTAGGGGCAATCAGGAAGGCAGGCAGGTGAGCAGTTGGGAGCCAGCAGTCCTGGATTGTTAGAAGGATGTCCCAGATTGGAGAGCGTGCAGGCTTGGCTGACGGACATCCCCCCCCCCCGCTGCATGAATTTTGTGCACCAAGCCTCTAGTTTAACATAATTTATGTTATTAACAGATAATTTTCTTTTTAAAAAGAGATACATGACTAATCCAATATTTGAAATAGTTATTTCTTACACTTTTTAAATTACATAAAATAATACTATGAGTTTCAGTGAACGAACAGACCAAGTGTGATGTTTTAGGTATCTGATTTGTGTATGCCATTTCTCCCTTCCCATAAACCAAAATGCCATGACTTTAAAAGTATAAAACAAGCCATTCTCTATTTCCATTTGTAAAATATGTGCTCTTTTGATAAATCAATACACAGAATTAAGTGTAACCGGGTAGATAAATGTTCAGAAAGGGGTTTTGTAAAGACAGAGCCACCTGAAGTAAAACTACAAAAGAGCTTGCATTATAAAGTGGGAGAAGAGTCTCTGCATTCCCCACTTTCACTCTCATGGGGTCTGAGGCCTCCCACTAAAGCGAGCGGAGCCAATCTCGGATCTGCCTCCAGTGGTTGCCAATCACTCTGATCTGTCAGCATTCTTCCGGAAGCTTTGTCAGACTCTCAGCTTCTGAACCAAGTTATTTTCCTGGGGGATGCTGGGAGAGTTTATATGTCATATTACACCAACCCCTTCACTCTGGCTGTGCATCTTGTCTCTTTACCTCTAGTAAAAATGTCTGAGTCTTATGTTCCCAGAAATTACCTCTATGCAGTAAAAATGCCTGAGTTGCATCTCCAAAGAAACTTTCTCCTATGCAGTAAAAATGCCAGAGTTATTTCCCGAGAAATGGTCTCTAGCTCTTTAGGATGGTCTTTAGTCAAATTAGATAAACTATTTTATAAAAGAGAAGGCCACTCACTCCCTACCCTTTTCATCTATAGATGTTATTTACCTCTTTTAAGTAGATTTTTTAATGTCAATTAAAACAAAGCAGAGACTGTAATGTTGATATTTTGAGACAATAGGCTAGGGGGGAACTACTCAGTAGGCAGTCTTTTGAAAATTCATTAGGAATAAATTTATGTGATTTGTTCTCCCCCCTCAATCCACATTTTAAAAACTATGGTCTATCTAAGGTTACTAAATCAATGGGAGTTCACATGTCTAAAGCTGACTCTTAAATATTCAAATCAAAATTACATTTTTATTAATTAAAAATGATTTCAGTCCATCAACATTATATTTTACTTATCCATTATTGCAAAGGTTTCTCATTTTGTTGCAATGTTTTCCATAGATGTTTTCATTTGTGTGACAAGAATTACTGAACATTTGAATTCCTCTTCCTGAGCAGTATTGAAAAAAATGGGGGGGGGGGGGTGTAGGGAGAACAAGACTCATTCTTATCTCAACACTGCCAAATAGACAAACTTAAAATATCTACGACTTTCATCCTTCTTGGAAATGGTTTTCAGCTTAAAGGCATTTGACCTGGAGTGAGGCTATATTTCAGTCAGCCTACTGAATGGTATCTAGAGAGGCCCGTCAGGAGAAGCTAAGCAGAAAGATGTGAGTGAAAGTTGAAGTGCTTGGTAGCTGAGAAAGCTGAAGAAGGGCAATTCGGCTTGCACATCAAAGCTAAATTCTGTCAAAATGGCAAAAGTCATTTCCAAAATAAGATATCCCAGGAAGGCATTAATTGAGGGAGCTCAATTAATATAGTTTATCTATTCCATTAAACTTTCTTAAAAAGCTTTAAAACAGTTCCTGGGGACATAAAACTCAGACATTTTTATTAGGGGTAAAGGGATAAAATGCATGGTCAGAAGGTGTTGGAATAATGTGACATGTAACCTCTCCCAATATCCCTGATGAGAATAACTTAATTCAGAAGCCAAGGGTTTGACAGTATTACAACACAATGCTGCGATATCTGAATAACAGGCCTAAGGAATTTTATTCCAGGATATATAGGCAGGATGTTTATGAAAAGGAATCAATGCTAAATTGATAGTAGAGCTAACTGTTTCATCGTGAGCATTTTAAACAGGGAATTTTCTAATATATGTAGAAATAAGAGGAAAGAGAACATTTAAAACTCATCAATTGGCACCAGATTATCAAGACAGGTGTTGGTAGCTGGGTCACTGTTTTTTGTGTTCAGGGATGAACAGAAACCATCAATGTCTGATGCTACACAGCTTTTTCCTCAAATTGAACAACCTGGTCTGTGATGGCTGCACATCAGCATTGTCTGCTGGGCCAGTGGGCAGCAATTTTCAGTCTATTTCTGTAAATTGAGCTTCATAGTGCCCTCTGAATGTTTCCCACTCTATGTTACAGGGGCTCCAATGCTGTTCAGCATACAGGACTCACTTTTGCCTTTAGCTGCCTTCCAGCATAAAGGAGTGTAGGTGAACCAAGAAGTACACCTAATTTTTATGAGTCAGGTATGACATTTCCAGCAGAGCAAGTGGGAGTGTTTTTCAGGTTTAGTGAAAGATAGAGGAAAATATTCCAAAGGGGAGTTGGCTATCTGATTAGTAGTTTAATTATCAGAGACTCAAACTGCCCTAATGTCTACCCAGAATTTCTTTAATGATTCTATGAAAATTTTGCAGGAGACACTTCAGGAAAGGTGAATGCTGGGACTGACCAGGATACCCTGAACAAGGGATGAATGATTACTCTGACACACGTTTCTGTGAAAGAGAGGGCTAAGGGGCTTCCTAGCAAGAGGCACCAGACTGTTCCATTTACCTGCCTCCTTAGGCTTTTATTGTAACAGCAGCTTGAATTAAAATTAACCTCTAGATACAATCAGCAGAGTAAGTATCCTTGAGAAAGCACATGCTTCTACAAGGTTGTATCTAAAGATTAAACATAGAGATTCCAGTAAACATCCCTCCCCCCCCCCCCCCAGGGCTCAGACTTATTTAGAAAAGTCAAGGCAAGGGTTGCCACCTTCACAAGGTCCTCCTTGAAGCCCCCAACCTTTTGGAGAATCCTCCTTACAGACTTTCCAACCAAGTCCTGTGCTTTGCCACAGGTTAGCAGTACTCTTATTCTTTTGCAAGCCTGAGCTTCAACTGATTGAATAGTAGCCACCAGATATTATTGCCTTTCTAAGAATAGTGTGAAGAAGGGTCATGCACCAGGAAATTCTATGTAGGTGACAGGTATGCTATCCAATTCCAGTGTCCATATGCTTAGGTAAGAACCACAGCTCAAGCATGCCTTCTCTGACATAATGATTAGGAAGAAACCACTCCTGTTCTCCCACTGTGCCTTCACATGCATGAAATTAGTTACTACTTACTCTGGATACCAACAACAAAAATTGATTATGTATGACCACTGATAGGAGCAAATCATTACCTCCCATTACAAATGCAGAGCAAAACATGTTTATATAGGGGTGTGTCTGTATATCTTCTTCCCTCAGACACATGCACACAATGGGCTTGGAGTTGATTTCAAGGAAGATCATGGAGAGAGAGCATAAGTTATTAATTAAAAAGTCACAGGCATTGCAAAGTGCATGTTCATTTTATTGATAACTAGAGGTCCAGTGCACGAAATTCATGCATGGGAGGGGGGTCCCTCAGCCCGGCCTGCACCCTCTCCAATCTGGGACCCCTTGAGGGATGTCCGACTGCCCGTTTAGGCCCTATCACAGTAGGATCCGGCCTAAACGGGCAGTCGGACATCCCTCTCACAATCCAGGACTGCTGACTCCCAACTGTTCACCTGCCTGCCTTCCTAATTGCCCCTAATAGCTTCTATCTGCCAGCCTAATCACCCCCTAACCACTCCCCTGCCAGCCTGATTGATGCCTATCTGCTCCCCTGCCAGTCTGTTTGCCCCTAACTGCCCTCCCTGCAGGCCTGGTCCCCCCCAAATGCTCTCCCCTGCAGGCCTGGGTCCCCCCCAACTGTCCTTCCCTGTAGGCCCGGTCGCCCCCAACTTCCCTCCTATGCCAGCCTGGTCACCCCTAACTGTCTTCCCCTGCAGGCTTGATCGCCCCCAACTGCCCTCCCTTGTAGTCCTGGTCCCTCCCAAAAGGCCTCCCCTGCTGGCCTGATCACCCACAACTGCCCTTCCTTGCAGGCCTGGTCCCTCCTAACTGCCCTCCCCTGCTGGCCATCTTGTGGTGGCCATCTTATGTCCACATGGGGGCAAGATCTTTGACCACATAGGGGCAGCCATCTTGTGTGTTGGAGTGATGGTCAATCTGCATATTACTCTTTTATTAGATAGGATAGAGGCCTAGTGCATGGGTGGGGGCCGGCTGGTTTGCCCTGAAGGGTGTCCCAGATCAGGGTGGGGGTTCCCTTGGGCCATGGGCAACCTGGGAGAGGGGCCTGTGGTGATTTGCAGGCCAGCCACGCCCCCCCCTCCCCTTCGACTCAAGCGGAGGCCCTGGTATCTGGGATTTTATTTATCTTCTACAATTGAAACTTTGTAGCTTGGAGTGAAGCCAAGCCTCCTGCTTGCTCCGTGAAGGCAGCCGTTTCTGTTGGAATTTATTTATCTTCTATAATTGAAACTTTGTAACCTTAAGCGGAGGCCTGGGCCAGCCAGGGTGTGTGGAAAGCTTGGCTTCCTCCATCGCCGGGGGCAACCCTAGCCTCCTGCTCTCTCTAGCTCTGTGGCTGCCGCCATTTCTGTTGGGATTTATCTTCTATAATTGAAACTTTGTAGCCTGGAGTGGAGGCCTCGGCCAGCCAGGGTGTGCAGAAAGCTTGGCCTCCTCCGTTGCCGGGGAAACCCAAGCCTTCCTCTTGCTCTCTGTGACTGCAGCCATCTTGGTTGGGGTTAATTTGCATAATCGCTCCTGATTGGCTGGTGGGCATGGCTGGTGGGTGTAGCAGAGTGATGGTTAATTTGCATATTACTCTTTTATTAGATAGGATTTTATTTTATTTTAGTCCAAGGCCTGTTTTTTCCCAATCATTAATCTTATTTGTGTTAAAATAACTTTGTATTTGATTAAATTAATAGTTGCTACTGTTGATTTTATTATTCATTAGTTTATCTCTTAAGTACAAAACATGAATACCCACTCAGCTATACCTCTATGAACCCCAAAGTATCCTTTGTTGATACACATTAATGTAAAATACTTCTAAATAAAAAGTCTGTTTGAAGTTCAAGGGTGTGACTGTGAAAATTTCAAATTATGTAGATTGAAATAAGCCAATGTCTGAATTGTTATAAACTCCATTTATCACTTTAAAACAGATGATTTAGCCACATTGTGAGAGCAAAACATTGATCAACTGTCTTCTGCATGCCCCCTACCAGGGAATGAGCCTTCACCCCAGCCATGTACCCTGACCTGAAATTGAACTGGCAACCTCTCGGTGCACAGAATGATGCTCAACAAACTGAGCCACTCCAACCAGGCTAGCCACTTTTCAATAATAATATCACCTGAACCATGCTAGTCCAGCTTGCCTTATGCACTACCTACATGTTTAGTGCTTGGAGTGGATGTCAACCATAAGCATCTTCAATGGTGCACATTTTGAAAAGAGTAAAGAACTTCCACTAATATTCTTAAGATTCACACATCTTGTTACTAAGGTATATCAATATCTGAGACAATGATTCCTTTACTTAGATGTGACCTAATTCTATGAAGTGCAAAGGAAGGCACTGTCAATGAGGATAGCAGATGATCTATTTGTGTTACTTGTGTCTGCCATTATGTAAAATTTAAAGCTATTATCCCTATGTCAAACTTCAACTTTGATTTGAAGAGTACAAAAATATCATAGGAATCACTCCATTTGTTCTCACCTGCCTCCTGTCATGCTTTTCCTACCTACACACAATGAGCAAGTTATCGTTTATGAAGTGCTTACTATGGGCCAGGCACAGCATCACACTTTAAAATAGATTAAACACATTTAATTCTCCCAAAAGTGCTAGGGGGTAGGTACTGTTATTATTCCCATCCTATATTGGAAAACTGAGTCTTAGAGAGTTGAGAAAATTGACCTAGGTTCTACAAATAGTATGAAGTGGAAATTCAAACCCACTTCTTGAGAACATACTATGCATTATTTGACTTCACTGTCTCATCTTCATGGTACTTGATTCCTTTGTAATCAAACTTTGAATCAGAGCCAAACCTTTTTTTTTGTTTCCCAGTTTTAATGCTGGGACTTTTGCCTGCCTCCTGAGGGCCTCTAGCTGCTTTCACTTTTTCCTAGTCCAGCCCATTTTTTAGAAACTTGAATTCCCTGCTTATCTCTTGTTAACTCCCCTACTTGAATTATATTCTTCATGATCTCAATCATATCCCAAGATCCTCCTTCAAGTTAGAAGAGTTTCCTGAGATTTTAATATAATCAGTGGGACATCTATACTAATAAAAGGGTAATATGCTAATTAGACTGGGAGACCTACCGGACATCCTTCCATACAGAGCCATGGTAGCGGGGCCAAGGCAGAGGTGGTTAGGGGCGATCAGACAAGGAGAGAAGGGCAGTTGGAGATGACCAGGCCAGCAGGGGGGGAGGTTGGGGGCAGTCAGGCTGGCAGAGGGGGACAGTTGGGAGTGAGCAGGCTGGCAGGGGGGCAGTTGGGTCAAGCAGGCTGGTGGGGGGAGAAGTTGGCAATCAGGCCGGCAGGCAGAGTGGTTAGGGGCAATCAGGCAGGCAGGCAGGTGAGTGGTTAGGAGCCAGTGCTCCAGGATTGCAAGAGGGATGTCTGACTACCGGTTTAGGGATTGGGCCTAAACCGGCAGTCGGACATCCCCCGAGGGGTCCTAGTTTGGAGAGGGTACAAGCCGGGCTGAGGGACACACACCCCCCATGCACGAAATTTGTGCACAGGGCCAATAGTAAATAAAATAACATCCAAAATTTTTTATAGAGTTAGAGGGAATATTTCCCCTGATTATGGAAATTTTTTCACTGCCCTTAAAACTATGGAACCTGCTCTTTTCAATGTGGTGGGAGCCCTGTATTTTTGTTTCTCCACTTCCATTTTTGGGCATCTGGTCTTATGCCTTGTTCCACCCACACCTGCAGCTCTTCCATATTAGCTTCTCCATTAAACCCACCACAGAAAAGGTGCTGCTTTCCAAAGGTGCTGAATCAGAATAAAAATAGTAACTAAGCAATTTGTGAAATGTTAAAATTTAAGAAAACCTTGGAAAATGTGAAGCAAATATTAAAAGTTATCTCTTCTCTCTCCCTCCCTCCTTCCCTCACCCCCTCCCAGCTGTGAAAATTTGAGGGAGAAGTGAAACATCAATTCCCAATGTTACAAAGAATCAACAGATTCAAGCATTGGAATAGGTAAAAGCAGGTGCACAATTGGGGCTGGGGAGGGATGCAGGAGGTTGGCCAGCCAGCGAGGGACCAGGGGAGGGCTCCAGGGCATGTCTGGCCCATCTCGCTCAGTCCCGATTGGCCGGACCCCAGCAGCAAGGTAACCTGCCGGTCGGAGCGTCTGGCCCCTAGTGGTCAGTGCACGTCATAGCGACTGGTCGACTGCTCGCTCTTCACCACCCACCTGTTCGCATCTTACCGCTGCTCCTTAGCGCTGCCACTGAGGCGGGAGAGGCTCCTGCCACTGCTGCTGCGCTCGCCAGTGGTGAGCCTGGCTTCTGGCTGAGCAGTGCTCCTGCTATGGGAGCATAATGACCATCAGGGGGCAGCTCCTTGGTTGAGCATTTGCCCCCTGGTGGTCAGGGCATGTCATAGCGACTTGCAGGCAGTTAGGAGCAAGGGGTCCGGATTGTGAGAGGGATGTCCGACTGCCAGTTTAATCCTGATCGGGCCTAAACCAGCAGTCGGACATCCTTCGAGGGGTCCCGGATTGTGAGAAGGTGCAGGCTGGGCTGAGGGACCCCCCTTCTTATGCATGAATTTCATGCATCGGGCCTTTAGTTTATACCTAAAGAGCAAACACAACTTTGAGTAGACACTCTCAGGAGCCAGTTTTAAATAAAATTAACAGTGTTACCTTTGGGGAAATTCTTTATATCACAACATTCCCAAGTGCAGGGCTAGAAGCTCAATACATATTTGTTGAATTGACTTTAAGCATTTTGAAACAAGTAACTCTTTTGGGAATTTATATTTCACTTCTCCCTCAAATTTTCACAGCTGGGAGGGAGGGAGGGAAGGAGGGAGGGAGAGAGAGACGATAACTTTTAATATTTGCTTCACATTTTTCAAGATTTTCTTAAATTTTAACATTTCACAAATTGCTTAGTTACTATTTTTAATGGTTATTGTTTTTAATGACAGAAAAAAGTAAAAAGAAAGAAATTAAATGTAATAAAAAAGGAAAAGAAATACAAAAACTGAAAATAAGTGACAAGGAGTATTCTTATACATAATGTGAGAATATGGGTTCATATATTTATGTACACACACTCCCCCCAAAACCTTGATTTCATATGTTGTCACAAATGTAATATAAAATACTTGAGGGATTTTCACTAGGTTAGTTTTATAATAATAAAGTTGTGGAAATAATTATCTTTGGACATTTAAAAATATCAGAAATGTTTAATAAATATATTCAAAACTATTTTCCAGAAAATATTTCTTCTCAAGATTACAAGCTATTTGAAATATGCCTCTTTTTCTATTACAAAAGTGCAGAAAACTGTCTGTCTTTATTGAAAATGTTTAAACTAACTTTTGAAAGCTATTTATTATCATAATACCTAGTATGTGCATCCTCATAAATTCTGATTAACAGTAATGTTTGGGAGATGAAAAGCTGTGAAAGTGTTAGGAAGATTTTCACATTTTACTTTATCTCAATGTATGTATAAATGTCATGTTTATAATTTATCACATATGACATTGGGATCAATCATTTTTACTTCAGTATTTAAGTCAGATCCTATGGGCTTATTTGATTGTTTGAGTTTTGTTTTGTTAAAGCAAAGACATGATGATCATCTCAAAGGCTTGTAAAGCTCATCTGTCAAGGCTGATTTTTCCTCTAAAATTTTTTTTTAATGTCAGATTAGCTGCCTTGGAATTAGTATAGCTTTCAAAAATCCTCAAATTTATTTGATTTTTCTTCCTATAGATGCCATGTTAAAGACAGTAAACTATTACCCCTTAGTACGCTAACTAATTATATATTACTTGCCTTTAAAGAACCAAATTAACACCTTTTGGACATCAGTGAGTAATCTGACAGTCCTAATCATTAAGTGAGGATTATATAGATAAATAGGTTATTACTAGGCAGCCATTGACTTGTGGGAAATATAGCCTCTTTTTAACCATTTATTCTATTAAATAAAGATAGAAATGCTTTAAGTAACGAAAGACAAGTACATTTTCATCGGAGAATAAAGATTAATAAATTATCTGAAAACTAAACTTAAATATCTAATATCTTATCTACTGAAAAACTATAATGATCACGGGATTATTTCCTATAGAGAGGGAAATGTTCTGGATTGGGTTTGGAGGTTTGTTTTTACAGTATCTAAAAAAGCTAAAGATGATATTTTTCTGATGACATGACTAATATAGAGTTTAGCACCCTAAAACGTTTTCTCTGATATATTTTAATCATAGCAAAAACCCAACTGCTTATTCACGTGCTGATCAGAAATCTAAGTAGGTTATTAAGCATTTTTTTACTTTAGCTCCTTACCAAGATTTGAATTATCTATGGCATCTAAACATCAGGGTTTTGTTTTGTTTTGTTTACTTCCACTGCATAATAAAAAATAAAACATAATTTAATTATACAGTGTAGTGATTTCTCTTTAATGAGAAATGAATTGTGGCTTTTTGTTTACTCCATTGCTTCCCTTTCCTGAGCTGCTAACATCTCTGGGGCTTAGTTGGTTTACTAGTAAGTAGTCATTAGAAACACCAGGGTTTACTAGATAAACAATGCCCAAAATAACAACAAATCTTCCTTGGCCATAGCAAGTGATAGGACATTATTAAAGTTCATACCTATGTAAGGATTCATTTGACTTACACAATTTATTTTCAATCAGCCAGAGAGATGTCAAAATTCATAATCATGAGACAACTTCTCATCTGCAAGAACAGAACACACCTAGTTACATAGACCCAGGAAGTGAGCAAATGCTATTTTAAAATAGATGTAGTGAGTTGATATTTATCAAGTTTGCACTATGCAGAATGCTCACATGATTTCTACCCTATATGAGATAGTGTTTTTTCATAATTTTGATATGTAAATAACAATTTTTAAATTTCTAAATCTCATATTAGATGATGTATAACTCAGGCCATCACAACAGGCTTTTCTTTACCATGTTAATAATACTATTTTTTAAAAGTTCTAGAGGATTTATAACAGGAACACATCTGGAGAAATAACTGAATGTAATGCTATTAAATGTATGGCTAAGTAGACAGGAAGAATCCCAAGCCCTACCAGGGTGATCAGGGAGTTTACATAAAAATCAGATTTATAAATAGCCAAAGGACTGTAGGATTGGAGTGTGATTGATAATTAAGGAATAGAGGGTCAAAATTAAGTGTAGAATAACAGGTAAGTTGGGATAGCAAGATGGTGGTTGTTTATTTCTTTTTCTCACAAAGTAGGAGAAACACATTGGACCAGGGGGAAATGAACATTTAGATGATTTAAAAGGCATCTATGTTATGAACATAGATGTCTCAATAGATTTTATTCTATATGGATGAGATATTCCTTTCTAATACTAATCTTCATTTTGTTTTGATTCAAACTTTATCTATTTAGCAGTTCCAAAGCACCTGATAGTGAGGAGGGCATCTGCAAAGTAATAACAGACATTCTTAAAAGTGAAGAGATTCTCATTGAACGATATGGGGTAAGACTGACTCATGCATTGGTCCTTTGTACATTGTATTAATTTGACTCAGTCCCTGCCTGCACAGTATCAGCTTCAAATGAATTAACGGACAATTGTTTTTTGGAAACTTCATAATTAGGGAACAGACATTTAAGCAAAACAATCCCCATCACAATATAGCCTTTAATTAAAAAAAAATATCTGTAAAGTCAACTGGCCTCCTTAGATGACATTAATATAAAGCTCTCACCCACCATGATGATTCCCTGGGGGGCAGGAGTCAGTGTTATTAACGATGGTGTGGTCAGCATTGAGAAAGCGCCAGTCACAGAGTTGATGCAAAGTATAATGCTGGGACATGACTGGATGAGTGTCTAAGTCATATCTCTCTAAAAGTGACACATATATTCATGGTGTCATTAACTTCTCAAACCTGAAGTTTTAACCTAAAATTGACTTAATTAGTATTTATTGGGCACCTATTACATGTCAGGAACTGTTCTAGACTTGGGGTACATAATTGAACCATGCAAAGATCCTTAACCCCGTGGAATTTATTCAATCCCTAGCATTTAAGGACTCTCTCTTCTGTCCCTGATCACACTCTGTCTTTTTCAGTTTCTCATTTGTCTGAATCTCATCCACTCTGCACAGCTATGACTGTTTCTTTGCTGGCATGCATATCTTGAGTCATTTTGTGTTTATCAAATATATTTTATTTATTTATATGTATGCACTTATGTGATGGGCACCTGAATTTTTGTGGATTTATTTCCCACCTTATATAGAATGTATAAATCATTAAAATACCTTCAATATACTTTCAAATTCTTGCTCATCTGGATTGATTAACATGATATAATCAATCAAGTGGAACAATGAAATACTCTGCAGAATGTTCTGGTGGTCTAAACTACATTATGACAGGGTGAGGAGAGTGCACATAGACCTAGGGCAAGACTACAGCTGCATTCTCTCTTCTGCCATGTGTAAATGTAAACCACTCTGGTTCTTCTTACTCCTGAGGATAACAGATAATTCACTTATCTAATCAATGACCACAAACCAAGTACCTGAGTCTATGTTAATCTGCTCTAGCCAAGATATCCCATGCAACACAGCAGCTGCAACAGGGACAGATACTTGTTTGAGTTTGCAGTACTTCACTGTCATCCTTCAGGATCTGTCTGTTTTTGGTAGCAGCCAGACTAATAAAGTAAACGGAGGTAAGACAGGAATCATTATAACTGCATTATTTAGTTCTTTAAAAGTGCCACAAATACAGTACTGTTTTTAATTTACTATTTAGCAGTAGGTTAAGCTTGAAAAACTTCCACTTGGCTTTCCTTACTGTGTCAGCACTTGCACTATAGGCAAAGAAACTGATGTTGGACATTTGCCAACCACCAAATATGCCCATTCCAATTCTATACGTGGGATTGAGGCCAAGACTCCTGGAGTGCTCCATGAACACAACTGAGCCAGTACTTCATTTATTACCTGACTCCTCTACGTCCCCTTGAAGGGAAATCTAATATAGTCCATTAATGAAAAACATTGCCAAGAAGTAATAGTAAGATAAAGAAGTTTTAATGAAAATATGCATATAAGATCACTAGTATTTACCAATACAGTAACATTATCCCTTCCAATAGAATTTCCTGTTAAGTACCATGGTACTTGGAATATCATTTGGATATTTGATTCTACCAATAAACTAAGCTATTTTAAAACAAACAAAAAGAAAAAGAAATTAAAAATTAGAAACATTGCTTAATGGATTATTTCTAATTTTATATTTCAAAACTCCAAGGATCAATAGAAACATAATACCACCACTAATCTAAGTTTGCCATCATACCCACATCCAATCACTCTGTATTATATCCATTTTATTTTCTCAGAATATCCTATCTAATAATAGACAAATATGCAAATTGACCATACCTCCGACACACCCACAAGCCAAGCCCACAAGCCATGCCCACCATCCAATCAGAGCGAGTATGCAAATTAACCCAGACCAAGATGGCTACAGCCACAGAAAGCAAGGTTTCCTAGGTAACAGATGAAGCCAAGCTTTCCGCCTGCCCTTGCCAGGCCTAAGCCTCCACTCAAGCTACAATGTTTCAATTATAGAAGGTAAACAAATTCAAACAAATGGCGGCAGAATGGAGCTTGAGAGAGCAGGCCAGGGTTGCCACCGGCAACAGGGGAAGCAAAGCTTTCCGCACACCCTGGCTGGGCCCACCCGCTTAAGGCAACAAAGTTTCAATTATAACCCAACACAAATGGCTGCCGGCCTCGGAGGGAGCCCCAGGCTTGGCTCCACTCCAGGCTACAAAGTTTCAATTGCAGAAGGAGAATAAATTCCAGATACCAGGGCCTCTGCTTGGGTTGCCAGGGGGCGTGGCCGGCCTGAAAACCACCACAGGCCCCTCGCTCAGGCCGCCCCACACCCCAAGGGAACCCCCACCTGATCCGGGACGCCCTTCAGGGCAAACCAGCTGGCCCCCACCCCTGTACCAGGCCTCTATTCTATCTAATAAAAGAGTAATATGCAGATTGATCATCACTGCAACACACAATATAGCTGCCTCCATGTGGTCAAAGATCCTGCCCCCATGTGGACACAAGATGGCCACCACAAGATGGCCAGCAGGAGAGGGCAGTTGGGAGGCACCCGGCCTGCAAGGGAGGGCAGTCAAGAAGGACCAGGCCTGCAAGGGAGGGCAGTTGGAGGTGATCAACCCTGCAGGAGAGGGCAGTTAGTAGTGACCAGGCCGGAAGAGGTGGGCAGTTAGGGGCAAACAGGCTGGCAGCGGAGTGGTTAGGGGGTGATCAGGCTGGCAGGCAGAAGCAGTTAGGGGCAATCAGGAAAGCAGGCAGGCAAGCAGTTGGGAGCCAGCAGTCCTGGATTGTGAGAGGGATGTCCGACTGCCTGTTTAGGCCCGATCCCGGCGGGATCCCTCGAGGAGTCCCAGATTGGAGAGGGTACTGGCTGGGCTGAGGGACAACCCCCCTCTGTGCACGAATTTCGTGCACCGGGCCTCTAGTCTATTCAGAAAAAAATATCAATCTGAACTTACGTTTCTCTTTTTTTGTTAACCCAACTTGTACATTATCAGTCTAGTACATGTTTCTATATGCAGTGCTCCAAACACTCCCTGGAATTGGCAGGCTTCAGAAAATAAAGATTGATGAAATGAATGAGTGCATATGCCAAGATCTGATAGTACTGGCCCTCATGGAGAGTCCTTTTGTATAGAAGGCAATGATGTCACAGACAATCACAATATAATAACATTAGGCAAGTGCAATCTGACTGGGCTCCAATATCTGGGGCTGGGAAGTGAGCCTCTAAAAGGAGCATCATCTAATCTAAGGATGAGTAGGAGTTAAAGAGCCTACATATGAGGTACGACTGTGTGTTTCTTTATTGAGACAGGAAATAACATTCCAGGCAAAGTGCTACAGCTGATGTGAAGTCTGGAATCAAAAGAGAGTTAGGCATACAGCATTTAATTCAGTACAATTCTTTTGATATATTTATAGTTTTGGACTTTCAAAGGCCTCAACTTCCAATGCTTCCGAATACTAAAAAGCAATAGACTGAAAATCAACATGGTTTATATTTGGCATTGGTCATTTTCAACAGACACTTTCATCTTCAGAAAAGCTAAAGATATAATCCTTATGGACAAAGTTTGGTTTCTGTAATGAACTATATTCCATTTCATCATGCCTTCCTCTAATGTTTATAATGATAAATAGGTTGTCATCCTAATTTATCAGAGCAACATTTCATGAAAGTGCATGAAGACTAATGCTATAATAATGTGTGTCTATTACATGCTACCTTGAGGGTAAAATCCATAAGTAGTAAGTTTGTATTAGGAAGACATTTCCTATTATAAAATGGCAGAAGCTGAACATTAACACCTTAACAAGTTTGTAGGCAGGTTAAATTATTTTCATAATACAGTCGTATTTCTATGCTCTATTAGACTAAGAATAACTTAAAGAATAATTTTGAATGTATTTACTAGTCTTTGAACAAATGAAAATGTAGCAAAATATTTTACTTATAAATATCTAACATTTTTCTTGATGAATATATTTACATGCATGATTAATACATGTATTAATTATATTAACAATATATATGTAGTTACTAATATATATATATATATATATATATATATATATTCTGTAACATTTCAATAGCTGCTTTATTAGAGATTTATCTCTTGGTTTATGCAGATTTTAAGACACAGTGTAAGAAAAATCAATATTTGGCTAAAAAGCTTTTTCAATATTCTGAAGTTATTGTTTTTACATATTGAATATAAGAGACACTGCCCTTAGAGAAAAAGTCCGTAGTTCTATTATTACTTGGTCTGAGTCTTCAGCAACCTTATGGGAAACATATCTTGAAGGTTAAAAATATACAGAAAGAGTATAATGTTCTTTAAATGCTCTTTCATGTTGGCGTTTGGACCATAAAAGGAAAGGAAAGAATGCCATAGCAGTGGTGATGCGAACAGATTGACCCATGTTGTTCTATATGCAATGACGATGCATAACAGAGGAAGCCAAACGAGTCAGACGACACTATATCAAGTCCATTTTCCTCGTTTTGATTCAGAGGTTTTTGTTAAAAATCACAAGCCAGTCTTTGTGGCAAGCTTCAGAAAACTTGTACAGCTCTGATAAGAAAGGACATCGCTCATAAATATTCATTAAAAATTACCTTTTCTGGATCATGAATTTTTCAGCCAGACCCTGATTTGACCTCTACAAGGAACAAAATCCAGGCTATAGTGGAGTGTCTCCTATTTCTGACATAAAAAAATAAAAAAGGTGAAAAATTGGTTTTCCCAGCTAAGCAGCTACTATGTACACTGTGTGAGGTCTGAGGTCAGTTACCTCTGAGCTCCACACACTTGATCATTAATATTCATTCCAATTACAATCTTTAAATTCTAAAGTCCTGTTCATTCTTCTCTGAAAAACTGATTGTAAGGCAGGCCAGGGTTTGCATTTTAACTAATTTTTAAAGAAACTTCATCTAACTTCTCTGTTGCTAAAAAAAAAAAAAAAAAAAAAAAAAAAAAAAAAAAAAAGATGCATGAATTCAGTAATTTTCTTTAGAAAAAAAAGTCACATCTGCCTGTTTTGAATTTTATGCCCACTCTCTAAGGATAAAAGCCATGGGTTGTTTTTTTTTGTTTTGTTTTCGTCTTTTTTTCCTGGTAATTGTCTGCAGAGTGGGTGAATGGATAGAAATGTCTACATTTATGTCTATCAAGGAGCTATTATTGGTATTTCAGCTTCATATTGCCCCTCATAGTTCATACATGCAAAAGGAGCCTGGCATTATTAGGGGGTATGTATTTTTTGTTTGTTTGTTTTTGGTTTTTTTTTGCTTCCATTGTTATTCCTACAATATCTCAGTGGGGTAGTCAGCATTACCACCTGCATTGTTTAAATAGAGTACCTGATAAGTAGAATATGAATTATGATAGCTAATAGTGTGCAAACCTAGATTCCAAATCAGAATGCTTTCCCAGAACCTTACCTCAGGTCTTACTTTAGATTAAATTCTAGGAATATTGCACTTAAGGTCTAGGACTCATACTTTGGTTATTTCAGAGAGTAAACAAAATATGGGGGCGGGGGAAAGGGATGACACTTTAAACACCATAGCTCAAGCTGTAGTGAAGTAATTTTGATTTTTTCGTATGCAGTTAAACAACCTTAAAAGTTTTCTTATTACAGTCAGATTCTAATCCTAGCTTCTTCATTTTCTGGATGTATGATCTTGGACGCATTTTAACCTTTCTATGCGCAACATTGCCTTCCTAAATGAAAATGGAAGTACCTAGTTCAGAGAATTTATAAGGCACCTCAATTTGCCTGGCACTCAAAATAGTTACTTTTTCAGTATAGAATTAAGTTGATTTGAGCACCATGTAACTTAGCACAAAGACTGCTGGTAATGGAACTTTTACTGTGATGTTTCCAAGAAAAATGGAAATGTTTCAAATTGGACATTTCCACCTCTTTGCACTTCCTCTACAAAACAAGCAAACAAAAACCAACCAACCAAACAAACAAAACAAACAAAAAAACATATCTTTAAGAGAACCCCAAAGGAGAAAATAGGAAGTATTGCCCTAGCCGGTTTAACTTAGTGGATAGACCGTTGATCTGTGGACCAAAGGGTCCCAGGTTTGATTCCAGTCAAAGGCAGGTACCTTGGTTGAAAGGTCCTCCCCAGCCCGAGCCCTGGTCAGGACTCCTGCAGGAGGCAACCAACAGATGTGGTTCTCTCACATTAATGTTTCTCTCTATCTTTCCTCTCTCTTCCACTCTCCCTAAAAATCAATGGAAAAATATCCTCAGGTGGTGATTAACAAATAATAACAGTAATAAAAATTTAAAAAATGAATAGAATAGCTTCACAGTGAAAGCTTGTGAAGGAAGGAAGGAAGGAAGGAAGGAAGGAAGGAAGGAAGGAAGGAAGGAAGAGAGAGAGAGAGAGAGGGAGGGAAGGAGGGAGGGAGGGAAGGAGGGAGGGAGGGAGGGAGGGAGGGAGGGAGGAAGGGAGGAAGGAAGGAAGGAAGGAAGGAAGGAAGAGAGAAAGAGAGGAAGAGAGAAGAGAGAGAGAGAGAGAGAGAGAGAGAGAGAGAGAGAGAGGAAGGAAGGAAGGAAGAGGGAAGAAATAAAGAAGGAAAGAAAGAGAAAATAGTGTATTGCCAAAAAATGTGCTTGGCTTGGAATCCCTGCTTTTTCCAGTTATTTTTTTATTATTATTCATAATCCAACCCACATTACTCCTTAGATAAATTCTCACCTGATTAGCGTATGGCAATTCTTTGAGAATAGAACCTACATATTATTTTAATGCTTTGTTGATTTAAAAAGTCAAATGTGATGCTGCATCTGTCGACCCTTATCTCCCTAAGTCTTATAGCTCCAACACACAGGACCCTCAGGCTGTCCTTCCTAGATCAGAAGGCTCATGGCCCCAACTTCCACACTTCTCTCATGTCAGGGTGTGGAACAAGGAACAGAAGTTACGCAAGAGAGGCAAACCAGTCTTGAGCTCACTTGCTCCTTCTTCCCCTACCATTCCAAGGATGTCTGTACACCAGGGCTGCCAGATTTTGTAAAGAAAAATACACAACAACCAGTTACACTTGAATTTCAGATAATAATGAAATATACTTCTAACACAAGTGTGCTATATGCTACCTGTGACATATTGAGAATAAAAGTTGTTTATTAGCTGAAATTTAAACTTAACTGGGTGTCCTGCATTTTATAGTTCAAAATCATTCAAAATACATATTGCATAAAAAAATACTTTTGACCTTTTGCCCATTATCCTCCTCACTCATGTAGAATGACAGAAGTTTCCAGTATGGTTTGTACTTCCTTTTTACACTTCCAATTTAAGTCATCAATGTAAATCACCAGATTGATCTATCAAGCTTTTATTTCTACTGTGGAGTCACATATTACTAGAGGTGTCAGGCTCTATATTCACCAACTAAGACAGATTCCTTAATGGTAAAAAATGCACTAAAAGATTTATTAGGAGATCACATTGGAAGGTTTTATACAGTCCCCTACTGGCATGTTTTCTTCCAGCATGGGAAGACATTGCTATTATGTGTTATTGTTTTGTTGTTGTTGAGCAGCAAATGAAGTGGGAGACTTGATGTTGGGGCCATATTGTATGAGAAATATTTCATTAGCCTTGGCTCCTGATAGTCATAACAAATATTTTAATGTAATTTTCATAATGAAGTTAACCTGTTGCCAGAAATACAATTTTATTTAGCTTTATATTCCTAGGAAAATGGGAAGGAAGGAAGGAAGAAAGGAAGGAAGGAAGGAAGGAAGGAAGGAAGGAAGGAAGGAAGGAAGGAAGGAAGGAAGGAAGGAGGGAGGATAGAAGGAAGAATGAAAGGGGAGCTTTATTTATAGCTGTCATCATTGTCTAAATAGTATTCAATAAAGACCACAAGGTAGTATTGATGTTATAACATGTTAATTTATGTAGAAATGTTTTGAAATAAGAGCCAAAAGATCACCAAAGTACACAATATTTGTTTAGTGACTATTAATGTAGGACATCTCAGATGTGAGAAGACAAAACTGTAATGCAAGTCCGGACAAGTAAATTTTATGCTAGGGCAGGTCTAAAAATTCCTCAACTATACTGCTTCCAGTACAAATTATTCTTTTGGATAAAGAAGTGTGCTTGCCCTGACTTGTTTGGCTTAGTGGATAGAGTGTCGGCCTGCGGACTGAAAGGTCCTAGGTTCGATTCCGGTCAAGGGCATGTACCTTGGTTGCGGGCACATCTCCAGTGGGAGGTGTGCAGGAGGCAGCTGATCGATGTTTCTCTCTCATCGATGTTTCTAACTCTCTATCCCTCTCCCTTCCTCTCTGTAAAAAAATCAATAAAATATATCTTAAAAAAAATAAAGAAGTGTGCTTGTCATTTAAGTACTATTTAAACTTTTCTTCATCAGGCAAACACAAAAGACCATGAGGGTCCAAACATATTCACTTTTGTAACATGACAGCTCATGTTAGAAATTGATTGCCCCCACCCCCCACCCCCGCTCTGCTCTCATCACATTTGGCTACATCACTCTGCAAGCACCATAATAGCTACATTATTTTCAAATGCAATAAGTCCATTTTTAATACTAAAAGCAATATTTTACTACGTTAAATGTCTATTAATTTTTGTTTTTATGTGAAACTTAAATTGGCTTCTGACAGGTACAATTCCATATACATAGAACAGTGTATCAAGCTGATATGTTTGGTGTGAGAGGTGCAGTCAGAAGAGACTTTCATTATGTTTTACATTTGATTGTTTATGTGAGACAGTACATTTAAGCTGAGATTCAGGCAGCCCTAGTTGCCAGAAATTCAAAGCCTGGCAAATAGCACATTCTTGTCATAAAATAAAGAATGTACAGGCACCCACACCAGGTTACAAGTTATTCTTTATGAACAACAGAATTGCTTTTTGCCCATTTCAGACAGAACCCTAAATGTGCCCAGCACAGCAACAGAGAACATAAGAAGCAAAGAGAGCTTAGTATTCCAGCCCAGTTCACTGGAAACAACCACCACACACACAAAAAAGACGAAAATGACAGAGCCGCATTCTGTAGAGCAACATGATTTGTCTACTTTAAATGGAGAATAATGGTTTTAAGTTTAGAGCAGAACTAAAGGGCTCAATTACTATTCATGGATTCTGAATTGTTCTACTTTGGAAATTCCTTTAGCATGAAATGCTCATCAAAATCAATGCATGAAAATATAGAAAATAAAATACTTAGTTTTCCATATGAATAAAGGACATCCTCAAGTTAGATCACTTAAAAAAAAAAAAGAGTCACCAATTTACACAAATCCAGCTCAGGCAGTAAAACTAAACATTTTAAAATAATAACCTTGGGATAGAGGCTGAGAAGTAGAGAAACACATATATGAGATGGTGATATATTTTCTTGTTTTCACTCGTATAACAAACACTAATAAAATAGTGTACCAAGCTTCACCTAAAAGACTTATTAGTGAGCCAACATCAATTTTTCTAATCTTTAAAAATTATATTAATAGTTATTGAAAATATAGGAACATTTACTAAAAGTAAAAATGATGATAATTAGAATTGAGCAGCCTTTCTCAATGGTAAGTTAACAGATAGATAACGTCTGTAACTATGCTTGTATCCAAACATAAGGATCTTTGAACAGCTCCCCATTATAGAAAGATGGAGCTATAAAAGAAGTATTCAGCAGTTGATAACACTTTGGTAATCCGAGCTGAATTACTTTTGTTCGCTTTCTTTTTCTGTATTTCCCCCCACTGTTACCATGTTTTTCTCAAGTGATGAAACAAAAGTAGAAGACTTGATAATCCAATCGTATGTTTAGAATAAGAAATGCCTATTAATATGTGAAATACAACAATTCCAATAGGGTTTTCCCATATACAGCTTCTCATGAGTATGGTATAATCTGAGAAACATTGGTAACAAATTGTGTAAAATTCATCCCTTTATACTGACTTGTGTAGGGAAACATTTGCTTCTATATTGACATTGGCAAAATTTAATGTGGACTATTATGGATTATAATTGCATTTCCTTTGCCATATTAAAGAATGTCAAATCCTAAAACCAAGCAAAACACTATCTGCAGTTTCCCCCCCATTATGTAGGAGAATGGTAACGTTTTGAAGGCAATTTAAAAGTCTTAGTTAACCAGCTCCTTCTGTTTGCATATTCAATCCCTCAATGTAACATATGCATAATTTTATCATCATTGTGTGCCATCTGCAGTATACTGATTGAACTGCAGTTTGAAAATGAGGATTAAAAGATAATTTGGTTGCATACATTTAGAACTAAAATGTCTCTCATGGAGCAGAACAGAGTTATTTAAAAATGGAACTATGACAAAAAGATGAAAATATATTGCATAAACTCAAGAAAACCAAAAGAGACAATTAAGTCCTTATGCTTTTTCACTTCAAGACTTTTTAAAAATTTTAATACCAAAGGTATGCAAAGGGAATTGTGGTTAAACACACACACACACACACACACACACACACGGAAACATTTGTATCTACCTCAATGTAATAATTATAAATAATCTTTCAAGCTACTTTATACATTTAATAAATCTTTCAAACTACATTAATTTATCTGAGAAGATTATCCACAAGCAATATCAACCAAGACACTAGTGTGTAACCAATTTATTTGTTAGCTATAATGTCACTTAATGTGGGTTAGGTGGGAAACTAGCAGGAGTTCATCACATTGGAGCATCCTCGCTGAGAGCAGTTGCTCTGGAAGCACCTGAGAGCCATATTGGAGGCTGTCAATAACCCTCGCCCGGAATTTTTACTTCAGTTACCACAGTGTGATGTCAAGTGAAACACTTCACAAAACCAATTTTAAAATGGGATGACCTCTCCACATTTGTAAGAACAGAAACTAGTCATAGCCTATATCTTCCAAAACATTTTCTTTTCTTTTAATTTTTCTAATTGTTTTTCTAATTTTTTCACATTTTCTAATACCATGGAAAGGCTAAACCCCCATATTGTTATGGGTGGACCAAATGACATTGTCAAAAGTATAGCTATCAAGAAGGAAATTACGTGACCTAGACTTGCTAAAATTCTAATAATTTTCAAAAGGCTTTAGGTGGTTTAAGGCTACTAGCCTTCTTGTATAATACACTGGAGGCCTAGTGCACAAAATCACTCTTCACGCTCGCAGCCCTGCCCACTTTCCCACTGCCCTGCTGCGCTCGTAGCTCCGCCCACCTGCACGTGCCTCACTGCGCCCACCTGCCCGCTGCCCCGCCCACTCGCCAGGTGCCAGCCTTGCTGCGATCAGAGCCTGTGGGCCACAGGGGAGGGACTGAGCCACACTGCGTGAGCTGCAAGCCCTGCCCCACCGCTAGCAAGCCCTGGCCACCGGGCAGGGAGGAGGGACCGAGAGGTGCTCCATGCAAATCCTGGTGACTGGTCATTTGGTCGTTCTGGTGTTACAGCGTTATGTCCACTGGCCTTCTATAATATAGAAGATGCTATTGTTTCTCCCTGCAAAAGAGGACTTTTTAAAAATAACCTTTCCCAATTATGAATTCCCAAATTAATGTAAGAAAGAACTCTATTGCCAACATCCCTAGGTACTGCTTCCCTATTCAAATAAAGAGTGACCTTTGAACTTGACTCCTTCAGAACTGCAACTTTCCCCCTCTCCTCATTCCCTCCTATGCAGAGCTTTCTGGCATATCCTGATCTATTATGACTCATTTGCTCAGATGACAAAGCAGATATGGAGGTGTAGGCATAAATACTTCCAATATAAAGTAAGAGAAGTGTGACTGCACCTATTAGGTCACCATGGCAGTCCCAGTCACTCAGTGAGGCAGTTCACAACTGAATTTTCCCTTTATTTATCCAGGAGAACAGAGAGGAGCAAGCTTCTAATCTATTACCATCCCATCACAGAACATGACATTCTAATTCAGCCAGTGGAGACTCACAATAAACTCAAAATCACATTGAGTGCCTCCCTTGGGTATGACAATTGATTACATCTCTTAACCTTTCTGCATCTGCGGTACCATCTGGAGCATTTAGTGCTTACATTTCTGCACAAAAGAACAGGTAACAGCCTATAGACCCAAATACAGACTAAATCTTCTTACTGTAAGGCTGTAACAATAATAAAGAGAAAAAAAAAAAAAACAGCTAGAAGAATCACATGATTTCACAAATAATGACATTCCAATAACTAATATTTTATAGAATAACTAATTTAAGCTATTCAATTTTTAAAATTATTTGTCTACCCTTGGGAAATCTATGAAGATATAAAAGGGAAAGTAAGTCTTATAAGAAATTATTATGTGCCAAAGGTTTTTATGTATATGATATTTCATTAAATTCTAAGTTGGGAGTACTAATGTACTATCTATCTATATAAAAGCCGAAGTGACTATCCGACCGTTCGACCAGTAGCTATGATGCGCAATGACCACTTGGGGGCAGACACTTTGACTGGTAGCTATGACATGCACTGACCACCAGGGGACAGACGCTTAATGCAGGAGCTGCTGAGCTGCAGTGACTTGGCAGCTGCGGTTCTTGGATGATGCACTGGAACCAGAAAGGAGGGAGCCCAATTCCAGGGTGTGTCACCTGAAAACCGCCCTCTCGCAATCTGGGACCCCTTGGGGGATGTCAGAGAGCCGGTTTTGGCCCAATCCCTGCAGGCCAGGCTGAGGGACCCCACTGGTGCATGAATCCGTGCACTGGGCCTCTAGTCTACACTAATAAAAGAGAAGCATGCAAATTAACCATCACCCCACCACGCCAAGCCATGCCCACCAGCCAATCAGGAGCAAGTATGCAAATTAACCCAACCAAGATGGCGGCTGGCCACAGAGCTGTAGCAAGCAGGAGGCTTGGATTTCCCCCGGCCTTGGAGGAAGCCAAGCTTCCCACCCACCCTGGCCAGCCCTGGCTTCCGCTCAAGGCTACAAAGTTTCAATTATAGAAGATAAATAAATCCTAGATACTTGCTTCCAGCCGGCTCTGGCCTCAGCTCAAGAAGGCACTGAAAAAGAAAAAGAAAAAAAGGGGGGGCTAGGACTTTGGTTTGTCAGGGGTGATCAGGCCAGGATGGGATAGCAGGGGCCATTGGGGGTAAGCAGACCAGCAGGGGGGCCAGTTGGAGGTGAGCAGGCCATCATTGGGGGTCAGTTGGAGGTGATCAGGACAGTGGAGGGGGGGCAGTTTGGAGTGAGCAGGCCAGCAGGGGGGGCAGTTGGGGGTGATCAGGCTGGTGGGGGGGCATTTAGGGGCAAGCAGGCTGGCAGGCAAAGTGGTTAGGGGCAATCAGACAGGCAGGCAGGCAGGTGAGTGGCTGGAGCCAGCAGTCTCGGATTGTGAGAGGGATTTCCGACTGCTGGTTTAGGCCCGATCCCTGTAAACCGGCAGTAGGACATCCTTCAAGGGGTCCCAGATTGGAGAGGGTGCAGGCCAGGCTGAGGAAAACCACCCCCCACCCCCATGCACCGGGCCATTAGTATTAGTATAAAACTGAGACTCTCAAATGTGAAGTAACTTGATCAAGGTTACACAAACATTTAATTTTGGAGCTGGGACTCAAACCCAGTTCTACTCTCAAAGCCGCTGTTCGTGCTACATCATATATTTAATCTAGTTTAATGTATATTAATCCTTTTGACAAATATTATTAAACTAGAAGCCAGGTGCACGAAATTCGTGCATGGCGGGGGGTTGTCCCTCAACCCAGCCTGTACCCTCTCCAATCTGGGACTCCTGGAGGGATGTCCGACTGCCCGTTTAGGCCCGATCCTGGTGGGATCGGGCCTAAACGGGCAGTCGGACATCCCTCTCACAATCCAGGACTGCTGGCTCCCAACTGCTTGCCTGCCTGCTTTCCTGATTGCCCCTAACCGCTTCTGCCTGCCAGCCTGATCACCCCCTAACCACTCCGCTGCCAGCCTGGTTGATGCTTAACTGCTCCCCTGCCAGCCTGTTTGCCCCCAACTTCCCTCCTCTGCCAGCCTGGTCACCCCTAACTGCCCTCTCCTGCAGGGTTGATCACCTCCAACTGCCCTCCCTTGCAGGCCAGGTGCCTCCCAACTGCCCTCTCCTGCTGGCCATCTTGTAGTGGCCATCTTGTGTCCACATGGGGGCAGGATCTTTGACCACATGGGGGCAGCTATATTGTGTGTTGCAGTGATGATCAATCTGTATAGTACTCTTTTATTAGATAAGATAGAGGCCTGGTGCACGGGTGGGGGCCAGCTGGTTTGCCCTGAAGGGTGTCCCGGATCAGGGTGGGGTTCCCTTGGGGCGTGGGATGGCCTGAGTGAGGGGCCTGTGGTGGTTTGCAGGCCGGCCACACCCCCTGGCAACCCAAGCAGAGGCCCTGGTATCTGGGATTTATTTTCCTTCTACAATTGAAACTTTGTAGCCTGGAGTGGAGCCAAGCCTGCTGTTCCCTCCGGGGCGGCAGCCATTTCTGGGGTAGTTAATTCACCTTCTACAATTGAAACTTTGTAGCCTTAAGCGGGTGGGCCTGGCCAGGGTGTGCGGAAAGTTTTGCTTCCCCTGTTGTCGCCGGCAACCCTGGCCTGCTCTCTCAAGCTCCATTCTGTCGCCATTTGTTTGAATTTGTTTACCTTCTATAATTGAAACTTTGTAGCTTGAGTGGAGGCTTAGGCCTGCAATGGCTATGGAAAGCTTGGCTTGCTCTGTTACCTGGGAAACCTTGCTCTCTGTGGCTGTAGCCATCTTGGTTTGGGTTAATTTGCATACTTGCCCTGATTGGCTGGTGGGCGTGGCTTGGCTGGTGGGCGTGGCTTATGTAGTGGAGTGATGGTTAATTTGCATATTACCATTTTATTAGAGAAGATACTATACAATGTATTAGGAAACTATTAGTTGCTGAACAAAATATCAGATATTTCTATTGTATAGAAAGAATTCTGCTAAGTAAAGAATAGATTATTTTCAAAGCAAGAGCTTAGAGCAGAGTTTTTCATTTTAGGCCAGATTATACTTTGTTGTGGATCTCTTCAGTGCATTGTAGGATATTTAGCAACATTCACATTCTACCCACCGCATGTGAGGAGCACCCACTTTTCCAGTTACTAAGGATGTTTCCAGATATTGCCAAATGTGTCCTGGGGACAACACCGCCATTGAGAACCACTGGTTTAAAATAAGGGGATGACAAATTTTGTAAAACATATTAAGAGTAAAAAATGAGTGAAAAATGACAGAACAAACTGCTAACAAAGTACTTCTGTTACAATAGGAAAGTAACTGGGCTCACGCCTGTCAGAATAGCTCTCATAAAAAAATCAGCAAATAACAAGTGCTGGTGAAGATATGAAGAAAAGGGAACCCTGGTACACTGTTGGTGGGATGGCAAATTGGTGCAGCCACTGTGGAGAACGGTATGGAGGTTGCTCAAAAATTTTTAAATATAGCTTCCATATGACCCAGCAATTTCACTTATGGGCATTTATTAGAAGAAAACATAAAAACTAATTTGAAAAGACATATGCACCTCTACCTGGTATGTCTTTGTTCATTGCCGCATTACTCACACACACACACACACACACACACACAAGCACAGACACACACACAATGAAATATTACTCAACAATAAAAAAATGAAATCTTTATATTTGTGACAACATGGATGGAATTAGGAGTATTGTGCTAAGTAAAATAAATCAGACCTCAAAAGACAAATACTATATGATTTCACTTATATGTGGAATATAATAACACAAAGCAAATGCATAAACAAAACAGAAACATATCCATAGATATAGTGAAAAAGTTGGTGGTTGCAAAAGAGGAGGGGTCCAGGGGATTGGGGGAAAAAAGTAAAAATATTATTCTAGAATGTGACTCATATGCTTGAGAGAGAGAGAGAGAGAGAGAGAGAGAGAGAGAGAGAGAGAACTGCCCTGGCTTGTGTGGTTCAGTAGTTAGAGCATCAGCCCTTACATCAAAGGGTCATGGGTTTGATTCCCAGTCAAGGGCACATACCTGGGTTTCAGGTTCACTCCCCACCCCCTGGATGCCTCCCTCCTTTCCATTCTTTCTGAAAAGCAATGGAAAAATATCTTTGGGTGAGGATTAACAACAACAGATGAGAACCCACCAGGAAAAAAATGAAAAAGTAACACTGGAGTGAGCATTAGTAAACTAAAAATAAGCAGGGAAGATCAGGACTTATTTTCTTCTTCTAAGTTTTCTGCACTGGTTCCCAGACAGAGAAAGGATATGACAAAAAGTGTGACCCAAATTGGCACACACTCTGCCTTCATGGGGCTGAGGCCTCTCTCCTCATCGCCAGATCCAGGTCTCTGTTTCCAGGCAGCCACGTTCTCCCGCATCATAGCCAGCTGCAAAGTGTGGCAGAAATTCACAGATAATTTATTTTCCCCAAAATAGAAATGTCATAATATTAGCCTTTCGTAATATCATTCTTATACTCCTGCATTTCTAGATATCTTCATAAGTGAAAGAAAACGATTTATGTGGAAACTCAGAGCCTGTGATCACTGGTCTTGCGTGAAAGCCCTTTTTGAGTGACAATTGGTGCAGTGCTGACCTGCTCTTAACTGCTGTGGCAATTACAAATTATTGCTTTGCTTTGGATAAGATTATACAGTGATTTCCACTTGCACTCTAAATTTCCTCATAGGCAATAATTTTGATAAGGAAAAGGCAAGGGTACATGGAGAAAAATGAATAGTGCGATATGTCTGCATCGCACAAGAGTGTGAATGGTGCAAGAAGCACTTTCTAAATACTGATCTAATACTGAAGCAGATGACGAATTTAGACAAATCGAGTACAAGGCAGCAATCACATCCACATCAACTAGGGAGAAAAATAGGTACTTTGTATTTGCTACGAACATTAGCGATCTGTTTTATAGTCCAACAGCACTGTTGAGTTTTACAGTGTCAGGATATTATTTAATTTATTAAGCAACTTTCACAGATAAAGAAAGAGAATGAGGACGTTTACCAACAAGGACTTCTAAGAAGACATAGGGACTTTCCAAGCACAGGGGACCCCTGAGGCTTCCTCTCTAATTTCTGTTCTCTTTCCCAGGTTTCAGAATCAGCTTTCAGATGCCAGTGAGTTATCTCTGCACTGGTCTACCCGTGCGAGCCACACAGGACACTTAATCTATACTAAGGATGAACCTTCTTCAAGAGTCGTCTCCAGCTCTCTCCTATAGGCAGGATTCTGACGGTAGAGGGCTGCTGAGGCTTTGCCAACTTGAAGCAGGATCAAGCAATGCCAGTTGACAGAAAACCATTATCATCACCTCACAAAAAGGTTCTGTTGGCAACTTGGGGAGTATGAGAACACTCTGAGAGCTGCCGTCCATGTACCTGCTACCCACTGCAATCAGACTCGTTCAGTCTCCCAAACTGATGATAGAAGAGCATATAAACTCTACATTCGAACCATTTCCCACTTGTCAAGCATATCTCTGAGTCACTCATCATCTTTATTCATAGCAAGATGTCCATTTGTGACAACTCATTGCTTTTCAGAATGGAAAGAGAATACCACTGTTTAAATATGGAGAACGTTCCATTCCATTTCAACAGTTGAAGTAAATGACAGCATTTTTAAACTCATCTGTGAAGGAAAGGTTTGCAGATCTTCACTTTCCTGCTGTTTCTACAAAGTGCATTCATTACCAAAAGATTATGAATTCTAAAGGTTATGGAAACTATGAGACTATCAGAGGACACAGAGGAAAAAGAACCACCCTTTTCAAAAACGGTGTTTGTAACATCAACAACCACAGGTGAATTACTGTCATTCCTTAAATCCCATGTTGCCGTGTTTGGTTAACAGGCCGAGGCAGGGCCCCAAGCGCAATAGGCTCTTTCAAGGACAGAGCCTGTGTGCAGGGGGGACTGCTTTGTCCTTCCCCTGCCTCCATTCTCGTAATTGCATTGCTGGTGGCACAGGAAAGAACCAGGCCCGTTTGGCCTCTGTCTCTTCCAGTCAGATAAAGGGCTCCTTTTCAAACAAGTGACAAGTTTGGTGGGCAGCACGTTTCCTAGTATATCACTGTTGCAGGTGTACAGCTCCCAGCAAAGGAACAAAGGTGTTATGTTCTAGGCAAAATGCAGTGCTCTTTGATTTTCTCCTGGGGAAAAGCCCATATAAATGACACAAAAGGGAAATAGTAGAGGGTAGAAGAACCGTGGAAGCAAAACAGAAGTGTGACGACTGGTAAGTACTTGAAAGACAGGCATTTGGCTGAGACACTGAATGGGCTCCAGGCCTCGGCTGGGGTTTATTTCTTCCTACTTCTTCTGATAGGGTTAGAACTATCCCAGAGTGATTTTTGTTCTCTCCTTCACCCAATGCATTCTTTCTGGAAAGACGTTATAGAAGAAGGTAGAAACCAAAGAGAAAAGAGAATAAGAAGCAGTCTGCCTGTTTCTCTTCCTCCCTCAGCTAGGGAAAATGTAGATGGGCTTATACAAACATACAAGTTTTAAGACTATTGCTTTGTCTGTTTTTCTTTTCACTATGTCTTTGGTATTCAGTTTTCTTTTGTCCTTTTCTTTCTTCCTTGTCTTTAAAGTTTGGCTCAGCCATTTCTGTTCTCACCACACACATCCCCTACACAATTTATGTGGAATTTCAGTTTAAAAAAAGCAAAACGTAATAAAATAGCTTCTAGTGTAGGAAATAAATATGATAAGTTGGGTTTAACTACCATTTGATGATTTTTCAAATTGTCTTTAGGGAAGTGTAATGATTAAAAGTAACAAAAAACAAACAAACATGTAATTTGGTAAATTTACATAAAATAACATCAATATTGTTACTGGTATTATGTACTACCTTTTCTCTACTTGAATATTACTTTTAATATAACTGATAATAAACAACAGCAAAAAACATTTCTCAATTCTTAATGCCAAATACTTATGGTTAATATGGTATCTCATAATAGACCCCCGCCCAGTATAGTGTCATATAGTTCACCACAAAAATTAAAGGGAAAGCAGTGAAAATATCAGTTATGCATAGTAGCACTGAAAACTCACACTAACACCAACCAGTCATCAAAACCTAAAATCCCCATGTCATAACAATAAGGATAATGTATGAGAGGTTTAATGAATACACTATGTACACTCTACAGCAGAGAGAACATTCTAGCCTCAAAGATGAAGTACACGTGTGCCAAGATATCCAGTTACAAGACACAGAATAGCCTTCTCTATACTGATGAAAACTGCTTTTACTGTAGAAACCTGCCTGTATAATGCTTCAAAATCAGGTAACTTCCATTCTACAAACAGCCAGGGAAATGCTGATTCTGATTAATTAGGTAGTTTGTGGTACCTTTGGAAGACAAAGTTTACTAGTATTTATATAACAATATGCATGGAAGTATATCACTGGTAGAAGTACATTAGAAGTATGGTAATTTTTCAAATAGTTTAGAGTTTCAGAAAATAAGCGACAATGGCTTAGGAGAAGTTTCCACTTCAGTTAAGAAGAACATTTAATGAATTCTACTAGACAACAGTAACTACTTGGGTACAATGTACGTGCTCTCCAGCTGTGCATAGAAAAAAGATTTCACAACACTGAAATAAATATAAAGTCAAGGCAAGTTTAACAAACCTAATTTGTTGTCAAACATTGATTTGAATTTGATAAATTTCTCACTCCTGAAGTATGAATATACAGAAAAGAAAGTAATGAGTCCTGAATAAAACTCCTTAAACATGAGATAAAGTACACATTATTTGTAAACTCAGAGAAGGGGAAAAACCTCCCAAAATCATTTACTCTTGGAATAAGAGAAAAAAATAATAATACAAGCAGAGAAGTTTTCCGTGAAATATGTACAAAAATCCACAGGAAGAAAACAAACTGAAATGAAAGACATCAGGACATAATCAAAGATAAATGGAAGGAACTAAATATTCCTGAATGGCAGATGAAAAGTTTCCAGGAAGATAAAAGTTAAACAGCAAAATTAAAGTCCTCCCTTTTAGACTTGAAAGCAAGCAGTAAGTATTAAAATAGTCTTACTGAATCAATGAATAAAAAAAATTCAGAATATGTACCTAAAAGATAAAATGATAAAAACAATAGGAGAGTCCAGCTGGCATGGCTCAGTGGTTGAGCGTTGACCTATGAACCAGGAGGTCATGGATTGATACAGGGTCAGGGCATATGCCTGGGTTGCTAGCTCAATCTCCAGTGTGAAGGGTACAGAAGGCAACTGATCGATGATTCTCTCTCTTCATTGATGTTTCTGTCTCTCTCTCCTTTCTTTTCCTCTATGAAATAAATAAAAATATATTAAAAAAATAAAAAACAATAAGAGAAAATATAATAGATATAAAATATAAAGTAAGATAAAAACTAAAAATTAAAGATGTTTAGAAGAAAAATATTGAGACATATATCTAAAAAAAATTACCATGACTCTGTTAAGTATGGCAGGATTAAACTGTCCCAGATATACAAATGAAAAGAAAACTGACACAAAATAAATTTATCTCATAAAAAATGTGAGAAGTATAGTAATAAAGTAAAAAAAAATTATGCAATCAATTTGCTAGAAAGAAATTGTCTACAAATAGTAAAATCTGACCAGTTTCTGTTTCTCCTCTGCAAGATTAAATGGAAAAGATATAAGAGCAAAGTTTAGTTTTGAGAAAAAATTTTGTGAATCTCAAAAACTTGGGCAGAGCCAAATCTCTGTAATTAATGAAAGAAAGCAAAAGATAATGTATGTGCAGCCTAAAGACTAAAACTAAAAAATGCAAACTGTAAAGATAGATTAAAGTGATTAGAACAAAATTATAATAGCTAGTATAAATATGTAAAGCAAAAATTGAGTTAACTTAATGACAGAAAACTTGAAAATCATTCATTAGCTGTTGTTGTTGTTTTTTCCAAAAGTATACAATAAATACTTACTTAGAGCCATGAACTGTTTTCAGATGCTGGATATAATGTATTGGATCAAATACAGAACCCATATTTATAAATAATATATTAATTTAATTGGGGAGACAATAAATAAAGAGTGTATATGAATGTGTGTGTACATGTATGTGTGTGTGCACGCACGTGCAATATTCAAGATGATATTAAGTTCTAAAGAGAAAAAATAAACAGGAAAAGAGATGTGAATTACAGAGGGTAGAAAAGGTTATATGTGTGTATTGTGAATAGATTGGTTAGAAAAGTCCACATTGAGAAGGTGACCTATGAGTGAAGACAAGAAGGAAGTGATAGAGTGTACCCTGTGGACATGTGAGGGAAGAGTATTCCAGGCAGATAACAGAGAAATTGCATAGGTCTTGATGCAACAGCATGTCTGCCACTTCTTAAATAACAAGACTATCTATGTTACTTGAGTGAAGGAATAAGGGAAAGAGTCTTAGGAAATGTAGTCAGAGGAATAATGGGGAGCCAAGAGCCAGGATCAAGGCATTTTCACATTGAGAATTCAGAGAATGAGAGGAGAAAAAAAACACAGAAAAATTGGTAGTCAACATATTCATAAGAATACCACGCAAGTGAAGTGTCAGAGAAGCCAAGGAAAGAAAGTGCTTCAAGTAAAAACAGCTGCTAGCACAAATGAAATGAGAACCGAGAAATAACCTTGGATAAAGTAAATTTCTGGTGACTTTAACATAAAGAGATTGTTGGTATAAAGATAAAACCTGATTAATTGGATTCAAGAGAGAACAAAAAGAGAAAACTTGGAGATGAAGGAGGGAAGTAAGGAAGAAAGGGATGGCAAAAAAATGAACTAAATTCAATCCAATTAAGGAAAATGACTAAGTAAACATCATTTTAGTGTGTTGTACTGGCTTTGAAGTTTTTATAAAACTTCTATGGGATAGAGATGCAGAAAGCGTCTACAAGTATTGAGAATAATTTTATTTTTTCTGGAGACCTTTGAAGTCAAGTCAGAAGAGGCTTTTGATGATCAAATATATTTCATCTCAAATTGTTCTTTAAAGGATAAGTGCTGGTGACCAGGAGACAGTCGTGAAAAGAGCTGGAAAAAGCCAAGAGAGCTGTATTTAAAACTAATCAAGAAAAGGGAAAAGTAAATTTCTCTTGTCCTATAGTAAAATTTCTTTTTTTAAAAAAATATATTTTATTGATTTTCCACAGAGAGGAAGGGAGAAAGATAGAGAGTTAGAAACATTGATGAGAGAGAAACATCAATCAGCTGGCTCCCGCACCCCCCCCCCCCCACTGGGGATGTGCCCACAACCAAGGTACATGCCCTTGACCGGAATCGAACCTGGGACCTTTCAGTCCGCAGGCTGACGCTCTATCCACTGAGCCAAACCGATTTCGGCAGTAAAATTTCTAATAAAGTTATAATTAATTAAATGGTGTGGTACCAGCACACACACACGCATGCACACACACACACACACACACACACACACACACACACTCCAAACTGAGTAATGTAGAAAATAGTAGAGGTAGTGAGAGTTATCAAAATACATAAAAGAACATGAAAGTAATGATGACCCACAAGCCCATTTAGATGGGATGGATTGGTTATTAAGTGGTGTTTATTAGAAAATAGGATAAATACCTGGGAGAAATCCAATAAAATATTCATTTTATATCAGTGATTCTCAAACTTCTGGCATTTATGGAGCAATTGTAATGAGTAATGAGTGCTTGTTGCTTATTCTGACCTCCAAATTTTAATAATTCTAAAAATATTGTGATAATTTTGAATTATAAAAATATCCACAATTAATATTTTTTATCAATAAAGCTGCCATTGGAAACTTATTCCAAGATTTTAGTCTATTTCTGGATCAAAGCAGAATATATTAAGTTAAAGATCAAGTTGCACATCCAACTTGTTCATTTCCTTACATTTTACTTCTGCTACATTAGAAAAGATGTTTTATAAAGAATCTTTTACTTCAGTAAAAAAATGCTAACAACATACTAAGTAAACCCATGTAGTTTATAAACAATTTAAAGATCTCTTGCTTCTTTCTAACTTAAAGAAAATTGCCTTTTGTTTTTTTAAACCAATTAGAAAACAATGGCACACTTTATGAAGAGGCATATAATTATTTGATTGCAAAACTACACGAAGCACATTTAACCTGAAGTTTTTCATTCCAACTTTGGAAATTACATCCTATATAATAAAAGGCTAATATGCAAATCGACCTAATGGCAGAATGACCATTCGCTATGATGTGCACTAACCACCAGGGGGCAGATGCTCAATGCAGGAGCTGCCCCCTAGTGGTCAGTGCGCTCCCACAGGGGGAGCGCCACTCAACCAGAAGCCAGGCTCATAGCTGGCGAGCGCAGGGGCGGTGGCGGGAACGCTAAGGATGTCTGACTGCTGGCTTAGAGGAGTGGGCCTAAGCCATCAGTCAGATATCCCCCGAGAGCCTCCGGACTGTGAGAGGGTGCAGGTCAGGCTGAGGGACACCCCCCGCCAAGTGCATGATTTTTGTGCACCAGGCCTCCAGTTGTTTATACTAAGGTGAAAATGACTCATTTGCTGAAATAATTGGAGATGCATTTTTAATAAATGTGAGAAATTAGTTGTAAAATATTTACAATTTTAAACCTTCTTAAATTAATTCACTCTTGGGGTTTTTGAATTAAACTTAATTCCCCTACCTTTGATAAGTGTAAAAGGGCTCCAAGTATATGTCAGAAGAGGCCAATATTAAAATAATTAAAACTTAACTGTTCTCTAATTAAAATTAGAACAGTAAGAATTTTTATTAATACCTGTACCAAGGTATTATATTACCGAGGTATTTAAAGATAACTGGTTCAACAAAACAAAAAACAAAAATGTCTCTTCAGTCCTAATGTCGGCGATGGTCAAGGGGGTCTCTGGCCAGAAACAGCCCCTGGGCAGGGACAGTACTCTGTGCCCCTAGTTCTTGTCTTGATTATAGGAATGAATTCAAACAAGAGACTACAAATGGCAGGAAAAACAGGCAAGGACCTGAGTGGGCAACTCAGCTGGCTGAGACCAAACTAAGTGCCTGAGTGGGCAGCTCAGCTGGTAGAGACTGAACCGAGTACTCCGATACTTGAAAGTTTAGGGGGTTTATACTCCTAGGCTGGAATGCCCCTAGATAAGAAGCAAGTCACCTCATCCCTCATGTCTCAATATATATATATATATATATATATATATATATATATATATATATATATATATATATATATCCTTAAGCTACAATGCTCCTTCATCTAAGTGTTATGCCACTGTTTAGACCACATCCTGGAGGGCTCTGAATCTTTCCCACTCACACAGGCGCCTGCCACCTCCATTGTCTATTTTCAGTTTGTCACGTCTCACACTTAGTTCCCTCAAGCCCCAGCTGCCTCTGCCAGCCCCTCCAAGCTCATCTTTTTCTATCTGCCTACTCTAACACTAATATTAGAAAAAACAATTATAATTATTTAGTCACTTGATAAAACCTGCAAATGTTAGATTTTATTTTATCATGACAGAATCTATGTGGTTTCATGGCACAATGACTTTTCTCCTTTCCATTACATAAGGAATATCAGTTCACACTGATTGAAACTGGACAGGGATTATTATCATTAACATTCCAATACCATGATTTGAAAATCTAATTGACATTTTACTGGATCACATCTATACAGTTCTCCGCTGTAAAAGACAATTTCATAAGCTGTCTCCTACAGTCATCATTTTAATTGAAATCTTTCAGGGATTATGTTACTCACCCAGCATAGCATCTTCTGTTTATCTAAATTTATTTTTCATTGCCATAGTTAAAAACATATTACAAAATCATTTTTTTGATTAGGTTTTATACAGGAATAGATTTGATGGGACAATGAAACTATGTAATTTTATTTCAAATAAAACTACTGTCAAATGTAAACATCCAAGAAGGGAATAACAAGAGTAAAATTATCAGCTTTTTAACTTTTATGACAAATTCAGAGTCTGTGAGGGAAAACAAACAACTCAAAATAAAATTTAAATCTTCTGTTCACCTCCAATATTCACTGATTAAATGGAAAGAGATAAAAACTATTTAGAAATTATATAAAACTGAGGAAGTATGAGCCTTTTATTATATTCACTAAGGCAACAAATGATGTCAACTAGGACTAGGTAATAAAATACATTACAATATCATTTCATTAGGCAAAAATGCTTTAAATGATATATATATTGTGTGTAGCAGAAATAAAAGGAAAACAGTTGCATATTTTGTTTATTGCTAAAAATTACATAACATCATGTTTTTGTCTTTGATGATTTTTATACTAGTTGGGTTTAAGCTTATAGTGAATTTTTTGATACCTTATATAAGGGTAAAATTATGAAATTATCTTTGTTCAATAAAGAACGAGAAGACCAGCCAGTTCCTCACCTCTGCCCCTCCTACAGGTCTCAGTGTGCTTTCTTTTTACTTCTCTAGTTGTAGGACTTCCATTCAGCCAGATTTCAGATGCTACTGAATGATGGTTGTTCTATATTTTAGTTGTAATTTTTATGTAGTTGTGGGAGCCAGCAAATACTGTAGGGCTGTTATTTTTACTATTCTTTTAAATTGTCATGTTTCCTCTATTATTTTCTTTTAAATACTAGAAGATACTTATGTTTGGTACTAAATACAACAGAGATTGACAGAGTAAAAAAATAAATATATTAGCTGTTTCTGTAATCTTGCTTTCATAAAGCCATTTTTTTCTGTCTCCCTTAATGATTTTTATATGACTACAATATTTACTAAAAATATTGGAGTAAAGTTAGGGGCGGGGGGGGGGGGGGAGGAAATGATCAGCTAAATGTTTATTTACTTTGGTAATAGACTTTTCACTTTTTGCTTTTTTTTCCAGTAAGTAAGTTAAGCATATTTGTCTGGATTGAAATTATTTTAATTGGTAAACTTTAGAAAAGAAAAATTAAAATAGTAATTTTTAAGTATACTCTTGATTTATATGCCTCTTTAAATATTTTTAATCATTCAGCATGACCATCAGTGTATAATATTCATATCATATTTTAAACTATGTAAATGACCTTTTCCCAATCTCGCTGATATCTAAATAAATTTACATAAACTACCACATGGACAGTGTTCCATGGAGTTTAGCAATGCTGGGTAGCTCTGATCTCATTGAATTTTCTAAGTTATCTCTAGGTCAATAGCTCAGTGAGAAATTTTTTTACCTCTATTATAAAGTAATTATAATTTTTAAAGATAATATGCTTTCTGCTGGCAGAATCTTCCACAGAAGTAACATAGGCCCATAATCAACAACCAAATAGCTATGATTAAAAAGACTAACAACCCTCAAAGTTGGTGAGCATGTAGAACAACAGTAATTCTCATGTATTGATGACAGAAGTATCAAATGGTTGAATTAGATGAAAAAAAAACAATTCTAGAATCCTATATAATAAAAGGTTAAAATGCAAATCGACCAAACGGCAGAACAACCAGTCACTATGACACGCATTGACAACCAGGGGGCAGGTGCTCCCTGTTGGTCAGTGTGTTCCACAGGGGGAGCATCACTCAGCCAGAAGCTGGGCAGCGCTAATGATGACATCCAGGGGGAGTGGGCCTAAGCCATCAGTCGGACATTCCCTGAGGGCCCCCAGACTGTGAGAGGGTGCAGGCTGGGCTGAGGGACCCCGCTCACCCCATGTTCACAAATTTCGTGCACCGGATCTCTAGTTTTCTTATAAAACTAATATATATTTACCCTGACTCAGCAATTCTAAAATTCTACTAGGTATTTAAGTAAAAAGAATAAAAGTATTTGTGTGTGTGTGTATGTGTGTGTATGTATGTGTGTGTGTGTGTGTGTGTGTATTATTGACCTTAAACAAAAATTAAGCAACGTGTTCTTCCAACTGAAAAGGTCTTTGGAGGGTGGGAGGGGAAGGGAGAAGAGAGAAATTCAATCAAAACATGCAGCCTTATCCAGCTACGGGGTAGACTCCGTGGCACAAAAACCAGGACATTCTTTTACAGAGGGAAGAGGAAGTTGGCTATTCTAATCTTTCCTATACATCCAACATAGGTCTGAGATCTCCTCCTATGGCCATCCCAATTCCAGTCTTGGTTGAGGTCTTTTATTTTTTTAATTAAATTTATTGTGGTAAAATATTTAACTGCAGCAGTATTTGACTATATTCTGCGCAGTGAGAAAACCTGAAGTCATTTTCAAGCTCCACCATTTCTTATTTATTTTCAGTTGGGTCAAGTTTCTAAGCTTCCTAAATCCCCATTTTCCGGCTAATGAAAAGAAGATAGGATTCCACTGAGTCTCCTATTTACCTGCTCCAGGACTTCTGTGAGGATCAAGAGATGAGGCACAGGAAAAAGCTTCACAGATATTTGGTTGAAGTGTCAAATGTTTGTACCTGGCCATAAAACAAGTTGTGTTCCTGGGCTGAAGAAACTGCAAGGAGGCTAGTCGCTAGGGAGAGAAACCCGGGCGTTGCTACGTGACTTCATTACCCAGATGGTCAGATACTTAGCATATTAGCCATACACACACACACACACACACACACACACACACACACACACTGGAGGCCCGGTGCACAAAATTTGTGCATGGGGGGTGTGTCCCTCAGCCCAGCCTGCACTGTCTCCAATCTGGGACCCTTTGAGGGATGTCAGACTGCCCATTTAGGCCTGATCCCACCGATATAGGGCCTAAACGGGCAGTCAGACATCCCTCTCACAATCCAGGACTGCTGGCTCCCAACCACTCACCTGCCTGGCTGCCTGATTGGCCCTAACTGCTTCTGACTGCCAGCCTGATCACCCCCTAACCACTCCCCTGTCTACCTGATTGACGCTAAACTGCTCCCCGACCAGCCCTATTGCCCCTAACTGCCCTCCCCTTCCAGCCTGGTTGCCCTTAACTGTCCTCCCCTGCAGGCCTGATTGTCCCAACTGTCCTCTCCTGCTGGTCCAGTAACCCCTAACTGCCCTCCCTTGCCAGCCTGGTCGCCCCCAACTGCCCTCCCCTGCAGGCCTGGTTGACCCTAACTGTCCTCCCCTGCAGGCCTGGTCCCACCCAACTGTCTTCCCCTACAGGCCTGGTATTCCCCAACTGCCCTCCCCTGCCAGCCTGGTTGCCCCTAACTGTCCTCCCCTGCAGACCTGGTTGCCCCCAACTGCCCTCCCCTGCTGGTCCAGTAACCCTAACTGCCCTCCCTGCAGGCCTGGTCCCTCCCAACTGCCCTCTCCTGCTGGTCTGGTCTCCCCCAACTGCCCTCCTCTACTGGCCCGGTCACCCCTAACTGCCCTCCCATGCAGGCCATCTTGTGGCAGCCATCTTGTGTCCACATGGGGGCAGCCATCTTGTGTGTTGCAGTGACAGTCAATTTGCATATTACTCTTTTATTAAATAGGATATATTTAGATTTCAAAGAAGAAGGGAGAGAGAGATAGAAACATCAATGATGAGAGAGAATCATGATGACTGCCTTCTGTATGCCCCCATGGGGATTGAGCCCACAACACAGGCATGTGCCCTTACCTGAAATCAAACCATGGCCTCCTGTTTCATAGGTCGATGTTTAACCCCTGAGCAACACCGGCTGAGTTACAAAGGTTTATGTTTTTAAAAATACTCATTGAATGGCACATTTAAAATGTGTGCATTTTATTTTATGTAAATTCTACTTAAAAAATGTAATCAAATGTTGAATTTTAACTAATGGCATTAAAGAAGACGTGCTTAGGAGATATACTCATGTTTGTAATTCACTGTGAAGTCAGAAAGACAGATGGATTTAATGGTGGATAGAAGAATACATGGATGATAGATATAAAACAAATATAGCAAAATATACATTACATAATCTAAGTATTGATATTTGGATATATTCTACACAATTCTTTATTTTTTGTATATTCAAAATTTTTCACAGTAAAAATGAAGTAATATAGAGATTTCTAAAATAACAATAGACATATAATATCTTATAATTATCAGCATATTGATTATTTGTTAAGTAGGTAATCAATGATAAAATTTCAACATAAAACAAATCAAGCATTGTGTTGATGTTATCTCCCAGTATCTTTTATCTCCTAATTCTTTTGATTATGTTTGACACATTTCCCAATATCCCTTGCTGCTAAGTATGGCAACATTACTAGGTTTGGATTAATGAAATGGGAATGAAAGTACAATGTTCCACTTTGGACTTGTTACATTAGCCATATGTTTATCTAGCTTCTTTCTCTCTTCATTGCAGCTGGAATGCTGATTACCCCTCTTTCACTGAGCTAGCCCAAGTGTTCAAAGAACTTTATCCACTATCTATAATAATAAAAGCATAATATGCTAATTAGACCAGATATCCAGATGTCCTTCCGGATGACCTTCCGGACGAAGCCAGGGCTGCGAGGGAAGCCTGGGTCCCAGGTGCCTGAGGGAAGCCGGTGCTGGCAGCCAGGGGAAGGAAGACCTATTCTTGCACGAATTTCATGCATTGGGCCTCTAGTTACTTTATAAACTGCTTGTTCTGCTTTTACTGTTATAATGCATGCTGTTAAGACTTCTGGATTATGGTTAATAGGGACACTCTTGAAAGTGTCACACTCACAAAATGCACCATTGTTCAACTGATGCAACCCCTGCACTTTCTCATGGCAACAAATTCAGCCCTTTTATTTCAATTATTGCATATTTACACTCACTCGCTATCAGTCAGTACATCGAATTTAACATCTGGCTCAGAGTTTTTCATTACCTCTGTGGAACTTCCCTTTCACTACTATCAAAATCGACCTCCATTTATATGTGCCCTCAGTCCTTACTTTATAATAATAAATCTCAAATTCATCAACCCCCTTGTCAGGTCTCATCCATGGGCAACAGAGCATTCACCTGTTATGCCCCCAAGCTCTGGAATTCCCTGAACCGACAACTCCTCTCTAAATCCTCTGAGCTTTATAATTCCCTTTTTGAGTTTCACTTCTTAAAATTTGCTTTTAATATTTGATCTGCCATTGATACATGCTGTAGGCTTGACTGTTATAAAAATATATCTAACAAGAAAAAAGTGTTTTGATTTTTCTCACCAATTGTGAAAAGGACTGAAATTTTCTCTGCTTCTTTGTTGGCACTATATTTTTCTCATTCTTTCCCTTTTCCCTTTTACTACTAGTGGAACAATCATCCAATAGGTTTTAGCCACTAACTCTTTAATCTAGAGTTAAAGATTTCACGTGTTATGGGATTATAAATAAACTGGTCACAATATCATTAATTACTGTGCCCCTGGAGATGGGTATAGAGTTCTTTAGGAAACATGGATTTAAGAGAAAATAGCTCATTCCTTAAGTCACCCTCCTCTATCGCCCATCTCACATAGCAGCTTTCTTTTCTATTTTTATTTTAATTAATAAGTATTCTGGCTTAATTCCATTCTTGTCAGAAAAACAAACAGAAAGACATATTTAGTGGTACTAAAGGACATATGATTTTTTTACTGTTATGCTGATATAAGCAATGACATCAAACTCTCAGACGTAGATAGTCCTATTTCAAAGTCATCTGTTCCCAGGATCTGCCAATATTAAAAAACAAACAAACAAAACAAAATCAAACAAAACACCTGTTTACTTTTTCATTCTCCTTGACACATAGCTCGGGACTATGCACACAGTAGGTATTTCAAAACTGCTTGTGGAATATTGAATTAATTCCTTTATCTCGGTTCTTTAATTTTTATTTTCATCTCCCTTTGAAAAGGATCTGGCTTTCTCTGTTTCACTACTCATTAGAGTACACAGTTTTTCTGACACCCTTGTTTCTCTTCTACAGCTGTTTATTAGCCTATTGACTAGGACCCAGTGGCTAGCTGACAGCCCGGAAAGGGCATTATATTCTGGCACAATTTCCCTCTAAGTGCTTAATGTTCTTTAAAGCCCTCATTCAATTAGATGGCACAAGCTATTACACACAAGTGCCCCACCACAGAAAATTACAAGCTCATATCTGAGAGATACAGAGAAAGGAAGGCAAAGAGTAAGTTAATAGGATGTTGTCTGTATATTTGGTAAATCCTGCAGCGTTTAGGGCTCAAGGTTAATATCAGAGTGCCAGGCTGTGGAATTTAAACAGCAGGTAGATTTCAATAGCACAGAATATGAGAAAGAACACAGTACAGCTTGATATATTAGTCTGTTATTTGAAATGGCTACTGTGTAAAATTTAGCATTTCCTCTGACACATTTTGAAGATGATTTAGGCCATTGAAAATAATGGCAAAGTTAAAACTTTTTTCAGGTTAGGGTAACATTATTAAGTTGGTGACCTGATTGAATTTCACTCACTGGTGGAGTTTTGATAGTTCTGATGTACTTACAGTAGAAAGAAAAAGAATGCACTTCTCTTTTTTTTGTGGGAAGGTAGACAAAATTAACCTTGTAAGATATAAAACTTAACATCTGAACATTGTTAGTTATTATTGTTGTAGGGAGACATTGAATTTTACACAAGAACAAAACTGTAGTGCTTCTCTGGCCATTGGGTGCCCTTTCACTGGGAAAGCACGAGTCTGGTGAAATGAGGGCTGGTTCAGCCCCTGTTCACACCCAGTGCCCGATGCCCTTGTGCAACACATGAATGTACAACACCCGAAAATGCTTTCAGTGAATATGAAAACATGAGCAGACTAGAAAATCAGTTTCAACATGTATTCTGGGCAATGTTGAAGTTTATAACTATTTGTAATGGTGGCTAATATTTTGAGCAAAATCAGTAAAAACCCAGCACAGTGCAACAACTTTGCCTAATCTCAATTAATTTTCAAACTAATTTTATGAGGTAAGTTTATTGTCTCTATTTTATAATGAGAAAACTCTAAATGAGACATTAGTTATAGTGATAAAAGATTGGAATCCAGACAATAATGATTGTAGAAGGCTTACCCTTGATATAAACTACCAGCCTAAAGCATATTATAGTATTTGTTTTATTCTAAAATAATGATATATTGTTTTAAAAACACTTGGAGTCAATAAAGTCAAAGAAAAAAATCAAAATCACCCATAATGTCATTACAAAGAAAATGACTATAAATATTTGGAGGATTTTTTTCCAGGATTTTTGTATTAAATAATTTATATGTTATTTGTAACCAACTTTTTCAATTAATAAGTTTCCCACTTAAATGACACTTCCATGACATAATTCATTAAATGCATATATGTACTTTCTATATACCATACTTTACCTAATATATCTCACATTGTTAACAGTATTTCTAATTTTATTTCTTTACTGTAATTTAAATACTTATCTGAAAATCTTTATCACTAAATGTTTAAAATCGTGCTTAATTATTTCCCTAACATTTTAAATATTTTTTTACAACTTGCTAAATTGCTCTTTAGAAAGGTATACCAATTTAGACTCACTAGCAATCTCTATATATAAAAAACTAATATGCAAATAGACCGAATGGCGGAACAACCAAACAACCAAACAACTGAACAACCAGTCGCTATGATGTGCACTAACCACCAGGAACGTGCACAGAACATGGTGGGCATCGGCCGTGGTGGGATGGTGGGGGTGGTGAGCAAGGTGCCAGACCAAGGTGGGGTGCCATTTGCTGTCATCGGGGTGAGCCTCTGGTGGTTACTGAAAATTCTTTGCTCCAGCACACCATGGTCCCACCAGGCACTCACAACTGCTGCCAGCACGGGCCTCACTTGCACCAACTGCCAGCCCCGTGCTGGCCCCAATCACTCTATACCATCAGCTGGTGAGAGTGGCAGCTGCCAGCCACAATCGTCCCTCAGGGCTTCTCCACCTCCCGCTGCTCCTGAGGGGTGATCAGGGCCGGCATCCACTTCTTGCACCCGCTGATGGTGCTGGCTCTGCTCGCACCCACTGCTGGCGCCGGCCCTAATTGCTCCATGCTGTCAGCAGGTGCAAGCGGAGCTGGCACCATCAGCCCATGGGAGCAGGGGTGGCAACAGGGCTGTCAGCAGACAGGAGACTGGGGGGCGCAGTGGGAGGGGCCAGGTGGGGGCACGGAGGATGGGCCGAGACCTGAGACTTACTGCAGTCTCGCAACCCACAGTTCCTTTCAAGGTGCACGAATTCCTGCACTGGGCCCCTAGTATGTAATAATATTCATTTATCTCCATACTATCCAACAGTGTCATTTTAAAATAACAAAAAAGCTGCCAATTGATAACACAAATGTAGTATTTTAATTTTAGTTCTTCAATAAGTAATTTAGAACATTTTAAAACGTTTATTGGTCTTTTGTATTTTGGTGAACAGATTGCCAACAGTTTGTCATTTATCAAGGTATTTGCTAACATACAATAATATCTTCTCATATTCACTAATGTCATTACTTTTCCATGTGTATTAAACCTATCTTTCTCATTTCATTATTTGTCCTTAATTTTGGTTGAGATGGCTCTACAATGTGTAAATCTGTATATGCCATGGCTAAATATCTCAATTCATCTTTTTATGGTTTATAGAGTTTGCTTTTCATGTTTAGAAGGCATTTCCAAAAAAAGATTATGTATTCACTTTTTTTCTAAGGCTTTATGGTGTTATTTTTATATTTAAAACATTAGTCCATGTAAAAATTATTTTGCATGCCGTGAAGCAGATATTTAATTTTAATCTGTAAATCATAAATCACTTGACCCACATTGTTCACTGAATTACCTACCCTTTGCTCACCAATTGGAGATACCACTTCTATTAATTTCATAATATAAACTTAATTATATTTTTAAAACTAAATATAAATATATATATATATATATATATATATATATATATATATATATATGGCTAAGTGTCCGTCCATCTGACTGGTAGCTATGACACACACTGACCAATGCAGGAGCTGCCATGATGTGCACTGGCCATCCTATCTAATAAAAGAGTAATATGCAAATTGACCATCACCCCAACACACAAGATGGCTGCCCCCATGTGGTCAAAGATCCTGCCCCCATGTGGATACAAGATGGCCTCCACAAGATGGCCAGCAGGGGAGGGCAGTTGTGGGTGATCAGCCCAGCAGGGGAGGGCATTGGGAGGGACCAGGCCTGCAAGAGAGGGCAGTTGGGGGCGATCAAGCTTGTAGGGGAGGGCAGTTAGGGGTGACCAGGCCAGCAGAGGAGGGAAGTTGGGGGTGACAGGGCCTGCAGGGAAGGGCAATTGGGGGGGACCAGGCCTGCAGGGGAGGGTAGTTAGGGGTGACCAGGACTGAAGGGGAGGGCAGTTAGGGGCAAACAGGCTGGCAGGGGAGCAGTTTGGCATCAGTCAGGCTGGCAGGGAGTGGTTAGGGGGTGTTCAGGCTGGCAGGCAGAAGCGGTTAGGGGCAATCAGGAAGGCAGACAGGTGAGCAGTTGGCAGCCAGCAGTCCTGGATTGTGAGAGGGATGTTCGACTGCCCGTTTAGGCTCCATCCTACCGGGATGGGGCCTAAACGGGCAGTCAGACATCCCTCAAGGGGTCCCAGATTGGAAAGGGTGCAGGCTGGGCTGAGGGACACTACCCCCCCTACCCCGTGCATGAATTTTGTGCACCGGGCCTCTAGTTTAAAAATAAATGGCACCACAGACCTGGCTCTGACAAACCAACACTCGGCTTCTCCCAAGTGGGACACAGGCCCTGCCACCACCCCGGAGCGATACCCCACCAAATCACAGCCAACGCTGCCAAGACCCCATTGTTCAAAATGTGGCCCACTGCCCAGCATAGCCTGGAGACGGTAGGGTAATGACTTCACGTAACAACTCCTGGCTTCCTTTCCCTAGCGACTAGCCTCCTTGCAGTTTCTTCAGCCCAGAAAGATGACTTGCTTTATAGCCAGGTGCAAAAATTTCACACTTTATCCAAATGTTTGTGAAGCATTTTCACATGCCTCATCTCATTTGATCCTCACAGAAGTCCTGGAGTAGGTAGATAGAAGACTCGGTGGAATCCTATTTTCTTTTCATTAGCCAGAAAACAGAGATTTAGGAAGCTTAGAAACTTGACCCGACTGATAAGAAATAAGAAATGGTGGAGCTTGAAAATGACTTCAGGTTTTCTCACTTCACAGAATATAGTCAAACACTGCTGCAGTTACATATTTTACCCTTTGTTCTCCATGCATGATCTATGATAACAATCTGCTTCGTGTTGATATTTACTGCTGTCTTGCTGACAATAACCTGAAAAAGAAGTTGGGGTGCTTCACTGGGCTGGAAAAACTTTAGCTAAATCAGAAAGCAGGTCTAATTAAGCAAGTTTATTCTATATATATAAAAGGCTAAGTTGACTTGCGCATGCACGATACAGCTTTCGCTGGTGCCAATCGCACGTGTGTGTTTCAATCTGTTATTGTTGATCATGAATTTGGTTGACGTGTCTATTATAGAGAAAGGGCAAATAGCAATAATAAAATATTTCTTCTAATTAATTTCCTTTCAATGTGCATGAATCCGTGCACCACCGGGACACTAGTATTAGTATATAGGTGATGTCATATATATTTGAGTCTGATTCTGATTTTTCTGGCATTTCCCTTCAATTACCTATATAGATAATTTTTACTGATTATCAGAAAAGCCACCTTATATTGATTCTCTCTAAAAATGATAATGGCCTATTTTGAATAAATTATAAATTATTGATAAAAATTGTAAAAGGATGAAAAATGTTGAAAATAGAAGACTCACTAACTAATGTCCAACTTTTAGAATCTGAAAGATGACTTTAATATTGGGATTTTATTTTTTTAAGTATTTGATTAAATTAAAAAAAAACAACAACAACAGATGATAGCTAGGCCTATTACTTGGATGATCGTATTGAAAGTACTTTTTAAAAAGTGCTTAGAGTAGTCACATAATGTAAAAATTATTCTGGAGAGATGGTTTGGCATTACCTATGAAAGGATATATAAAATACCTGAAAGGGTTTACTAGGGCCATTGTGCTATTGCTGCCTCTAATGACAGGTAGATTATTGGCAGCACTGAATAAAAACTAGACAAATGTGATCAGACTCGCCTTGAGAAAATCAATTAACCATGGAACTCAGAGTTTTGAACCCTTTTTAAAGTTGTAAGAATTTAGCCCTAGCCAGTTTGGCTCAGTGGATAGAGTGTCAGCCTGCGGACCAAAGGGTTCCAGGTTTGATTCTGGTCAAGGGCACGTACCTTAGTTGCAGGGTCCCCCCCGACCTGGGCCCTAGTCAGGGCTCATGCAGAAATTAAAGTGTTTCTCTCACATCGATGATTCTGTCTTTCCCTCTCTCTTGAACTCTCCCTAAAAATCAGTGGGAAAATATCATTGGGTAAGGATTAACAAACAAAAATAATAAAAAAAATAAAGTTGTAAAAATTTAATTGAAATCTAACATTCTGTGTGTTGTTGTTTTAATACAGAGTGAGGCAAAAGTAGATTTACAGTTGTGAGTACAGTAAACACAGAGTTTATTCTTGTATTATTTATTGTATTATTTCCCATATGAACAACTATAAAGCTACTTTCGCCCCACCCTTCATGTAAAACTTTCATAACAGAAGCATCTAATAAAGTGATTGATTTGCTCCCTGAGCGTTTCACTTTGTGTACCCAAGAATACACTCATACTTGGGACACATTCCAGAAAATGCAGCTTCATAGTAAATGGCATTTGTTCATTAGAAATTATTTGTCTCAGAGGGAAGGCAGGGTGGGTGGGTGGGTGGGAAGAGATCAACCAAAGAACTTGTATGCATAAATGCATAACCCATGGTCACTGACAATAGGGTAGTGAAGGCCTGGGGTGGGGGCAGGGCAGGCTAGAAGGGGGAGTCAGGGGGACATATATAATTCTTTCAACAATAAAGATTTTTTTTAAAAGAAATAATTTGTTTCTTTTATTACCCATTTCAGTAGTGGAATGATATTATAAAATTTTATCAGGGTTAGACACCAGACTGTCAGAGTTGTTCCAGGCAAAAGACAAGTGAAGAGAATGCTCATCTTTCAAGGGTACTCCTATTTTGCAGCCATTTGAGAATATAACACCTACTGCCCCCTAAGTTTCTCCCACTTGCTAAGGTTGTGAGACAGACAGATTGGTCAGCTAGTTTAGATTTCACAAGACAAGTCTGGAGTAAATAAGCTATTCTATTTAGCTTTGAAAAAAAAAATCTATTGGAAATGACAGAATGGTTGATGAATAGAGATTATTTTGAAGTGTGCTGCAGAAATTGGCCTTGGTATAGGTCCTTTTTAAAAGGACATTCTTCCTTTTTGTTGTTAGAATGGAGAAGATTGTTCAATTTTCCCATAACCACTTGTTTCCCCCCGCATCTGTTGTGGAGAGAGAATTTTCACACTTATCTATTCCCAGCAAGAAATAAAGAGTCCACTGGTCCCCAGGAAAAGGTATATTCTTTACTCTTTTCCTTATGAGAGGAAACTATGGTTCTATCACTGATTTAGGAAGCTGCCATTCAAAAATGTGGCAAATTGACCTCAGTAGAAGATTTAGTTCATAGTGTTCTGCACTAAGGAGAGATTTACAGCTCACTGATCACTTCAAGGATAATAGTACCAATTCACCAAGACTCACAAACCTGCCCAACTAGATTTTTTTTCTTCAAGGATAGAATGTTGATAATCAAGCCAGCAATAATATTTTTGAAATTTATGTAATACTAGAGGCCTGATGCATGAAATTCTTGCATGGGTAAGGTCCCTAGGCCTGGCAAGCAATCTGGGCTGATCTGTGGGGTGATCAGGGGGCTCTGCTGTCACCTGCTTGGCCAGCTTAGCACCGCCCACTCGCCGGCTGGCCCTGACCCCCCACCTCCGCTGCCAACACTACCTCCCTCTGCGGGGGCCCCCACTGGCACCCGCCTTGGCTGGCCTGGGGCAGGTCCTGCGTTGAGCATCTGCCCCTGGTGGTCAGTGCATGTCATAGTGACCGGTTACTCCACCGGTCATTCTGCCATTTGGTCAATTTGCATATTAGGCTTTTATTATATAGGATTGCTGTATACCAAGCCCCATTCTAAAACATTATACATATTAACACATTTAATTTCAAAATATTTATAAGGCAAGTACTATTAATATTCCTGGTTTACAAAGAAACTGAATAAAGTTTAGGTAGTCTGCCCAAGGCCACACAGAGTGTAAAAAGTACAAACAGTATAGAATTCCCACCCTTATTAGAATATAGAATACTGTTCTTCTGTAGAGAATAAAGGTGGCTTCTAAAATTTCTCTCTCAACTGCTTCAATAATGCCTTAAAAAACAGCATGTATTATGATTATACTTATATAAAATACCCCCCAAAAGTAAATAGACAGAGATAGGAATATATAGAGACAGAAAGTAGATGAGTTGTCACCCAGGGCTGGGAATAGAATAGCGAGCGACTATAAATGGGCACGAGGCTTCTTTCTAAGTGATAGAAATGTTCTAGAATTAGATTGTGATGATATATTGTACAACTATGTGAGTATACAGGTAAATTTTAGGGTATGCATGTCATATCTCAATAAAGCTTTTTTGCTTTTTTTTTAATGCTAAACTAGCACACTTTATCCCAACAACTCTACTAGAGTAGGTGGCACAATAGTTCTTCCTCAATGTTCCTGAAAAGTTTCATCATAGATAAAACCAAAGTCAGACAATTCACACTTAATTGAGGTAAGGAGAGTTATGGGGAAGAAAGTTTGACTCAGATTTAAGGATGCCCTTCTGACTAATTTACATTCTCTGGATTAATTAAACAATTGCGATACATGTCAAAAAGAAAGTGTATGGTGCATGCTTGCATAAAAGAGAATACCAATGACATTTTATGCAGCCTTTTTTAAGAAGCAGTAATAATGGATACTTTATCATTTTCTATTTCATATAAATATTCTCCCACTTTCTACATAACATGTATAGCTGTTTCTGTGTTGCTTTAGATAATATGCAAATCAAAAGGCTTCTTTTCTATGCTGTGGTCCTTCCTATAAATGTTAGTTCAAGTGGTCAGTTAATAGTTAGTGAATCTAGAAATTTAAGAACAAGGTACTTGAACCAAAGGACCATAATATTTAAAGGATAGCCATATGACCAACAAAATGATTTTAAAAGAAATGTAACAATTGTTCCTTAACAAGTTTCGTTATGTCATATCATAGTGTCGAAAGTTTCCTTTTTAGCATTTTGCCACCCTAGCATCACAATGTCAAGGATGTCAAGTATCTTACTTTTTCCAGATGATCTAATTACCTGATTCTCTGATTTATTGTATGCAACCAGGACTTCCTTCAATATTAGTAATTTGCTTCTTATAGGAGTTAAACCAATGTTGTCTTTTCTAGGAAGACTTTCATTTTACTCTCTGGTTAACTTAACCATCTTATCATGGAAAGAGAAATCCAAGACAATGTGCATCCCCAGAAAATTTAATATTACATAATTTTTAATTGATTTTGCCAACTCCTGTTTTCCCTTGGCATATTCTTCAATGAGTACCTTACTCTCAAGTAGGTTAATATCTAAGGCATGTAGGCAGATGAGAAATTATATTAATGTTGTCTTACCAGGATATTTACAACATTCTAGGATTAAAAATATTCATGCATATCTACAACTAAATTAGTCCTGCCTGAAGGAAGTTCAAAGAAGATAGTACAGGAGTGTTAAAAGATTGGAGGACAATAGGTGAATAACATAGCAGAATAACAATGCAAATCACTAATATTTACATAGACATAAAGGCAAAAATACTAGAACTTCATCTAAACAGAGTATAGCTAGGAGCATAATTCTGGGGTCTTTAATATCTCCAATTTGCTTCATGCTCCACTGATGGGTTTTGTCATTTTGGAAATATTACTTATTTTTGCTGTGCCTCAATTCCTCATCTTTAAAATGGAACTAAAAAGAGTAATGATGCCAATAGATATTTGTGAACATTCAATGGGTAAATACATATAAAGCATTTAAAATACTAGCTGTTCCAAATGTTAGCTATTATTATCTTATAGTTTGTTGATTCTCAATCCAGGAAGAGAGGCACAAATCTTAATCATGAGGCAAGGTTTGCACAAAATTCACCCACCCTTCATTATCCCAAGCACTGTACTATGTGATGAGGAGCCTCAAAGATTTTTAAGGAGGGAAGTGACATGATAGAGATTTATAAAAAATCTCTCTAGGGGGCCTATGGAAAGAGATAAATCAGGAAGTCTTTTGCAGACATTTAGATAATGTTCTAAAAGAAAAGGAGTAGAGAATAGAAAATAGACATATTTATCAAAGTAAAAAGGACAGAGTCCAGTCACCTGGCTAGTGTAGGACAATACCCCTGTTGTTTCATTAGTAATCAAATGGATGGATCTACCATTATCCAGGAAAGAATAAGAGATAGAGGAGAATATATCACACCTGTCTTCTTCATAACTAGTAAACTAGAAAACTAGTACTCAGAAGTATACTTATTAGGAGTAGCTGCAAAGCAAACTCAACAAGAGGAACCATTGCTTCTGTCTCTCTAGAAAAAAGTGTGCATATTTTCCTTTCAGAACCCCCCCCCCCCCATATCTACCAGTTACTCCTCTTGTCCAAGATCAGAGGTATCTGTTCCTGTGCCTCTCATCAACATCAAAACCCTAACATCCATAATTCTACTAAAAATAGACTCCTACAAATGCTGGCACAGAGTGTTTTAATCATTTGGCTACAAAATAATGACTCCGAGTCAATATTCCCAGTGGCCCTTTAAAACTGAAATTCAAAAGACAGCACATTTTGGAGAATGACACTGGAAATGTATATTTAGCCTGCATGCTCAGACCCTCTTTGCCCATGACAGCAGGCTTTGATGAAGACATTATCCTGCACAAACCAAACAATCAGTCCTCTCCCAATGGAAGAATAGTCTTTATGGGATGAGAGAGGAATCACAAGTGAGTCCAGCAGAGATATGGAAGAAGTAGGTCATTTCAGGGCTTGAGGTTGAGAAAGGAATCAAGAAATAGTCTATTTTTACGTGTCACATGTCATCCTACAATGCACAAGATCAATTCATATAGCAGGGTAGCAAAATCTAAAATTTCAGGAAGTCCAGAGGGCACTGGTACCTAGAAATTGTACATGATCCTTGGAGAAAATTGATGTGATGTGGTACATTGATAGAAGAGCCAACAAGGTTTTTATTTTAATGATAGAACCGAATTCTGACATTAAGCACAGCGGGTAGGAAATGGATCTAGCACAGATGTCAAAAGTTATCATTGGCTTTTGTGATAAACATTATTTTTCCTTAAGCCCAGGCCAGTGGCCTATGTAGGTCATTGATGTTGAGCAGGAAAAACAAACATCATAAGCGTGGGTGTCTTTTTGAAAAAAATTTGTAATAAGTTACTGATATTCAAAGATTATTGTAACGAAACTTTCATTATCAAATAAGAAAAATAGAGATACTATGTTTTCCAACGATTGCAGTTCACTGAATAACAGGGAAAATATAAAAAATAAGTAGCTGCAATAAGAACAAGCTAAAACAAAACAAGTAAATGGACAGCAGAATACTAGCTATCATTAGACATAAGTCAAAACTTAGCTAGATAAGAGTATAGCCATGGTGTTCTGCTAATTCTTGTTCATCACACAATTTGAATAATTTTTTCTTCAGATTGTTTTTCCAGAAATGGATTTTTTTCTTTCTCGTATTCCAGCTCTCTATACAAGAATGGTTAGAACAATTTTATAACTGATTTTTCAGGGGGTTTCTTATGGCATTCTTTGCTCATCTTAGTCACTGAGATCTCATAGGGAACACAGAATGACAAATTTTCTGTCATTTATAATTGTTTCAAAAGAGGAAACCATCAAAGTTGAAATTCTGCCTTTTAATCAAAATGATATTCAGTCACAGAAAAGCCATGCATAATTTCCCTTTTTAACAAACACAATTTTGACTACTAGTGAAAGCATTTATTTATAAGGTGTACTTCAAAGCACACCAAAAAGGCCTTTTATCTGCAATCTTCTAAATCTCCGGTAAAACACTGAGACATTTTACAATTAGATGTTGTGTACTTTCAGTCCTTGAAGGGGCTTTTACTTTAAATGCAATCTGTTAAATATAAATAACCTTGGGAAAGGCAATGTAGTAAGGCAGTTAATTTTCATATTTTTTTCATAAGTCACTGAATTTATTCCTTCAAATAAATCACATATAGAAACTCAATGTATAAATAAAGTGGAGCAAATGAAATTGAACCTTGTCCATATTCTTTCCTTGCCTCTCAACCCAAATCCATGTGGCCCCTGCAGTGACTTTATGAAATCTCAGTGATTCCTGAAAGCAAATTTGAAAACTATTAAATAAGGAAGGTAGACAAGGTCAAGGTCACATTATGAGGATTGGTTACTTTGTAGATATGGATACACATGATTCCATCATAAGTAACTTCACTTAGCAATGAATAGAGCTTTTTTTATATTCCAGATATTATGCCAATTAATGGATATGCAATGATAAAACACACATTTTCTGTTTTTAGGAACTCATGATCTCTTGAAGTAGTGAAATAAGAATGTCAGTAATTACAAATAAGTTTTAAAAATTAAGTACCATAGACTTCCACTTCAATCAAGATTGAGGTACAAGGATCAGAATTAGTTTACCAAGAAAAAAATATAGACAGAACATATGAAAAAATAGTTTTAAAGACTTTGGATATCAGGCAACAAAGCAGTAATTCCTGATAGAGCTGAAATTAAAAGATGAGCCTCACTTTACCGTCTGGCTAGAATTTCCTGGCTACAAGACAGGAAGGTGGGGTGTACATGCACAATAAGTTGGGGAGTAAGGAGAGGCCACGTTGGCCAGAATTGCAGGGCAGAATACCCAGGAAAAGAAAGCCACACAGAAAAAGAGCTCTGGAGATCTGCAGAAGATTGCCTTCTACTTAAATGTGTATTGATCCATGGGAAGAAACTACCAAAGGCCAAAGAGAAACAACCTAAAAGGGTTAGGAGAAACTATAACCAAACCTCAAATAGGACCAGGAACAGTATCTGTTTCCAGCAGCCAGAGTAAAATATCCCATAATTCATGAGACATCAGGTTGAGATCTCAGAAGAATTTTACTTCAGTTGTAGAAACTAAGTGCCACTCTGGTGCCAACAAACAAAGACTGAGATCAAGCACTGAAAAGATTAAGCTATTCCACTGGTAAATTAAACCTAGCCAAGGACAAAACTCAAAAATATTTTTAGGATGTATTCAACACTCCCAAAATTTTAAATTGAAAATATCTGACACTATTCACAATTTATCAGGCATGCAAATAAGCAGTAAATACAATATATGATGAAAAGAAAATAGAAACTAACCTAGAAATGACATAGATAATGAAATGATTAACCAAGATCATTAAAACATTGTAATTAAAATTTATATTTCAAGCAATTAGTGTAAAGATTGATCATACAAATCAGACACATGGAAGATATTTTTAAAAAATACTGAAATCAGCCTGGCCATGGTGGCTCAGTGGTTGAGTGTAGACCTATGAACCAGGCGGGCATGGTTTGATTCCCGGTTAGGGCACATGCCCGGGTTGTGGGCTCAATCCACAGTGGCAGCTGATCAATGATTCTTTCTCATCATTGATGCTTCTATCTCTCTCTCCTTCTCCCTTCCTCTCAGAAATCAATAAAAATACACATTTTAAAAAATACTGAAACCAAACTTGTAGAAATGTATGAGATAAACAAAATATATTAGGTATGATCAACATTAGATTAGACATTGAAAAAAAAAGATTAGCAAACTTGAGAACATATCGATAGTAATTATCTTACATGAAAAACAAAGGGAAAAAATGGAAAAAAATAAACTGAGCATCAGTGAGATTTGGGGCAAATCTAAGAGACCAAATGTATGCATAATTAAAGTAAATGAGAACAGAAAAGAGATTAGAGAAAAAGGATAATATATTTGAAGAAATAATGGTCAACATTTTTCCATATTTAAAGAATATTACAAAACTACAAATATAGGAGGCCCAATGAACTCCAAATTCAAGAAACATAAATATCCTATATAATAAAAGCCTAATATGCTAAGTGGCCGGTCGTCCAGTTGGTTGTCAACCAATCAAAGTGTAATATGCTAATGATATGCTAAGGCCCCTCAACTGCTTGCTATGATGTGCACTGACCACCACGGGGCAGACTATACAACCAGTAGGTTAACTTGTTGCTGGCATCCAGCAGATCAGGACTGAGCCCTCCTGTGGTCCTTCCTCAGTTGGCCAATTTCCCACATCCCTCCCCGGCCCCAATCTTGCACTAGTGGGGGTCCCTCGGCCTGGCCTGTGCTCTCTTGCAACCTGGAACCCTTCAGGGGATGTCAGAGCCCCGAAACTGGCCCAATGGCGGAATGATTGGCACTATGACTCACATTGACCACCAGGGGCAGATGCTCAACGCAGAAGCTGCCCCCTGGTGCTCAGTGCGCTCCCACAGGGGGAGTGCCGCTCAGCCAGAAGCCCGGCTCACAGCTGGTGAGCACAGCGGCGGTGGCGGGAGCCTTTTCTGCCCCTGAAGCAGCACTAAAGTTGCCCAACAGCCGGCTTAGTTGGACATCTCCCGAGGGCTCCCAGACTGTGAGAGGGCGCAGGCCAGGCTGAGGGACTCCCTCGTCACCAAGTGCACGAATGTCGTGCACTGGGCCTCTAGTAATAAAATAAATCACCAACATACATCATAATCAAATTTCTTAACACCAGAGATAAAGAGAAAGCCTTAAAAGCAGACAGAGAAAAAAAGATGATACTGTACATAGTTAAAATTAAAAAGACAGCAGATTTTCTTTTGTTGGAAATAATTTAAGCAAATAGAGAATAATCTTTAGAAAATTAAAATAAAATAAAAAAGAAACCAACCAAAACAAGCAAACAAACAAAAACATTGTCAGAACTCAATTCCAGCAAAATTATGCATCCCCCCAAAAAAAGAAAGTGAAATAAAGACTTTTGTTTTTTTAAGACATACAGTAATGGAAAGAATTCATCAGAAGCAGACCTGCATAGCAATAATTGGCAAAGAAAGTCCTACTCCCAGAATGAAAAGGATACCAGGGTGAAATCTAGATCTACTCAAAGAATTTAAGAGAACTAAAAATGGTAATTAGTGGGAAAAATGTAAAACACTTTTCTTACTATTCAAAAATACAAAAGGCCCTGGCCAGTGCTCAATTTGTTGTAGCATTGTCTTGTACACCAAAAGGTTGGGGGTTCAATTCTCGATCAGGACACATACTGAGGTTTCAAATTTGATCCTGGGTCCTGGTGAAGACAGGAGACAACCAATCAAAGTTTCTCTTTTATTTCTCTCTCTCTCTCATTTCCTCTCTTTCTAAAAATCAATGAAAACATATCCTTGAGTAAGGATTAAAAAAAAAACTATGAGGTTATTGACTGTTTAAAAAATAACAATGTACTATGGAATTACAACATGTACAGAAGTATAAAACTTATTAAAAGTTATAATAATCAAAATACTATGAGATAAATAGAGACAAATAGACTAAAAGACCAAAATAGAGAGTTAAGAAATAGCTCCACACATCTATTCTTGAAAAAGATAAAAGAAAATTTAGTGGAGAAAGGTAGTTCTTTTAAATAAGCGATGCTGGAATAATTTAATATCTACACTAACGCAACAACAAATGAACAAGAAAGCAAAAAACCACCAGAACTTTGATAAGAAAATTAAGCATTAAGAACTTTGATCTCAAAAATGGATCATTAACTTTAAATGTAAAAACTAAAATTATCAACCTTCTAGGAAAAAAAAAAAGAAAGAAAAATGGAGATATACACCGAGTAGCCAGATTATTATGATCTCTGAACACATAATAATCTGGCCACTCAGTATATATATATATATATATATATATATATATATATATATATATATATAGATTAGAGGCCCGGTGCATGAATTCGTGCATGGGTGGGGTCCATCCAGCCTGGCCAGGGGGAGGGGACATTGTGCGGTTGGCCGGCCTGCCTGCTGGTCGAAATCCTGGTTAAGGGGACAATTAGCATATTAGCCTTTTATTATATAGGTTATACACTGAGTGACCAGATTATTATGCATTCAGATATTATAATAATCTGGCCATTCAGTGTATTTTGAGATCTCCAGTTAAGCAAAGATTAACTGGAGATCTCAAAATCTTAAAAACATAAAAACATAACACTAAAATCAGTACCTATTAAAAATGATTAATTGAAGTTGAAAAAAATTAAGAACTTCTACTTTTCAAAAGGTACTGTTAAGAGAATAAAATTCATCTTTCAGCATGGGAGAAAATATTTGCATATCATGTATCTGATAAAGAATATGTTTCCAATTATATATAGGTCTCTCAAAAATCAATAATATAAAGCAAACAAAACAAGAGTTGGGCAAAATATTTTAATAGATACTTCATCAAAGAATATATAAGAATAGTAAGTAAGCAGATATTAAGATGGCCCATCATATTTAGTAATTAGGCATTGTTGTAATTAAAATTCAACATGATACCTTTGTACAACTATTCAAATTTTGAAAATTAAGACTGACCATAATTACAGTAGGTGAAAATGTAGAGCAATTGAAATTCTCATACACTGCTGGTAGGAATGTAAAACAGTAAGGCCACTTTCAAAAAAGTTGGCTTTTTTTAAAGTTAAACATAGACTACTTTTTTATCCAGTTATTCACTTCTTAGTTATTTATCCAAACAAAATGAAAACATATGGCATAAAGTCTCAATTATGCAGGATATATAAATTCTAGAAATATGTTATACAATGTTTTCCCTATAATTAACAATGCTATATTGTACACTTAAAAATTTAAAGAGCGTAGCTCTCATTTAAAGTGTTCTTACCACAGTACAATATTTTTTAAAAAGCATATATAATGTTTTCTAGTTGCTTTATTAGCCAATATTTGTAAATGATCATTAGGTGAATGAGCAAACTGTGGTATTTTGTACAACAGAATCCTAATAATAAAAGGGTAATATGCAAATTGACCAGACAGCAGAATGACCAATTGCTATGACACACACTGACCACCAGGGGGCAGACACTCAATGCAGGAGCTGCCCCCAGCCCTCAGGCTCCGATTGCCTGGTGGGGAACAAGGAACTGGGAGTGGGTGGCAGCAGACTGGGCAGTGCCAGGCCAAGGCTCCCGCCCCACTGGTTGCCCCACACACAGAGGAGGACCAGTGTCAGGGCACAGGGCCGGTGAGCAGGCAGGAACGGCCAACTTCTTGGTCCTTCACCCCGTCTGCCGGCTCCGATCTCCCAATGGCAAATGGGGGGTGGTGGTGGGGAGCAAGGCTGGCTGCCTGCCGGCAGCCTGGGAAAATGGCCCTGATCACAGGCCAGGCCCAGGGACCATACCCATGCATGAATTTTATGCTCCGGGCCTCTAGTATTAGTATAAATATAAAGTACATATTAGTATAAAATATAAAGAAATTAACTATAATTTATATAACAATTGAAGAATCTCATGATAATTATGCCAAGTAAAAGATGTCAGAGAAATAAAGACAAACTATATGCTCTCATTTCTAAAAAATGAACATTCACCTAAAGTGATTGAAAGCAGATCAATTGTTGCCTTGGGTGCAAGAGAGAGGGGTTCCAACAGGACAGAGGGACCTCTGGGAGTGATGGATATGTTTCTTACTTTGATTGAGGTGATGGTTTCGTGGGTATGTATATATGTCAAAATGTATCAAATTATGCTTTTCAAATATTTACATGCTATTGTATGTTCCTTAATAAAGCTGTTAAAAGCAAATTTCAAATGTGTCAGATATCTGAATACTAAATACAAAATGAAAGAAGAAATTTTAAAATAAAGAAATCAAAAGAAAGAATTATAATATGGAGGTAAGTTTAGAATATTATGTGACTACATAAGGGTGACATGCACTCATTCTTGTGGGTTCATAGAAACCTATTTTAGTGGGGCCAGCTATGGGCATCCAGGCTGAGGAAGCAATATGTGCTCAAATAGAAGTTCTATTGAAGCAATAGAGCAAAGTGAGCCAAAACATGACAAAGAAATGTCAGCAATCAAAAACTTAAGTATTATCCTGCCCATCATGTTCTCTGACATTGTGAACCCCAATTTCTAGGACACATAGTTGCCAATGGGGCAAAAATATAATCTTGGATGATGTGATAAAACACAACTAAGCACAACAGAAAAGAGAGGATGTGCATGCAGTGTTCAGACACACTCTACTGGCAAAAACTCTTTCACCCCACCATCACCTTTGCTTTTGCACTATTTTTACACCAGACATCTTTTGAAGAGGGAAACAGGAAGGGGGAGGGGAGAAAAGTTCCTGAACCCAGGGTGAGCTTTCGAATGGAGCTGGGAAATGAAAAAGTGCTCATTAGGTCCAGTGAACAGAAATACAGCACAAAATCTCCTATTTTGTGTTAGCTTCTGTGCATTGAGAATCTAGAAAATAATACAGTGAGCAAAGAAGACTATCATGAACAAGGAATACCAAAACATTTTTTTAATATTGTACACTTACTTATCAGTTGAAAAATGATCACACTGCTGCCCTGGCTAGTGTGGCTTAGTTGGTTGAAATGTCATCCTATAAATCGAAAAGTCACAGGTTCGATTCCCGGTTAGGGCACATACCTAGGTTGAGGGTTCAGAGGCGATTGATCCATGTTTCTCTCTCACAGCAATGTTTCTCTCTCTCTCTCTCTCTCTCTCTCTCTCTCTCTCTCTCTCTCTCTCTACCATTCCCCTCTCTAAAATCAATGAATATATCCTCGAGTGAGGATTTAAAAAATAAAGAAAAAAAATGATCACACTCACAAATATCCATTTACTTATTTACAAATTACATAAATGCAACACTGTCACACTATATTATAGTAGACCTTTGAGCAATGTAAGGGTTAAGGGTGCTAGCCTCAAAAATCTGAGTATAACTTTTGACTCCCCCAAATTTAACTGCTACTAATAGCCTACTTTTGGCTGCAAGCCAAACTGATAACATAAAGTCAATCAAAGCATACTTTATATGTTTTATGTATTGTATATTACATTCTTACAATTAAGTAAGTTAGAGAAAATGAAATGTTAACAAAATCATAAAAAAGAGAAAGCATATTTATAGTATTTGTTGAAAAAAATCCACGTATAAGTAGGTCTGTGCAATTCAAATCTGTGTTGTTCAAGGGAAAATTGTATTATTATAAAACAAATATAAAGATGTTAATGAACAATGATCAAATATATTTGAAAATAGGTAAAATAAATAAAACTACATAGCAATATAAGTTCTAATCTATTCTTCTGGGGCAAGCCCCTCTGTAAACATGCCTCACTTTGGACAACTTGCTTTAGATTAGTTTGTGTCAAAGTGAGGTCACCTGATAAGTAGAAAACACCAGAAGTGCTTATTTTTAAGTGCTTATTGAGGCCTCACCCTTGGACTTCAGAAAGAATGTTTTATCCCTGCCTTTAAAACAGAAACCATTTCCAATTAATGTGATTTTCGTTAATTAATACATAAGTTGGGTGTTAAGAGGAAGAAAAACACATCTTTAATATTCCAAAGCAGCTTGGACTCTCTGTGGCAAGCTATGATGGTAACAACAAAACCCAAAAAAACTTCCTGGTAACATAGATGATCAAGTGAGAATATATCTTAAGGAAAATTAACTGGCTCCTTAAAATGTCAAATTTGGATTACTAGAAGATGAGTAGAAGCAGGTGAGTCTTATCTAATGCAAAGCCCATGTAAAATACATGATGTCAGTTACCAAAGTCATAATAAGTTTCACTGTTACTGCCCACAAATCCTGTACATATGCAAACACCCATTGCTAACTCTTTAGAAGAGCAAATATTTTGCAAAGCAAGGCTTATGCAAACTAGAGACTAATTACTGATGTTTGTTTCTAGCCAATTTTTGCAAATTGAAATTCTAACTCAGCCAAGAGAGTGTCTTTGAAAATAAGCTGTATTATCAATATTTATAAGTGATTAATCATTATAAATAATATTACTTAAGCTGTAGCCCATCTAACTTTTCTCCCATTGTATAAAGTACATATCCTTCATGAAACATTCTAGCAAAATAGTCACAAATGTTCTTAACTCTACAACATTCCTAACTCTAATAAATCAACATGTATTTTATATGTGCCAAAAAATATAAAATATAGGTTATCCCATTTAGTCTGTATCACCTTGGCATTTCCTTCAATTGTAACCATAGGAATTACCACTTATTACCACTAGAGTAATGTTTAATTCCCAACTTCCTGTTTTCAATGCATGTGCTTGGCAGGATAGTTGAAGATAAAGTCCATGGCAATATAGCTGGAGATAATCCCATGCTCTCTGGTGGAATGGAGTTTTCAGAAGTAAGAAAAGGTAAAGGAAAAGAAAATGTAGGGAACAGTACACACACAAATTAATTATCCATTTAATTTAGTATTATGTGTCCTGGTTTGCATTTAAGAAAGAAAAACTGAATTTATTTATTGTCATTTTGTGTTTAGTACTGTAAAACTAGTTCACACTTTCTAATTCAATCTTTAAAACAATAAATGGTGTGTGTGTTGGGGAAGGGGGCAGATAGCAAGGTAGGGAAGAAGGAATGGGTCTGAAGCACAAAGATGCTCTCCAGGCATGTTCGAAATCTCCATTTTTGAATGTCAAAGCCAGAATTTATCTACTCCCTCCTTTTTACGATCATAGAGTCAAGTAAATTTGAGGCTTTAATTTATGTTCCTATATAAATTTTCGTTGTATCAATGTCCATTTTAACCCTACATTTTTAAAAATATTTTCTCTGGCATAAAGAAATTAATTAAAACCTGTTAGTGATTATAAGAAAATAAAAGAATGCTATCTGAAAAAAAATAAAATCTGAAGGTCTGCATTTTTATCCTCCAGGCAAACCCAGGCTGCATTCTGCAGCAAAATTTGTTCAACATGAGAAAGTAGAAGCTATTTAGAAAGTTTAAGGCAGACCACTTGAGGAAAGATGACCATTGCCAGCCCTTCACAGCTCACCATAATGTGAACAGCAAAGTGTTATCCATTGTAAAATCAATCAAGGTGATGCAACGCTTAAAATGCAATTGATTTTGGCTAATTTGCAAATAGAAAGGTTTAGAACTTGAATAATTTCTTTCCCACTTTAGCTGGTTCAACAGCCTAGTCAATGAGTTGCCTAATTATTAGTCCCGTTTATTTATTTATTTACTTTAAATAATTCCCAAGTGAGACACCCTTTGATTTATTTTCAACTGTCCTTGGGTAAATGAAAGAGTCCACAAGCCAAAATTTAAAAAAAAACACACCAAAAAAACAGAAAAAAAAACCCACTAGTCAGGATGAGAACCAGATGAAGAAATACTTCAAAAGCAAGATCTACAATATTCAAACGGTGTGTCTGGAATTTTTAAAAAGGGAAAACAATTAAGAGACTCCATTTCACACTCCTATTAGTGATTACCTTGAAAAACAATGAGAAGAAATAGGAAGAAAATCATTGCAAATTCCATTAGGGACAGATTAGAATGATGTTAAATTTTTTTCTGTCTGCCTTCTTGGCTCAAGTGGCATAAAGAGTTTATCACCTTTCTACGGAATCAGCATGCCACCTCTGTGTCCTTTTAAAATACATTCAAAATCTTTTTAAAAAGCTTTCATAAACTCAATGTTGTAATTGAATGACATGATAAGAAGCCTACATTCCTTAAATTCTTGGGTTCCCTTCTGTACATTTCCCCAAAATGACTCGTGCAAAAGGTGAGGCAGGAACATTCTAAAATTTGAAAAAACTAATCAACCAGGATAAATATTCCCTGTATACTCAGCCAGAGTGTACTGCATCTTACATAGGCATACCTGTGTATGCAGATGAGAGAAATATATAAGTAAGTAGACAAAACTATGCATCCACACTTACTGATAAAGAGAAGCATTTATGTATTTAATATTTGTATCAGTTAGGAAAATGAGAACTTAGCAAAACTTTTTCAGCAGAATAAGTGGTTCAAAGTATCTGCTGTTTTCAGAAATATCTAATTAATTGGGTATCTTTTTCTCCAAATTGTATATTATGCAAAGTAATTGCCTTACTTTTCGTTGATAAAATTATTGGTTTATCTGAATACAGTTAATTTGAAATCTGCTCTCAGTAGGGGAGTTGCACCTTACTTTTAACTTTAATGAGGCTTTACTGAATATTCACAGAATTATTACAATATTTTTGTAGAATGGTACTTAATGCTATTGTAGCTAAAGTTCTAACACAAATTAACAATCCTGGTGAATTGTTCACAGTTTCTGAGCTGAAAGACAGCCTGTCAAACTGAAATAGCAACACAATGCAAACCATTTGTGACTTAGAACTTGATTGCAGACAGCTGAGACTCAATAGCTGAAGGGGGAACTAAGGACACCATCCAGACGTCTATAATAATCCCTCTCCTTCCACCGCCCTCCCAAGCTGGATGCTGCATCAGTGTGTCAGCCTATTTCTTGTCTCTATAATTAAGCTAGAAAGCAGCCCTGATTCACATTCTGATCAGAAAAAAAATTTACCCATTCACTAAAAGACTAATGAACATACGGGCAGAGTTATCTAGTCTAGAAATGTTGCTTATTATAATTCCTGGAACCCTGGCTCTGACATTTACAAACCACCCACTAAAGCTATTGCAGCTGCTCAGGATCGCCTCTGAAGGGGTTCAGAACCAGCTCCCTCAGAGGTGTTACATTAGCATGTAGGATGTTTTGAGCTGAAGGCAATGGAGACCCTGCAAGCTCAAGAGAAACTTTGATGTCTCCCTTAAAAAATTAAAATCGGGTCTTTCCAGAGTAAGAGTTATTAACAGAAATAACTTTTTATGACATATTTATATGACAGGACAAACATCTAATTACTAAACATTCGCTCTCCTTATTATCCTGTGAAGACCTTCCTTCCCTCTGTAGCCTCAAACACCTTATCTCATTCTAAGTTTAAGATGTCACATATACTTCACTTTACCTTGCTGTGTCTGAACCTCCCATGTATGTGGGGTTTCTATACATGCACATACAATCAAACTTGGTTCATTTCTCGTCCTAATCTGTCTCATGTCTGTTTGATTATGAGACAAAAAGAAGCTAGATGGTAAGAAAAAATATCTGCCTCCCTGACCTCAAAGTTATCTTGGTGACATGAAGCACCCTCAGCATAAGAAGAGATTCAGAGAATACCAGAACCAATGGAACCTTCTCCATAGCCTGGACTTACCTGAGTTCACATCACTTACACACACACACACACACACACACACACACACTCTCATAGATTATGCATAAGCAATTCTTTGAGATAAACCCAGAAATTGTATCTTAAGATAGATGTCCACTTCTGTAGCACGAAGCCGTGTTTTCTGAAAGACAAATAGCAGGCTAAATGATTGGGTCTGTAACAGATGAATTTACAGTGAACTGAGAGTTGCAGGATTGTCCTGGGCCTTAAAACAATTAAACTTCCCCCCAAATGCACAGAAGCACTGAAAACACCACACACCTGTCAGCACGTGAAGTCACATTGCCAACACTCCAGTAATTTAAAAACCAATAGGCATCATCCTGACACACTCAACCAGTGTTTCGTTTTGTTTTGCTTTTCTAATCAACAATGCCCAGCACTGATTTGTGACTTTTAACTCGGGGCCCTGAAGCTGCCATTTTGGTAGATCTTTTTAGCATTTCAGCCAAGACTTTTTTTTCTTTGTCCATTTGGCTTTCAATGCCCACGGCAATCTTCTGCTCTGAGGATCCCAATCTCTTCTCAGCCCAGACTCTGGGAAGGAACACAGATAACAATGATTTCATGTTATTTTCAGGTTTAACCACAAACAAAAATTTGAGGCTTCTTTGAGATCCTCCCAGTTCCTCTTGGAGTACGTCTTCTTCCACTATGTCCCATGGCATTATACTGCCACTGACTGCTCCCAAGCTACCATTCCGTACATTAGCAGAATTTGAATCCCCATCCTCAAGCCAAATTCTACAGCCTAACTATGCCTACGTAGTTCACAGACGTGCTCAATCATGGCCTCAAAAGTGCAGGAGTTGAACTAATTGGCTCATGTGCAAAATCTAAGAACAGAATGATTACTGAATACATTTAGCTTTTCATGCAATCACTTCATGCTATTTTGTCCATTCCCAACTGCTCCAACCCTGTCAAACTGCAGGTGTGGAAGATTTTCCATCAACACCATCAGCCACAGTTAATGTAGTACCTGGCAAGGATTTAAACGTTTATCCCCAATACAGGTAGAGTTTGAACTTACTTTAGCAGCCCAATAATTTGGGATATAGACTAGATTAATTTCTAGACCCTCTAAGCATTCAGTAGAAATAGAACTTAAGTTGACTTTGTCCTTCTTATAATTAGGCTTTAGATGAAGACATCTATTGACCCTATATCACTATGTCTTAGAACTCCAACAAAATTGATCTATAATGTACCAATATAAAAAATGATCCCATTGGAAAGGAAAAGAAAAACCTCGCACCCTTGTCAGCCTGTGGATTGAAGGGTCCCAGGTTCGATTCTGGTCAAGGGCATGTACCTTGGTTGCAGGCACATACCCAGTAGGGAGTGTGCAGGAGGCAGCTGATCAATGTTTCTCTCTTATCAATGTTTCTAACTCTCTATCCCTCTCCCTTCCTCTCTGTAAAAAATCAATAAAATATATATTTTTTAAAAACTCGCTCCCTGTTCCTGACTATTATAAAGTTGCTGATAGTCCAGCACTACTCATGATAAAGGCCACACGGGCATTCACTCTCTTTTCCAGGGTCAGAGACACAGCAATAAACAAAGCATAACACAACTCTTCCCTCATGGAGTTGCATATATACAGAGAAGAAAGACAGTAAAATAATTAAAAAATAAAATTAATGCTATCTTTAAAAGTAAATATAAACTTAAATAAGGAAAGACAATATTGGCACCCTATTTTAATTTATTCCCTGGGAATGTAACATTTGAGCCCAGGCTTGAGTAAAATGAGGCATGCAAATATCTGAGATTGTTCCAGGAAGAGAGGTCTGCAAGAGCAAAAGCCCAGAGATACCTGGGTTTAAATGGGAGCAGCACTATCAGCAATTACTCTCATTGCTGGGTCACTAAGGACCACTTATGGTTTATAATCCAAACAATTGATTTGAACAAAATTTCTTAGAAACCCCTCTTTAAAAAATAGTTTTCCCTGGTTAATCTCTTCCTGTACCCCCCTTCCCTCTGAGATCTGACAGTCTATTCCATGCTTCCATGTCTCTGGATGTGTTTTGTTCATCAGTTTATGTTGTTCATTAGATTCCACATATAAGTGAAACCATGTGATATTTGTCTTTCTCTGACTGGACTCTCAACAATAAAAAAATACTTTAAAAGAATAGTTTTCCACTTCTTTACTTTCAACATCATGTTTTCAGTGAAGTTCTTCATAATATCCTTGCCAGAAGCATTTGAGGTTTCATAACTGGACTCCTCCAGAACTCCCAGTGTTTCTCCCATCCAGTCTACCCTAATGCTGCCAAAATTACCTTTGAAGCTCTCCACAGTTTTGTGTTTGCCTCCCTTTACAGAGCAACTTACTGAATGTATTTTGCTATGTCAACTTGTCTTAGCCGTGACTATATTTCCAAGACTCTCTTTTTTGGTATGCTTCCAAGTTACAATTTTTCACAAAAGAAATCTATGCATGATTTGGAAGGCAGAGTAAAATGCAGTCACTCCTCTGCGAAGGCCACTGCAGTAGGATAAGGGAAGAGACAGACACAGAGGTGTGGCAAGTTCCAGCAGCCCTGGAGCTCTGTGTTGCACATCTAGCTCTTCCTTCCAACTTGCCATGTGCAGAGACAGCAGACTTCAGCAGCTCTCCTCCCCGCCACCCCTGTCCCACTCCATCAGCTGGAGGGACCAGCCTCCCCAGATCCCTTTGCAAGTGTCAACCTGTCCACCCACATCAGTGCCTCAGAAGTCCTGGGAATGGACTTTCCTCTGATGTTCTACAACTCCCCTTGCTAGACCCTTAGTGCCGCAGCATCTCTGACTGTGTAAATACCTCATTCCACAACACACTCATAGTGATTCTGGCCTCTTTGTAGAACCCAGGCTCATCTCCCTCTCTCTCTCTCTTACTTCTCTCTCACTCTCCCCTACCTCTTTTACACACACACATATTCAGTGCCAAAGCACTTTTATGTATATCTTTTTTAAGATACACATTATTCCTCTGTAGGTGAAGAAGGGTTAACTTATTTGACTCTTCTTCCTTCTAAAAGTAACTGTGGACATTGGTAGGCATGAAGAGAATGCAATTCCAATACCACTTACCTAGTGAGCAAATACAGTCTGTTCTGCCCCACATGTACGTTTTGCTAACCCTGATCACCTTATACATGATCAGGACTTAGGAAATACTGGATGTTTACATGCAGGTTTTTCTAGGAAAAGGGAGCCAAAATATCCAGAGTTTTCACCAGGAACAGAAAATCCCTCAGTTTAGCTGCTACACTGGTAGAAACCCTTTTAGCTCTATTTTCAGAAAAGTAAAAGTGAGTACTTGTGTGCAGGGCTCTTTCCCAAAAAGGCTCACTGCCAGCCTCGCACACCTTTTAGCTCATGCATGTTCCTCTTCTTCCCATGGCTCCTACATGGCCGCCCCACTGCTCAGAGCACAAGTGGGTCTGCATCATCTCAGTGCTCACAAGCCAGCGTTTTAAATCTATTGTCTGATGGGTTTTCAAGAAATTATCCCTTGAGGCTGACGTTAGCCACACTTAGCTGCTTGCCTCTGCTGCTTGTGTTATATTCCCAGATACCAATTAATATCTTAGTTACTGCTCTAGTTAAAAAGTAACAATAATTTTGAATCTCTGCCCAACTTTATTTTTCCAGTAAGCGCTGTTGTTTTTGTTGTGCAATTTTTCAGGATAAAAATTATCCAAGAATACCTATATTGTGTATGGCAGAAATACCAGTATATACTGCCCAATTTGTATATGAAATTATCTCTGTATATAAGTGTCTATCACCTGTTAATATTGGTATGGGCCAAATTGATTAATGAAAGCACATGTATATTTATGTGTATTTTGTGTAGCATATATGTCCATATATATTTTATATATTGTGTATTGATTTCAATACTTTTTGTATGTGAGAATATTTGCTTTCATTTATGGAAACAATACTGAGTGAAATTGACAATGTTCATGCTTTCCAAGAGTGTATAGTTTGTAGGAAAGACAGATAATTAAAAATCAAGTACAATTTTTGTTTGTATGCTAGTGGAAGTTCAAGTTTTTTTGGGAAGCTGTTGTCGAGGGGACCTAACCTGGTCTAAGGGTCAGGAAGAGTGTCCTGAAGAAAGATCTGAAAGGTGAAGAGGTTGTCAGGAGAGGGGGTGGTGTAAGACATACAGCATGTATGAAGGTGATGAGATAAAGAAAATGTGAACTAAAATCGGAGTTAGAAGCATTGAGCTTGAGGGAGAATATTCCCAGGGATGAGGCAGGGCAAAGGTCCTGGGCAATCTCACCAGCCACCGTAAGGATTTGGAACATCATTCTAGTGAAGATAAGGAATTACTGAGCGGGTCTTAAAAACTCTCCTCTCCCAAGTTCCTTTTACATCTGATTGTGCTCCCAGATCTCAACAGCCTCTGAAGCCATTTTTCCCACTTCAATGCTACTTGGATTTGCCCAATGGCTACTCCTTTCATGCCTATCTCCTAGGTTGCCTCTTGTCCCACTGAAGTTGCCACTTCTATAAAACCTTTGAAAATTCTTGATACTTTTTTTAGGTCTCTTTTCTACCTTCTCTGCTGCTACCATGACTATCATTAAAAAAACAAAAAAACAAACAACAACAAAAAAAAACCTCTTAGTGGCTCCCCAAATGAAGATAGGTCCCGAGTTTGTTACAGAGCCTTCTACTTTGGTACTTGAAACATTACCAAGTGTCACATTTAAAATCATAAAACATGAACCTGAATTCTCATACATGATTTCAGCATCTCAATAGACTTCTACCTTAGGGTGATTTTTGCTGCTCCATAGAAAACACTACCCTGCCAAACCCACTCTGGCTTAGGGGCACCATTTGCCTCATCCTCATCATTTGATCTCTAAATCCTCTTAACTTCTCCTCCCATAATGCCTAGAATATTGGGTGGAATCCGTGTGCCTAAGGGACCCTGGAAATTAGATATCATTATCCTGACTAACCACCACACATTCATCCTCTTGCAGATGAAAGAGACTTTGTTGACATTCTCCCCCAAGTTAAACTGCCCCCTAAAATAAACTTTAAAACTTGCTTTAAAGAAAACCAAGAGTAAATATCACTCAAAAAGAGCAGCAGAAAATGTGCACAGTATTTCTAAACATCTCATCAGAGCAAAAAATAATCATCAAAGGGAAACCGGTCAAGGTTAAAAGCAGCACTGAAAAGTGATTCATTTGGTAAACAAGAGGAGGTGTAATTATCACAAAAGCAAACTTTGCTAAGGGGATAACTGTCAGAGCTCTTGCAGTAAAAGGTCTCTTTACCATTTCAATCCGACAGCCCAAGAGTTCCCTAGTGAAAACAATTTGCAATAAAATCACAAATGTAACTATGGTATTCTTTTAAACTTTCATGTCAGCTGTGGCTACCAACATAACCTTAATATTTACAATTCAAATGACAGTAGAGATTGGCTGATAATAAGGATTATGAAAAATCTTTTAGCACTGTATTTTCATGTATTGAACAATACTCTCTATCAGCAATGACATTTTAGAGTTTGTTTATTTGCTTATTAGAAGCCAATGGGCCTGACCCCTGAAAGACACCAAAATTGAATTGCAGTTTGAGAAGCAATCATGAATTCAGAAATTTTTGAAATATGAGTACACTTTCGGGAGACTCCAGGTGACTACTAACTCCATTGTGCAACAGAACCTCATAGTATTTGTGCATTACTGCTGAACTGACCTCGTGGTTTTTCAAACAACCTCCTCATTTAGGAAATTGAACTATAAAAAGGGAGATAACTTGTCCCAGGTCAGCCACTCAGGCTACTGCTCTTTAAAAACTGCAATCGGATATCTTACAATGCTGCCCAATAGAGGGTCGTGTGATAACAGGGTTAACAGTGCACTAGGCACAGGTCACACGTGGTTAGAGGCACTTGAAATGCGGTTAGTGTGACTGAGTTAAAAACTGAATCATTAATGATTTTTAATCTTAATTAATTTAAATTTAAGTAACCTTATGTGCTTAGCATCTACCAAAAAAGCATGACATAATCAGCTCACTAAGAAATACCCAGGTACCCTCTGTCTCCACCAGCTCCTAGTTAAACAGTCACAGGAGTGGGGAAGGTCCCAGATTTGACTGTTGCCACTTTGCAATTGTTTCCTTTTATTTTCCAGAATCCAACAAATGGCTTTATTCAGAAAAGGCACAAAGCGAAACGTGTTGCTGCTATAAGTATTTATTTGCTTTGACAAATGCTCGGGGCAGGAAAGAACACAGCTTAGAAGTTTGTTCACAAAATCTGCCCTCCTTGCACCTCCCTGCAGTGAGAGAAACCCATTCTATCCTCAAAAGTCCTAAAGTTGACCAAACCTTCTGCCCTACACACAGTTGTCTAATCAGGGCCCAACTCGCTTGTAATACAGCTATTACTGGTGTTCAGCCCAGAGAGCAGATGACCCAATGCAATTGCCACTAAGCAGTTAACCTCCTCCACTGTCCACATCATAAAAATGACATCCCTCTTTATAAGAAGCCCGTTACCTCTGCCTAGAGAGGAAATTTGGTAAGCTCGATTCACTTTTTTAAATAGAAAACGTAATTGAAATTAGTATTGATTTTCCTTTTCAAGGAACCATCTAATTGGTAAATGTATGATTTCCTTGATAACAATAGGAAGAAAATTAATAGGAAGGTTAGAAATGAAATGTAAGCATAAGGTGACCTTCAATTATCACTTCTTTTTATTATAAACACTCTTTTTTTTCACAGCTTATGTAGTTATTCCCTGAAAACTCCTGAAAAATTAGCTCTTAGAGCAGCATATAGTCTTCTGGAGTTTCTTTGGTTTATGTGTTTGTTTATTTAATTTGTTTCTAGAAAACAGGACAGTTAGTATTATATGTTTTCATCTAAGTACCCCTTTTCCAGGGCATGTCTTTCCTTCTCCATCTTTTTTTTTTTTCTGCTTTTTTAATAAGTAAAAGCATTCTTAAAGATTTAAGGGAATGGATGGCTTAGAACAACCATCATCAGTCAGAAACTCTTGTTGAATATATCTCAAGGGGGCTACTTTACAAATCCTGCACTGCATGTCAAGTTCCATCGACTTCTTAGGAGGCCAAAAGGTCTTTTGACAGGGCCCCAAATTGTTTCATCTCCTTAAGCTGTCCTCTTTGAAGAAAACAGTTTTGATGCTCTGAAAACCAGCATTTATATCTATTGCTCTCAGTCCCCCAGGATCATAATTTCTTTGAATTGAAGAATCAATGATGTTGTTACCTAGGTGGTTTATTTGAAGACAATTTTGTTGTTTCTATGTAATCTTAGTGTTCTCAAGAATTCTTTAAATTCAAATGATCATTTTACCTTACATATTTAGACTTTTATTAATCCTATTCTCCTAAATTAGTGAAAACTTAACTGGAATTTGTCCTTAACAATTGAACCTTATACTATACCCCATCAGTAATGGGCTTTACATAATGGCCATTGTCACCAAGAAAACATATCTCCATACTCCAAGGGTAAGAATATTGGATAGCCATTGTAAATATTTATAATAGGCATAATCTGGGAGTTCTGAGCAATGATTCAATTATAAGTGGAAAATATAGACTTCTGTATTTATAGGCTACAGTGCTGCTGGTTTTAACAGCAATGAGTTTCATAGTGTTGCATTTAGAGATGATCCTTAATCACTATAGCAATTACTAAAATTTGTTCAAGTCTGTAGTCAGCAGTACCATAATTTTCACGTAATAAGCTTAAAAATTGGCCTGTCATCTATCCTTCAGAGCCTTAAACTGAATGCCATAAGCCCAAGATACCATCCTTTAGATCTTGTGTACAGCCATGAGGAGAATATCTATATCAACCAAGATTTGGGGGATTTTAAGCTAATGCTTTTCTCAAAAGGACTAACCTACTGAGCTTTTCAAATCCCCAAAGCCCAATTATATTTCTTTGCTTCAGCATCACTTTCCAGATGTTTTCACCACTGCTGGTGAACACAGATAACATTGAGGTCACCAATGAGGGAAACCTTGAAAAACAGGTCATTAAATATTAAGTTAATTGTAATTTATTAGTGATCACAATCATTGTTTCATAAAGAAGTTAGTATTGTTCACAGAATCATATAATCTCAGAATTGAAAGTTCTTCAGATATAAAATAGTTTAAAACCTTTATTATAGTTTAATCTTCCTTCTATATCAAAGTTCTTCAGCTATTTTAAGACAGCTCTTATACCTGCCTTTAGAGTTTTCTCTCTTACAAGCCAAATATTCTTTGTTTCTTTCTACTGTTCTTAATATATGGTTTTTCCATATCCCCAACCCACCACCACCTCCATCCAAATTTAATCATATTTCAAAGCTAATGGAGCCTTCAAATGCATTAACTGTTGAAGGCAGATACAGCACACCTCATTCATTTTGATCTTACAGTCAAATGGACAATCCTGAGTCTTTTTTGCATGTGCCTTAATATAGCTTTTCCTATCTGATTTTATTCAATTAGACTTTTGACCTTAAAGCAGTTTTCACAGTTATAATTGTGAAATGAAGGTAGTTGTTATCTTTTTGTGCCTTAATTTGAGTAAATAATCTTATAAGAATATTTAAAGTATGTGTATCAAATCAACAAAATAAATGAAATAAGTGAGATGAACTTATAGGGGGAAAGGAGAAATAAAACCAAATACTTTCATTTACTTTTATAAATCTTTACTTTTATAAATCTTTACTTTTATAAATCATTACTTTTTATAAATCTCTGTAGAGATTTATAAATCACAATAAATAGAAGAATTAAAGTTTTATTTTGAGGAGAAAATAGGACTAATATTTAACCAAAGAGTAGTAGATCAAAAGAACCTAGAAACTTTTAATTTAGTTTAAATTATGTCAGATGAATGGTTTTTATAATTGTCATACTCTATTAGGAATGACTAATAATCTCCATTGTAATTATTGCAAAGTGATTTTTCACAAGCTATCAAATTGGTTAAAAACCACTAATAAATCCATTAAAATATCCATACCTTAAAAAATTTCAGAATATCCCATATAATAAAAGCCTAATAGGCAAATTGTCCCCTCAGGGGGTCATTCGACCAGAAGTTTGACCCCGAGACCAGGAATTCAACTGCTTGCTATAATGTGCGCTGACCACGAGGGGGCGACGCGGAACATGGCGGGTGCTGGCTTGGCTGCGCTGGCAGTGGGCCCTGATGGGCCCTGAAGAGAGCAGGACCACAGAGGGATGGTGGAGCAGGTGAGCGCATGGCACCAGGCCAAAACGGGTGTGAGGGGGCCCTGATCACCCTGCCAATCACCCTGCAGACAGCGATTGTCCCACAGGCAGGATGGTGGAGCAGGTGAGGGGAGGTTCCAGGCCAAAGCGGGGTAGTGGGCAGGGCTGTGGGGCTGCCAGGCTAGGGGCATGAGCTGGGGCTGCGAGGCTCGGGGAGCAAGCTGGGGCCTGCTCTCCGCAGGCCACCCCAAGGGACCCCACCTGTGCCCGAATTCATATACTGGACTCTAGTAAAACAATATTTGTGAGTATAAATTATGAAAAACATGTAATATATTTTAACTGGTGCACATAAAATGTTGAAATGTTCTAATGAAAAAGAAAGATAATGCTTTTGGTTAAATTCATACTGTAAATATTTCAAAATCAGAAAACTTTGAACTTAATTTTATTAAATATTATTTTACCTTTCAGTATCTAAGGGTACCTCTTGAGCTTGAAATTCAAATATAGTCTATTCCTTAAAATGTGTGCAGTTTGCTATTAGAAACTTCAATCACCATTGGTTGATTTACTTATCCACTAACTTGAAACTGAGTTAGGTGCTGATATATCTCTAAAATTTCAGTGGATAAATTCTCTGATTCCAATATAGAAATGTGATCCGTGAGGAATAGATCCAATTTTTCCAAACTAACATGATTTTTGGAGAGTGTATCCTGTTTTGTCAAACAGCAAGACTTTCTTAAAAAGGCCAATGATAGTTGCTCTTTCTACTCATTTCAAATCCGTTCTATTCAAGTTTACATCATTTATGCAGTGCTGTTGTAATATCCACCTGCCTTGTAGATCCATGTATTTCAGCAATATAAGGAAATTTTCAGAGTATTATAAATTACTAAACAGTCCTCCTATTTGGGTTGCATTTGGAGTCAAGTAATATTCTTAATGCATAAATGATTTTCAGATACAATTTTTATAATAATTACATGTGAAAATAAGCAGGTTTAAGCAAAACAATTCCTTCTGATAATTTTAAGTGATGTTGATGAAGCACTTCATATGAGCTTGTGGTTCAAAACAAAAGAAAGGTTAACAAATCATATAGTCAGGCTTACATATATAAACAACAAAACCAAGAGTCCCTATGACTTTGATTAAATTTAGCTTAAAAGCCTAGTTCTTGAAATCATATTCCTCTCTTTCACTCTCTACCCACCCCCCCCACACACACACACATACACCAGAGACCTAACCTCTACCCCAATAATCAGCAACCCCTAAGTCAGCAGAAGACAAGGACCTGACTAATCGTCATAAGATCTGGACTTCTTGCAGGATAAAGATACATCTTTTTAAAAAAAATTTAAATTCTTTATTGTTTAAAGTATTACATATAAAGAATTTAATTTTTTTTTAAAAAGATGTATCTTTATCCTGCAAGAAGTCCAGATCTTATGACCATTAGTCAGGTCCTTGTCTTCTGCTGACTTAGGGGTTGCTGATTATTGGGGTAGAGGTTAGGTCTCTGGTGTATGTGTGTGTGTGGGGGTGGGGGTGGGTAGAGAGTGAAAGAGAGGAATATGATTTCAAGAACTAGGCTTTTAAGCTAAATTTAATTACATATGTCTCCTTTCCCCCCCCCCCCCATTGACCTCTCCCCAGCACATGCCCTCACCTCCCTACTGTCTGTGTACATGAGTTATGTCCATATGCATGCATACCAGTCCTTTGGTTGATCTCTAACCTCCCCCTCCCCTTTTGAAAAGTGTCTCTTTAGGTTCTTTGCCCATTTTTTAATTGGGTTGTTTATCTTCCTTTTGTTAAGTAGCATGGGTTCCCTATAAATTTTGTAGATTAGACCCTTATCAGAGATAACATTGGCAAATATGTTCTATGAAATGGACTCTCTTATTGTTTTGTTGATGCTTACTTTTGCTGTGCAGAAGCTTTTTATTTTGATGTAGTCCCATTTGTTTAATTTCACCTTAATGTCCACTGTTCTAGGAGCTATATATGTAAAGACATTGCTATGACATATGTCTGATATTTTGCTGCCTATGGATTCTTCTAAGATTTTTATGGTTTCCTATCTTATGTTTAAGTCCTTTATCCATTTTGAGTTTACTTTTGTGTATGGTGTAAGTTGGGGGTCTAGTTTCATTTATTTATGTATTTTCTTCATTAAATAAATATTACCTAGTATATTCAAAAATTATACATAATATTACATATTAATATTATATCTATGACAAGTATTATATACATGTTTGGGCAAAATATGTTTGCAGTCGCTCAATTAGAAAATAATACAATAATTAATACTGTATTTTCCGGTGTATAAGACGACTTTTTAACCCAGGAAAATCTTCTATACGCCCAGTCATCTTATACGCCAGAAAATACGGTAAATACTAATACAAGAATAAACACATTGTTTTGCATACTCACAAACTGTAAACCTACTTTTGTCCTACTTTGTATATAAACTCAAATCCATAAATATACTATGGGTCAAAGCCTATGCTAGATTATTCATGGAGTTACTAAAGAGAAATATAAACTTATTCTGATTTTCAGAAAGGTAGTCTAATGTAAGTGTTTACTTACAACACAAAATGAAGAATACAAAGAGAAGCATTTTTACATGTTATTAATAAGTTAATAGAATTATCAAATAATATATTAATTTTTCATAGCCATTTTAATAAGTTGTTCTTAATTATATTTTTGAAATCTTTCTTGATTGTGATCAGATTATGAAGGCACAACTTGTATATATTTTTAAATAGATTAGCATCAGTTTCAAGAAATTCAATTATTTTACATCAACGTTTTTTTAAAACAAGCAAGCTCTTTTAGAAGCCTGTGGTAAAAAAAAGAAACCAACATTCAAATGTAGTGACAAATTGCATCTGTCAGTCATCAACATTAGGTGTGCAAAGCATTAGGAAATATATTCAGAGTAAAAAATATTAACAAGAAAAAAAAATAACAGGAACATACTAGTAAGCTATGACATTTACTTCTAATTTTGTGATATATTACAAGTGGTTCACCCAAAGAGAAATGGTGGTGCAATTCTGAGGTTTGGGTGTGTGTGTGTGTGTTTGTTTTTAATTTATCTTTTTATTATTATTATTGTTTAAAGTATTAAGTATGTCTCCTTTTCCCCCTATTGAAGCCTCCTCAGAAACCTCCTTCCCCCAGGACAAGCCCCCACCGCCCCAGTGTCTATGTCCATTGGTTATGCTAATATGCACGCATACAAGTCCTTTGGTTGATCTCTTACCCCCCCTCCTCCTCCCTGCCTTCCCTCTGAGGTTTGACAGTCAATTCGGTGTTTCTCAGTCTCTGGATCTATTTTTGTTCATCAGTTTATGTTGTTCATTATATTCTACAAATGAGTGAGATCATGTGATATTTATCTTTCTCTGACTGGGTTATTTCGCTTAGCATAATGCTCTCCAGTTCCATCTATGATGTTGCAAATGGTAAAAGTTCTTTCTTTTATATAGCAGCGTAGTATTCCACTGTGTACATGTAGCACTGTTTTTAAATCCACTCATTTGCTGCTGGGCACTTAGGCTGATTCCAAATTGGAGTTATTGTAAATTTTTTTGCTATGAACATAGGGGTGCATATGTCCTTTCTGATTGGTGTTTCTGATTTCTTGGGATATATTCCTAAAAGTTGGATTACTGGGTCAAATGGGAGTTCCATTTTTACCTTTTTGAGGAAACTCCATACTGTTTTCCACAGTGGCTGCACCAGTTTGCATTCCCACCAGCAGTGCACAAGGGTTCCTTTTTCTCCACATCCTTTCCAGCACTTGTTGTTTGTTGATTTGTTGATGATAGCCATTCTGATAGGTGTGAGATGGTACCTCATTGTTGTTTTGATTTGCATCTCTCAGATGATTAGTGACTTTGAGCATGTTTTCATATGTCTCTTGGCCTTCTGTATGTCCTCTTTCAAAGAGTGTCTATTTAGGTCCTTTGCCCATTTTTTGACTTGATTGTTTATCTTCTTTTTGTTAAGAAGTATGAGTACCCTATACATTTTGGAGATTAAACCCTTATCAGATATAACATTGGCAAATATGTTCTCCCATACAGTGGGCTTTCTTGTTGTTTTGTTGATGGTTTCTTTTGCTGTGCAAAAGCTTTTTCTTTTGATGTAGTCCCATTTGTTTATTTTCTCCTTAGTTTCCATTGCCCTAGGAGCTGTATCGGTAAAGATATTGCTATGACAAATGTCTGCTATTTTGCTGCCTATGGCTTCTTCTAAGATTTTTATGGTTTCCTGTCTTTTGTTTAAATCCTTTATCCATTTTGAGTTTACTTTTGTATATCGTGTAGCTTGGTGGTCTAGTTTAATTTTTTTGCATGTATCTGTACAAATTTCCCAACACCATTTATTGAAGAGACTGTCTTATTCCATTGTATGCTCTTGCATTCTTTGTCAAATATTAATTGAGCATAATGGCTTGGGTTGATTTCTAGGTTCTCTAACTTGTTCCATTGTTCTATAAGTCTGTTCTTGTGCCAGTACCAGGCAGCTTTGAGAGCAGTGGCTTTGTAATATAGCTTGATATCTGGTATTGTGATCCCTCCTCCTTTGGTCTTCTTTCTCAATATTACTGCAGCTATTCGGGTCTTTTTTTATTCCATAATAGAGGCCTGGTGCACGAATTCGTGCATGGGTGGGGTCCCTCAGCCTGGCTGGCCATCAGGGCCCATCAGGGCCATCTCGCCCAGTCCTGATCAGGGCCAATCAGGCCCAGGTGGCCAGGGCGAGGGACCACAGGAGGTTGGCTGTAGGAGTGCACTGACCATCAGAGGGCAGCTCCTGCATTAAGCATCTGCCCCCTGTTGGTCAGTGCACATCATAACTACCAGCCAGTTGTCTGATTGTCCAGTCATCCAGTCGTAAAGGTCACTTAGGCTTTTATATACATAGATGAATTTTTGGAGAGTTTGTTCTAGGTCTGTGAAATATGCTGTAGGTATTTTAATGGGGATTGCATTGAATCTATAAATTGCTTTGGGTAGTATGGATATTTTAATTATGTTGATTTTGCCAATCCATGAACATAGTATATTCTTCTGCTTGTTTATGTCTTCCTCTATCTTTTTTTTTTTTTCAATGTCCTATAGTTTTCTGAGTACAGGTCTTTTATCTTCTTATTTAAATTTATTCTTAGGTATCTAAATTTTTTTGTTGCAATGGTAAGTGTGATTTTTTTTTTCCTTAGTTTCTCTTTCTGTGAGTTCATTATTGGTGTTTAAAAAAGCCATAGATTTCTGGGTATTAATTTTGTATCCTGCTACATTGGCAAATTCAGTTATTAAGTCTAGAAGTTTTTTGATGGAGTCTTTAGGGTTTTCTATGTACAATATAATGTCACGTGAAAATAATGACAGTTTTATCTTTTTTCAATTTGGATGCCTTTTATTTCTTCCTCTTGTGTGATCGCAATGGCTACCACTTCCAATACTATGTTGAACAGGAGTGTAAAAGTGGGCATCCCTGTCTTGTTCCTGTTCTTAAGGGAAATGGTTGTAGTTTTTACCCATTAAGTATGATGTTGGCTATAGGTTTGTCCTATAAAGCTTTTATTATGTTGAGGTATGATCCCTCTATTCTCACTTTGCTGAGAATTTTTATCAGGTAAGGGTGTTGGATTTTCTCAAATGCTTTTTCTGCATTGATTGATATGGTTATGTGATTTTTGTCTCTCAATTTGTTTATGTGATATATCATGTTTATTGATTTGTGGATATTGTACCAGCCTTGCTTCCCTAGAATAAATCCCACTTGGTCATGGGGTATGATCTTTCTAATGTAATGCTGGATCCGATTTGCTAGAAGTTTGTTGAGGATTTTAGCATCTATGTTCATCAGGGATATTGGCAGTCCCTCCTCAGCTGGCCACCCTCCCGCACCCATTCCTGGCCCCAATTGTGCACCAGTGGTGTCCTTCAGCCTGGCTTGCACCCTCTTGCAATCTGGGACCCCTTGGGGGATGTTGGAGAGCTGGTTCTGGCCCTGCGGCAGAACAACCATTTGCTATGATGTGCACTGACCACCAGGGGGCAGACACTCAATGCAGGAGCTGCCCCCTGATGGTCAGTGCACTCCCACAGGGGGAGTGCTGCTCAACCAGAAGTCAGGCTCATGGCTAGCGAGCGCAGCGGTGGTGGCAGGAACCTCTCCTGCCTCCACGGCAGCGCTAAGGATGTCCGACTGACCTTAGGCCTGCTGCCCGCCTAAGGGGAGAAAGTCTAAACTGTCAGTCAGATATCCCCCAAGGGCTCCTGGACTTTGAGAGGGTGCAGGCGGGGCTGAGGGACCCCCACCCCCTGGAGTTCACTAATTTCATGCACTAGGCCTCTAGTAAAAAAACATAAGAATAGAATAAAGCAAAAATAATACAAAAAAGAAAAGAAAAGAAAACATTTTTAATAAAAGATAAAAAATAAAAGAGTGAAGTTTAGTTCACTTAAGCCGAGTTTTAATGCCTTATGAGGGCTGGTTTAAGACCCCACTCTTCTGTTCTGTCTTCCACTTCTCAGTTTCCTGTTAGGTAGTGAGCACCATGTTGGTATTCCAAGTGATCCACAGCTCCTCTGTGTCTGTCTCCACAGCCTTGACTGCAACCAATTGGATCCGATCTGCCCACTTTGCCCGTCCGCCTGCTGTTAATCTTAATCACTCAAGTGTCTGTCTCTGACAGGGCTTTATGTGGGCGTGGTACTGTATCCCTTTCCAGGACTAAAAGGTCCCTCTTCAACCCAGTCCTTGAGGGCTTTTTGGGGCTATTCAGTCTTTGTGTCCTTTGTAAACCTCAAGGTGTAGCCTGGGTGTGGCTATATTAGCTTCCTTGAGGTTTCTGGGATTGGTTGGATCTACAGGAGTAAAATGGCTGCTTAGGTTTGGAGGGTAACAAATGTCTGGTCACCTCTCCCTGTCCAGCTCTCTTCCACAGCCTCTGTCCAGACCCTACAAATCTGCACCTCTGTCTGCACTGCTGCCTCAGGTGAGTGGTTGTAATGGACAAGTCCTATGAACTGGGTTTAGTGAATAAAAGCAGAGGCAAAACAACCACGTCACTTCAAGTTTCTCTCCCCCTGGCACTGCATGACTTGGGCAGCTTTTCAGGCACCTTTCTGAGTGCAGCCTTTTGCTGCTGTGGACTTAGATCTAGATTCCCCAGCCACTAGCAGCCCTGTGGACTTCCTTTCCACAGTCGGATGTCATGCCTGTCCCCAAAAGATGCAAACTTGGTGCAGTTCAACTTTCTCTGACCCTCCTGGCCCAGTGGTCGCACATCTCTCTCTGGCCCACATCGCTGATCTCACTGTTCTCTAGGCATCCTCTGCCCTTTCTGGCTATGAATTGTATCACTAGAAGTGTCTAATCCACAAATTCTGGGTGGGTGTTCTTCCATTTAGTTGCTCCTTCCATCTTCCTAAAGATAATATCTTTACCTAAGTTATATTTCAATTCCTGAGCCTTAGGTGGAACCACTCTCTAAGTAGTTTCTCATGAGACCAGACAGAAGGATGCTGTAAAAGACCTCAGGGCTGTCCTACATACTTGAAAAGATGATTTATTACTCTTACCTTACCTCCAACAGTTAGCTACCAACACAACCCCACAACCCCTAATTCACGGTGTCTTGTGATTTTGCCCCATATAATTTGTAACCAACACACCATGAGGGAGTCAGTTTTTTTAGAGCATAAGCCAATTCAATATTAAACTATTTCTTCTTTCAACAAGACAAACTCCTGCTCATGCATTTCTTTGGGGCAGTGCACACAGGCAGGGGGACTCATGGCAAAAACATTGGTTTCTGGTAACAACAGTATAGAACAAGATGGTTATTTCATAACCATGCAGGTAGATACAAAACTAATAATCCTCTGTCTTTTGGGGCTAACTAGCTTCTGCTTTATTGTAGTGAATTCCATAAAATTAACAACATTGTATGTTTGTCAAACTTTTCCTATTGATAGTCTTAGTAAATTTAAGCCTAAATTGACAAGACCAAATGCTTCTGAGAATCCTAGAATATTTCACCATAAATCTATAATTTTTAAATATGTATATGAACTATTTTTAAAGTTGAGATTGAGTAGAAATTTATAAATAATATATCCGTCTTAGTTTGGTCTACTCTAACAAAATATCATAGCCTGAGTCACTATAAACAACAGAAAATCAATGCTCACAGTTCTGAAGGCTGAAAGTCCTAGATTAAGGTGTCAGCATAGTATGATTTTGGTGACAGCCCTCTTTCAGGTTGTGGATTGCCAATTTCTTGTATCCTCACATGGTGAAAAGCAGAGTTTGCATTCTGTGGTTTCTTTTGTAAAGGCACTATCTCATTCATAAAGGCTTCATATTCATGACCTAATTACCCCTCAAAGCCCCCACTTCCAACTATCTTCACATTAGGGATTACATTTTTTAACATACGGGTTTTGGAAAGACACAAACATTCAGTCCATAAAATATCCAAGCCAAAAGTTATGGAAACTACAATAGAGTTTTAACTAGAGACATTGCTGAAACTCTACTCGTGGAATTTTCCAAGGATTAGTGTAGTCTTTAAATATGTTCAACATAGCACATTGAGAACCAGCCCGAACCCATTTAAAAATATAAAGGTAACAAAATAACATGTTCTTTTTTCAGAAACATACAAGGACATATGTATATGTAATCACAGCAATGATTATTTTTGTTTCTTGAGACTCCTGATGATTTAATGTTTTTAATTTATTGAGGAGAGAGAAAGACAGAGAGAGAAAGAAAGAGAGAGAGAGAGAGAGAGAGAGAGAGAGAGAGAGAGAGAGAGAGAGGGAGGAAGGGAGAGAGAAACATTAATTTGTTTTCCCACTTATTTATGCATCCATTGGTTGCTTCTTGTATGTGCCCTGACCAGAGATAGGACCCACAACCTTGGTGTACAGGGACAATAATCTAACGAACTGAACTACCTCTCCAGGACCTCTGATGATTTTAATTTCTGTATTTTCTACATTATCTACACTAGTCATGCATTATAATAAAGAAATGAATAGGTAGAACTTATTACCGAACCCAGTAATATAATGAAAATAACCCTGCATGTATCTGCAGTGAAGGCACTGAATCTAAATAAGACCTTTCCCCTGCTACATTTCAATAGTAGCTGATAAATTTTTGTGAAATGTTAAATTACATCATAAAATATTTCACTTCTATGTGTTCACATGCATAGCAATGCAGAAAGGAAGAGAGAGTTCATATGATGTGCTATGAAAAATAAAAACAGTATTCGACTACAAAAGAATTACCTGTCATGCAATACAGCACTCAGGTTGCACAGAAACAACAAAACTGCCTTAAATAAACTATGTAACATCATTGATTCTTTATTTCCTTAGGGACAAAGAGCAGTAGCTGTAAGTATTGGCATTCAAACCTTCAAAAGTATTTGCTTCGGAAATGGCAGCTTCTACACATGAAAGAACCAGAGTCCCAGTCTAAACACCCTTGGCCTCTTAGGAAGTCCGAGGACATTTGACATGCATAGCAGGGTTTTTTTGTAAAGCTGTTCTTTCAAGTGATGCACAAATGAACCTTTTGCTAGATTTCTCCTGAGAGGGTGTAGATTTGGCAGCTGGGATCCAAGATCAGAGTCCTGCTCTAAAAAGATGACTCGGTCATAGAGTGTCTGAGACAGAGTGAAACCAGGCCCTTCTAACAGTGCTCAGAGTCAGGGCACAGAAACATTACAGGCAGTAATAATTGCCAAGGACAAGGTACCTAGAGAGTGATCCAAAAGACAGGACATAAAACCTTTATTATTTCTTAAAAAGAACACAAATCTTTTACTTAGGAAATGTTTCTCATTTTGAATTAAACATTTTGTAGTTCAGAATGGTTGCCTATTTGTTGAAGTATTCAATTTATTAGGTCATAATTTTACCTTATTTAAATAGCATTTGTTTTTTGTAAAATACGATTTCTTGCAGCGTTAAGTCCCTTTTTATAAATGTTAGTCAGCACATACACAGAGAAGCAGTGTGTTAGAGTGGTGTCAATGTCTCTGATTTAGATTGAATTTCCCCTGAAATGGTCTTCACAGGGTCTACTGAACTTAGGTCAGTACTTGAGTACCAACTAGAACCAAAACATCCTGCCATAGACATTAGATGAGATGGTGTAATATCAAGAGTAGATGTGAGACACTATTGTGAACTCAATGTTTGTATCCCTCCAAAATTCATATATTGAAATTTTAATTCCCACTGTAATAGTAATAGGATGTGGGACCTTTGGGATGAGGGTGGAGCCCTCATGAATGATATTAGTGCCTTTATACTAAGAAGAGCCCAGAAAGCTAGCTTGCTCTTATCTTGTCAGGTGAGGGTGCAACCGAATTGCTGGAAGTCTGCAATTTGGAAGAGAACTCTCACCAGAACCCAACCATGTTGGCAACCTGATCTCAGACTTCCAGCCTCAAGGCTGTGCAAAATACATTCTGTTGCTTTGAGTTATCGAGTGTATGGTTATAGCAGCCCAAACTGATAAAGATAGAGAACTTGTCTATTCATTCTGCTCAGAGAAGTACTCAGAGTAAACTGGATGCCTTAGCCATTTTTTACTCTTCCCTATTTCTCAATCCAGTATATTATGTGAGAGAGCCTTTCAATTATATTTTCAAAAGGCTATTCATATCCATCTTACCTTTCTTCCAAAACCTAGTTAGGAACCTCCAAAAATATCACTAAATTTTACTAAACTACATTGATTCTCTACCATCCTCAATCCATCCTACACAATTTTAACATATAGTTTAACTTCCAAAATGCAAACTGACTTATTCGTTCACCTATAATTACTTGCTAGTGCTTAAAGGATCAAGTCTAAATTATCAATGGACATTCTAGTTTCATCTCCTGTTCTCACCTACTAAAAATTCCTTGAGCAGTGCTGTGCCTATCATATTTTAATAATAACAATTGGGCCAATAACAGCAATCTGAATGAATGAAGAAAAATAATGTTAGAGAAATAATAGAGTATGTAGCTTTGAAGGCCATAGGAAGTATGACTTTAGTCTGAATGTGAGGGGCTTTTGATGAGGGACTGATTTGACCTGATGAGATTAGACAAGGTCACTCTAGCTTCTGTGTGGCAAATAGAAGGAGAATGGGCAATGAGTAGCACAAAATTGGAAAGGGGGAAATTATTAAGAAATTATTGCAGATCTAGAAGAGAAATGGTGTTGACTGGCCAGAGAATAATAAATGAGTTAATTAGAAATGGTCATATTTTAGATATATTTTTGAGGTAGAGGTACAGTATTTAACAAATGGATTGGATGTGTGTTTTGGAGAGAAAAAAGAAGTAGAGATTATTTTAAGTTGTTTAGCCTGAACAGTTAGAAACATTTTGTTGTCATTTACTATTTGATATAGGGTAGAGAGTAGGAGGACCAAGTTTGGGAGGATTATCAGATATTGAACATGTTATACTGAGATCTCTATTAAACAATCTGCTTATTGGGTATTTAAGTGGAAATATTAATAAGTTGTTAGATTTTTTTCACTCTGAATTTCAAAGGGAGGTACAAACTAGAAATATAAATACAAAACTATATTTAAATGTCATGAGACTGAATGATATCATGAAGGGATTGAATATAACTTACAGAAAAGAAGTTCAAGTCTGAGCTTTGACAATCCAATGCTTAGAGGTCGGAATGATAATGAAAGATGGACAAAGGACACTAAGAAAGAGCAGCATGGAAGGTAGAAAGAAGGTAATTTATAGGTGTTCAAGGAAGAGTAATTGATTAACTGTGATTATTTTAAAATGAAAAAAAATTGACATATATTTAGATATTGATTCCAATGGCAATTATTTCACGGTATTTTTGTTGAACGGGGACAAAGCAAGATTCAAATGGGTTTAAGAGAACATGGAGGAGAGGATCTATAGAAAGACCATACAGAAAACCTATGGACACATTTTTGCCACAAATCAGAACCCAAAAATGGAGCAGTAAATGGAGAAAGATGTAGCATTAAGAAAGGGTTAAGATAGTAAAATGTAGTATGTATGTATGCTAGTGGAAAATATCTAGTCTTAGAAAAATAATAATGTTGGAAGATTTCTGGAGTAAGGTAAGTGAAAGGACATACAATCTAGTACTTGGATAGAAGGATTGGACTTAAAACAGAAGCATTCAACCTATCAAAATAGAATAAGAGCAGAATCTCTGTGTGTAGATTCAGTGGGTAGATGGGATGTTAAAGGTTTGTGACAATACTCTTCCAATTATTTCTCTTTTTCCAGTGAACTAGGAAGCAAGGTCATATGCTTAAAGTGGTTATAGAGAATGAGAGTTGTGGTTTAAAAAGAGAGGAACAGGAATAAAATAGTCACATGGGAGAGTAAATGATTCCTCAACAGTACTGGAGACACAATTAAGTTTCAAGGTCATGGATCTAAGATGAGGACATGTAGATAGTTGGGGGTTTCCACCCAGATCTGCTCCACTTCAAGAATCCAAGAATAGAGAAGGTAGGTAATTACATTTAAACAGAGTTGGGTTTTCACCTGATGAATAAGTGAGAGAGGGGCAAGGAGGTGGGTAATGTATGCAAGGGAGTGATTATAGCAAAGGATAGTGACATTTACATTGGGTAAGGAAGGCTGAAAACATGGGTTTTAAAAAAGTGTGAACAAGTATTGAAATCAATCATGGAATGGAAAGGCATTCAGAGTTAGGTGCTAGACAGAAAAATAAGAGGTAGTAGTCTGCTTGAAAACTGAAATTATAGAGGGATCATGAGTGTTATATTCACAAATTGTATCATGTGAGAATGATAATGACTGCCTAAGGGAAAGTAAAGGGGAAAAAATCATTGGCTGAAAGGATGTTAAGGACAGGCCACAGTTATTGAATGATTAGAGGCCCGGTGCATAAAATTCATGCATGAGGAGGGGGGGGGGTCCCTTCAGCCCAGCCTGCATCCTCTCTAATCCAGGACCCCTTGGGGGATGTCTGACTGCCGGTTTAGGCCCAATCCCGGGGATTGGGTTTAAACCGGCAGTCGGACATCCCTCTCACAATCTGGGACAGCTGGTTCCTAACTGCTCACTGCCTGCCAGCCTGGTCACCCCCAATTGTCCCCCCCTGCCAGCCTGGTTGCCCCCAACTGCCCCCCCGCCAGCCTGGTTGCCCCCAACTGCCCTCCTGCTGGCCTGATTGCCCCCAACTGCCCCCCTCTGCCAGCCTGGTCACCCCTAACTGCCGTCCCCCGCCAGCCTGGTTTCCCCCAACTTCTGCCCCCGCCGGCCTGGTTGCCCCCAACTGCCCCCCATGCTGGCCTGGTTGCCCCTCACTGCCCCCCCCCCCCCGTTGGCCTGGTTGTCCCATGCAGACTGCTGTTCAGTTGTTTGGCCATCCCTCACTAACCCCCCTACTAGCCTGGTCACCCCCAACTGCCCCCCCTCCTGGCCTGGTTGACCCTTACTGCCCCCCTCTGCCAGCCTGGTCGCCCCATGCAGCCTGCTGTTCAGTCGTTTGGTTGGCCCTCACTAACCCCCCTGCCAGTCTGGTCGCCCCACGCAGCCTGCTGTTCGGTCATTACTGTGAGGGCATCCTGACCAATTTGCATATTACCCTTTTATTAGTATAGATGATCTAGGTGGGTATTTAAATCACAAGGACTTTATGATAAGATATTGGAAAGAATGACAGTGAGCCAGGAGCTAAAATTTTTTGAGAGAGAAAGAGAGGGGGGGAGAAAGAGAGAGAGAGAGAGAGAGCAAATGCTTTGGGGATTAGAAGTTGGCTATAGACAGTAGAAGGGTAGGTAGCAATTGTTGAATGAAATGAAATAAAATGCTGAGAATTTTGTGAAAGGAAGAGTGAGAGAAAATGGTCCAATAGAAATATAATGTGGGCCATATGGTTTTAAATGTTGCAGTAACCTCATTAAAAAAGAAACAAGTAAAATTAAATTTAATAAAATATTTCATTTGACTCAATATATCCAAAATAGTGTCACTTCAACATGTAATCAATAAGAAAATTTGTTAATCAAAGACATCACATTCTCTTTTTTTGTGTGTACTGTTTTCAAAATCCATTGTGCATTTTTCACATGCAGCACATCTAAATTTAGACTAGACATATTTCAAGTGCTAGTGATGATCATATTGGACAGTGAAAATCTAGAGATATCAATTATATAGGTTGTGGTAGATAATTCAGAAAGTTTCCAAATCCACTAATTCATGGAGTTTCTGGAGACATGTGTACTCAGGAAGAAAAAGAGATTTTATTAAATCAAGCAGATGACAGAAACACTCAGAAAAGTGAAGGAGGAGAATATAGGGGATTTTGCTGATGACCATCAGTGAGTGCCAGACTGCACAGTAGAGAATTTTTCATGTCTTAAGGGAGGTGGTAGATAGGTAATAAAAAATAATGGGATATAAGGATATGAGATGCAGGATAAGTATGACCTGAGTCTTGGGTTTGCAGTGGTGTCCAATAGAACAAGAGTAAAATGCAATTTTGTCCTGGTGGTTTCCAAACCAACCACAGTCTGTCTTTGCCTAAGCTGGAAATGTTACACAGCAATCTGGAAAGGAAACACATTCATCCAGACTTATCAGGGATTCCCAGCCAAGTCCCAAAGCAGAGGCCATCCTGAGCTTTCTGTTGATGCCTAAAGGTGGCTGGGTCAAAGAGTAGGATTTTGCTTGCTGTAATCTTTTCTTACAATATATTACTTGTAATTTTTCTAAAGAACATGATGTAAAGAAGGACTATAGAAATGTTAGATTGACATGCTTCCAAGTTTTCTCTTAATGCTATTAATATACACATTATGTTTTAGTTCAGACACACCAGATTTGCAGAAGAATGAAAAATAATTATAGGTACTCATATTGACAGGATTGTTGAATTCAAGGAGAGGTTATAAATCACTGTAACTGAATGAATATAATCCTCTCTAATAAAAGGATAATATGCAAATTAACTATCACTCCGCTACATAAGCCACACCCACCAGCCAAGCCACGCCCACCAGCCAATCAGGGCGAGTATGCAAATTAACCCCAGCTAAGATGGCTACCATTGGGTTTCCCCGGCAACAGAAGAAGCTAAGCTTTCCACACACTCTGGCGTGCCCAGGCCTCCACTCAAGGATACAAAGTTTCAATTATAGAAGGTAAACAAATCCAAGCAGCAGCCACGAATCCAGCAGGAGGCTTGGCTCCACTCCAGGCTACAAAGTTTCAAATGTAGAAGGTAAATAAATTCCAGATACCAGGGCCTCTGCTTGGGTCACCAGCAGCTTGGCTGGCCTGCAAACCACCACAGGCCCCTTGCTCAGGCCTCTCCATGCCCCAAGGGAACCCCACCCTGATCCACGACACCCTTCAGGGCAAACCAGCTGGCCCCCACCCACGCACCAGGCCTCTATCCTCCTATCTAATAAAAGAGTAATATGCAGATTGACCATCAATCCAACACACAATATGGCTGCCCCCATGTGGTCAAAGATCCTGCCCCTATGTGGACACAAGATGGCCACCACAAGATGGCCAGCAGGGTAGGGCAGTTGGGAGGCACCAGGCCTGCAAGGGAGGGCAGTTGGAGGCAATCAACCCTGCAGGGGATGGCAGTTAGGGGTGACCAGGCCGGCAGAGGAGGGAAGTTGGGGCAAACAGGCTGGCAGGGGAGCAGTTAGACATCAATCAGGCTGGCATGGGAGTGGTTAGGGGGTGATCAGGCTGACAGGCAGAAGCGATTTAGGGGCAATCAGGAAGGCAGGCAGGCGAGCAATTGGGAGCCAGCAGTCCTGGATTGTGAGACGGATGTCCGACTGCCCGTTTAGGCCCGATCCCACTGGGGATCTCTCAAGGGGTCCCAGATTGGAGAGGGTGTAGGCTGGGCTGAGGGACACCCCCCCTTCCGTGCACGAATTTCATGCACCGGGCCTCTAGTAATAATAATAATAACAATAATAATAATAATAATAATAATAATAATAATAAATACTAATAAAAGCCTAGGTGGCCCTCGCGCCCTCATGTCGTCACAAGATGGCCACCAGAAGATGGACGGCAGGGGAGGGCAGTTGTGGGTTATCAGGCTGGTAAGGAGGGCAGTTGGAGGCTAACAGGCCTACAGGGGAGGGCAGTTGGGGGTGATCAGGACAGCAGGCAGAAGCGGTTAGGGGCAATCAGCCAGGCAGGCAAGTGAGTGGTTAGGAACCAGCAGTCCCGGATTGTGAAAGGGATGTCTGACTGCCAGTTTAGGCCCGATTCCTGGGCCTGATCCCACAGGAACTGGACCTAAACCAGCAGTTGGACATCCCCCAAGGGGTCCCAGATTGGAGAGGGTGCAGGCTGGGCTGAGCGACAACTCCCCCCTGCCCCCAGTTCATGAATTTCATGTACCAGGCTTCTAGTAATAATAATAATATCTTACCTTTGTATAGGTTCAGGAATAGATATAAACATGCTAAATCCTGATATTACCAAGGAGATGATATTTATAGAAAATTAACCCAGGGGATATAGTTTCACTAAAAAATGAACACACTCGAGTTGTTACCAGTTACTCTCACCTACTGAGCCAGCAGATAAATAACCTGAGTTGTAAGAAAAAAATTTGGGAGGAGTCTAAGTAGTATTACAAAAATTTAGTGGTTTTGAAAGCTAATGGAACTTTTTAAAGAACCTTCTAGAATCCTCACCTCAATTAGGTAATTTGCCTGGTAGAAGGAAAGAGTAATAGGATGAAGGCCAGAAGACTCCAAATGAAAATGTGCTGTGGATTCTGCTTTGTGTAACTACTAGTATCTGTGTGCAGTAGGCTACATCATTTACTTACTGTTATGGATTGCATTGTAACTGCCTCCCCAATACATATGTTCAAGCCTCAAGCCCCAATGTGACTATATCCTATCTAATAAAAGAGTAACATGCAAATTAATCGTCACTCTAACACACAAGAAGGCTGCCTCCATGTGGTCAAAGATGGATGCCCCCATGTGGACACAAGATGGCTGCCACCAGATGGCCTGCAGGGGAGGGCAGTTGTGGGCAGTTAGGGGTGACCAAGCCAGCAGAGGAGGGCAGTTGGGGGTAACCAGACCAGCAAGGGAGGGCAGCTGGGGGGGACCAGGCCTGCAGGGGAGGGCAGTTGAGGGGGACCAGGCCTGCAGGAGAGGATAGTTGGGAGTGACCCAGGCCTGCAGGGGAGGGCAGTTAGGGGTGACCAGGCCAGAAGAGGAGGGCAGTTGGGGGAGACCAGGCCAGCAAGGGAGGGCAGTTGGGGGAAACCAGGCCTGCAGTGGAGGACAGTTGGGGGTGACCCAGGCCTGTAGGGGAGGGCAGTTAGGGGTGACCAGGCCAGCAGAGGAGGGCAGTTGGGGGAGAACTGGCCAGCAAGGGAGGGCAGTTGGGGGGGACCCAGGCCTACAGGGGAGGGCAGTTGGGGGGACCAGAACAGCAGGGGAGGGCAGTTGGGGGGGACCAGGCCTGCAGGGGAGGGCAGTTGTGGGCAATTAGGGGTGACCAGGCCTGCAGAGAAGGGCAGTTGGGGGTGACCAGGCCAGCAAGGGAGGGCAGTTGTGGGGGACCAGGCCTGCAGGGGAGGGCAGTTGTGGGCAATCAGGCAAGCAGGGAGGGCAGTTAGGGGTGACTGGGCCAGCAAAAGAGGGCAGTTAGGGGAGACCAGGTCAGCAGGGGAGGGCAGTTGGGGAGGAACAGGCCAGCAAGAGAGGGCAGTTGGGGGGGGACCAGGCCTGCAGGGGAGGGCAGTGTGGGCAGTTAGGGGTGACCAGGCCTACAGAGGAGGGCAGTTGGGGGTGACCAGGCTGGCAGAGGAGGGCAGTTGGGGGAGACCAGGCCAGCAAGGGAGGGCAGTTGGGGGAAACCAGGCCTGCAGTGGAGGACAGTTGGGGGTGACCCAGGCCTGCAGGGGAGGGCAGTTGGGGGAGACCTGGCCAGCAAGGGAGGGCAGTTAGGGGGGACCCAGGCCTACAGGGGAGGGCAGTTGGGGGGCCAGGGCAGCAGGGGAGGGCTGTTATGGGCAATTAGGGGTGACCAGGCCTGCAGAGGAGGGCAGTTGGGGATGACCAGATTGGCAGAGGAGGGAAGTTGGGGGAGACCAGGCCAGCAAGGGAGGGCAGTTGTGGGGGACCAGGCCTGCAGGGGAGGGCAATTGGGGGGGGACCAGGCCTGCAGTGGAGGACAGTTGGGGGTGACCCAGGCCTGCATGGAAGGGCAGTTAGGAGTGACCAGGCCAGCAGAGGAGCGCAGTTGGCGGAGACCTGGCCAGCAAGGGAGGGCAGTTGTGGGGGACCCAGGCCTACAGGGGAGGGCAGTTGGGGGGACCAGGGCAGCAGGGGAGGGCAGTTGGGGGGGACAAGGCCTGCAGGGTAGGGATGTTGGGGGGGGGTGGACTAGGCCTTCAGGGGAGGGCAGTTGTGGGCAATCAGGCAAGCAGCGATGGCAGTTAGGGGTGATTGGGCCAGCAGGGGAGGGCAGTTGGGGGAGACCAGATCAGCAGGGGAGGGCAGTTGGGGGGGACCAGGACTGCAGGGGAGGGCAGTTGGGGGAGGGGCCAGGCCTGCAGGGGAGAGCAGTTGGGGGAGGGACCAGGCCTGCAGGGGAGAGCAGTTGGGGGAGGGACCAGGCCTGCAGGGTAGGGCAGTTGGGGGGGCAGGCCTGAAGGTGAGGGAAGTTAGCGGTGACCAGGCCAGCAGGGGAGGACAGAGGGGACAACCAGACTGGCAGGGGAGGGCAGTTAGGGGTTACCAGGCCAGCAGAGGAGGACAGTTAGGGGCTATCGGGCTGGCTGGGGAGTAGTTAGGCGTTGATCAGGCTGGCAGGGGAGTAGTTATGTGGTGATCAGGCTGGCAGGCAGAAGCGCTTAGGCGTAATCAGGCAGAGGCAGGTGAGCATTTGGGAGCCAGCAGTCCTGGATTGTGAGAGGGGTGTCAAACTGCCCGTTGGTGGACATCCCTCAAGGGATCCCAGATTGGAGAGGGTACAGGCTGGGCTGAGGGATACCACCCCTGTGCACGAATTTTGTGCACTGGGCCTCTAGTATAGATATATGACCTTTAGGGAGGTAATTATGGTTTAAATGAGGTCATTAGGACTGGTATCCTTATAAAAAGAGTGAGAGACATCAGAGATCTTTCTCACCTTACATAGGCACATAAGAAAAAATCCATGAAAAACTAAAACCAAAAGGTGGGCATCTGCAAACCAGGAAGAGATCTCTCATCAGAAACCAACCCTTGATCTTGGACTTCTAGCCTCCAGAACTGTGAGAATATAAAATTCTGTTTAAGCCACCCAGTCTGTAGTATTTTGTTATGACAGCCCTTGAAGACTAATATATACATTAAGGAGTTTCAACTGTTTCTGTGTGTTTTTAAGAATCTGTGACAACCCCCCAAATTGCTTTATAATTAAAATTACTTTTTTCCATGAACATTCTCACTTAACTCTTATACTAGGGCTTCTTGGGTTGCAAATCGAAGAACGTAACTAGAGCTAGTACTGGCAGGAAAGAGATTGCTATTTCTATGCAGAAAATTCACATGAAATGCAAAGACAGGGTAAGCAATAGGAAGTCATGGAAAGGTGTCTGAACTCTTGTTTGTGCCTTATCTTTCTAGATCTGACTCATTTTTTTTTAATTTCTTTCCTTTTTTTTTTTTTTTTCCTGATCCATGTGGTGAGTTTGAAGGGTAGCTTAGTAGAGGTCCAGGTACAAACATTTGGAAACAGTGAAACAATCAATCGCCCTCCTACAATCCCAAATTTCAGTAATAGAAGCTTCATTGGTTTCGTTGGGGTGCTATGCTCTCCCCAGCCCAGGCTGGGGGGTAGGGCACTAGAGACACACATACGAAATGACTGGGGTCCTACCATGGATGGATGGAGCAAATAAGGTGTCCACCATAACCTCAGAACAAACCAGAGAGGTCCGCCTTATCATCCCCATCTGGTATTTCAGGAAACAGAAACTCTGGCTTGTCCAAGGGCACACAACTTTAAATGGATTCAAAACAATTGGCTCTGATTCCAAATTCAAAGTCTGTCTGTCAACTTCACCTCCCAACTAAAGTGATATATTGCCTCACTTTCACATATTTTAAACTGAACTTAGAAATTATCCTTCAAAATTCAAATGTAGATGTAACTGATGATTATTTTAGATATGGTTCAGTCATTGAAGTTATGGAGCTGATATTCTTTCAGCAAAATCAAAGTTGTGTGAAAATGCAGATTTATCCCATAAGTTTTATGCTGTGAATGGTCACATTATATGTGAGAATAGCTCTTTGTGTTTTTTTTTTTAATCCACCAGTACTTTACCTTTGGGGTGGTTTGAAAATAATTAGATTTAATAAAAATATGAGTAATGAACTAGATATTTTTTTCTTTTTTATTTCAGGACACACTAGCAAAGAAAAATAGTAGGTATTCCCCATTATTGTCTCCTTGCTACTTATTACTGAAAGTCATTGGCATTGCTTTCATTTATGTTCAGCTCTATGGGAAAAGGTTGTCATTAGTTACTGAAGATAAAAGCAACAGTAATGGTGGAAGTCACCTTGATAATTCCACTTAAATTCATTTACTTTCAAGAAAGACTGTGATTTTATAAAAATCCCATGGGATGCTATTATTCTTAGGAGTGTGACATTTTTCAATACATTTTTATAGGAATAATATAATTTAAATATATATTTAAAATGTTTTTATTTTGTTTTAAAAATGTCAGATGAAGAATATCAGAATACTTTTAATGTTAGTTATTATACTGTTGGTTAGCATCTGTACAAATTTTCTATTTTTAAAGATTTCTAATATTTTTGCCTATACTTTCCATATTATGGCCTACAATAGGGAATGGAGGCTCAATACAGTCTATAACAAAATGAATTATCTCTTGGTAAGTCTATCATACACCACACAAAAATATGTACTAACCAGTCCCTTACATAGCATGAAAGTCAATATTCTATGCAATAAAGAACAGAGGTAAAAAGGTAGAGCAGAAGCGCCTCTGTTCTTATTCACTTTTCTTGAAAAATCGTGGGTGAAGTTATTTTAGAATCTTGAGACATCTCCTATGGACTTTCAACCCATGGTCAGTGAAGCAAACATTCTTTGTATCGTTTCTCTTTCTTATGTATTCTCTCCCTCCTCAAGTATTGAATGGAATCAGCCTCTGGTATGTAGGACCTTTCCATCATTTATAATGATCTTTGATCTTGACCATATAAATATAATGTTAGATAAAAACTGAGATTTTGCAGAGTACGGGCAAGAGAATAAGTGTTTCAAAATCTAAGAGTGTGTTTATATATGACAATGGAAGATCTACAAGTCACTCAGTCCTTTTACACTGTTACTACACTTCTTAGATTTTCTCTAAGTGTTCTGTTTAGTCTTTCACCTTATTACTCTCAAAATATTTCTCTTTCTTATGTATGAAATTGAATCAAGGGGTGATAGCACACTAGGCATTCTGGGTTAAAGAAAAGAGATGGACAGTTTTTGCATAGAAATACACACCACTGATTCCCCTTACTTTCCCACTGGCATTTTCTGTCTCTAACATATTCTCTACCTCCTGGACCATTACAACCCAGCATAGTCAACTGGCTATATATAAATACATACCACACACACACACACACGCACGCACCACCCAGTATTGGGACATCTGTGAATATAGGCTTTGTACAGCTGAGAAAAATTATCTTGACAGTTTATGTTGTTTAATCAATGAAACGTCTCTAGGCAGATTTACATTCTCATATTGCTACAGGTGAGAGATTCTACAGAAAAAGTACAAAGTGAAGTCTCTTAGGAACTCAAAGAAGTTAAAACTGGAAGAAATTCAGAATTCCTTAGGTTCAACCATTTTCATTTTACACATCAGAAATGAGGCCCTGAGAGGTGAACCCATTTGGCTCCATAGCTCTTCATTGTGTGCCGCGGGGCAGTGGAGGGAAGCATGGAGTCTTGATTACAAGCTCAAAATGAGTCAACAGGTGATATGCCTACCTCAAAAACTGATTTTAAAATTAGACGGCATGAATTAACAAAGATTCCCTTAGTGTAGCCTAGGTAGATGCATATGAGGTCCCGTAAAGGTAGCAGTGGGACAAGGTGGTGTGTTGGAGGGTGAATTGAGAGCTGAAGCACAATATGTCACTTTAACCCATTGAAACATCAAGAATGATTTCAGTTCCTCCCCTTCCTCTCTCAGTTATCAGGGAAGGAGTTGGGCATAAAACTCTTCCATCATTTTTAAGTCAAAACTGTCCACCTGAGAGCATCTCCCTGGTCATAGTAGGTTGCCAGCAGCCTCTGAAGTAGAGCAATACATTTTGGAGGAGGCAAGCAATGAGTGGTCAGGTAGAGTAAAGATGTTGGTAATGCTCTGATATTAAGTTGGCTGGTATGGCCACTGGTTGGTTTATTATCATGCCCCACAATATGCTTTGTATTTACCAAATGTTAAAAATGAAATCAACTTTTAAAATATGATCCAAGATTGTTATGCACAGTGAAATTATTAAACTATAAAGACCACAGACATACATTTTTATGCATGGAAGAAATCAGGGCATAGAATCTACTAACTTTTCTTGAATAAACCACAACAACTCAAGAATAAAACCCAGACACCTATACAAAAAAAATTGGTGGTGATTATCAAAACTTCTAAAACATAGAAACACAGCTGAAAAATTATGGAATGACAGTGAAAATTATATATGTTATAAACAAAGACAATATGAAAATTATACTATACCCAGAAACAGTCAGGAGATAGATTAATGAGAACATGAAAATTAGATAATTCTTAAGGTTGATAAAGTAATTACTAGAACTAACCATGGGTTATTTTAAAAAGGTATAATGGTCCAGTACAAACCTATCCTATATAATAAAAGACCAGCAACCAAAATAGCGGAAAGACCAGAATGACCACAATGACCAGAACAACCATGGCCCCTTGCCCTGGCCAGTCCCACCTCTCAGTGGGGACCCCACCCTGATTGGGGGCATGGCCAGCCTGCAAACCGCCCAGGGCCCCTCGCCCCAGCCAGCCCCACCCCCCAGCAAGGACCCCCACCCTGATCAGGGGGCCCCCACCTGTGCACCAGGCCTCTATGGAAATATAAAACCCTACCCTGCCACCACTCCAACCACCCACCAAAGGCTCCTGAAACCACAAAATTAGATCACTGATTCAGGATAGCAGGTCAAAGTGTAAAGCCTCATTCACACCTCTCTCCTTCCCCTTGGACTCCGTGTCTCAGAGGAGGCATGCACGGTATGGATGCGCAAATAAAAGCTCAGAAAGTCACTCTTTTGGGGTCCTGTGGTGCATCCAGACAGACAAACTGATCACCAAAAGCCAAGCACCAGACTCTGTCCCTTCCTCATCCCGCAGCCTCAGCTCCAGACAGGCACTCCCCATGGCAGGATACAAGGAGAGACCTGTCTGGATTCTTCGCAGAGACAGGAATGCTCAGGAGGCCAAGATAATAGAAACCTAAGGACCCAAATGCTGGGGCCCATGCTGTCAGGGCCTGCTCAGCACAGGGCCAAGGGGAGCTCAGACCAAGTTCTGGTCCAATTCCTAACCCGGTCACAACCTGCCATCCTAGGGCCGCAGCACGCGCTGGAGTGTGTAATCGTGGGAGGTGCTCTGGAGGCGGAGGGCTCACCCCAACCCCTGGGCCCCAGGGGCTCTCCACCTGTGTGCCCCCCCCCCCCAGGTGCTCAGCCCCAGCTGTGCCAGCCAAGCCCCTTTGCTGGGGCGGGATCACAGGGGGCAGGCCGGGGGAGGGGTGGCTGTTTGCACACATGTAATTAGCTCTAATTATCCAGGGCTTTCAGTTCACCAACTCCAGGCCTGGGAGCTGCGCCCAGGGTGAATGTGCCCACGGAGCCGCTGCTCTGCGGAATGAGCCCTCTCACTGGGCCGGGAAGCTCTATCCCCATCCACAGCACCCTGTGTCGTGTGTCTGTCTAGCCCTGGGCATCTCTCTCCCTGTTCCTTGCTCTCTGATCCTGTTTACTCCTTCCCCATGTCTCGCTGGGCCTTTTGTCTCTGTCTCTCATCGGATCTCTGCCCGTGGAGAACACCCTGCTGCCCCCCCAAAGGAACACACACCAGCAGAATCCGCCTTGTTAATAAAAAATGACAAGTGGGAAATAGTGAATTAAAAGCATTAACTTAAAAATAATCCATGTGTCTGCAAATGCATCCCAAATGGCATCCCTTAGGAGGGGGTGGCAGGGGCGGGGTGTGTTGGCCACATGTTCTGGAGCCTCAGACACAAAGTGTAGGGGGCTCAGCACCATGCTATGGACCCCTCCCACTAGCCACCTGGGATGGCAGGGTCCTGTTTACTCATTCCCTATATGATTCCCAAATAATCAATTCTCATTATTTATCTTTTTATCTTTTTATAGCAGATATAAGAAAATGGGCCTATTGAAAAAGAAGGAGGAGTAGGGGGAGGAGGAGGGAGAGGAGGAGTGGGGGAAAGAAAAAGAGGAGGAGGAAGAGGAAGAGGAGGAGGAGGAGGAGGAGGGGAGGAGGAGGAGAATTCTCCTCAACTCAAAGCCAAAAGCCATATCATACCCTGAGAGACTTGAACCACTGGACACTATTTGGGTGTAGCGATTGTAAAAGTTCATCCCTACACATATTTCTTAGATTTGGGTATCTACTTCTAAATTATGCAGTGTGATTCTTTGCAGGTATTTGTTTGTTTTGGTTTGAATGATCTTCAGATAAGCAGCCTGTGTGGAAAATATTTTCAATTGAATATGCTACTTTTTATGCTTGCTCACTCTTCCTTCACTTCATACCTCTCTCTACATGTATCTACTTGTATATTTATATGCACACCTACACAAGTCTTCATCAGTTGTACAGACTCTTACCCTTCCAAGAACTCATCTCATTCTTTAGGAAAAGCTTTAATCAACCTCTTTGAAAGTACTCACTTCTAAACACTGTGGTTTACAGTTCTGAATTTCCCCACAATGGGTCATCTTCTCCCATCTGTGGCTATAGGGCTGGCTTTGGGGTTAACTAATTCATGGCTTCCCATACCACCAATACCCCATCCCCTTTTCCACTCCTAAATAGCTTGCCCATACTTGCTGGAGATGGTATTAGAGACCTCAGTTTAACACCAAAGCAACATAGCTTTAGTATTTTTATGCTAAGCCAAGACTGATAATAAATGTTGTAATTAGAGACTATAAGTGCTCCTCCCAGCAAAGCCTCATAGAACCCAATTTAGTACTGTAAGGACACTAAGAAACGGTTGCATCATTGCACACTTCACACGTTAAAGTATCTTTCCCCTCCACTCCTTTTGCTCTTATTTGGCATTGCCAATGGTAAAAATATAATGTTTTACATGCATTATATCTTACCTGGCTAACAGATGGCTCATATTAATAAAGATTAATTTCTCAAAAGTCACCTTGTGTGTTTCCTATTACCCCCCCCCCCCACACACACACACACACACCACTATTGCAAAGCTAGCATCAGTGCATAACACAAAAATATCTTTGGGGTCAGGAACACTCAATATAGTCAATCCATTTGTTTTTTGGATACAGAAACATGGGTTTTTCCACCACTCTCTAAATGGTTCAAAAGAATAGCTGCGCTGCTGTTCTTTAGCGCCCGTGGTGACAGGATAATTCTCAGGAAATACTTTGAAGCCTCAGGCTTCCTTTAAACTCATGGCTCTTGATATTTCTAACATAAGAGAAATCTTAACAGGAATATTATGTGCCAATTCCCAAAGATAGTAACTAAACTGAAATTCATCTATAGTAAAATCCTATTATGACAGAAACTGTTTCAATAAAATTTTCCATTCAACAAGGATGCCCAAATAATTGCCCTTTATTTCAGAAAATATTTTATCAAAATTGTAGTGTAAGGACCACAGCCAAACTCCTGTAGAGTTTACTGAAATAGGACATGATTTATTATGAGTCTGAAAATCCTCTCATTCACATAAGCTATTTATAAGCAATTCTCTGTTTTCTGTATTGATGATTTTCTATCAGAGACAGATAACATAAAAATTATTATTCTCTTTGTGTGGTTCCAAAATACATAAAAATTCATTGTGTTTAATCAAGCCATTTCACTTTTTAAATTCACAGACTCTTATTTGAGTCCTGTTAATCATTAGTATAAATTAGGATGGCTCTGCAATTGTAATGATCCATGCCTTATTAACCAACTTCCTTTATCAAACACTGATTTAAGAGATATCAGTTCAGCCTACAGAGCCTGCAAAACTAATATCAGTCACTCAGGAAATAATCATGAAAGAAAGTACCTTAACAACATAGAAAGAAATCCTGAGCTATATATGACTCTTATAAGTTGATAAACTGAAAACTTATGTAAAGATAACAGAATAGCAATCCATATGCTAATATGTGTGTATCTCTCCAGGAATATGCTACTTCAGTTGTGTTGGATTTACTTAATCCAAACACTGAATTCTAACCATGTAAAAAATCTGGTAATAGGTTTTAAATGGAGGTAGCATAGCTTAATGGATTAAGGTCTAGGACTTAATGGAATCAAGGAGTGAATTTTAAAACCTGGTCTGCCACTAAAAAGTTGCATAAACTTCAGAAGTCACTTAAATTTTAGTAGTTTCAGGTTCAGTACTTCCAGCCAGTAACATCTGAAATGTTGTCTACCAAAATCCACCCCATTATTAATTAAAATTTTACTATATATGTGTATATATATTTAAATATATATAGTACATATATCCATATATTGATATTTTCATATTGATATTTTCTCTTTACTTATGTGCTTAATTTTAAGTACATAATCACTAAATGAGATTTATTTCTTATGTCTATTACATTTCACACAGTACCTCTGTAAGCCTATATGACTGCTAATGAGAAGTAAGAATCTTTTTTTTTTTCACTTAGACAATGGCAAATATTGAATCAATTAGGTATTTACACTGGAAATGGCACAAAATTGTAGACATGGTCTGATTTTTCAATAAAATTGTATCTTAACTTTCTACCTATCAAATTTTCTGTGTGCTAATGATCAGTATAGAAAGACCCTTGAGGGCTGAATATACTAGTATTCATTAGACAATTTCTAATCATCCTGTCCCTGGAAAGTTACTTTTTAATCATAATTGATTCCTCACATATCTGCTCCTTGAATTTACGCTAGCATAAGTCATTTAAACTATTGCTACTACCAATAGATCTCCTAAACCCGTGGTTCCCAACATGGGGGCACACGTCCCACAGGGGGGGGGGGGGGGAATTTGATTTTTAAGGGGGCCAATTTGAGAATAAGTTATTAACAGTGAATTTTTTTTGCATTTCTTATAGTTCTACGGGCCTCATATACAGCATATAAATATATATTGTGACATACACATTTTAAAAATTAAAATCAGAATGTACACGATGGTCAGCTGGTGACAATGGAGAGGGGAAAAACCTGCTAATAGACAGGAGTAGTGAGAGCATAGAATTGACTAGAGAGTGCATGAGCACAGAAAAGTGAGGCAACTTTCATTCCAAACAGCCCCACTCCTCTCAGTGTTCTTTTAACATTACAAGCTATACAAAATATATAAAAATGTAGTTTTTCTGCATGAATGTAGCAAGAAATCTGTGAAAAAATCCAAAGCACAATTATTACTTTCATAGGTAAATCAATATTTTTGTGTGGAAAAATAATTTAAAAGATTATCAGCTGCAAGAAAATTAATGTCAGGTGATAAGATATTCTCGCATAGTCTCACCAAATACACACAATGAATGTGGACACTTAAGTTATACTGAATTCGATGCAGATTACTCAAATCAATTGTGCCTCAAATATTACTACTGCCCACGTGATAGTTATTCTATTTCATTGCTTAACTTTATGAAGCGCAAAGTGTTTTCATTAGCAAAAACCAGTATTCGTCAGGTTCTATGAATAATAAGAATTATATGTCACGGGAGGGGGGGGGTGGCTGTCAGGATTTTAGAGATGCTTAGGTGGGGCATGACCAAAAAATGGTTGGTAACCACTGTCCTAGACCAAACTAATAAAAGATAGAAATTATAGTAACAAAGCATGAATGTAGACTCCATGAATAAGATAGTTTTTTATTTATAATTAATTCTCAAAAGTATCTATCTAATACAGCTTAGCAATCCTTCTCATATTGTGACATCTCCTGGAATATGAAATCGCAATGGAATATATTTGCACTGGCCTAAACAAGCTCTTGTTATTCACTCCTTGATTCATTCAGCAAGGTCAGTAATACAGAGGCAACCAGAGCAGGAGGAAATTCTCATCTATTAAAATTGGAACTGCCATTTTACCTAGTGATCCCACTTCTAGCAGTATATCCTAAGAAACCCAAAACAGGAATCAGAAAGAATGTATGCACCCCTATGTTCATAGTAGCATAATTTACAATAGCTAAGATCTAGAAACAGCCAAAGTGCCCATCAGTAGATGAGTGGATTAAAAAGCGTTGGAATACTGTGCAGCTGTAAAAAAAAAAAAGGAGCTCTTACCCTTTGAGACAGTATGGAGGGACCTGGAGAGTATTATGCTAAGCAAAATAAACCACTCAGAGAAAGATAAGTATCACATGATCTCACTCATTTGTGGAACAAAATAAACTGATGGACAAAATAGATCCAGAGACAGAAGCATGGAACAGACTGTCGAATCTCAGAGGGAAGGTGGGGAAGTATGGGTGGGTGGGAATAGATCAACCAAAGAACTTGTATTCATATATGCATAACCCATGGACACAGACAATAGAGTGGTAAATACCTGGGGTGGAGGGCAGAGGCAGGCTGAAAGAGGTCAATGAGGGGGGAAATGGGTTATATTTAATATGTTCAACAATAAAGATTTTAAAAAATAAGTAATCACATGGCCAAATAGATATTACCATAATAGAAATTATAAGTCATCTTTTATGTATTACTTTTAAAAATTGAGTATTTTGTTGAGTATGTTACATGGATTATCTCAGTTTATCTTTATAATAACCCTATTGAGAAAGGTACTGTAATTATTTGATAATTTGCAGATAAGAAAACTGAAGCAGAAGATAAATTACTCATCTAAAAGTCGTATGCTAGAAAGTGGCTGAACATGGATTTAAATCCTTGTAATCTAGCCAAAAGTATGGTATGGGAACCCAAATGGAAGTCTGCTGGTTGGAGCAATGCTGCTGTATCTGTAATAAACCATCTTTATTCTCAGAGAATAAAGTATTTGCATTTGATATGTCTCTTTAGTTTTGATGAAAGTCTAAATCAACCTTCTACAAAACCTACCTTGCCTAGGCAGAATTATTCTGTAGCTTCATTTTTTGGTAATATATACGCTCTAATAAAATGGTAATATGCAAATTAACCATCACTCCGCTACATAAGCCACGCCCACCAGCCAAGCCACGCCCACCAGCCAAGCCACGCCCACCAGCCAATCAGGGTGAGTATGCAAATTAACCACAATCCAAGATGGCTACAGCCACAGAGAGCAAGGTTTCCCAGGTAACAGAGCAAGCCAAGCTTTCCATAGCCATTGCAGGCCTAAGCCTCCACTCAAGCTACAAAGTTTCAATTATAGAAGGTAAACAAATTCAAACAAATGGCGGCAGAATGGAGCTTGAGAGAGCAGGCCAGGGTTGCCGGCGGCAACAGGGGAAGCAAAGCTTTCCGCACACCCTGGCCGGGCTCACCCGCTTAAGGCTACAAAGTTTCAATTGTAGAAGGTGAATTAACTGCCACAGAGATGGCTGCCGCCCCTGAGGGAGCAGCAGGCTTTGCTCCGCTCCAGGCTACAAAGTTTCAATTGTAGAAGGAAAATAAATTCCAGATACCAGAGCCTCCCCTTGGGTTGCCAAGGGGCGTGGCCGGCCTGCAAACCACCAAAGGCCCCTCGCTCAGGCCGCTCCACGCCCCAAGGGAACCCCACCCTGATCCAGGACACCCTTCAGGGCAAACCAGCTGGCCCCCACCTGTGCACCAGGCCTCTATCCTATCTAATAAAAGAGTAATATACAGATTGGTCATCACTGCAACACACAATATAGCTGCCCCCATGTGGTTAAAGATCCTGCCCCCATGTGGACACAAGATGGCCACCACAAGATGGCCAGCAGGGGAGGGCAGTTGAGAGAGACCAGGCTTGCAAGGGAGGGCAGTTGGAGGTGATCAACCCTGCAGGAGAGGGCAGTTAGGGGTGACCAGGCCGGCAGAGGAGGGAAGTTGGGGGCAAACAGGCTGGCAGGGGAGCAGTTAAGCATCAACCAGGCTGGCAGCGGAGTGGTTAGGGGGTGATCAGGCTGGCAGGCAGAAGCGGTTAGGGGCAATCAGGAAGGCAGGCAGGCAAGCAGTTGGGAGCCAGCAGTCCTGGATTGTGAGAGGGTACAGGCTGGGCTGAGGGACAACCCCCCGCCGTGCACGAATTTCGTGCACAGGGCTTCTAGTATATATATTATAAAAGAGCAGGTCTCGTGCAAAGGCAGAAGATTGAGAAAAAGGAAGAGTAAGGCAGCTAGCACTCATTGAGTACTTACCTTTTGAAGCCACTAGGCAACATATGTTAGTAAGTACTTAAACCAAGACTAATATATATAAGGATTGTCAACTGCATTTTACTAAAGAGAAATCTAAAGCTCTGAGATGTTCATCAACTCCAAAATATTATCCTGGTTTGAGTTCAAACCAAGATTTTCTAAATTTAAAAATAGTTGTTCTCTTTCTACCACATGAATAAACACCTTAGGCACAACATCACTCCTCACCTGCTTCCAACCCCAGCATACAGAGTTAAAGTTATTCTTCATTTTAAATTCATTTTGTTTCATTTTACAGGTTCAGTGTACTTATTCTGAAGAAATAATTTCACTGTTTAAGATATAGTGTCTCAAATCTCCATTTATAAGCAGGCTAAGATGAGTGTTGGGGATCAAAAACAAGTCATTTGACCATATAATTCCTGTTATCTATTAAAACACATTACATAAATTGCACTCAATAAGACAAAGCCTTACCATTATTGGATTTGCAACAACTACACAAGTTCATCCTTCAAAACATAAAATACGTGGCATAGGCTTTGGCAGAATTATGTGCAGTTACCATAGCTAATCCTTTGAAAGAAATTCAAACTGATCACAAAAATTTTAGAAGACAATAATACAAAGAAAAGAAGAAAAGAAAAACAACGTTAAAGGAGATGACAAATATTCTGATTAAATTAGTTATAGAATTCAGTACTTAGTTGATAAACTAGCTTGTATTCTAGAAACTCTGAGGAGATGAATGGATAGTAAGAGTTAACACAAATGCTACCTCAGTTAATAGAGGCGACCAGCACCATTCCTTAGGACAATTGATCTTTCATCTGTGCTTGAGTAAGGCAGCCCCTCTAAGTCCATGCCCTTAATAACATGATGCAATTTCCCCATGTGCTACTATTGCCCAATGAGAGTAAACTAACAACTGACTGGAAAGATCTGCCAACTCCTAGATGTGCAGAGTAACATCAAACTTAATCCAGACAGCTGGAAATAAAATTTTAACTGGAATTTTGCACTGGTGATCATAAATTCCAGACACTGGGCATTGTCTTTGGTA